>NC_136431.1:42340000-42978750 GCF_052849685.1 Lactuca virosa | reverse complement strand
AGGATCGCTAGCAGGACTCGGGTGAGTCATGGTGCCCTCGGAATAGTAAACTGTGGTAGAGGCAGCCTGATAGTGTGGAGTGTTGTAAGTCCGCGGGTGTAGCCGTAGCATTCACTAGCAGCCAGATAGTGTAGAGTGTTGTAAGTCTGCGGGTGTAGCCGTAGCATTAACTAGCAGCCAGATAGTGTGGAGTGTTGTAAGTCTGCGGGTGTAGCGTAGCATTCACTAGCAGCCAGATAGTGATAGAGTGTTGTAAGTCTGCAGGTGTAGCCGTAGCATTCACTAGCAACCATATAGTGTTAGAGCGTTGTAAGTCTGCGGGTGCAGTCGTAGCATTCACCAAGTTGTCAGATAACATTAGAGTGTTGTAAACCTGCGATGGTTGGCATGGATTTCACAAGGTTGGCAGGCAGTACGGGAGTGATGGTAGATCACGAGGAGAACAGTAGTACCCACCAGTTCGGGTGCAGCAGTGAGGGTGTGGCAAATCCATAAATTGGTTACAGATTTCTCCAGATGAATTGGACTTGTTTGAGCCAGTGAGGAGACCGTGGGATCACCGCTACAGTTATGAGAGCAAGGAAGCAGGGGACTGTTAAGGTCAATTATTTCGTAAGGCTACTAATGGTCATGTAGCGTTCCTTAGCAGTTTAGTTAGCGGAGTGTGGGCGGAGGCCCGTACCTCCTAATGAGCAAGGTAAGGATCAGAAAAAGGGAAGTTCGTCGAGGTTTAGTGTGGAGTTGGCCTGCATAGCCCTAGATAGGTGAGGCTTTGGGGGAGGCCGCTCCAGGATGCAGTCGGGTGAGGCCCGTGAGATTATAGCAGCGCAGGTAAAACCTGGTAGGGACCTTAGGGTCAAGTTAGGGGATCGAGAATCCCAAGACTTGTAGCGCCAGAGTGGCAGAGTAGATGGAGCAGTTATGGATAGCCGAAGTATCTTCGGAAGTCGCCTGGAGCGACTAAGAGTTTGTGCTGGGTGTGGTAATCGGTGGGAGTCCGGTAATCTAGTTAAGGGCAGGTTAGTCGGGACCAGGGTGGTCTCGGGTTATCAGGAAGGCGGATAAGGAGATAGCAGTGTTCTCAGTCAGAGGGAGTAATGTTAAGAGGAGTTTGGGTGCGAGCAGCTAGTTGACCGAGGAGTGCTACGCCTCTCACATCAGGGTTAAATAATCTCAGAAGGAAGGGTTTGACCCTGTTGCGCAGCTCTCGTATGAGTCTAACCGTTACAGGGGTGAATCTTTTACTCGAAGGATTATCTGATCCATTCGCTGGGTTGGGTGCTCAGCACTAAGAAATAGTAGTATGAAGTACTCAGTGTGTTTTGGCAGTAGTGTCTAGCACTGGGAGTGGCTGGAGTAATGGATTCTGTGAGGGGTATGTCCTTCACGACAATAGAGGAGGTGGTTGGTTATAGAAAGTTGCCTTGGGAAGGCCAGTGAACGCGCAAGGAAAATGGGATAAACCCCTAGGATGTTCAACATAAGTACTCGGGGAGTACCGAAAGGATTGTCAGTTGGGTAAGTTGTGTTCTCAGGATTGTCGGGATTAAAGTGCACTCGAGGTTATTATCTACAAGGACTAAAGTTAGCCAGATGGACTCGTCAGAAGGGCCATTGGAGGCAGTCCTCTGCGGTTTGGGTTGAACAGGTGAAGTGAGTATCGGACAGGAAGGCGGTGAGCAGATTGGAGGATAGTTAGCCGTAGCGGACTTCGAGGACGAAGTCTAATTTAAGTGGGGGAGAGTTGTAACGCCCCATTTCTGGTTCTAGAAAGAGATTTGGAAGGGGTAGAATGGTCTTCTACCCACTCCTTAGAAATGAGGTCAAGAGAAATATTGATTAGAGATGTTATTATGTTGATAGGAGGAGGCTAGGTCGGGTTATCAAGCACGAGAGGTTATCCGACATCGTACGAGGTGAGTCTTCTCACTATACTTTACCTAGAGTAGTAATTATGTGTGACCGGAAGGTCTTGTGTGCTATGATGAATATGTGACGTATGTTGTTGTATGATAGCCAAGCGGGCTAAGCCCGCTGATACGAGATCTGGAGGCCAAAAGGGCCGCACTTGTGGGAAGTGCGGCAAGGGACATGATGGAGTGTGTCGAGCGGGTGCTTGCTACAAATGTGGCAAGGAGGGGCATATAGCCAAGGACTGCCCCAAGGGATTTATGGTTTGCTTTCATTGCAACCAGACGGGTCACCGGAGGGCCGAGTGCCCACAGCTGTCACAAGGATCAGTGCAGGGATCTGCCCCTGCTACTGCACGAGCTACTGAGAGTCGGCCAGTGAAGGCCGAGGCACCGATGGCTCGCGGGAGAGCCTTCCAGTTGACAGCGGAAGAGGTCCGCGCAACGCCCGATGTCGTGGCTGGTATGTATTCATTCATTTATTTATGCTGAGTTGAGATTTTGTGCTTATATTATGATATATGTAGGTACTTTTCTTGTGAGTTCTGTACCTGCTTTGGTGTTATTTGACTCGGGTGCGAGTCGATCATTTGTGTCGTTAGCGTTTAGTCAACACATCAGTATTCGATGAGAGGCGTTGAGTCGACCTCTACGAGTTTCCATAGCTGAAGAGCGAGCGGTGTATGCTACTGATGTGATTTGAGGATGTGTACTCGAGATCTTCGGTGTTGAGTTCCCGATAGATCTGGTCCCGATTGCGATGGGGGACGTTTGCGTTATAGTGGGTATGGACTGGTTGAGCCGATTTGGGGCGGTTATAGACTGCGAGCGGCAGACGATGACGATACGAGACCATAGTGGGGGAGTGCTGACTGTATATGGCGAGGGTACCCGATGTGGGTCAGCATTTTGTTCGGCTGCCAGAGCGAGATAGAGTTTACAGCAGGGCTGCAATGGGTTTGTAGCTTATGTGATGGATACACGAGTGGTCGCAGAAAGACCGAGTTCGGTTGATGATGTTCCGATAGTGCGTGAGTTCCCGGATGTTTTTCCCGAGGAGTTGTCGGGTGTGCCTCCCGAGAGGCAGGTGGAGTTCCGTATCGATTTGGTTCCGGGGGCAGAGCCTATCGCCAAGGCGCCTTATCGCCTTGCGCCGCCAGAGATGCTGGAGTTATCCTCACAGCTTCAGAAGCTGCTGGGGAAGGGGTTTATTCCACCGAGTAGCTCGCCGTGGGGAGCGCCAATCCTTTTTGTCAAGAAAAAGGATGGTTCACACCGGATGTGCATTGATTAACGGGAGCTGAACAAGTTGACGGTCAAGAACTGTTACCCCTTACCAAGGATCGATGATCTGTTCGATCAGTTACAGGGAGCGTCTTGGTTCCCCAAGATAGATTTGAGGTCTGGATATCATAAGATGAGAGTGTGAGATGAGGATATCCAGAAGACGACGTTTAGGACTCCTTATGGGCATTACGAGTTCGTGGTGATGCCTTTTGGGCTCACCAATGCACCGACAGCGTTCATGGATCTCATGAACAGGGTGTGCATGCCGATGTTGGATCGATCGGTGATCGTGTTCATCGACGATATTCTGGTGTATTTGAGATCTCGGGAGCAGCATGAGGAGCATTTGAGGGAGATCCTCGGGGTTCTGAGATCGGAGAGGCTTGACGCCAAATTCTCCAAGTGTGATTTCTGGTTACGAGAGGTCCAGTTCTTGGGGCATCTCGTTAATCAGAATGGGATATTGGTCGATCCGGCCAAGATTGAGGCGGTGATGAGTTGGGAGGTGCCGAGATCCCCCACCGAGATCAGGAGTTTTCTGGGGTTGGCCGGCTACCATCGGAGATTTATCAAGGATTTCTCCAAGATTGTCGTGCCACTCACCAGGTTGACCCGGAAGGGCGTTGCTTTTACGTGGGGTCCAGAGCAGCAGACCTCGTTTGAGACTCTTCGCCAGAAGCTGTGCGAAGCCCCGGTGTTAGCCCTTCCAGAGGGAATGGAGGATTTCGTGGTGTATTGTGACGCAACGATATCGGGGTTGGGTGTGGTGCTTATGCAGAGAGGGCACGTGATAGCGTACGCATCGAGGCAGCTAAAGCCTCACGAGGTGAGGTATCCCACCCACGATTTGGAGTTGGGGGCCGTTGTGTTTGTTGGATAAGGTGTCTAAGTCCATAACTATTTCTGGTATGTACTTGACCCGACCCGACATGGTCCATTTGGGTTGCATGGCACCATGCAATTGGCTAAACTAAAATGAGAGAAATAACACTTATGGTTTATTAATATATTATAAGTTCTAATATATTAATAATATTATTTAATTAGTTTAACCAAGAATTAATTTAGAATTAATTAAGTGATCAAAAGATAACTAATTAAATATATGGGTAGATTATGTAAATCTTCCATATCTTATATAGTGGGCTAAGAGGCTCCATGGATTATCAAGTTGGGTTCCACCCATAGGATGCTCCATGGAGGCTCCATGGGAGTTACAAACCCATGGGTCATGGAAATGAAGAGTCATGCCACATTAGGGTTTACATGGTGTAACCCTAGATGTGACACACTATATAAGCAACATGTTCTCCACCAAAATTGGCGACAATAAGAAACAAGAGGGCTAGGCCGATTTTAGAAGTGTGTATTCTCTCTAAAGTCATTCCAAAAGCATTTGGTGTTGTGTGAAGCATTTGAGGCATCACACTTGGGGTGCTAGGCTCACAAGGTTTCAAGGATCATAAGCAACAACAAGGTAAGTTATTCTATCTTTCATGCAAGTTAAAATTTGTTCCCCATGTATGCTAGATAGGAATATAACCTTGGAATTCAACTTTGCATGATAATTAGACAAACATAGATCCAAGGTTATTAGGGTTGCATGTACACTTAGGAAGTGTTAGAATGCTCAAAACCCATCAGTGGTATCAGAGCCAGGTTTGTTTGTTGTTTTTTTTTTGTGTGTGCAAACAGCTTGAAAAAAAAATCGTTTTTCTGTTTTCTGCTCGTATGAAAGTTTGCACATTTGTTGCTGGAAATGGACTAGAAACATCACCCTAAACTGTTTTGATGTTTTAAAGCTTGTTTAGATGGTGTAATGTTTATGCTAATCCATTTACAATGGCAATTATTAAAATTACAAGTTTTTTTTTAAGTGTAATTTTTGATTCTTGAAAGTGTTCATATTCATGTTCTTGAACTTATGAAGATTAGATGATCATAGGAATTGTTTGTAACCTTCATGGTAGTTTAATTCATGATCATAATGTGTTTTAATGGAGTCCATAACTTGTCCTCAAGTTATGGAAAACCAAAAGTCTCACTTTTATTAAAGCCATTAAAAGAACACAAGAGTTATAAAAATGAAGAGTCTTCATTTTTATTACTCAATTAATTCATAAGTTATAAGAAATGAAAAGTTTTGGAAGTTTACAAAACTTGCCCTCAAGTTTTGGAACATGTAAAGTCTTGATTAAAACTTTAGTTCCAACCCTTAGAATTTTAAAAGTTAAAATTCAACCCTTATACTTTATAATATTATAAGTTACTAATATATATATGTATAACGTCAAGTCGTCTTACCGCTAGTACGCCTCATTCACGAAGCCGGTCTATAAGGGGGGTATAAGGTTGTTGCCTATAAAATGGCAACTTAATGGGTGTCCACTCTCACCCACCGCTTCCTTGATCGGTGCAGGGTCGTTAGCCGAACGGGTAAGACAAGGACTTATAAATTCTCATTAAAAGAATGATGAATATTATAAAGTAACTAAATGCTTTTATTAAATTCCCAATCTTAGTTACTTTAGGAAAATGTGAATAAGGTGCTAATCCATGAAATTACACTTTACACTTTGTTTAAGTCGTTGGTGGAGCATGTGTGGTTAACCGGCACACTAACTTGGACTTAACAAGGTAGGTAAAGGGTGACTTAAGGTTTACCATAGCATCGGTGGAGCGTGTGTGGTTTACCGGCACATCGATTGAGTGATAAACCTTGAGGGTACCAAGTGATTTGCATGGTTACTTCACACCTCGTTTTGTGATCCTCGGTATCCCAGTCACAAAACTTGGAGGGCATACTCGAGATTGAAACATGCTTTTGAAAATTTCATTGAATCTCAAAAGAATCTAGGAATTTCTAAGAACAAATTAAAAACCTAATATTTATATTTCGTTTTTCATGGTGGAAATTGGTGAATCGTCATTCACCTACCTTTCAAATATGTTATAGCTTGGATTACGGCATACCTCTTCTAAGTTATAATATATTGTGATTGGATCCTAGCCTTAATATTACATTTGAGTGTTTTATTAAGGACTCTCTTAATATCTAAACTAATCTTGTTCTCTTCTTTCAGATGTCTTCAAACAATGCTGCTTCTGGCTCTAATCCTAATGGCTCCTTTACCCTTATGAACTTGTGTGGGAAAGTCACTTTTGATGGATCCAACTTCAATTAATGGATTCAGAAACATCAGGATGATTACCCGCTACGAGGACAAAGAATATGTCCTTGACAAGGAGCTTAAGGAGATTGATGAGACCACTGCAACTCCCCAGGAGATCGCTGACTTCCGGGCACATGAAAGGGATGCTACAAAAGTGGCATGCATCATGTTGGCCACCATGACAGCGGAACTCCAAAAGTCGTATGAGGACTTCTACCCTTTTGAAATGCACCAAGATCTGATGGAAAGATACCATCAAAGTGCACGACAAGAGAGGTATGAAATCATATGCTCTATCATAACAACCATGATGAAGGACGGGGAATCCATCACGAGCCACATGCAGAAAATGCAAAGGTATGTGGATCGGTTGCTGAAGCTTAATGTGAACTTCCTTGAGGAGCTTGCAATAGATATCATTTTGCACTCCTTACCATCGTGCTATGATCAAATCCACATGACATATCACATGAATAAGGAAGAGGTCACACTCAGCAAACTTCAAGGACTCCTCAAGACCGCAGAAACAGGTCTTAAGGGTAAGTCGGTTGTTAACACTCCTACTCCAAACTCCGCCTCGGTTTTGGCAATCGGGAAAGGTAGAGGGAAGAAGAGGAAGAGCTCTTCGAAGGGTACCAAGGCTAGGACCCTTGATGGCTCTTCTTCAAGTGGAACCAAGAAAGGTTTTGTCACTCCTTCTTTTGACCCTAAAGAGGCTGAATGCTTCTATTGCCATGAAAAGTCACATTGGAAGCGGAACTGCCCAAAGTACCAGCAAGATGTGAAGGATGGGAAAGTTAAACCCAACCATGCATGTATTTACACTATCTTATCTAATAACTCACCCCATTCTAACTCTTGGGTCCTTGATACCGGTTGTGGTATTCATATCTGTTCTGATTTGCAGGGACTAAGAAGAAGTGAGAATGTGGAGCATGGAAGAATAAACTTAATCATGGGGAATAGGAAAGCTTTACCTGTCACCAAGATTGGAGTTTAGACTTTATCGCTAAGTAGTGGGTTTAGTTTAGATTTGAATAAATGTTGTTATTCGCCAGAAATGGCAAGAAATATTATTTCCTTTCATGCATTGTATAAACAAGGTTTCACCTTTTCATTTGATAATGAAGTTGGTTCGATTAATGCTTTCTTTAATAATGTTCTTTATTTTAAAGCATTACCTTGTGATGGTGTGTATGAAACTGTATCTGTGGTTGATAACTTAGGAAATAATGTATTGTGTATTGATTCTGTTAATGATAATAACTTGGATAAAACATCATTATGACATTGTCGTCTTGGACATATAAGCAAGAAACGCATAGGCCAACTCCAAAAGGATGGAGTATTGGAGTCATTTGACCTAAAGTCAGATGATAGTTGCGAATCATGCTTACTTGGAAAAATGACAAAGTCACCCTTCACAGGTTCTTGTGAGAGGGGTGAAGGTTTGTTGGATCTTATACACACGGATGTGTGTGGGCCCTTCAAACATGCCACAAGGGATGGTAATCGTTATTATTTGACTTTTACTGCTGATTACAGTAGATATGGATATGTCTACTTAATCAAGCATAAGTCAGAGACTTTTCAGAGGTTTAAAGAGTTTAAACAGGAAGTCGAGAATCAATTGGGCAGGAACATTAAGATGCTTCGATCCGATCGAGGTGGTGAGTATCTTAGTTCAGAGTTCCTCGACTATCTTAGGGAATATGGGATTGTCTCACAATTGACACCTCCCAGGACACCGCAGTTGAATGGTGTAGCTGAGAGGCGTAATCGAACCTTGTTGGATATGGTTCGTTCCATGATGAGTCGAGCTTCGCTACCAATCTCATTTTGGGGGTATGCCTTAGAGACTGCCGCCCATATCCTTAATCTAGTTCCCACAAAGAAAGTTGCCAAAACTCCTCATGAGATGTGGACTGGTAAAGTACCCAAACTAGACCACATTAAGATTTGGGGTTGCGAGGCTTTCGTGAGACGCGAGACTCATGAGAAGCTCGAACCTCGAAGTGAGAGGTGTATTTTCATCGGATACCCACAGAAATCCTTTGGTTACCTCTTCTACAGACCTAGTGAGAATGTGGTCTTTGTAGCTAGGAGGGCTTTCTTTCGAGAGAGAGAGTTCATAAGCCAAGGAGACAGTGGGAGGCAAGTTGACCTTGAAGAAATTCAAGAGTCAAGTGGTGAAGGAACTTCAAACCCTAGCACTCAACTTGAGGAGGAAACTTCTGTTGAGCCAATTGACAAGTCTGTACCTCTGAGGCGTTCCACAAGGGTTAGGAATGCACCTGAGCATTACTATGGATTCCATATTACTGCGGAAGGTGATACACTTATCAGTGATGAGATGCTGATAGGTCTGGATGAATGCGGAAGCCATGGCAGGCCCTGAGTCAGCCAAGTGGAAAGAGGCAATGGACAGCGAGATACAGTCCATGTATGACAATCAAGTTTGGAACTTGGTTGAGAATGTATCAGGTCGTAAGACTGTAGGGTGCAAATGGATCTTCAAGAAGAAGACCGACATGGATGGTAATGTACACACTTATAAGGCACGACTGGTTGTAAAGGGTTTCTCACAAACTCCGGGAGTTAATTATGATGAGACCTTTTCTCCAGTGGCCAAGATTAAGTCTATTAGGGTTCTGTTAGCCATAGCCGCATTTCATGACTATGAAATATGGCAAATGGATGTCAAAACCGCTTTCCTTAATGGAAAGTTGGCTGAGTATGTTTACATGAGTCAGCCAGAGGGTTTTGTCAACACAGAGTACCCTAATAGAGTGTGTAAGCTTGAGAAATCCATTTATGGGTTAAAGCAAGCACCTCGCAGATGGAATCTTTGCTTTGATGAGAAAGTCAAGGAATTTGGCTTTTCTAGGAGTGAAGATGAATCTTGTGTATGTGTCAAGGCTAGTGGGAGTATAGTTAGCTTTTTGGTATTGTATGTGGATGACATACTACTCATAGGAAATGACATCCCAACTCTGCAGGAAGTTAAGTCCTGGCTTGGGAAGTGTTTCTCTATGAAGGACCTAGGAGAAGCTGCCTATATTCTAGGGATAAGGATCTTGAGAGGCCAGAGTAAAAGACTAATTGGACTTAGTCAGAGTACCTACTTGTATAAGGTGCTGAAGAGATTCGACATGCAGGACTCCAAGAAAGGAGAGTTACCCATCCAGAGTAACGCCAGATTGAGTAAGACACAAAGCCCTAGTACTGAGGTTGAGATAGCAGAAATGAGTCGAATACCTTATGCTTCGGCTGTAGGATCGATCATGTATGCTATGACGTGTACTCGACCTGATGTAGCCTTTGCTTTGAGCATGGTTAGCAGGTATCAGGGGAACCCTGGCAAGGCACACTGGACTGCGGTAAAGAATATCCTCAAGTACCTCCGGAGGACTAAGGACTGGGTCCTTACCCTCGGTGGGAGTGAAGACTTGAGAGTTGTAGGGTATAGTGATGCTAGCTTTCAGACTAATAGGGATAATTTCCGCTCTCAGTCAGGCTGGGTCTTTACCTTAAATGGAGGAGCAATTTCTTGGAAGAGTTCCAAGCAAGAGACAGTGGCTGATTCAACTTGCGAATCAGAGTATATAGCAGCTAGCGAGGCAGCAAAGGAGGCGATATGGCTGAAGAACTTCATTGGAGACCTTGGAGTTGTACCAGCTATTAAAGAGCCAATGGAAATTTTCTATGATTGTGAAAGTGCAGTTGCCTTAGCCAAGGAACCAAGGGATCACGGGAGATCCAGACACATCGACAGAAAATACCATTTCATCAGACATCGAATAGAAGAAGGACTCCTCGTGGCAAAGAGGGTATCATCGGATGAGAATCCAGCAGATCCCTTCACGAAGGGACTGACTCGGGTTAAGCATATCCAGCATGCTCGGAGCGTAGGGCTGAAGGATGATATTAGATTTAGTAGTTAGATAACCTTGAAATTTGTAAAGTGTAATTGACATTAGATGATGAATAAAAGGTGTTTTATTTATGAGTAAAGTGTTGCTATCTCTTGTCGATCGTTTACTATATTTCTTTTGCATGTTTTGACTTCCAGAATAATTATGTTTGGTATATCATATTATTCGAACCTCCACAGTCGGTCATATGTCGGAAGTAGGTATGAATCAAGACTGTCATGATTGGTTGCAGAGGTCTAAGTTGTTGGACATGGCTACAACACTCATGAGTGCTCATAAGTTCTGAGCATTGGACTCAACCCACGCTCACTGGAATCACTTCATGGAATTTATCTCGAGTGATCGTGAGACGGTAATATCATATAAGTCTTCAAACCTAGAGATATGATTTGTTACTTATGAGTTGGTTATGCATTGATTGTACGTTAACGCATTGGTAACTCGATGTTATAAAACGTGCTTTTGTGTATAATTCAATGAGTGGTAGAACAAACATATGAGTCGAAGTTTATCTGTTCCTTCTTGGATTAGAAGCTGATATCTGGGCCCCTCGATGATTTTGTTTTGACCTATGTACCGGGCCCGGTCAGAACTAAGTTGATGTGTTCAATTAAGTTCTTTGTCAAACAAATCGGAAATCGGGAAACAAACTGCTGGACAATAAGTAAGACATTGTTCCATGTATTTGTCTGGCTGATATCTAGAACAGAGGATTATATGATCACTTATCTTAAATGGCGTATCATCATCTTCTCAGTTCCGAGAGACCTTGAAAGAGCTACGATTGCCGATCGGTTCCTGAAGTATTGCAGTTATAGTTATTAGACTTATCCAAGTGGGAGACAGTTGGATAAGGTGTCTAAGTCCATAACTATTTATGGTATGTACTTGACCCGACCCGGCATGGTCCATTTGGGTTGCATGGCACCATGCAATTGGATAAACTAAAATGAGAGAAATAACACTTATGGTTTATTAATATATTATAAGTTCTAATATATTAATAATATTATTTAATTAGTTTGATCAAGAATTAATTTAGAATTAATTAAGTGATCAAAAGATAACTAATTAAATATATGGGTAGATTATGTAAATCTTCCATATCTTATATAGTGGGCTAAGAGGCTCCATGGATTATCAAGTTGGGTTCCACCCATAGGATGCTCCATGGATGCTCCATGGGAGTTACAAACCCATGGGTCATGGAAATGAAGAATCATGACACATTAGGGTTTACATGGTGTAACCCTAGATGTGTCAACACTATATAAGAAACTCATTCTCCACCAAAATTGGCTACACTAAGAAACAAGAGGGTTAGAGCCGATTTTGCAAGTGTAAGATTCTCTCAAAGTTTACTCCTTTGCATTTGGTGTTGTGTGAAGCATTTGAGGCATCACACTTGGGGTGCTAGGCTCACAAGGTTTCAAGGATCATAATCAACAACAAGGTAAGTTATTCTATCTTTCATTCAAGTTAAAAATGTTCCCCATGTATGATAGATAGGAATATAACCTTGGAATTCAACTTTGCATGATTATTAGACAAACATAGATCCAAGGTTATTAGGGTTGCATGTACACTTAGGAAGTGTTAGAATGCTCAAAACCCATCAGTGTTCGCCCTCAAGATATGGCTTCACTATTTGTATGGGGTACGGTGTATCATATACACGGACCACAAGAGTTTGAAGTACTTGATGGATCAGCCCAACCTGAACATGCGCCAAAGGAGATGGTTGGATGTGGTAAAGGATTATGACTGCGAGATCCTGTACCACCCGGGCAAGGCTAACGTTGTAGCCGATGCCCTGAGCCGTAGGGCGGAGAGTGCTCCGATACGAGATATTTGCATGAGGATGACGGTGATGACTCCGGTGATGGATGCCATCCGAGAGGCCCAGGCAGAGGCTGTGAGACCGGAGAACCGCAAAAGAGAGCGGGTGATTGGGCAGGTATCTGAGTTTGTTACCGATAGTCGAGGGCTTATGACCTTTCAGGGCCGGATTTGGGTGCCGTTTACGGGCGGGGCACGTACCATCCTGATGGAGGAGGCGCACAGATCGAGGTTCTCGATCCATCCCGGAGCCACTAAGATGTATTTGGACCTGAAGAGAGAGTATTGGTGGCCCTGTATGAAGAGGGATGTGGCGTGGTTTGTGGAGACGTGCTTGACCTGTCGCATGGTTAAGGCTGAGCACCAACGTCCGCATGGCAAGTTGCAGCCACTCGAGGTTCCCCAGTGGAAGTGGGAACAGATTTCCATGGATTTTATCACCGAATTGCCAAGGACCGCGAGGGGTATCGATGCAATTTGGGTGATCATTGACCGGCTGACGAAGAGCGCTCACTTCCTTGCTATCAGCGAGAGCTCTTCCGCAGAGAGACTGGCAGAGATGTATGTGAGAGAGGTGATATCTCGACATGGAGTACCGATCTCGATTGTGTCAGATCGAGATGTACGTTTCACTTCCAGATTCTGGAAGAAATTCCATGAGGAGTTGGGTACGAGGTTGCATTTCAGCACCGCTTACCACCCACAGACGAACGGACAGAGTGAGCGGACGATTCAGACGCTCGAGGACATGCTTCGAGCATGTGTGTTGGACTTCGGAGGAAGTTGGGACACGTAGTTGCCATTGGCTGAGTTTTCCTATAATAACAGTCACCATTGGAGTATTGGTATGCCTCCCTTCGAGTTGTTGTATGAGAGAAGGTATCGGACTCCCATCTGCTTGGGAAAAGTAGGGCAGCGAGTAATGGGTAGCACGGAGATAGTGCTTCAGACGACGGAGCAGATACAGCAGGTCAGACAGAGGTTGCTAACAGCTCAGAGTCGCCAGAAGAATTATGCGGATAGGCGACGATCCGAGCTCGAGTTTCAGGTTGGTGACTTCGTACTCCTGAAGGTATCTCCTTGGAAAGGAGTGATCCGATTCAGGAAGAGGGGCAAGCTGGGGCCCCGATACATTGGCCCTTTCAGGGTGACCACGAGGGTGGGCAGGGTAGCATATCGTTTAGAGCTACCTGCGGAGTTGAGCCAGATACATGATACCTTCCACGTGTCTCAGTTGAGGAAGTGTATATCCGACGAGTCGGCAGTAGTGCCACTAGAGGATATTCAGGTGGATGCGAGCCTAAATTATGTTGAGAAGCCGATCGCGATCTTGGATTGGAAGATCAAGGTTCTGAGGACACAAGGAGGTGCCCCTGGTTCAGGTCCAGTGGCAACATCAGAGAGGGTCCGAGTTGACTTGGGAGCCGGAGGCAGAGATGCGGGTGCAGCACCCAAAGTTGTTTGCAGAGAGAGACTTCGAGGGCGAAGTCTGATTCTAGAGGGGAAGAATTGTAACATCGGGATTTCCAGGTACCATATTTAAATTGTTTATTTTGAGTTATGAGGAGGGACTCGACGAGTTGACGCCTAGACTCGTCGAGTAGGATCGCGAGTTGCTGACTGGATTAATGAACGGACTCGACGAGTCGATGGGTGGACTCGACGAGTCCGCGCTGTGGGTGGAAACCCTAATTCCTCGGGCCTGTGCCCTATTTAAGGGACCTTATGGCCCTCATTTGCGGCTACCAGTCGAGAGAGGGAAACCCTAGTGAGCTTGAGCGTGTGGTGTGAGGAGAAGGGCTATTTTAATCCTTGTTGGTGTGAGTTTTGCAAAGAAGAAGGGGATTCCAACAAAAGAAGGTCAAGGGGGTTGCTATTCTGTGGTTTCAAGCAAGGAAACTCCATCTTTGAGGTATTAAATCGAACCCTTCTTCTGTTTTGGTGTAGAACCCTTGAATCTAGGGTTTTCTCTATTCTTTATTGGCTTGGATATGGTGCTTATGATGTCCCTCTGAGTGTTAAACTCTGGATCTGGACCTTGAGAGGTCCAGAAAGCCCCAACCTCCCTGCTTTATGCTATTCCATTAGAGATGTGAGCCTAGGTTGCCATTTTAGAGGCCATTTCACCAAAGGAAGCATATTGAGCGTTGCATGAGTGTAAAGGTCGGACCTTTACGTGATTGTTGAGTATGGTAAGGTCAGATCTATAGGTTAAAGAAACAGGTCTGACCTCAGAAGGTCATTTGAGTGTTGCCATGGAAGGAACTCGCCGAGTCCATAAGGGGACTCGACGAGTCGAGTCGGGTTGCCCCGCGATTCATGACCAGTGGTAACCCGTCGAGTGAAAGGTTAACTCGACGAGTATAGTGAAGATCTATGAGGATTCGGAAGACGCCTGGACTCGCCGAGTCACACGAGTGCACTCGACGAGTCTGGTCAAAGTTTGACCGTTGACTTGAGTTGACTTCAGTTGACCTTAGGGTTTTGGTCAAGCTGGTTCTAGAAAGAGATCTGTGATGTGTGTGAAACGTACTAGTTTTAATCCTACTAACTTAAACAAAAAAAACAAACACACAAAAGGCAGTGTACCTATCGATTAGTAGTTTAGCTCTGGTAAGTAGGGTATCGAACATAGGGAACGGTAAACAATTAAAATAAATGCTAATATTATCTAAATAAAACAATATAAAAGGGGGTTTCTTTAGTTTTGCAAGACTAGAAACTTAAACAATCAATTAACACTCAAACAAAATACAGTTAACAATTAAGAAGAACAAGAAAGGACAACTAGATTCAATGATAAAAGAGACTTCTGTTCAGATTTGATTCACTTATTCCTATGGTTGATTTCGTGGCAAGTGCAATGGATCAATATGTCAATGGTTACCGATTCCTAATATGATTGGGTTCATGTTCACTATTACCAATCCTTTAGTAGACAAGTTAATTCAAACAGTGGCCAGTTGATTAAACTAACAAGTTTCCTAGTGTTCAGTTCGTATCAAGTAAAACTTGTAATAATAGCTAATCAAATTTGTTCAATTCAATCAACTCATATGTGGTTGTTCATCAAACATGATCACACATTGATTTACATATTTTCTAGTTAACCCTAGTTTCATGTTCACTATTCCTAGGCATACAATCTTGTATTCTCAAAATTATATGAATCAAGTAATCAAGAAGATGTTCATACAACTTAATAACTCACTTATTAACAGAAAATATTTATCATCAATACATGACGATCTTTAACAAGCTTAACAAGATAAGTAACTAAATTAATATTAATCCAACCACTCAATCAAACCATGTTCATAAGATTATCTCATCCAAACAGAAGTAAAAAGCTTTTAGCTCATATCTACAGCAAGTAATAACCTAAAATCAAAATCTAATGATTCAAACATGGTTCAAAACAAAGATTAAGAAAAGAAGAATGATTATTTGCCTTTAACTCTCTTCTAAATTGTCTCTTATGTTGCAATCTCGAAAACTGAAGCTCCAAGAACCCTTCTGATCTTCAATAATCGCAGCTAGCCTCCAGAAAGTGTTAGGGTTCGAATGAGAAGTGTTTCTATATATAAATTCTGAAAACAGGGCCAACTCGACGAGTTTTCACCACAAACTCGTCGAGTTTTTTCGATAATCCGCGTATACAGCGTGTACGGCAAGGCATCCTTAAATCGAGAATATTCTAACCAACTCGTCGAGTTTGTGCTAAAAACTCGTCGAGTTCTCTTGGAATCAACATTTTCTCAAAACACGAAAGTCGTCCGAAATTGTGTCTAGTTTTCAGAACATTTTGAATCTCGTCAATCGGAGTTACGGTTCATGAGATATGGACAAAACACTGACGAGGGGTCAAGTTGTCCAATAACATCCTTCTTTCTTCAGTCTTCAATCTCCAAGCTTCCAATCACTCAATCCTCTTCCTTTTTCACCCGAGCATGTCTTTTATTGCTGAAATTGAAATATTAAGCTAATTAAGTACCTTTTGTCCATAAAATGATATAAAATCAACAATAATTAATAAGATAATGAATGATTTCTATGACTAAATAAGTCCATATCAATCTGGGAGGGGTAGAATGGTCTTCTACCCACTCCTTAGAAATGAGGTCAAGAGAAAGTATTGATTAGAGATGTTATTATGTTGATAGGAGGAGGCTAGGTCGAGTTATCGAGCACGAGAGGTTATCCGACATCGTACTAGGTGAGTCTTCTCACTATACTTTACCTAGAGTGGTAATTATGTGTGACCGGAAGGTCTTGTGTGCTATGATGAATATGTGACGTATGTTGTTGTATGATATGAATGTGCTATGTTATGTTATGAGTATTATGATATGGACCGGAAGGTCAACGGTGTACGGGTTGGAAGGTCAAGATGATACGGACTGGAAGGTCTATCAGGGTTATGGGACGGAAGTCCCCTGAGACACATGGACCGGAAGGTCTTGTAGAGCGATAGCCTTGAGTGGCGTATGTGCGTATGTGGTATTTTGGGGAACTCGCTAAACATTTATGCTTACAGTGTTTGTGTGATGTATTTCAGGTACCAGTGAGGATCGCGGGAAGGCGCCGACATGATCTGTACACACTGATGGGATTTATGTATTAGAGATCTTGGGATTTGTTTTATTATGATGACATGTGATACAATGGATTCTTATGATATCTTATGAATGAAATTATGTTTTAAAAATGAAAAATTGTTTTGAAAATTTACGTTGTTACAAGTTGGTATCAGAGCCTTGGTTTGAGGGATTCGGATGCACCTTCGGGCGTATCTGAACTCAAACTGAGGATTTGAGAAAGTTTTTCATAAAAGAAACAATTTTTCTAAAAAGTAAAGAAATCTGAGAAAAGCGGAAAGAAGCAGTGTGTACGATCAGTCAGCGCCCAAACGGTGATTTCCCAAAATACCCTTACATTATGTGTTATGAGATATGATATGATATGTTATGTATGCTAGAGTAGGCTAGGTATTCATATTAGGACTAGAGTGGCCTGATTTGTGATGCCTTAGCCTAGGAGATTACTGCTGCTATGAGATGCTTGAGAGTGAGTAAGTAGCAGTGAGGAGCTTATGAGGGGCCTACCGAAGGGTAGCCTGTGCTTAGCGAGAAGTAGAGTACTTGTGATCTGGGATCATAGGAGGAGGACTTGGGGTGAATATTGATGCGGTGTGGACGGTAGTATAGGGCCCGTACTACTGAAAACACCGGATCAGTGCGCATTCCAAGTAAGAATCCTTAGGGTACTAAGGAACAAGTAAGGATGGGTTATCGAGTGCGTGCATACTCGAGCAAGTCTCTGATATTATTATGTTGTATTTGAGAGACATCATGGTTGGGACACGCCACAGAGCAGAGACCAGCGGCGTGAGTGACGAGGAGCTTCGTCAGATGATCCACGATGAGGTGGCTGCGGCTATCCGCGCAGAGATACCAGAGATGTTTGGGTCTATTAAGACCACTCTGATTGAGACGTTCGATGAGAGATACGTTGCGCTTACTGAGGCTGCAGCCGCTGCAGCTACTGCATCTGTTGCTGCTGCTAGACCTCAGGGGGGTGACTCGTTGCTGTTCCGGGAATTCAGCAATACGAAGCCACCAGAGTTTGATGGGACACAGGACCCGATTGCTGCGATGAGATGGATTTCTGATATTGAGGGATGCTTCTACACCTGTTCGTGTCCGGAGCATCCGAGGGTACGGTTCGCTTTGAACCAGCTCCGCTTGGGAGCGAAGGATTGGTGGAAGGTTGTGACGGCAAACTTCACTCATGCAGAGATCTCAGAGGTGACCTGGGAGAGGTTCACCACCATGTTCAGAGACGAGTATGTTACCCCGGTGGAGAGGGAACGGTTGGCACAGGAGTTCTTGTCCCTCAAGCAGGGGACGGAGTCCGTGACTGTGATTACATGGATGTTCCACGAGAGGGCGTTGTTTTGCCTTGAGCACGTGTCGTCTGAGCAGGCACGCATGAGTCGGTATTTGAGCATTCTGAGGAGGGACATTCGGGAGTTCGTGGCGAACTCGACTTACCGGACATTTGCTGAACTCCAGGCAAATGCCCGGAAGAGGGAGATTGAGCTAGAGACTCAGGCCAGGGAGGAGGCCGCGTCTCAGAGGAGTGACATGCGACCGATACAGGTACAGTCGGCAGCCAAGCGGGCTAAGCCCGCTGATACGAGATCTGGAGGCCAAAAGGGCCGCACTTGTGGGAAGTGCGGCAAGGGACATGATGGAGTGTGTCGAGCGGGTGCTTGCTACAAATGTGGCAAGGAGGGGCATATAGCCAAGGACTGCCCCAAGGGATTTATGATTTGCTTTCATTGCAACCAGACGGGTCACCGGAGGGCCGAGTGCCCACAGCTGTCACAGGGATCAGTGCAGGGATCTGCCCCTGCTACTGCACGAGCTACTGAGAGTCGGCCAGTGAAGGCCGAGGCACCGATGGCTCGCGGGAGAGCCTTCCAGTTGACAGCGGAAGAGGTCCGTGCAGCGCCGGATGTCGTGGCTGGTATGTATTCATTCATTTATTTATGCTGAGTTGAGATTTTGTGCTTATATTATGATATATGTAGGTACTTTTCTTGTGAGTTCTGTACCTGCTTTGGTGTTATTTGACTCGAGTGCGAGTCCATCATTTGTGTCGTTAGCGTTTAGTCAACACATCAGTATTCGACGAGAGGCGTTGAGTCGACCTCTACGAGTTTCCCTAGCTGACGAGCGAGCGGTGTATGCTACTGATGTGATTCGAGGATGTGTACTCGAGATCTTCGGTGTTGAGTTCCCAATAGATCTGGTCCCGATTGCGATGGGGGACGTTTGCGTTATAGTGGGTATGGTGTGATTTTTGCAAAGAAGAAGGGGATTCCAACAAAAGAAGGTCAAGGGGGTTGCTATTCTGTGGTTTCAAGCAAGGAAACTCCATCTTTGAGGTATTAAATCGAACCCTTCTTCTGTTTTGGTGTAGAACCCTTGAATCTAGGGTTTTCTTTATTCTTTATTGGCTTGGATATGGTGCTTATGATGTCCCTCTGAGTGTTAAACTCTGGATCTGGACCTTGAGAGGTCCAGAAAGCCCCAACCTCCCTGCTTTATGCTATTCCATTAGAGATGTGAGCCTAGGTTGCCATTTTAGAGGCTATTTCACCAAAGGAAGCATATTGAGCGTTGCATGAGTGTAAAGGTCGGACCTTTACGTGATTGTTGAGTATGGTAAGGTCAGATCTATAGGTTAGAGAAACAGATCTGACCTCAGAAGGTCATTTGAGTGTTGCCATGGAAGGAACTCGCCGAGTCCATAAGGGGACTCGACGAGTCGAGTCGGGTTGCCCCGCGATTCATGACCAGTGGTAACTCGTTGAGTGAAATGTTAACTCGACGAGTAGAGTGAAGATCTATGAGGATTCGGAAGACGCCTGGACTCGCCGAGTCACACGAGTGCACTCGACGAGTCTGGTCAAAGTTTGACCGTTGACTTCAGTTGACCTTAGGGTTTTGGTCAAGCTGGTTCTAGAAAGTGATCTGGGAGGGGTAGAATGGTCTTCTACCCACTCCTTAGAAATGAGGTCAAGAGAAAGTATTGATTAGAGATGTTATTATGTTGATAGGAGGAGGCTAGGTCGGGTTATCGAGCACGAGAAGTTATCCGACATCGTACGAGGTGAGTCTTCTCACTATACTTTACCTAGAGTGGTAATTATGTGTGACCGGAAGGTCTTGTGTGCTATGATGAATATGTGACGTATGTTGTTGTATGATATGTATGTGCTATGTTATGTTATGAGTATTATGATATGGGCCGGAAGGTCAACGGTGTGGGGACCGGAAGGTCAAGATGATACGGACCGGAAGGTCTATCAGGGTTATGGGACGGAAGTCCCCTGAGACACATGGACCGGAAGGTCTTGTAGAGCGATAGCTTTGAGTGGCGTATGTGGTATTTTGGGGAACTCACTAAGCATTTATGCTTACAGTGTTTGTGATGAAGGAGAACTCGACGAGTTGTTCATACAACTCGGCGAGTCGGATGAAGTTAGAGTCGACATTAGTATGGAAGAAGAACTCGTCAAGTTGTTGCCAAACTCGACGAGTTGAAGCGGGTAGAGGATTAGAAAAGGTGTTAGGGACTCGACGAGTTGTCGGCCCAACTCGGCGAGTCCGGTCAACTGGAAGTTGACTTTAACGAGGAAGTTGACTAGGATGTTGACTCTGACCAGGGGTAAAATAGTCATTTTACCCTGAGAATAGTTATCAGTATCTGACTTAGTGTTTATGAGATTTGTAGCCGAGGAGTTCTGGAGCAGCAGTCAGCCAGTTTCAGATTTAGCATCTTAGCAGTCAGCGTTACGAGGTGAGTTTTCCTTCTAGTAGGAACGGGTCTACGGCCACAATGCCGACCCGTTTAGATAGCAGTAGTTCCGGATTTTGGTCCGATGCAGTAGTTCAATATGCTTGATGTCTTTGTGATTCAGGCATGTTTATGTGTTAGTTAGTCCGGACCTCGGTCTGATGCAGTATGCAGTATATGTGCTTATGTTATGTGCCATGATCATGTTATGCTATGCCCCAGTTAGTCCGGATTTCGGTCCGATGTAGGGGGCAAGGCCCTAGTTAGTCCGGACTTCGGTCCGATGCAGGGGGCAAGGCCCCATTTAGTCCGGATTTCGGTCCGATGCAGGGGGCAAGGCCCTAGTTAGTCCGGACTTCGGTCCGATGCAGGGGGCAAGTCCCCAGTTAGTCCGGACTTCGGTCCGATGCAGTGGGCAAGGCCCAGTATGTACGTTATATGTTATTGTATGGTGTGTGGTAGTTTGGGGGAGCTCACTAAGTTTTGTGCTTACAGTTTCAGTTTTGGTTTCAGGTACTTCTGTTAGCAAGGGGAAGAGCTCGGGATGATGGCATGGCACACACCATAGTTAGTCAGCCTGTGATGTTTTACTCTGATGATAAGAATATGTTTTGAATTAACTCTCTGATTTTATGTTATGATTCATGTTATGGATTGACAATCGTGGTTTAAGTAATGTTTTTCAAACGAAATTTTTAGTCATGATTTTTGGGTTGTTACATTATTATTATTCTCATTTCTGTCAGAATGTTTGTCAGAATGTTTATTGAGTCGTATTCTGTCAGAATGAAAATAAGTGAAAAACGATGTGTGAGAACAAAAATAAATAATAATTAGCGAGAATGCAGGAAAATGAAGATATTTTTGTAAGGTTGAACGTATTTGTATTGCTAAACAATTTATTCTCTTAGTAATTTTCATAGCATACGATATCTGCACAATAATTAGTTAGAATACTTGAACCATCTCTCTCTCTCTCTCTCTCTCTCTCTCTCTATATATATATATATATATATATATATATATATATATATATATATATATATATATATATATATATTGGTTTTCCAAAGAACCAAATCTTTTTTTTAAGTTCTAGAGCTTATTCTTTATCGAAAAAAAAACTAAAAATATCTAAATTTATAACTTAACATTGTGAATGTTAAATATATTTTTAGGATTGACCGTGTGAATTTAGATTCACATTGTGAATCTTCAGAGATTCACATTGTGAATTTGACGAAAATAAAATAAATTTTTTTTATCGAATTTGATATCATTGGAAAAAGGATAAAAAGTTATGAATTTTTGTATGTTTATTTTTTTTTTTGATAAAAAATAAGTTTTAAAAGTTGAAAAAAAGATTGGTTCCTTGGTTTCTTAGTTAATTATATTTCTCTATTGAACATCAATATATATATATATATATATATATATATATATATATATATATATATATATATATGCGTTCAATTGAGAACATTTTTTATTACGAGAACATTTGAGAACGAATTTGGACCACACAACTTTTTTTAATTAGAATTATAAAATAATATTCATATAAATAAAAAATAGTTAAAAACAATTAACCAACACCGCCCACTACCACCTCCACCACCACCACAAATAACCATCACCCGCCTCCACCACCCACCACCACCAACCACCACCACCACCACCCACCATCACTACCCGTCACCACCACCCACCACCATCACCATCGTTCACCATCACCTGCCTCCACCACCCACTCATCACCACCAGTCCCACCACCACTCATCATTACCACCAACCACCACCACCGACCACCACCACCCACTACTACAACCACACACCCACCCCCGCCACCACCCACCAACATCACCACCATCACTACCCACCACCTACCATCACCACCCACCACCACCAAAATTACCACATGTAACCACCACCACCCTACATCACCCACCCATCAACACCACCACCACCGACCCACTTACTACCTGTCACCCCACCACCCTTCACCACTACCACCACCCACAACTAGAATAAACCAACTACCACCCACGACCTCTATCACCTACCACCCACAACCATGACCACGACCACCACCCTTCACCACCACCCCCACCACCCTCCCCCACCTTTAATAATGAATTTTTTTTCCATATAAATAATATGTGATTGGATATATATAATCACATATGATTATATCACATGTGATAAATACACGAGATCAGTTATTGAATCGAAACCGCGAAAATAAATATTGTCCACATAAATCATATCTGATTAAATACATATAATCATATGTGATTATATGTATCCAATCACATATAGTTTATGTGGAAAAAAATTCATTATTGCTTTATCAGATTCAGTAATTGTCATTTGTCAACTTTAATCATATGTGATTAAATAAATCTAATCACATGTGATTATATGTATCTAATAATATATGATTTATAAAGACAAAAAAGAATATTGTCTATATAAATCATATGTGATTAGATACATGTAATCACATGTGATTATATACATGAGAACAACTATTGAATCCAGGACACGAAAACAAATATTGTCCACATAAATCATATACAATTAAATACATATAATCACATGTGACTATATGTATCTAATCATATATGATTTATATGAATAAGATTCATTGTCGTGTTATCGATTCAATAATTGTTCTTTGTCAACTTTAATCATATGTTATTAAATACATCTTATCACATGTGATTATATGTATCTAATCATATATGATTTATATTGACAAAAAAGAATATTGTCTATTTAAATCATATGTGATTAGATACATATAATCACATGTGATTATATACACGAAAAAACAATTTGAATATAAAAATGCAAAAACAAAACTTTGTCCACATTAATCATATGTGATTAAATATTATATAATCAGATATTATTAAATACATGAGAAAAATTATAGAATGGAAAACATGAAAACGAATCTTTTCTATATAAATCATATGTGATTAGATACATTATATGTATTTAATCACATATGGTTTATGTGGACAAGATTTGTTTTCATGTCTTTGATTCAATAGTTGTTCTCGTGTATATAATCACATATGATTATATGCATCTAATCACATATGATTTAGACGGAAAAAAGCCGTTTTTCTAAAATAAAATCATATCTAATTAGATACATATGATTGTATGTATTTAATCACATATGATTTATATGGAGTATATTTATTTTTGTATATTTGATTCAATAAATGTTCTCGTGTATTTAATCACATGTGATTACATGTATTTAATCACATATGATTTATGAGCATAAGATTTATTTTGCATTTTTGATTCAATAGTTGTTCTCGTGTATTTAATCACATATGATTTATGTGATTAGATGTATTTAATCATATATGATTTAGTATACTATATTAATTTTCATGTTCTCGATTCAATAATTATTTCTCGTGTATTTAATCACATGTGATTGTATGTATTTAATCACATATGATTAGACTATATTTATTTTCGTATTTTTGATTCAATAGTTGTTATCGTGTATATAATCACATGTGATTAAGAAATAAGTTGCTCAATGCATGACAGATATTCCACTATACCTTTTTTCAAAAAAAAAATGAAAATGGTAAAACCGTAAAAGTAACTTTTTTTGGGTTTTAAAGGGTACCTTCATGTTTCCGGTTGTCACACAAGAAAGAAATGTATGTACCGATCTTTCCAACCAAAATGAATCTCCCCACATTAGTTGCAAAAAATGAAGTTGATGCCAGACATCTTTTAGTTTCTATAGAATCCTGAAAATCTTGAATCGAACATGGAACAATTCTTGAAAGTTTTTCAAGGGTTCTTACAACATTTGCTTTGATCTAAGTATAAAAAATAAAATAAAATAAATTTAAAATACAATTACATAAATAAACATAGAAAATGATATAAATCTTGACAGGTTACAATTTTACCATATCACCATCTCTTGTAAGCCGTAAAGGACAATCTATTAACAGAAAAACCATTTTGGCGCAATCCTTTAAGTCTATCACTTCAAAGATGAGTGAATTTATAAAAACAGAACAATACATAGGTGTAGAATGGTCAAAATGAAAGTTTTTTGGTGCAATCCGTTAAGTCTATCACTTCAAAGATGAGTGAATTTATAAAAACAGAACAATGCATAAGGGTAAAATGGTCAAAATGAAAGTTTGGTACTCACCTACAAAAGAGCTTGAGGGGGGTAAATATGTCAATACAGTGGCGAACAGAATCACATAAATTAGCTTAATCCTAGGAGGCTGGAATGCGAACCTAAATACAAGAACTTGTGAAATCATATAGCTAACAGGATAAAAATGCATCAAATATAATTAAAGAAAATGATTTAAATATAAAATGTGAGAATGATACCTATCTTAATGGATGGTTACTATTGACTTCAGCATCATTGATAAACTTGCAAAGGGTCTCCACACTATTACATTCAGACATTTGTAAGGCTCTTATAAACTAGATAAAGAAATGGATATTTAATATGGTAATAAAGAAACTTTTCTTTAAAAACACAATTTAAACTAAAAAACTATAAAGTCAAAGGTAACTCATAAAAGCTTGTGGGAAACATGTAATAACACTAATGGCACGACAAGTAGTAGATATTACTAATGGGACATCATCATCAAGAGCAACATTGATCTATAAAATTATTCATATGATATAAATTGATAAAGAATTGGATATTTAGTAGGGTAATAAAGAAAATGGAAAATTTAACTTCTATAGTAGAACCGTTTTAGCAAGAGAATCTTTTACAATCTTATAGAATAAGTGATAATCTGGTCCGATTTGTCCTCTGGAAGGGAAAATAATACACTTGAAGTTATTCCTGCAAACAAGTAATTGATGCAACCCTTAACTTCCAGAAAAAAAAAGGAAAAATCTTATTAGCAAGAGCAACTAACCATGGGTGAAGTATGAAAAAGAGTTTATCATCAGATGTAAAAGGACTGTTAGGTAATTTTTCATCAGAAAGATCTTATGTTCCTTTAAATCCACAGATAACACGTAGAGATTCATCCAACAACTGTCACATATGATATAAAAGTAGGTTTTCAAATATGTAATGTGAAAAAAACCAAGAGTGAAAATATGAAATGGATCTCACCTTGATTGCATTGGTTATGAATTTTTCCCTAATCGTCAATACAGTGTGTCCAGAATTTCTGGTTGACGCTTGATGATCTATCTCGTATCCATTAGAATTAGCTTGATATGAACGAGGCACAAATGTTTGGGTATAAGAGTTCCTATTAGTCTATTACTCTGATGAACAGTTTAACGATTTGTTGATTCAGAGAGAAAACTACATGCATATGATTTTGAATTCGAGATACGGATTCACTTACCCTTTAAACATGAATTTCCCAAAGATTGAAGATGTGTACCCTAAAGTTGAGTCGAATTGTGCCTTGTGTGAAGATTGCACAGCTGCGGAAAAACAGGGGAAGAGCTTATGTGTTTACAATGAGGTTATTCTCAATGCTTTCCGGTCACCGACAGGTCCGATTTCCCGTCACCGATGAAAGAGATTTTCTATTTATGTTATCTTTTTATCCAAAACGCTTCTGGAAGTATGGATGTTTGTAGTTACCTTGAACACACACACAGAGGCGGAGGGAAGAGGCGGTGATGAGGTGGTTCCGACGAAGGTAATGGTCGGTGGTGTCTGTGGTGTAGCTGTATTCGGTAGAGAGAGTGTGTGTTGGATGGGGGTGGGGGTGGGGTATGTGATAAGGTATTTAATTATATTTTGATTTATTTAAGATTTTAATTAAACAAAATTATGTGGTTCAAATTTGTTCTCCGATTGTTCTCAAACTAAAAAATGTTCTCGATTGAATACACACACTAGTTGTGTACCTGCGCAAAGCGGCGGCGGATGATAGTTTCTTTCAGCAATTAGTTTCATTCAAAAACATATTATATTATAATGAACATAACAAATACATATTGTTATTGGTCGGTTTTACGGCAATGGAGAGTTTTGAAACGACGATTAAAAGCCTTTGAAACGGCTAAGGAATCCAACAACCATGTTGGTTTGATTATACTTTTTCATATTTTTTTGCCACAAACGATTTACCTGAAAAATGAAGATTTTTTTTTATTCTTTTTAATGTTGATGATTGACAAATTTTAAGATGTATCGGGATTTTCAATAGTAGATTTTTGTTATTTTTCTAATTTTCAAGTTATAAAGTTCAAAATATAAAATATTTTTATTTTTATAAATAAAAAAATATATACATGTTATAATGACATTTATTTTTAAGTATGATTGTTTAATAAAAATAAAAATAATAAATTTATAAACATAATTGTTAAATGTCCTACCCTGTAGTTCTCAAAACCATGTATTTCTAGCATCGATCTTCTTCTTATTAAATGTCAACTCTATTCCTTACCATCTTTACCATTTTTTGTTCCTAATTCCCAAAAACTAACCAAAATTTATTAAACAGTTTTAGCTATAATAAACAAGGGTAAATAGCATAAAAAACACTCTGTTTATACCAAAATTCTAATTTGACACCGTGTTTTTTTTGTCTCAAATTTGACACTGTGTTTTCCAATTTGTTACAATTCTGACCACTTGACCGGTTAACCAGGTTACATGCTGACGTGGCATGATGACGTGTCAGTTTTGATGATGTGGCATGCTGACATGATATGCTGACGTGTCAAAATTGAATTTTTTTTCCACAAAAAACACTAAGTTTTCATTTTTTTTTCGATTTTGACACTAAGTTTAATTTTTTCTTTCAATTTTGACACTATGTTTTTTTGTTTCAAATCGAACATCATTTATCAAATTTTGTTCAATTTTGACAATTTTCCATTTCAATTAAAAACCATAGTTTTGTATAAATACAAGCTTTTTTTTTTTTTTTTTTTTTTTTTTTAACATTTAAACCATAGTTTTATGTATAAATATGTATTAGTTATATAAAAACCGTATTTTATATTAAATACGCAACTTTAAAATGAGTTTGTAGGTTTGGAGGCGTGTAGTCGATTAAAACTCGGATGTCAAGTTTGCAACCCCTGAAATTTTCACATCTTATTAGAAGCTTATGGTTAGTTTGATTCTCATGATATAACTAATGTATATTTATACATTATACTTTGAATGTAAAAAAAAAAAGAAACACCTTGTATTTAAATAAAAATGTGGTTTTTAAACAAAAAAAATATATTTATACGGTTTAAAATGTAATAAAAAATATATTTATACGGTTTCAAATGGAAAATGGTCAAAATTGAACAAAATTGGAAAAAATGATGTTCGATTTGGAATAAAAAAACATAGTGTCAAAATTGAAAGAAAAAATTAAACTTAGTGTCAAAATCGAAAAAAAAGTGAAAACTTAGTGTTTTTTGTGGAAAAAAAATTCAATTTTGACACTTCAGCATATCATGTCAGCATGCCACATGATCAAAACTGACATGTCATCATGCCACGTCAGCATGTAACCTGGTTAACCGGTCAAGTGGTCAGAATTGTAACAAATTGAAAAACACAGTGTCAAATTTGAGACAAAAAAAACACGGTGTCAAATTAGAATTTTGGTGTAAACGGAGTGTTTTTTATGCTATTTACCCAATAAACAAATAAAAAAAAATATTTTAGACACACACAAACAAATAATGTATCTGTCGTATTATTAAACTGAACATTACAAAATTAAAACTTACATTGACACTAACATTTTCAACCCAAATAGTTGGCTGCTGGAATGGTTTTATTAATATTCAATTGCACCCATCACCCCCATCCCATCTCACCCTTCCCCTTGCTTGTCTCAAACCAAATCAAAGAGTCAAAATAGAAATGTAATAAAAGTAATTGGGATTCTAATAACATAAAGAATAAATTTCCTAAAAGATGTTTAATCTAAAAAATTTGATGCTTTGTAGACTCTAATCATCACTTGCCTCCATGATTCCCGATTTTAAGAGGCACCTGAAAAAAAGGCTACAAATGCCTTCAAATAAAAATATGTGATAATATATAGGTGACCAGATACATGAATGGAACAATAGGGGTTACACATGTCTAATGAAATCCATAAAAATCAAAACTTTACTAAACACAAACATTTCACGATCTATAAACACATACAGTTAAACACACATTTTAGGACTTGTAAACATATACATACTTACACAGTTAAACACACACACACACACACTCTGTTAGTGAAACATCCATAAAATTTCATAAAATTTAAACTTTTCAAAACAACCCTTTTTATATAGAAGTGTTTACAAAACCGTTATTCCCAAAACATTATTTAAGATCAGAATCTCTTTCAATATAGTTTTCATAACATTCATAGTATCAGAGTTTCCTAGAAATCAAAAGTCCAAAACGCGAGGATGTGTACGGTCACGCCTTCACCTTGCCACGATCCACTAAAGTACCTTAAACCATAAACCAAAACTGTAAGTACGAAGCTTAGTGAGTTCCCCCAAAGTACCAACACCCAAACATATAACATATACGAATAACAACATGCTCAAATACTCATGCCTGGCCCAATCAGCCTTGGGCTGGAACACCAGGCATGTCTACGATGGGCCTAGTCATCCTAGGGATGGAATTCTCTCGTATCATAAGCAGTTTGGTCCAATCAACCATCAGGTTGGAATACCAAACATGTCGGGTCCATTCAATCATCGGGTTGGAATACCCAAGGCCTGTTAACTAACGCACAAACAACTCCAGTCTCACCACAATCCATACTATCATATCGGGTCCAATCAACCATCGGGTTGGAATAACCCAGTCCCCAATCAACCCTCGGGTTGGAATGCCAATACACAACGACTCCAGTCATCCTCAGGATGGAATACCCTCAAGCCCTCAGTACGAGTCTGGCATACCGCCCGGTCCTCAGCTCGTATCAGGAATGCTCCTGGGTTTGTTGGCTACATCACGGAGCAGTATAACCTCAACCCAACACAACATGCCGACATATAACAGATAGACATATAAACAGTCTATAGACAAACAGGCAGATCTACAGCTCACTACTCATAGCATCATCCAATAAACCAGGATACCGATCTAACAGATCATTACTGAACAATAACATACTATCGCATAACAGGATATCTAATCCAATGGTCCGGCCTTGGTGCCTTCGACCCAAAAGTACAGTGAAGAAAACTCACCTCGAAGAAGCTCCCCGAAAGAAATTCCTAGCTGCTTCCCTGCCGGCTTCCCGAGCTATCAATACCAACAATACACCCAATTAGCAATTGGGTTCTAGACTATAATCCAAAATCCTTACTTGGGGGAAAATGACCATTTTACCCCTGACCCAACACGACCTAAAACTGAGGCCCAAAACCAAAAGATCCACAAAGGCCCACTAATGGCCCAATTTTCCAAATTGGGCCCAACCCCATATGGGCCTTATCCTAAGCCCATAATTTTCCTTATCATAATTCAAATTACCTCAAGCACCCCTTGGGACAAACTCGTTCAAGGACATAAATCAAAAATCGAAGTCAACGGTCCAAGTTGACCCAACTCGCCGAGTTGTCCTTCAACTCGTCGAATTTCTCCATCAACTGCACAGATTCCGGAAAAACCAAGTCAACTCGCCGAGTTGACCAACAAACTCGGCGAGTTCCTCTATCAATCTGATAATATCGGGTAAAACTGAGCCAACTCGTCGAGTTTATCCAACAAACTCGCCGAGTTCGCCAGAAACCCACCTCTTAATACATTAAGCACTTAATCCATAAGAACGTGACTCCAAAACATAGATCTGACTTCCTTGAGCTGGAAAACCACGTAAAGTTGCCAAGTTTACGTTCATGCATGTCTAAATGAAGCTCTTAAGCTTGGAATGGACTTAATAATTGACTTAATGCATGTATCACACCAAAATTCTCATAAAGTTTGCACCTTTAAGCTCAAGGGTACCAAAACCAACTCAGATTTGAAAGAACAACCCCTAAAATGACTTTACTCCATCATCATCCCCAAAAAGAGGCCAAAACACAACAAAACCCAAAATAAGGAGATCTAATCATTTATAAGTCAAGGTATGAACTTGATACCTTAAAATGACTGCAAGAAATGGAGTGATTCTGGATCCAAGACTTCCTTCTCCAAGCTAGAAACTTCAAGATTTCTAATTCCTTCACAATACACAAAATGAACACCAAACTTCCTTCGAAGGCTCCAAGAACTTGACAATGGAGGCTACAACTCGTTTTAGGGTTTGGACAACAATGGAGGCTGATAAAGAGGCTAGAAAAAGGACTTAAGGACTTTAAATAGGGTGCAAGACCCTAAAAAATTAGGGTTTCCTACCCAGCTGCCAACTCGTCGAGTTGATGCTCCCCAACTCGTCGAGTTGGTTCATTAAATCCTCGCGATCCATCCATCTTCAACACGACGAGTTGGTCCCTCCAACTAGAAATAGGGTTATTCTCAACAATTTCTCTTCAAGATTTCGGATGTTACAACTCTCACCCACTTAAATTAGATTTATTCCTCGAAATCGCTCCTTACTAACACTCATAACAAAACAACACTTGAATGCACCCAAAAATTATGTATATAAAAAGACCTTCCCAAAATAGTCAAACCCAAAAAGAAACTGCCCACCAGAAGAAGAACAACCCATAATACCATACAAATACCCAACCTTATATATCCGAACTTGGGTATCGAATTGGTCTGACTCCCTGACAGACCTCCCAAACTGAACCGATTGCTAAAACCATAACACTTATCCATCGAGTAGTGTATCCAACCTTTGATGATAACAATTCCATAAACACACAAGAGATACAAAATGCAGACTTCCTCGACTGTCGGGCCGATACATTGCTACTAAGAGCCCGAAACCTCATCACTTGCCCTTCATTCACAAGATGGAGCCACCCTAGAGCACAGACACATAAGCTAGACTCTGAATCCTTTAACTAATGCCTTTGATATACAAATTTCTTAACCCCATCCGCTCTGGATACGGACCTTACACGGGCCCACTCGCGATTCCCAACACGAGTTCCCACCAAGAGCCTGCCCGAAAATGGCTACCCATGATACCTCCTCAAGAAACCTTCCCTAAAACCGATGAATATCCATTTAAATCTACCCCCAGTCCCTAACTGGGGAATTACCAGAACCATGAAGAATGATTCTCGAAACACACCGACCGCGAACTTAACCCAAAACTGAACCATATAATGAACCCAAAATCTTAACAACCCTTGACTCCTTGTTATGCCATTACCAACCACTGCTTCATCGAGCAACGATGATCAAACCATGAACTTCTGCGATACATCCAACCCTTATCGGCTCCGGTGCACTCCCACCTGAGCATCCACTCGATACAATCACCAATAACTTTCATGACTTACGACTGCGTAAGAAATTTCCAACTTGAGAATCACCAATCTAACAACAGCTTGCGAACAGCTGGATTTATATTGCATACAACCTGCCGAGACTTTCTGATACCTGACTGATACTTCCCTCAATCCTTACTACTTCCATTATCCAACCAACAGATTTACAACTTGCCCAACCCCCATCAACGCATCCACACCGAAAGCACTACAAGCAGAAGAAATGAACCATCATGATCACTAGGCCCACAACCTATGATTGGAATGCTCCCGATAATCAACCGACATGTCATAATCGCATCATTCGCCCAACACTCCTGGCCTGAAGATACCCACCTCATTCCCTTACCTTGAAGGGACCTAAAAAACTCCCTTACAATGCCAACTAAGCGCCACAAAACATCCACCAAGCAAAACTTTACGAAAACAAAGTCGCACACGATCCGTAGATAGAATAACGGTTGCACTCTTGATCCAAATCGGAAGCTAAAATCCAAGAGAACCATGCACATAATTCGAACCAAGAGCCCCAATTCTCTATTGCCCAGCTCACAAGGAGCACCCCCATACACAAACCTAAGAAACCCATAATCTCCTCCGAAGAGAAAAGAAACACCAGAGATAATCGAAAGGCCACCTTAATCAAAACAGAAAATATCCTTACGATCGGTCAAACAAGACCCCATACTTCTTTGAGACCGAATGGATTCCATCACTACACCACTACCACGAGAAGACCTCCAAGATGACCCTGCAAGGCACTAAAACCTGAGTCTACTACGAATCAGAATTCCACTTCACCATTGAGGGTAAACATACCCAAGGACCAAGGGAACATAAACACACTGCACAGGAGGGTAGGTGACACATTTATTGCTCTAAACTGTCACCACTTGAATCCTTTGGAGAATTCCCGCTGAAAGACGAACTTAACAACCCATGGTCTAGGACACCTTGACACCTACACCAGAGAACCACAACCCTCTTGGAGCTGAACATACTCGCTTTTGGAAAGGGTTCACTGATCAATATCTGCCCAACAAATCTGAAAGCAGCAAACCAAACAGTGAACTGACATAACCCTCAATGGCTGACGCTCAACCTGAGAATCCCAATTATCCCCCACTTAGAACTCGAACCACCGCCTACTGGTGGTGAAACCAAAACATAACCCAAACAGCCCAACCTGGTACAACCATACTTGACCATGAAATGAATATCATCCGTAGAATGGTCCTCTAGATACGGATCAACGAATCCCAAGAAAACCTGAATCTCAGCTGAAAACTTCTGAATTTCCCATGATAACAACTTACAGAGCATAGGCAACTACCGATTTACCATCCAAACATACACCCCTTGTTTGCAATCCATACGACAATCCAACACGTGACTTTCCCATCTCCCAGAATACGGCCCCTGCTCGCATCGCTAAGGTACCCATGCCATATCAAACCACTTGTGCACACCGGCGCTGACATACTGTCGCCAACCACCGCAACCAACAGACATTAAGCTGAGATTCCAACCTAACTTGGGAGGTCACAAGCATGACCACTCCTTCGAACTCGGAAATTTGAAGGGCAAGATCCTTGCCACAGATTACGACAATCTAATCCCACAATCTGCCACTTAGATCCCAGATGCAATCTCCAAGCCGCTCATCAACCAGTTCCGCTTCGTGTCTCGAGTTCCGAGGCACGACCTTTAACGAAACTCTCGAGACTTCTAACCAACATACTCATCTGATTTTGAACCACTCAACCCACATCAATATCGCCATAGGGGCCTGAACAAACACAAAACCCATCCTTGCGCTGGGCAGCCTATGCCAAAAGACCGACAGATACAGAACCACTGCCTCGAACCATGGTATCCAACCATGCTATCTTCCCTGACCATCCCTTAGATTCCCTGGAATCTTCCTTGAATCGAGTATGGATACTATGCTTTTAGTAGTACGGGCCCAATACTACCTTCCACACCTATCCATACTTTCCTCAAGAATTATCTCGGGTCCTCTACGACCTAGTCACAAAATATTCCTTAAACCTGCTCAACAGCGAAACAACTGCATTAGAGTACTCTGTAGGCTATCCTAGGGTTCCACACTTCTCTGCCATCACCTGCTGAAGAACTCCTCACAATGTCAATTAGCTATTCCATGAATACAATCACATGCAACAAAGCTCATATAATCCTTCGAGTAACAGACTCATCCCTACAACGGTTGGACTCAAACGAGAGCAACGCAGTAGAGTCAAACCCGTCACTCTGAGATTATCCAACATTTTTCACATGTGACTTGACATATTCAGCCAATAGCTAACTCACATTACTCGTGAGTTTCACAAAGCACAAAGCAAACAACATTCGTGCAGAGGAGCCGAATGGCACTAAATGCAATAAAATCAGAAAGATTCTCATACGAAATCCTCGATCTCAGACTCCTAGAATCTCGCGCGCATCTTCGCCTTGCCCTCACTCTCCCTAGAGTGGCTAATCATTCCTCGCGCTGACCTGCTAAACACTGCACCCACTCATGACACTTCCACCAACCCTGCAGTTGTCGTGTATGCTAGCCATACATAACACTGGATCCTATAGATAGTCGAATACTTGATCCTACCCTAAGCCCTTCATCAAACAAGAACATGAAATAAGGCCAAACCAAACATTCTCAGGGTATAGAATCTTAGTTATGTACAACTATGATGCATACACTAAGCAACTACAGTAATGATGTTAATTTCATATAAAGACGAATCCTAGGCTATCATGCATCATACAATCAGGCAATTCTATCATGCAATTCCCAAAGATCCCTAGCCTACCACTAGCATGTTGATCTAACATATTACAATATCAAATAACAGTATGGTATTTTGGGGTCTACTTACTGGCTCCGGCTGATCGTACACATCGCATCCTCCTTAAGTATTTTGAAAACCATTTGAAAATCATTTTCAAAATCAGTTTCCTTAGTTTGAGACTGGATTCACACGAGTGTTCCTCCATTTCACTCAAACCAAGGCTCTGATACCAACTTGTAACATCCATAAAATTTAAACTTTTCAAAACAACCCTTTTTCTATAGAAGTGTTTACAAAACCGTTATTCCCAAAACATTATTTAAAATAAGAATCTCTTTCAATATTGTTTTCAAAACATTCATAGTATCAGAGTTTCCCAGAAATCATAAGTCCAAAAGGCGAGGATGTGTACGGTCACGCCTTCACCTTGCCACGATCCACTGAAGTACCTGAAACCATAAACCAAAATTGTAAGCACGAAGCTTAGTGAGTTCCCCAAAGTACCAACACCCAAACAGATAACATATACGAATAACAGCATGCTCAAATACTCATGCATGGCCCAATCAGCCTTGGGCTGGAATACCAGGCATGTCTACGATGGGCCCAGTCATCCTCGGGATGGAATACCCTCGTATCATAAGCAGTTTGGTCCAATCAACCATCGGGTTGGAATATCGCAGGCCTATTGACTGACGCACAAAGCAGTCCAGTCTCACCACAATCCATACTATCATATAGGTTCGAATCAACCATCGGGTTGGAATACCCCAGGCCCAATCAACCCTTGGGTTGGAATGCCAATACACAACGGGTCCAGTCATCCTCGGGATGGAATACCCTCAAGCCCTCAATACGAGTCTGGCATACCGCCCGGTCCTCAACTCATATCTAGAATGCTCATGGGTTTGTTGGCTACCACACAAAGCAGTACAACCTCAACCCAATACAACATGCCGACATATAACAGATAAACATATAAACAGTCTACAGACAAACAGGCAGATCTACAACTCACTACTCATAGCATCATCCTATAAACCAGGATACTGATCTAACAGATCACTACTAAATAATAACATACTATCACATAACAGGATAACTAATCCAATGGGCCGGCCTTGGTGCCTTCGACACAAAAGTACAGTGAGGAAAACTCACCTCGAATGCAGAAGCTCCCCGAAAAAAATCCCTAGCTGTTGCCCTGCCGGCTTCCTGAGCTATCAATACCAACAATACACCCAATTAGCAATTGGGTTCCATACTATAATCCAAAATCTTTACTTGGGTAAAATGACTATTTTATCCCTGACCCAACATGACCCAAAACTGAGGCCCAATCCACAAAGGCCCACTAATGGCCCATCCTAAGCCCATAATTTTCCTTATCACAATTTAGATTACCTCAAGCACCCCTTAGGACAAACTCGTTTAAGGACATAAATCGAAAATCAAAGTCAACGGTCCAAGTTGACCCAACTCGCCGAGTTGTCCTTCAACTCGTCGAGTTTCTTTATCAACTGCACAGATTCAGGAAAAACCAAGTCAAATCGCCGAGTTGACCAACAAACTCACCGAGTTCCTCTATCAATCTGAAAATATCGGGGAAAACCGAGCCAACTCCCGAGTTTATCCAACAAAGTCGCCGAGTTCGCCAGAAACCCACCTCTTAATACATTAAGCACTTAATCCATAAGAACGTGACTCCAAAACATAGTTCTGACTTCCTTGAGCTGGAAAGCCACGTAAAGTTGCCAACTTTACATTCATGCATGTCTAAATGAAGCTCTTAAGCTTGGAATGGATTTAATAATTGACTTAATGCATGCATGACACCAAAATCCTCATAAAGTTTGCACATTTAAGCTCAAGGGTACCAAAACCAACTCAGATCTGAAAGAACAACCCCTAAAATGACTTTAATCCATCATCATCCCCAAAAAGAGACCAAAACACAACAAAACCCAAAATAAGGAGATCTAATCATCTATAAGTCAAGGTATGAACTTGATACCTTAAAATGACTGCAAGAAATGGAGTGATTCTGGATCCAAGACTTCCTTCTCCAAGCTAGAAACTTCAAGATCTTATAATTCCTTCACAATGCACAAAATGAACACCAAACTTCCTTCCAAGGCTCCAAGAACTTGACAATAGAGGCTACAACTCGTTTTAGGGTTTGGACAACAATGGAGGCTGATAAGGAGGCCAGAAAAAGGACTTAAGGACTTTAAATAGGGTGCAAGACCCTAAAAATTAGGGTTTCCAACCCAACTGCCAACTCGTCGAGTTGAGGCTCCCCAACTCGTCGAGTTGGTTCATTAAATCCCCGTGATCCATCCATCTTCAACACGATGAGTTGGTCCCTCCAACTCGTCGAGTTGACCTAGAAATAGGGTTATTCTCAACAATTTCTTTTCAAGATTTTGGATGTTACAGTTAGAGAAAAAAATATAAAAAGAGATATATATATGCCTTAATCATACCTTTTTTCCGTTGAATTCAATCAGTTTTTTCTCCATTTCCTACTATAACAAACTTTCACGACCAACTTCATCAGAAATTGATTTCATAAACTCATTATTGTCACATTTTGTGGAACTTTGAAGTTTCCCTGAAAAAAGAAACTTTCACAGTATCTCCTAGTTAGAGGAGTGTGGGCGGGGGCCCGTATCTCCTAGTTAGCGGAGTGTGGGTGAGGCCCGTATCTCCTAGTTAGCCGGATAGAGGTCGAGGAAGAATAATTTGTTGAGTTTCAGGAGGGAGTTGACCCTGCATAGCCCTAGAAACGTGAGACCTGAGGGGGATGCCACTCTGAGATATAGTTTGGGCGAGACCCGTAGGCGAGGCCCGTATGATTATAGCAGCGCAGGTGGGACCTGGTTGAGACCGTAGGGCCAAGTTAGGGGATCGAGGATCCCAGGACTTAGGGAGCCAGAGTGGCAAGGTAGGTAGAGCAATTTTAGGTAGCCGAAGTTTCTTCGAAAGTTGTTGGGAGCGACTTAGAGTTTGAGATTGGGTGCAGTAACCGGTGGGAGTCCGGTAGCCAAGATGATGGCAGATTAGTTGGGACCAGGGTGGTCTCGGTTCATCCGGAGAGCGGATAAGAGACAACAAAATCTTTGGACAGGGACAACAATAAGAGGATTCGTACGTGGGGGTAGTTAGTTGACTAGGAGGTGCTAATGCCACTAACAACAGGATTAAATAATCTCAGAGTGAGTGATTTGACTCTGTTGTGCAGCTCTCGTATGAGTCTAACCATCGCAGGGATGAGTCTTTTACTCGAAGGATTATCTGATCCATTTGCTGGGAGGGGTTTTCAGTATCAGGGTATAGCAAGAGAGAACACTCAGTGGGTGTCAGTGAAGTGACCAGCATTGGGAGTGGCTGGAGAAGTAAATACAGTGAAGGGTATGTCCTTCATATGGAAAGGAAAGATTGTTGTTTTTGGGAAGCTGCCTTGGGAAGGCCAGTGAATACGCAGGAGAAAAGGGGTGAACCCCTAGGATGTCCAGCATAAGTACTCGGGGGGTAACAAAAGGATTGTCAGTTGGGTAAGAGTCGTGTTCCCAGGATTGTTGGTGATTAGATAGCTCTCGAGGTTCTTATCTTCGAGGACTAGTTGGGCTGAGTGATCAGCCGGAAGGTCGATAGAAGCGGTCCTTCGAGAATCGGATACAACAGGTGATGTATGCATAAGGGCAGGAATGTTGTGAGTAGATTGCAGGATAGTTTCCCGTAGTGGACTTCGAGGACTAAGTTTAGTTTAAGTGGGGGAGAGTTGTAACACCCTGTTCTGAAAGTATTCATTTATGGATTTCAGAGGCCAAGGCTAGGGGCGTTTTGGTCTTTTATGGGTTTTGAGTTTTTATTCGAGAGGTTTTGGGTCGGGTTGTGTCGCTAGAAGCGTAGGACTTCTCGCCACCTTTTCGTGGATATAAAGTTCGTCGGAAACGGACTTAGAACGAAGGATTTATAGCACTTTGAAGTTATTGGCAATATTGGTCCTTAATGGAGAAAGATGGAAAGAAAGGACCATGCATGCTAGGTGGCCAGCGCAAGAGTACGCCCAACGTAGGCTGGGGTACGCCCAGCGTATAAAGGAAAATGATCGCGGGTGCGGAGGTGCGTACGCCTAGCGTACGCTCAGAGTTCCCAAACCCTAATTTTAGGGTTGAGCCCTATATAAAGAACCTTATGTCTCGAAGGCCAGCCTCCATTTCCACCCTAAAGGAGCTACTACAAAACCCTAATCCATATTTGAGTGTTCTTGGAGCTTAGAAGGTCACTAGAGAAGTATCTTGGTGTTGTGGATCCATTTTCCAAACAAGAAAGGATCAAGGAAAGGTGGTGGTTCAAAGGAGAGGTTGCAGATCTGGGATTGTTGCTTCATTTCTAGCCATTTCAAGGTATAAAGATCTAAAGTTGGTGATTATCTTCTTAGATCTCTTAGATTGAGTTTTTGGACCATTTTGGTCCAAAGGTTGAAGCTTTGTGGTTCAATCTGATTTCCAGGCCAAGGGTTGCCACCCTTGGCGCTAAATGACTCCCTAGGTCAGAAAGTTGACACCTTGATGGTCTTAATGGGTTCATGCAAGAGATAAGACCATCTTCATGGAAGTAATACATCATTTTTGGAGTTTGAGCTTGTTTTGGTCAAGTGAAGTCACCAAGTCAGTGACTTTATAGTTTAAGACGTGGAAAAAGACCAAGATCTGTAATTGTAGCTTCTGAAGTGGAGTATTAAGCACTTAATGAGAAAAGGGCTTAATAGGGGGTTACACTTGTTGGATAAGGTGTATAAGTCCATAACTATTTATGGTATGTACTTGACCCGACCCGGCATGGTCCATTTAGGTTGCATGGCACCATGCAATTGGCTAAACTAAAATGAGAGAAATAACACTTATGGTTTATTAATATATTATAAGTTCTAATATATTAATAATATTATTTAATTAGTTTAATCAAGAATTAATTTAGAATTAATTAAGTGATCAAAAGATAACTAATTAAATATATGGGTAGATTATGTAAATCTTCCATATCTTATATAGTGGGCTAAGAGGCTCCATGGATTATCAAGTTGGGTTCCACCCATAGGATGCTCCATGGAGGCTCCATGGGAGTTACAAACCCATGGGTCATGGAAATGAAGAGTCATGCCACATTAGGGTTTACATGGTGTAACCCTAGATGTGACACACTATATAAGCAACATGTTCTCCACCAAAATCGGCGACAATAAGAAACAAGAGGGCTAGGCCGATTTTAGAAGTGTGTATTCTCTCTAAAGTCATTCCAAAAGCATTTGGTGTTGTGTGAAGCATTTGAGGCATCACACTTGGGGTGCTAGGCTCACAAGGTTTCAAGGATCATAAGCAACAACAAGGTAAGTTATTCTATCTTTCATGCAAGTTAAAATTTGTTCCCCATGTATGCTAGATAGGAATATAACCTTGGAATTCAACTTTGCATGATAATTAGACAAACATAGATCCAAGGTTATTAGGGTTGCATGTACACTTAGGAAGTGTTAGAATGCTCAAAACCCATCAGTGGTATCAGAGCCAGGTTTGTTTGTTGTTTTTTTTTGTGTGTGCAAACAGCTTGAAAAAAAAATCGTTTTTCTGTTTTCTGCTCGTATGAAAGTTTGCACATTTGTTGCTGGAAATGGACTAGAAACATCACCCTAAACTGTTTTTATGTTTTAAAGCTTGTTTAGATGGTGTAATGTTTATGCTAATCCATTTACAATGGCAATTATTAAAATTACAAGTTTTTTTAAGTGTAATTTTTGATTCTTGAAAGTGTTCATATTCATGTTCTTGAACTTATGAAGATTAGATGATCATAGGAATTGTTTGTAACCTTCATGGTAGTTTAATTCATGATCATAATGTGTTTTAATGGAGTCCATAACTTGTCCTCAAGTTATGGAAAACCAAAAGTCTCACTTTTATTAAAGCCATTAAAAGAACACAAGAGTTATAAAAATGAAGAGTCTTCATTTTTATTACTCAATTAATTCATAAGTTATAAGAAATGAAAAGTTGTGGAAGTTTACAAAACTTGCCCTCAAGTTTTGGAACATGTAAAGTCTTGATTAAAACTTTAGTTCCAACCCTTAGAATTTTAAAAGTTAAAATTCAACCCTTATACTTTATAATATTATAAGTTACTAATATATATATATATATGTATAACATCAAGTCGTCTTACCGCTAGTATGCCTCATTCACGAAGCCGGTCTATAAGGGGGGGTATAAGGTTGTTGCCTATAAAATAGAAACTTAATGGGTGTCCACTCTCACCCACCGCTTCCTTGATCGGTGGAGGGTCGTTAGCCGAACGGGTAGGACAAGGACTTATAAATTCTCATTAAAAGTATGACGAATATTATAAAGTAACTAAATGCTTTTATTAAATTCCCAATCTTAGTTACTTTAGGAAAATGTGAATAAGGTGCTAATCCATGAAATTACACTTTACACTTTGTTTAAGTCGTTGGTGGAGCGTGTGTGGTTAACCGGCACACTAACTTGGACTTAACAAGGTAGGTAAAGGGTGACTTAAGGTTTACCATAGCATCGGTGGAGCGTGTGTGGTTTACCGGCACATCGATTGAGTGATAAACCTTGAGGGTACCAAGTGATTTGCATGGTTACTTCACACCTCGTTTTGTGATCCTCGGTATCCCAGTCACAAAACTTGGAGGGCACACTCGAGACTGAAACATGCCTTTGAAAAGTTCATTGAATCTCAAAAGAATCTAGGAATTTCTAAGAACCAATTAAAAACCTAATATTTATATTTCGTTTTTCATGGTGGAAATTGGTGAATCGTCATTCACCTACCTTTCAAATATGTTATAGCTTGGATTACGGCATACCTATTCTAAGTTATAATATATTGTGATTGGATCGTAGCCTTAATATTACATTTGGGTGTTTTATTAAGGACTCTCTTAATATCTAAACTAATCTTGTTCTCTTCTTTCAGATGTCTTCAAACAATGCTGCTTCTGGCTCTAATCCTAATAGCTCCTTTACCCTTATGAACTTGTGTGGGAAAGTCACTTTTGATGGATCCAACTTCAATGAATGGATTAGAAACATCAGGATGATTACCCGCTACGAGGACAAAGAATATGTCCTTGAAAAGGAGCTTAAGGAGATTGATGAGACCACTGCAACTCCCCAGGAGATCGCTGACTTCCGGGCACATGAAAGGGATGCTACAAAAGTGGCATGCATCATGTTGGCCACCATGACAGCGGAACTCCAAAAGTCCTATGAGGACTTCTACCCTTTTGAAATGCACCAAGATCTGATGGAAAGATACCATCAAAGTGCACGACAAGAGAGGTATGAAATCATATGCTCTATCATAACAACCATGATGAAGGACGGGGAATCCGTCACGAGCCACATGCAGAAAATGCAAAGGTATGTGGATCGGTTGCTGAAGCTTAATGTGAACTTCCCTGAGGAGCTTGTAATAGATATCATTTTGCACTCCTTACCATCGTGCTATGATCAATTCCTCATGACATATCACATGAATAAGGAAGAGGTCACACTCAGCAAACTTCAGGGACTCCTCAAGACCGCAGAAACAGGTCTTAAGGGTAAGTCGGTTGTTAACACTCCTACTCCAAACTCCGCCCCGGTTTTGGCAATCGGGAAAGGTAGAGGGAAGAAGAGCAAGAGCTCTTCGAAGGGTACCAAGGCTAGGACCCTTGATGGCTCTTCTTCAAGTGGAACCAAGAAAGGTTTTGTCACTCCTTCTTCTGACCCTAAAGAGGCTGAATGCTTCTATTGCCATGAAAAGTCACATTGGAAGCGGAACTGCCCAAAGTACCAGCAAGATGTGAAGGATGAGAAAGTTAAACCCAACCATGCAGGTATTTACACTATCTTATCTAATAACTCACCCCATTCTAACTCTTGGGTCCTTGATACCGGTTGTGGTATTCATATCTGTTCTGATTTGCAGGGACTAAGAAGAAGTGAGAATGTGGAGCATGGAAGAATAAACTTAATCATGGGGAATAGGAAAGATTTACCTGTCACCAAGATTGGAGTTTATACTTTATCGCTAAGTAGTGGGTTTAGTTTAGATTTGAATAAATGTTGTTATTCGCCAGAAATGGCAAGAAATATTATTTCCTTTCATGCATTTTATAAACGAGGTTTCACCTTTTCATTTGATAATGAAGTTGGTTCGATTAATGCTTTCTTTAATAATGTTCTTTATTTTAAAGCATTACCTTGTGATGGTGTGTATGAAACTGTATCTGTGGTTGATAACTTAGGAAATAATGTATTGTGTATTGATTCTGTTAATGATAATAACTTGGATAAAGCATCATTATGGCATTGTCGTCTTGGACATATAAGCAAGAAACGCATAGGCCAACTCCAAAAGGATGGAGTATTGGAGTCATTTGACCTAAAGTCAGATGATAGTTGCGAATCATGCTTACTTGGAAAAATGACAAAGTCACCCTTCACAGGTTCTTGTGAGAGGGGTGAAGGTTTGTTGGATCTTATACACACGGATGTGTGTGGGCCCTTCAAACATGCCACAAGGGATGCTAATCGTTATTATTTGACTTTTACTGATGATTACAGTAGATATGGATATGTCTACTTAATCAAGCATAAGTCAGAGACTTTTGAGAGGTTTAAAGAGATTAAACAGGAAGTCGAGAATCAATTGGGCAGGAACATTAAGATGCTTCGATCCGATCGAGGTGGTGAGTATCTTAGTTCAGAGTTCCTCGACTATCTTAGGGAATGTGGGATTGTCTCACAATTGACACCTCCCAGGACACCGCAGTTGAATGGTGTAGCTGAGAGGCGTAATCGAACCTTGTTGGATATGGTTCGTTCCATGATGAGTCGAGCTTCGCTACCAATCTCATTTTGGGGGTATGCCTTAGAGACTGCCGCCCATATCCTTAATCTAGTTCCCACAAAGAAAGTTGCCAAAACTCCTCATGAGATGTGGACTGGTAAAGTACCCAAACTAGAGCACATTAAGATTTGGGGTTGCGAGGCTTTCGTGAGACGCGAAACTCATGATAAGCTCGAACCTCGAAGTGAGAGGTGTATTTTCATCGGCTACGCACAGAAATCCTTTGGTTACCTCTTCTACAGACCTAGTGAGAATGTGGTCTTTGTAGCTAGGAGGGCTTTCTTTCGAGAGAGAGAGTTCATAAGCCAAGGAGACAGTGGGAGGCAAGTTGACCTTGAAGAAATTCAAGAGTCAAGTGGTGAAGGAACTTCAAACCCTAGCACTCAACTTGAGGAGGAAACTTCTGTTGAGCCAATTGACAAGTCTGTACCTCTGAGGCGTTCCACAAGGGTTAGGAATGCACCTGAGCATTACTATGGATTCCATATTACTACGGAAGGTGATACACTTATCAGTGATGAGACACTGATAGGTCTGGATGAACCTAACAGTTACGCGGAAGCCATGGCAGGCCCTGAGTCAGCCAAGTGGAAAGAGGCAATGGACAGCGAGATACAGTCCATGTATGACAATCAAGTTTGGAACTTGGTTGAGAATGTACCAGGTCGTAAGACTATAGGGTGCAAATGGATCTTCAAGAAGAAGACCGACATGGATGGTAATGTACACACTTATAAGGCACGACTGGTTGCAAAGGGTTTCTCACAAACTCCGGGAGTTGATTATGATGAGACCTTTTCTCCAGTGGCCAAGATTAAGTCTATTAGGGTTCTGTTAGCCATAGCCGCATTTCATGACTATGAAATATGGCAAATGGATGTCAAAACCGCTTTCCTTAATGGAAAGTTGGCTGAGGATGTTTACATGAGTCAGCCAGAGGGTTTTGTCAACATGGAGTACCCTAATAGAGTGTGTAAGCTTGAGAAATCCATTTATGGGTTAAAGCAAGCACCTCGCAGATGGAATCTTTGCTTTGATGAGAAAGTTAAGGAATTTGGCTTTTCTAGGAGTGAAGATGAATCTTGTGTATATGTCAAGGCTAGTGGGAGTATAGTTAGCTTTTTGGTATTGTATGTGGATGACATACTACTCATAGGAAATGACATCCCAACTCTGCAGGAAGTTAAGTCCTGGCTTGGGAAGTGTTTCTCTATGAAGGACCTAGGAGAAGCTGCCTATATTCTAGGGATAAGGATCTTGAGAGACCGGAGTAAAAGACTAATTGGACTTAGTCAGAGTACCTACTTGGATAAGGTGCTGAAGAGATTCGGCATGCAGGACTCCAAGAAAGGAGAGTTACCCATCCAGAGTAACGCCAGATTGAGTAAGACACAAAGCCCTAGTACTGAGGCTGAGATAGCAGAAATGAGTGGAATACCTGATGCTTCGGCTGTAGGATCGATCATGTATGCTATGACGTGTACTCGACCTGATGTAGCCTTTGCTTTGAGCATGGTTAGCAGGTATCAGGGGAACCCTGGCAAGGCACACTGGACTGCGGTAAAGAATATCCTCAAGTACCTACGGAGGACTAAGGACTGGGTCCTTACCCTCGGTGGGAGTGAAGACTTGAGAGTTGTAGGGTATAGTGATGCTAGCTTTCAGACTGATAGGGATAATTTCCGCTCTCAGTCAGGCTGGGTCTTTACCTTAAATGGAGGAGCAATTTCTTGGAAGAGTTCCAAGCAAGAGACAATGGCTGATTCAACTTGCGAATCAGAGTATATAGCAGCTAGCGAGGCAGCAAAGGAGGCGATATGGCTGAAGAACTTCATTGGAGACCTTGGAGTTGTACCAGCTATTAAAGAGCCAATGGAAATTTTCTGTGATAGTAAAAGTGCAGTTGCCTTAGCCAAGGAACCAAGGGATCACGGGAGATCCAGACACATCGACAGAAAATACCATTTCATCAGACATCGAATAGAAGAAGGACTCCTCGTGGCAAAGAGGGTATCATCGGATGAGAATCCAGCAGATCCCCTCACGAAGGGACTGACTCGGGTTAAGCATCTCCAGCATGCTCGGAGCATAGGGCTGAAGGATGATATTAGATTTAGTAGTTAGATAACCTTGAAATTTGTAAAGTGTAATTGACATTAGATGATGAATAAAAGGTGTTTTATTTATGAGTAAAGTGTTGCTATCTCTTGTCGATAGTTTACTATATTTCTTTTGCATGTTTTGACTTCCAGAATAATTATGTTTGGTATATCATATTATTCGAACCTCCACAGTCGGTCATATGTCGGAAGTAGGTATGAATCAAGACTGTCATGATTGGTTGCAGAGGTCTAAGTTGTTGGACATGGCTACAACACTCATGTGTGCTCATAAGTTCTGAGCATTGGACTCAACCCACGCTCACTGGAATCACTTCATGGAATTTATCTCGAGTGATCGTGAGACGGTAATATCATATAAGTCTTCAAACCTAGAGATATGATTTGTTACTTATGAGTTGGTTATGCATTGATTGTACGTTAACGCATTGGTAACTCGATGTTATAAAACGTGCTTTTGTGTATAATTCAATGAGTGGTAGAACAAACATATGAGTCGAAGTTTATCTGTTCCTTCTTGGATTAGAAGCTGATATCTGGGCCCCTCGATGATTTTGTTTTGACCTATGTACCGGGCCCGGTCAGAACTAAGTTGATGTGTTTAATTAAGTTCTTTGTCAAACAAATCGGAAATCGGGAAACAAACTGCTGGACAATAAGTAAGACATTGTTTCATGTATTTGTCCGGCTGATATCTAGAACAGAGGATTATATGATCACTTATCTTAAATGGCGTATCATCATCTTCTCAGTTCCGAGAGACCTTGAAAGAGCTACAATTGCCAATCGGTTCCTGAAGTATTGCAGTTATAGTTATTAGACTTATCCAAGTGGGAGACTGTTGGATAAGGTGTATAAGTCCATAACTATTTCTGGTATGTACTTGACCCGACCCGACATGGTCCATTTGGGTTGCATGGCACCATGCAATTGGATAAACTAAAATGAGAGAAATAACACTTATGGTTTATTAATATATTATAAGTTCTAATATATTAATAATATTATTTAATTAGTTTGATCAAGAATTAATTTAGAATTAATTAAGTGATCAAAAGATAACTAATTAAATATATGGGTAGATTATGTAAATCTTCCATATCTTATATAGTGGGCTAAGAGGCTCCATGGATTATCAAGTTGGGTTCCACCCATAGGATGCTCCATGGAGGCTCCATGGGAGTTACAAACCCATGGGTCATGGAAATGAAGAGTCATGCCACATTAGGGTTTACATGGTGTAACCCTAGATGTGACACACCATATAAGCAACATGTTCTCCACCAAAATCGGCGACAATAAGAAACAAGAGGGCTAGGCCGATTTTAGAAGTGTGTATTCTCTCTAAAGTCATTCCAAAAGCATTTGGTGTTGTGTGAAGCATTTGAGGCATCACACTTGGGGTGCTAGGCTCACAAGGTTTCAAGGATCATAAGCAACAACAAGGTAAGTTATTCTATCTTTCATGCAAGTTAAAATTTGTTCCCCATGTATGCTAGATAGGAATATAACCTTGGAATTCAACTTTGCATGATAACTAGACAAACATAGATCCAAGGTTATTAGGGTTTCATGTACACTTAGGAAGTGTTAGAATGCTCAAAACCCATCAACACTGAGCGTACGTGCATGTACGCCCAGTGTACTCACCACTTACCTAGTACGCTTAGCGTACGTGGGTGTACGCCCCGCGTACTCTGTCAGCCAACAAAAGTCAGATGATGTGGGCCAAGTAGATGTTTGGGCTTAGGGTAAGGCCCATTAGAGGGATTGGGCCCGATTTAGCGAATTGGGCCATTAGTGAGCTTGGGAAGCTTACCTAGTATTGGGCCTTAGATATGGACCAAGTTGGACTAGGGGTAGAATGGTCATTTTACCCTAAGAAGGATTATTGTATTGGACTAAGTGATGTTTGGTATTGGTAGTTCGGGAAGCCGAAGGGTCAGCAGTTAAGGAATTTGCCAGTCAGCAGCCAGAGGAGTATCAGCAGGGTTCAGCAGTGCGAGGTGAGTCTCCTCACTGTGTAAATGAGTCTAAGGCCATAATGCCGGCCCATGTAGTATATAAGTAGGAAGACCCGGGGGTTATCCCTAGGCACTATATGCTAGTATGTAATTTCGGACCAAGGTCCGATGCCGGGCGGGAGCGCGAGGAATGTTTGCATGTTAGATTATACTTGTTGTCTGTGTGATACTTGTATGTGCCTGGTAGGGAGGTGAGTGTAGGCGAGGTCTCGTATATCACCACTAGCAGAGTATGGACGGGGTTCCGTATCTCATTAGTAGTAGAGCAGGGGCGAGGCCCGAGATAGGAGAGAGGTGAGTGTGGGCGGGGGCCCGTATCTCACTATCAGCAGGAGCACGGACGGGGTTCCATGACTCACCAGTAGCAGGACAGGGGCAGGGCCCAAGATAGGCGAGGCCTTAGTACAGGAATACAGTAGAGTATGTTTAGCTTATGTGTTATGTGCTATGATTATGTGTTGTATATGTTTAGCGGGCGGGGCCCGGAGACAGGCGGGGCCTAAGAAAGACAGATCTGTATACCGAGCGTGGCTCGATGCCAGGCGGAGCCTGATGCCGGGCGGGGCCCGATGCCGGAGCTAGTCCGATGCCGAGCAAGTCCCGATGCAACGGGCGGGGGCCCAGTATGTGGTTATGTATGTGGTATGTGGTAGGTTGGGGAACTCACTAAGCTTCGTGCTTACGGTTTTCAGTTTTGGTTTCAGGTACTTCCGGTAGCGGAGGGAGGAGCTCGGGGTGATCGCATGGCACACACCATTGTTTTTTTAGCCTGGGATGTTTTACTCTGATATAAAAAGAATATATTTTGAGTTTATACTCTGATTTGATATAACAATTTTGTTTATGAATGAAATGGTTGATAATTATGGCTTTTACTAATGATTTAAAATGAAAATTTCGGACCGTATTTTAGGGATGTTAGAAAAAAAAACGGTGGTGCTGTCTGAATCTTTTCAGATCTTCTCAGAACATCTGTCCAACCAACAAAAAAATGCAAAATTTGGTGTATGGATGTGTGTGTTAGTGATCGAAACCATAAAGAGAGAGAGAGAGAGAGAGAGAGAGAGAGAGAGATGTACGCCGCACAAGAAAAATATATAAATATACAAGTAGTTAGAATTGCTAGAAAAAGAGCACACAACATTTTTGTGCAAGGTTTTAAGACACCATACAGGCATATAAATTGCATAAGCAAAACATATTAATATCTTAGTAACATTAACATTCTTATAAGATTTACTCACTGCCAATTTTGATAATTCAGTACCTCCCTCGACTATTTTGTGTTTTCATACTTTACACATTGATGACACCATTTTTGTCTTTTGTATGAACCTAATTTTCAGGCTCTATTCCTATTCAAGTTTCGCCAGAAAGGATCAGAACTTTTGAAACCACCAAATTCTACATGAATCTTACTACATTAAACAAAACCTATGTCGACTGGGTTACATAAGGTGCAAATTAACATATTTTAATCAATACCAAAACAAAAAACCAAATAAAAACAAGTTAATATGGATTCAAAACAACAAAAAGAAAAAAGTAATAGAAACTTTATAAAAAGGAAGTCGAGACTTACAGTATTTATAAGACTACATGCTTCAATGACGTAGTTAATTATAAATACCCTCCTGATCCATAAAAACCCAATATAAATATACCAGATTAAATAGATGTATTAATCAGTAGAATAGCCAATCAAAGACGTGGAAGTTGATGACATGTAACTGTTGCGGTTAGGACCTTTTGCTTCTACAATGATGACAATGACGGGATGGCATAAAATTTGGTTTTAAAGACATCACCATGACCGATTTGGAGCATGTACTACAGGAGAATCTGTAACAAAAGCTTTGAACTTTAGTCAAAACACACCATTCTGAGTTAGAAACAATAGTTAGCGAGAATCTGTAAATGAACCGAGAGAAAAATTAGATAGACACACTTATTATTCTTCAACATCTCGTTACGTAATTGGGGAAAGGGAGATGTAAATGTACAGATTCATGAATAGAAATCTTTAGATAGTTAGATACATAAGATAATCGACATGAAGTTGGCCTTACTAATCGTAGTGACTGTGTTACCTGGGTGGTGCCATCAGTGGTTCCCATCAATCGAATCTGTGTGAGCTCATCCATCGATTGAATCTGTGTAAGCCCATCCATCAATTCTGAAATTTGAAGACAAACATTGAGAGTAAGAAAGGAAAAAAAAACAATCTCAAAAAGAGAGCAAATACCTATAAATCTGAAGACTCTAAGATTTAGGGTTTTCATCCAGAATACCCAAATCTATCCAATTTTAAAACCAATAACACAGAGAATCGATTGATTAACTAAAGAGGAAAAGAAGTTGTGTTTGTTTTAGTCGTCGGAAGCCACGACACTGAAGGGCGTGTATATGTGTCTGTTTGTGTGATGTTGGGAGGGCCAAGAGCGAAAGTGGATGAATAAAAGAGAGAAATTGAACTTGAGTTTGGAGAGAAGGAAGCGAAGAGGAAAGACAAGGTGAAGGTGTCATCAGGAGGAAAGGCGGTTTAAGCTACATCAATTAATCAATACATTTTTTATTTGAATATGCCGAAGGTGAGGGAATACCGGATTGCCCGTTCAATGTTGACTGATTCATAGTGCGGAATAGTTTCAATGTTGAGATATTTAAAAGATAAGAATTTAGCTATGTATTTCACGATTGTACTTAGTGTTTTACAAATGATAAGATTTAAAAATAATATTATTTTATTGATGATTATTTGTACTATTAGCTTAATGGATTGTACGTCTTAAAAAATAATATTATTATATTCCATCTATTTTTAGAAATAGTAAGATTTCTTTTATATGATAGTAAGGTGTGTGTATATATATATATATATATATATATATATATATATATATATATATATAATAGCCGTTTACCCGCGCCAAGCGCCTGATGCAAATATTTTTTCTAAAATTAGTTTCTAGAGCGGATTACTTCTTTTGAGTAAATATTTGGGTGTTTTACGTTGTTAACAATGTGAAGATCTTCAAAACATGTAGGGCCACTAATATGCGATAAAAGTAGGTGAAGGTAGTATTGCTCCCCTTCAGCGGGATTAGAAAAAACCAAACGACCTCACATTAATCATTGTTTTCGAGGATTCCAACGACGCGAGCTTGGATTCAACGTAATTTTTTTGGAAAATCTTTGTATGTATGTTGTCTATGTCTCGCACTGATATCTCCTTGCCAACAAATGCTAGTCATCATATCATCATTTTGAGAGATTCACCTACAAAGCCATCACAAAAGGGTGGATCTGAGAAAACGGGAAGCTAAAAATTCTCCATATTGCCTCGGGAGGCGAGACATATCTTGCATCCTAAACCCGTTTTATCTCATTAATAGCAACATGGTGTCCATCCAGATCAATATTAATAACTTGTTTGTCATGACCCTTGTAAATATAATAAAACATATATTTCACAAGGTTATACTTTAACAAACCTCAATATTTAATAATTAGATGATATTGCCATATTTATACACATTTTTAGGCAATATTTGAATACAATTTCATTAATATTTTGGTTATTTGCAAAGATAATTGGTACTTATGGGATTGAATTACATATTGCAGCCAAAAGAAGTCATCTTGAGGAATAAGGACCAAAAGCAATAAGTGGCGGAACTTTGGATGATTGAAGAATTAAAGAAAAGAAAATCCCAGCGAAAAGCTAAATCCACGTCGTGGACCTCACTTACATGACGTGGAGATGGTGATTCTAGAAGATGAGTACATGGGAAGTCAAGTCCTTGCCCGATAAGGATTCCTTCATATTCACAACGTGGAATCCCAATCCACAACGTGGAGTATAAAATCCCGAAAATTATATATACCTGGGGTGTTTACAAATTGAGAGACTTTTTGGGGAAGATTGAAAGGTTCTAAAACCGTAAAACGATTTTCTGGAGGAGTCCAAGACAGAGAAAGTGAGCTTAGCAACCAAGGAACAAGAAGGAGTCGAAGATCATAATTTCCACTTTAAATTTGGTACAATTGACTACATTTTCAATTATTGAATTTTTCGTGTTTAGTTTCAGCCATGAGTAGCTGAATCTAGCTACTCCTGTTTAGCTAGATGAAACTTGAACTCATGGATTAGTTAATTGATGATGGATTTTTCTAGTTGGATATATGCTTGCGTTTGATTGTTAATTCCTAGCAGGTTAGAATTTGATACTTAAATTGCTTAAATTCATGTTCTGTGTAACTTAGTGAATATTAAATTGCATGAACTTGAACCCTAGTAATTTAGTGACCATTGAATTGCTAGAGCTAGGATCGACGAAATCTTAGTTAAGTGATTAAATTATTAAAATTTAGTTATGTTGGAGAACATATATTGTGACTACAATAGTGTTTGTTTAAATCAATCTTTCATAGCTCCAATCATAATTAATAATTGATTCTGTGTTAAATTATGTGTGACCATGCATAGCTCTACATGAATTAATTCAACATTAGTAAATTTGGACTTGAATTGCTAATAATATATATCAATTGGTAACCAACTTGAATTATCCATAATTAATAGCTAACCATCGAGGAAAAGTGGATTCAACTAAACATGAGTGTTTTTAGTCATTGATTGGATTTAATAATTAGGAGAGTAAGTTTTCTAAACTTGTAAAGTCAGATAAAAACCAATTTACTTTTGCTTGTTTCAGGTTAATTTATAGCAGATAAATTAGTTAGATTAATCCGTTCCCTGAGATCGATACCCGACTTACCTAAACTATTCTACAATCCGACTATGTACACTGCCTAGGTGCATTTTAGCTAGTTAAGTTTGTTAGGTTATAAATTTAAAAGTTGATAGGTATATTTTTGCACACATCAAGTTTTTTGGCGCCGTTGCTAGGGAACGGCTAATTAGTTAGGAATTTATTTGCTTTAGGTTAATCAGTCCTTTTTGTGGGGTAAAACCTGCAAAAAGTTAATTTTTGCATTAGATTTTATTTTAGAACTAAACTCACGACGTGAACCTTAAGTTCACGACGTGAACTCAGTAGTTTACGTTTCTTTCGTTTTCCATTTCTGCTTAGTTTTACTGCGATAACACGACGTGGTGCTCTTTACCACGTAGTGGTGGACAGTCAGGTATGCGTTTTTTATTAGTTTTTGTTCAATTTTACGTTTTTATTTTTGTTTTCTTGAAGTCGTACATGACCCGTGGATCCAACACACCTTTGATACCACCGCTTGAAGATCCAGAGTCAGCCCTTCATAAATAGACGGATAAGAACCTAGGAGAAAACCAACCACCAAAGAAGTCGCCTTTTAAAGATCTTAAATCAGTTTCTGGAAAGAAGAAAGGGAAGAACGTAGGAGAGTCAAGCAATCAAAAGAAGGACGAAAACAAGTTTGAAGGCTTTGAGCAAAATCTTAATCCACAAGATTCTGATTACGAGACCGAACCTGAATTCGAATTCAAACCAAGCGAACCTGAGGACGAGCCAAAAATCGAAATGGCAAACATTTCCGAGATATCCATGGAGGCATACAAGAAAAGAATCCGAGAGGACACCGATCCCGGTTTAGTGCAACCTTCAATTCCAACTGCAACAACATTCGAGCCGAAGGGACACATTCTGTCCGCGCTGAAGGGAGTTCTATTTTCCGGGAAAGATCATGAGGTTGCTTACAAACAACTTGACGAAGTCAATGACATTGCTGATTACTTTAACATACCAAATGTCCCACGCACTACAATTTTACTTAGGATGCTACTTGTCACATTCAAGGGAGCTGCAAAAGATTGGTTGAAGGCACTACCACCTGGTGCAATTACTACTTGGGCACAATGCGTGAGCAATTTTTAGAATACTTTTTTCCACCTTAAAAAGTTGCTAAACTCAAGAAAGCCATAGCAAACTTTGAGCAACAACTGGGTGAGTCACTCTACGAGGCATGGGAGCGCTACAAAGGATTGATAAGGAATTGCCCCCAAAATGATTTGAATGAGCAACAAGAAGTATCTATCTTTTATGATGGGGTTAATGTCATGACAAGGCAACTCCTTGATTCTCAAGGACCGCTAAACAAGAAAAATCCAGCCGAAATCAAGGAATTGATTGAAGAGTTTTCCAAGCATTCACATGAATATCACAATCCCAGACATGATGGAACAAAAGGAATTGGGGGTGGCACTTCTGAAGAAATGGCTGTTGTTCTAGCTATGCTAAACACTATGGACTGGAGGATGAAAAAGATGGACCAACCCATACATACTCTTAGAGTTGTTTGTGAAAGATGCAATGGTCATCATCTAACCAAAGATTGCCACTTGGATGAGCACGGGAATAAGAAGGCTCAAGTTTGTTACTCAAGAGGAGACAAATATGACGAGGATTGGAGGAAGCCAAAGAAAGAGTGGTTGCCATATGATGAGTATAAAAAGCAAAAATAAGAAAAGTATAGACAGACTGGTCGAGGCTTTTATCAGAAAGAGCTACCACCACTTGAAAAGAAGGTTGATTTGGAATCCATGCTAGCAAGATTCATGGAGGCTTCGGAGAAAAGACATGATGGGACCGATGCAGGGATAAGAGACCATCAAAATCTTACGAGGGACCTACAAGCATTGCTAAGAAATCATAAAGTATCGATCCAAAACATCAAAGCTCAACTTGGACAGTTAACCACTCTGGTTAATGAGCGACTATCTCCAAAAATTCCCGACAAAAAACCTCAACCACATGTTATGGTGATCAAAACTAAAGAGGATATCATTCCTGAGCTCCTAGAAGCCCTTGAAGTCGAGCTTCAACAACCAGAACCAAGGTCAAAGAAGTTAAAAGTCGAGGAAAATAAGATTGCTGAAACACCGAGACAACGACGTGGGGATTCAATCTCCACGACGTGGAAGTAGTCAGATCAGAAAATTTTTGATGATACGCAAGATTATCGTCCTCCTTTACCATTTCCGTTTCGGGCAAGAATTCATCCATTAAAGCAGGAACATTTGAAATTCATGAAGCAAGTAAAGGGTATTCCAATAAATACCCCTTTTATCGATTCATTGTCCAAAGTTCCTGAATATGCTAAGTTTTTGCAAGACTTACTCGATACTCGCCATCAATTGGAGAAGAATACCAAGGTGATCCTTAGTGAGTAGAGTCCAAAAGTGATAATGGGTGAGCTACCAAAGAAAATGGGAGATCCTGGATGCCTCACTCTTCCGTGTGAATTTGGAAATAACATGAAGACTTATGCTTTGGCCGACTCAGGAGCAAGCATAAATTTGATGCCTTATTCGTTCTATCAAAAGCTAAATCTTCCGGATTTTAAGGCTACAAGAATGACAATTCACATAGCCAATCGTTCAGTGACTCATCCTCGAGGCATAGTGGAGGATATATTGGCAAAAATTGGGAAATTTGTTTTTCCAATTGATTTTGTCGTTTTGGATATGAAGGAAGATACCAATGTCCCAATAATTCTTGGTTGCCCTTTACTAAATACTGCTAGAGCCTTGGTTGACATTCGTGAATCTAAACTTACTTTGCGAGTTGGAGATGAAGAAGTCACCTTTGGATTGGAAGATGGTTTTCAAAATAATGATGCTCAAGGTGAAGTTTTCATTATAGATGAAGAAAATGAACTTGAGGAATTGGAAAAGCTTATGGAAAAAGAGATTCAACAAGTGAAACGTACAAAGCTGAGAGCATCCATTCCAATAGTCCTAGAAGTAATTTCTTATAAAACTCCGACATATTTGGTGAGTAAGGAAATTGAAGAGGATTTAGTATCAAGTGATGAGGACGAGGTTACTTCCGAAGAAAAGAGATTAAATTTGGACAAAGAGATGGTACCCATGGAGCTAAAGAATGAAGAAAAAGCAAAGAATAAACTTGTGGCTAATAAAAGGGGTAAAAAGAAAGCTTGAAGAAGGGGATGCTAAGGGTAAAAAGGAGAACTCTAAAAAAGCTTATCTTCGTCGCGTTCAAGCTTATAAGAAAAAGTGGAAGGAGCAGAAGGTGCAATTGGTGATGGACACTCCTACAAATTCAATGTGAGGCGGTACAGAGTCTGGCTCATGGCTCTAATAAAAAGAAGCGCTTCTCAGGAGGCAACCCGAGCTCGGTTTGCGATTTTCTTTTCGTTTTTGCATTTATTTTATTTTATTTTTGCATTTTTAGTTGAGTTTTAGGTTTAATAATCATCCAAGTCCTCTTATTTTAGAGCTAAGTAAAAATTTAGTATGGGGTTTATAAATATTGATTGGTACAAAGTTTAGGAATAAAATTGGAATTTAAGATAAAAATTTTGTCCTTTTAGAAATTGGACTCGACAACACGTCGTGGCCCAACAGCCACCTCGTGTTTAACTGATTTGGCCCGACGAAACGTAGCCCAGTTTACAAGTTCACGACGTGAATTTACAATTCACGACGTGAACTTTAAAAAGTCACGGGGGGACCATTTTATACCTAAGTTTGATCATACAACTACTTTTACCATTCAAACTCACGAACGAAGAACATTGCAGCCCCACACTCGATTTTCAGAATTTTTTTTCACAATTTCTTGTTTAAGTGTCTCATAACAACATTTGGTAAGTATTACATTCCATGTTCTTGTTAATTTCTTCCATTTTGATGCATTTAGAGGCAAAGGTTGTTCTTAGAGTTGAAATACCCAAAATTGAGTCAATTGATTGATGATTTTCGATTGCATGTGTTATACTAAGCCTTAGATTTACAGAATAGACAAACCCCTAGTGCTATTTCTAGTTCGTTTTGACCTTACTTGAACCGATTAGAATTCACGACATGAACACGGTCCACGACATGGTCTAGAAATCCACAACGTGGAATCTGGGCGACCAGAATTCTGTTTTGGCCTTTACAATTTAATTACTTTGTGGTTTTGTTTGTTTTGTTTGTATTGTTTGTTATGATTTATTTTCAAGAAAAAATGGGACCTCATCGAGCAATTCCTCAAGATCAAGATCCAATTGACGTACCGAGCATTCATCTGCTCTACCGTTTCCCTCATAACATTTCTCAAACAATGATGAATAAATATATGAACCGTTTGGGGTGGTTGTATAACCGGGGTTTGCAATTGCTCCTATTATAGATTGGGCATGGCTACGTGGGGTAGGAATGGTTACGGAGTTAGAAAGGCATTGGACTAAATTATATGTGGGAGATGGTTTTTCATTCTCATGCAACGGATGGAGGAACCTTTTCTCTATCCAAGAACCAGTTTATAGAGAGCTATCAGTGGAGTTCTTTACTACCGTGAACTTTGAAGACAAAACCACCGATCCTAACTACAATCGGGCTCTTCCATTTTGGTTGGGAGGTGTGTATCGTGAGTGTTGCCTTAGGGAGTTTGCATGGCGAATGGGTCTTTATACCGAAGAAGAGACGCAATCACCTCAGTTTGTGTTGGTTTTACAAGGCTGAGTTCGGGATTTCACCTCGGGAGTTATAGATGTCTATATTTGGAGGAGCATTGCGAATCATGAGTACAACTCTCGTGATGCTTCAGAGGGACAAATTCGGTCCCCCATTTACTAGTTTTTGCATCGTCTTGTCACTTTCTCGATCAACCACAAACATCAAGGGGATATGGTGCCTACTCAGAATTTGTTTTATCTATGGAGCATCGTTACACCCGGCGTTTTTTGCAACATTCCTTATATGCTTGCGTGGTTTTTGGGAAGAAAGACAGCTAGTTTAAGGCCCTATAGTCCTATTATGGGTGGGCATTTGGTCACCCGACTTGCCCAATCTTATGGTATTTTGAGCCCTAACTTTGTTAGGAACCTTACGCGTTTCAAAGATAATGATTTGACGGTCCAAAATTTGAATGTTATGAGGGTGGTGGTAAACACGGGTGGAGGATTTGTGATACCCCCGGAGGATGTTGAGGAAACTTTTGGTCAACAAGAAGATCAGCCGCGCCCGAGGAGAAGGCACAACGTTAGAGCCCGTGGAGAGAGGGGACAACCGCAACAACAACCTCAATAATTTGAGGATGGGATACCAACCGACCCATTTCAAAGTCAGGTGGGTATTTATTTGGACAACGTTCGTGGAGGTGTCAACTACCACAACCAAGCGATTGGCATTTTATTTACACATTTGAATGTGGAACGACCTACTACGATGCCACCTCAATACCCGTACATACCGACATGTGAAGACTTATGGACAAGACAAGGGGACGGAGCTGGAACGAGTGGAGCTCAAGGAGACGAAGATGATTATTAGTTTTTTTTTGAAGTTTGTTTGTTTGAGTGTGTTTTGAACTTGTAACCAAATGTTGGATGGTTATTTTCTTCTTCTTCACCATCACTTTCTTTGTTGCAGATTTCGTGTATTTTCGTGAGCGAGATGATGCAAGATTAGAGATAAGAGAATTCCAGAGAAGCCATGTTGTTTAGAGTTAAGATTCGATACCCACTTTCTTTAATAAGTGTGGGGTTATATTCGTGAGAGAAACAAGTAAACAATGAAGGAAGAGTTAACGAAATTTAGGAGTTGTGACAACGTCTCAAATTATTTATATAATTAAGTTGCACCTAACTTGATTCAAAGATTACATTCTGTGATGCCAGTTTTGTGACAACCCGAAAATTTTTATTCTTGTAAAAGTCAAACATATTGTGTAAAGGTCAAACTCAATTCTTTTATTATCTTATATGGCTAGATTAATGGGTTTTAAGTGTTTAAACCTTGTACCAAAGGTGTTGTTTGTTTAAGAAGTGAAATACTAGGGACCGAGAACACCTCACATCATTCTTCATCCGAGCCGTGAACGAGTCTTCGGGCCGTGAACGAGCCTTCGGGCCGTGAACATACTTCGGAGCCGTGAACCTCGCTTCGGCCGTGAACCATCCTCAGGCCGTGAACACTTCGGACCGTGAACCTCCTTCCTATATATATATGTGTTTGATCGATTTTATCCTTCACTTCTTCACTTCTAGCCGTGAACATAAACATTCTCTCTCAAGTATCATCAGCCAAAAACCCTCCTCTCTCCTCAAGATCATAAGAAGCACCTTCTTTCTTATAGTTTATATGGAGTTCTCTTGATTTCAACCTTGATTCATCATCATTCGTCAATAACATTGGGCCGTGAACACCCAGATTGGGCCGTGAACTCAATAACACCAAGTGTTCTTGGGCCGTGAACACACAGCATGGCCGTGAACAGCAGGCACCCCTCCATCTTTGCTTCTAACACCCTTATTTGTAAGTTAAACTTGCGGATTAGTTCGATTTCCTAGCATTCTTATGAGTATATTCATTAATAGTATACATATATATTATATGAATTGTGTTTAGGACTCATTTGTTAGCAAGACTTCACTTGTGGAGCTAACATCCTATACCAAATCTTCAATCGAATCTCCAACATAAGGTGAGTTCATACCCCTATAACCTACCTTTTTAAATGGTTTTAAATGCTTTTAAAGGGGGGGGGGGATACAAGATGAACACGATTAAATTGTGTTAATATTTACCTGTGATATCAATCACACAAAAAGTTTTCTTTTGCTTTTAAATAATGTGTTTAAAATAAAAGATTACCAAATACTTCTAAAATGACTTAATGTAACGCCCGTAGATCCAGGCTAGTCAATTTAGAGACAATGAGCATAAAAAATGAGGTTTTTATGGAAGATTATTTAGAAGGAATAATCTTAACCAAGTGGTAGAATATGTTACAAGGGTTCCGTACATATAAAGAACGCCGAAATCCGAGTTATAACGAAGAAGTTATGACCCGTCGAAGTTTCGCGACGAAACCGGCACGGCACCGGGAAGCGTAAATAGTGAATTTACGATAGAGTGATTTTTAGCCTTAGCAATCTAAACGAAAGTCGTAGAATACGTTAAACCGAGAGCGTCCATAAAAAGAACGCCTAAACCTGACTTCGTATGAGGAAGTTATGATTTTTCGACGTTTCGGCTTAGCGGGATATAGCCCGGAGTTCGAATATTGAATCGAGCGGTTTTTAGCTGACACAACCTAAACGAGAATCGAAGATCTCGTTAATTGTAGCGTAACGATAAAAGACGGACGAAAACGGACGTCGGATGAAGAAGTTATGGATTTTTAACGGACCAACACTGTCCCGGCCTGTTAAAAATATAACTTTAAAAATAAAGTCAAAATTAGCCAACTGAATCTAAACGAAAGTTGTAGAGTACGGTCCCGCCTACGCATGGATATAAAAGACGTCGAAAACGGAGCTCGTACGTGAAAGATATGAATTTTTGAAGTCGGAAGTGCAAATCACGAAGTTGTGTGAGGAGGGTACGCCCAGCGTAGCTTCGGACGCCAAGCATACCAAAGTACGTCCTGCGTACGAGGTGACTACGTGCAGCATACAACTGCCTTCTACGAACCAAAACGAGCCACGCACCATCATCTGAAGTTCGACACCTGTTGATCTTATCCGAACTACGCCCCGCGTCCGAGGATCTACACCCAGCGTAATCCGAAGTCCAGCGGCTATAAATAGGTTGCGAGGGCTGCCATTCTTTTCACACCAAAACCTCTCCTCTCTCTCACTACTTTCTCTCTCTAAGCCCCCTAACCCCCCCCCTAAGCCTAGGTAAACCCCCTAGCACCCGAAGGAAGCACCGAGGCTCCCGTAGTCCCGAGAAAAAAGGGTCTTTCGGTTCGGAAACGCTACTCCAAGCGAAACCCGGTTTTCGAGAAAACCCGTTGTAAGTAAGCTACGCCTACGCTATTTTTAATATAGCTTTTAATTAATTATAGTAACGTTATTAGGACCTTATAATAATTATTTGGGCTACTATTATGAGTTATATAAGTGTCGTTATGATATCTTTTTAACCACTCGCGGTACGGGGAATCTAGTTTGGAGGGCCGCTTGGGTTGCTGGATTTAGAAGTGCTATATGCCAAAATGATCCTGCCCTTCGGTGTTCCATGTATGGCCCATGTCTGTACATAGTGGGTGAAGAGTATTGTTTAATGCTTATATAGTAGTAATAATAGTTAGACTATTAATTAGCCTCGATGAATATTAGACTAAACCCTAGTGGTAATGATACTAGGTTTTGACGAGGGAAAACGGTTTTAAGTAAACGAAGCGCTGTTCAAGTACAGAGTTACCACCTTATCAGGTGAGTGCATAGTTACTTTCATCTTACACATAGATATGAAGTATTTTATATAAATTACATGCTATGTGTGCATATTATCTAAATACTTGGTGTCTATGTTGGATGAACATTTGATACTTGTTTTAAATGATTTAAACTGTATATGTATTTTATATCTACAAAATATGTTGGGTAAAACATGGATAGATTAGAGATGAGATAAATGATGAGCGATGAAAGATGAGATGAATGATAAGCGATGATATAAAAAGGTGAGAAGCGATGAGCCAAAACGATGAGCCAAACGACGACCCCAGTGATGGCCCCGTCATTCAGCAGAGTATGGATGACAACCACAGAGTATTCTAGATAGTCCAGTGGAACACTAGCAGGCTCGCAACCTGTAGGTGTTGTGAACGATGTGTTCACCGGTGTACTCTAAAAACCCATTGACATGTATTGCGAGTGGACTCTCGAAAATGATACTGTCAATAAACGAGATAAACCCTGGCGACTATGCAGACTTAGTGCCTAAACCCTGACAGTTGCGCCTAGAGGACAATATCGGCAGATGCGCCTAAATAAAGAATGTCATAATTCTGGCAGCTGCGCCTAAATGATAATATTAGCAGCTGTGCTTGACAACTGTGTCATTGGCAACGATGGACTTCGTGCCTATTCCTCAGGATAATCCTTAGGAATGAATGAATGAAGAATAGCTGATTCTTAGGGTGGATCCTTAAGAGTAAAGAAGATAATGGGGATGGGTAATTGGGTTGACTGTTTGATGTTTAAACATAATAACTATATTATTGTGGGTTGAAAACCCTATGTACTCACCAGGTTTCCCAACCTAACCACTCAAGTTTATTTGTATCACAGGTGTCGATATGAAGCTACTTTACACTGAGAGATTTAAAAGAGATGTAGATCACTAGTGTAAATGAATGTAAGTTCTATTTATGCTTATGTTTCTGTATTGACGATGACATCCCAAAGTTGAAAATGAATAAAAATACATTTCTTCAGAAATGCTTTGATGATGTATTTATCATGTTTTCTGGGAACAAATTCCGCAACACATTTCTTTAAAAGATACTCTGATTTTCAAAATAAAGCATAAACAAATCGGTCTTTTCTGGCCGTGAAAATGGGGATGTCACAGTTTGTATCAGAGCATTAGTTTAAGCGAACTAGGAATATGGATTTATTTCTAGACTTAAACTTAGAATGCTAAGCGATGATCGTGAGGAGTGTGTCTAATAAAATTTAGGTGATACACCTAAATAGACACAAGCACTAGCTAATTTAGGGAAAATGCCTAACATGATCTTATGTGCTAAATGATTTATGATGCTAAATGTATGATCGGATCTATGGTCTGTTGCCGACCGGATCTAGAAACTTTATGTGTTCAGATTTCTAAATGTTTAAATACGGTATTAGAACTGGCATGTAACTTTTCGGAGTGATGGGGAGGTTTACACGTCGATTGTAAATAAAATCTCTCCTATCTTAATTCTCGTCATTACACACCAAACGTCTGATTTGGTGTATAGATCAAAATGGCAAGAACCCGAAGCGGAGTCGGGAATGTGAACGGAAATAGGAATCAACAACCTCAACCCCAAGTACCTGTAGTGGTAGTTGCACCTGAGCCAATCACTATGGCTGGTGTGCAAGCAATGATCCAGGTGATGTTGGATCGTCAAATGGAAGAAACAAGGCATTTACTTCAACAGAATCGGAATGAACCTACAATGCCTGTTGAACAACCTGAACTGAATGAAGTTCAGTAAGAAGAAGGTAACTATAGTAGAACCGTTGGTCCAGATGAACCGTCAGTGGTTAGGAGAAATAACCAAGACGAAGGAATTGAAAGAAACGGATGCAAGTACAAAGACTTCACGACTTGCAAACCATCAAATTTTACTGGGAAAGAGGATCCAATCGGAGTTATGGACTGGATCTCGGAGATGGAGTTGGCTTTCATAACATGTGGATGCAAAGGCAAGCTACAAACCACATATGCAGTGCGTCAGTTCAGGGGTGACGCTATTCGCTGGTGGAACACCTTGGGAAAGATCATGAGCCCCAATGAGCCACTACAACTGACTTGGGCAGAGTTCCTGGTGCATTTCAAATGAAAGTTCTGCTCAGCCCAAAATCTGCTAGAGCTAGAGAACCAATTCCTAACATTGAAGAAGGGCAGCATGTCTATTGACGAATACACTAATTCCTTCACCGACAAGATGGAGTTTTCTTTGCGCATTGTCTCTGACGAACTAACGAAAGTCGATAAGTATACAAAGGGACTCCCGTGGGAATATGTTGTGCCAGTACGCCATGCCCCTACTCTTGAGGCGGCTATCTGGGTTGCTAAGTCTGTTGAAGAGATGATCAAGAGTAGAGCTGCCAACAAGGTCGAAGTTGGCGAAAAGAGAAAGTTTGAAGGATCTTCAAGGTCCAACGAGAAGAGAAAATCTTCGAAGTCTGGAGGAGGAGGAAGTGAAGCAAGATGGTGTGAGAAGTGCAAAAAGAAACACTCTGGAAAATGTAGGGATGAGGTGACTTGTTTCAAGTGTGGAAAGCATGGCCATTACGCCAACGAGTGTACGTTCAATAAAAGGGTGTGTTACGGATGTAATGAAGAAGGGCACTTCAAGCAATACTGCCCAAAGAGGGAAGGAGCTACAAAGCAAAATGCACCACCAAACCAAAGGCAAAAGCATTCCATATGATCATTGACGAAGCAGATGACAATGCAAGGAATCAGGAATGAGGATTGATACCCGAAGATCAAGTTGTGAAGTAGCCATGCAGATAGTATCAGGAAGTGTAGCCTATTAGAGGCATAGTATAGGTTGAACTTGAACATCTGTGTAATCGTTTCAAGAAGTAATATAAACCTTGGTTTTGTTATCTGGTGTGTTAAGTTGTTATATGATTTTCTTGTATGGTGAATTGGAAAACTGAGAGACAATACTTGGGACGAGTATGAGTAGGTGTGGATGGTAGTAGAGGCCTATACTACCGGAAGCACAGGACTCACACTTGGATCAGGGAAAGTCACAAGGTTACCAAGAAGCTAGTAATTGATTTCGTTTTATTCGAGTATGTCGTTACCATTGTTTCGGTAATGATTAAGAAGATGATTGTTATTCCGACCCTAGTGGTCATATCAAGTTGAGTCCGACTACGATGAGTATGTTATGTGGTCCAGAGAACAAAGTTCGATGTAGCATCTGACTTAAGCCAGAAGATTGAAGTGAAAGATAATCAAAGCGATCAATAGAAGTATCACGCTCGTTGTTAAAGGAGTTGATAGCTAGAAATGCTACATGTTGAAATGTGATTGTATCACATTAGAACATGAAGGAAGGTATAGTCTGTTCTAGAATTTGACTCTAAGAGACCTGAGTCTAAGTGTTGCAACATACGATGAGAGGTCATTAGAACGAGACACATCGATCTATTGTAGAAATCAAAGAATTTATTTTTAAGTTTGTTAAGAATAGAAGGAGTCTCCAGTAAGGATCGATATTGTGACTTGAAGGTCATAATTTGGAGTCTAACGTGAGATAGGGAGCAGGTGCAAGACCGAGCACCGCCTGCGGTCAAGGAGTCCAAAAGTTAGATACCCGTTCAAGGAAGTATAGAAGTAACGGTTATTACCTAGGATGAAGAGATAACGTATGGAGTCATTATACCAGCCCTCTTTCGTTGATGATTCCAGGACGTAATCATCCTAAGGGGGAGATAATTGTAACGCCCGTAGATCCGGGCTAGTCAATTTAGAGACAATGAGCATCAAAATTGAGTTTTTGATGGAAGATTATTTAGAAGGAATAATCTTAACCAAGTGGTAGAATATGTTACAAGGGTTCCGTACATATAAAGAACGCCGAAATCGAAGTTATAACGAAGAAGTTATGACCCGTCGAAGTTTCGCGACGGAACCGACACGGCACCGGGAAGCGTAAATAGTGAATTTACGATAGAGAGATTTTTAGCCTTAGCGATCTAAACAAAAGTCGTAGAATACGTTAAACCGAGAGCATCCATAAAAAGAACGCCCAAATCTGACTTCGTATGAGGAAGTTATGATTTTTCGATGTTTCGGTTTAGCGGGATATAGCCCGGAGTTCGAATATTGGATCGAGCGGTTTTTAGCTGACACAACCTAAATGAGAATCGAAGATCTCGTTAATTGTAGCGTAACAATAAAAGACGGACGGAAACGGACGTCGGATGAAGAAGTTATGGATTTTTAACGGACCAACCTTGTCCCGGCCTGTTAAAAATATAACTTTAAAAATAAAGTCTAAATTAGCCAACAGAATCTAAACGAAAGTTGTAGAGTACGGTCCCGCCTACGCATGGATATAAAAAACGTCGAAAACGGAGCTCGTACGTGAAAGATATGAATTTTTGAAGTCGGAAGTGCAAATCACGAAGCTGTGTGAGGAGGGTACGCCCAGCGTAGCTTCTGACGCCAAGCATACCGAAGTACGTCCTGCGTACGAGGTGACTACGCGCAGCATACAGTTGCCTTCTGCGAACCAAAACGAGCCACACACCATCATCCGAAGTTCGACACCTGTTGATCTTGTCCGAACTACGCCCCGCGTCCGAGGATCTACGCCCAGCGTAATCCGAAGTCCAGCGGCTATAAATAGGTTGCGAGGGCTGCCATTCTTTTCACACCAAAACCTCTCCTCTCTCTCTCACTACTTTCTCTCTCTAAGCCCCCTAACCCCCCCCCCCCTAAGCCTAGGTAAACCCCTAGCACCCGAAGAAAGCACCGAGGCTCCCGGAGTCCGGAGAAAAAAGGGTCTTTCGGTTCGGAAATGCTACTCCAAGCGAAACCCGGTTTTCGAGAAAACCCGTTGTAAGTAAGCTACGCCTACACTATTTTTAATATAGCTTTTAATTAATTATAGTAACATTATTAGGACCTTATAATAATTATTTGGGCTATTATTATGAGTTATATAAGTGTCGTTATGATATCTTTTTAACCACTCGCGGTACGGGGAATCTAGTTTGGAGGGCCGCTTGGGTTGCTGGATTCAGAAGTGCTATATGCCAAAATGATCCTGCCCTGGGGGTGTTCCATGTATGGCCCATGTCTGTACATAGTGGGTGAAGAGTATTGTTTAACACTTATATAATAGTAATAATAGTTAGACTATTAATTAGTCTCGATGAATATTAGACTAAACCCTAGTGGTAATGATACTAGGTTTTGACGAGGGATAACGATTTTAAGTAAACGAAGCGTTGTCCAAGTACAGAGTTACCTGAATACTTGCTGTCTATGCTGGATGAACATTTGATACCTGTTTTAAATGATTTAAATTGTATATGTATTTTATATCTACAAAATATGTTGGGTAAAACATGGGTAGATTAGAGATGAGATAAATGATGAGCGATGAAAGATGAGATGAATGATGAGCGATGATATAAAAATGTGAGAAGCGATGAGCCAAAGCGATGAACCAAAACGATGAGCCAAACGACGACCCCAGTGATGGCCCCGTCATTCAGCAGAGTATGGATGACAACCACAGACTATTCTAAATAGTCATGTGGAACACTAGCAGGCTCGCAACATGTAGGTGTTGTGAACGATGTGTTCACTGGTGTACTCTAAATACCCATTGACATGTATTGCGAGTGGACTCTCGAAAATGATACTGTCAATAAACGAGATAAACCCTGGCGACTATGCAGACTTAGTGCCTAAACCCTGGCAGTTGCGCCTAGAGGACAATATCGGCAGTTGCGCCTAAATAAAGAATGTCATAATTCTGGCAGCTGCGCCTAAATGATAATATTAGCAGCTGTGCTTGAAAGCTGTGTCATTGGCAACGATGGACTTCGTGCCTATTCCTCAGGATAATCCTTAGGAATGAATGAATGAAGAATAGTTGATTCTTAGGGTAGATCCTTAAGAGTAAAGAAGATAATGGGGATGGGTAATTGGGTTGACTGTTTGATGTTTAAACATAATAACTATATTATTGTGGGTTGAAAACCCTATGTACTCACCAGGTTTCCCAACCCGACCCACTCAAGTTTATTTGTATCACAAGTGTCGATATGAAGCTACTTTACACTGAGAGATTTAAAAGAGATGTAGATCACTAGTGTAAATGAATGTAAGTTCTGTTTATGCTTATGTTTTTGTATTCACGATGACATCCCAAAGTTGAAAATGAATAAAAATACATTTCTTCGGAAATGATTTGATAACGTATATATATCATGTTTTCTGGGAACAAATTCCGCAACATATTTCTTTAAAAGATACTCTGATTTTCAAAATAAAGCATAAACAAATCGGTCTTTTCTGGCCGTGAAAATGGGGATGTCACAGTTGGCATCAGAGCATTAGTTTAAGCGAACTAGGAATATGGATTTATTTCTAGACTTAAACTTAGAATGCGAAGCGATGATCGTGAGGAGTGTGTCTAATAAAATTTAGGTAATACACCTAAATAGACACAAGCACTAGCTAATTTAGGAAAAATGCCTAACATGCTCTTATGTAATACACCTAAATAATATTTTGGTTGAGGGCAAGCAAAAGATAAGTATGGGGTATTTGATATTGCCATATTTATACACATTTTTAGGCAATATTTGAATACAATGTCATTAATATTTTAGTTATTTGCAAAGATAAATGGTACTTATGAGACTGAATTACATTTTGCAGCCAAAAGAAGTCATCTTGAGGAATAAGGACCAAAAGCGACAAGTGGCAGAACTTTGGATGATTGAAGAATTAAAGAAGAAAATCCCAGCGAAAAGCTAAATCCACGTCGTGGAATTCACTTACATGACGTGGAGATGGTGATTCTAGAAGATGAGTACACGGGAAGTCAAGTCCTTGCCCGATAAGGATTCCTTCATATTCACGGCGTGGAATCCCAATCCACGACGTGGAGTATAAAAATCCCGAAAATTATATATACATGGGGTGTTTACAAATTGAGAGACTTTTTGGGGAATATTGAAAGGTTCTAAAACGATTTTCTGGAGGAGTCCAAGGCAGAGAAAGTGAGCTTAGCAACCAAGGAAGAAGAAGGAGTCGAAGATCATAATTTCCACTTTAAATTTGGTACAATCGACTACATTTTCAATTATTGAATTTTCGTGTTTAGTTTCAGCCATGAGTAGCTGAATCTAGCTACTCCTGTTTAGCTAGATGAAACTTGAACTCATGGATTAGTTAATTGATGATGGATTTTTCTAGTTGGATATATGCTTGCGTTTGATTGTTAATTCCTAGCATGTTAGAATTTGATAGTTAAATTGCTTAAATTCATGTTCTGTGTAACTTAATGAATATTAAATTGCATGAACTTGAACCCTAGTAATTTAGTGACCATTGAATTGCTAGAGCTAGGATCGACAAAATCTTAGTTAAGTGATTAAATTATTAAAATTTAGTTGTGTTGGAGAACATATATTGTGACTACAATAGTGTTTGTTTAAATCAATCTTTCATAGCTCCAATCATAATTAATAATTGATTGTGTGTTAAATTATGTGTGACCATGCATAGCTCTACATGAATTAATTCAACATTAGTAAATTTGGACTTGAATTGCTAATAATATATATCAATTGGTAACCAACTTGAATTATCCATAATTAATAGCTAACCATCGAGGAAAAGTGGATTCAACTAAACATGAGTGTTTTTAGTCATTGATTGGATTTAATAATTAGGAGAGTAAGTTTTCTAAACTTGTAAAGTCAGATAAAAACCAATTTACTTTTGCTTGTTTCAGGTTAATTTATAGCAGATAAATTAGTTAGATTAATCCGTTCCCTGAGATCGATACCCGACTTACCTAAACTATTCTACAATCCGACTACGTACACTGCCTAGGTGCATTTTAGCTAGTTAAGTTCGTTAGGTTATAAATTTAAAAGTTGATAGGTATATTTTTGCACACATCATAAGACACAATGTATTCCATATCTTTTAAATTCACGAGTCAAGTGGAAAATTTGAAAGATTAAGTTAAAAAGGGAAAGCGCTACATTATAGAAACACCCGTTAGTTTTCTTTCGGACGGCGAATAGTTTCTTTTAGAAGCATGTCATATTCTTAAGAGTTTGCATTTCGGAAGCATCTTATACATAACTCACAACGCATAAGTTCCAAATAACTCATAATCTATCCACAACTATCAATTACCAATAAGTGTTGAGCATCGATTGTTATGTAACTAGTTGTGTTGAATTGTTTATTATTATACACATGTAATATTCTAAAACTCACATAGCAAATACATAATTTTTTTTATTAAAAATAATAAAATTTTCACAAAAAAACACTAAGTTTTCAACTGTTTATCCATAAGCAATGCGTGTTGTCTAGTTTTTAGACTTTGAGCTTAAATTGTGATTTTTTTTATCAAACTATAGAGTTATTTTTTTTAATTTAATCATTTTATTATTATAAAACTTGTAAATTAATTTATATAATAATTATACTTTAGTACTTTCATACATAATTTATTTATTAAAAAACTTAAATTAGTTTTTTTTTTTTACATCAAGCTAAAACTTTTGTAACATATAGTTTCCACATCGTTACTATACAAACTATTGAAAAACGCTTGTAGTGGAAACACTTTTGAATATTTTTTCCACATAAGACAAACTGTAAAATGTTATTTGACGAAAACACTTTTGAAAAACTTCTATTGTAAATTACAATGACACCATTAAGTACCAACATAATTAACGCAGAGGGTAAATCTGTATATAAGTTTCACATTTTTTGACATTAACACTTGTTATTATCCAAGGCTTTGAAAACTGGATCGAAGACCTAACAAGTAGTCTTAGTTAGCGGTTCAATGGTTCAAACCGGTTCAACCGGTCGGACCAGTCTCAACCGAAAAGTCGGATGATGTCATAGTTACATTATTATTACTTTTAATTATATAAAAAAATAAAAAATATATATATTTTTTTAAATTCTAGGTTTTTACCGGTTCAGACGGACCGATTTGAACGGTTTTTACCGGTTAACATGATGAACAGTTCTTTGGCCCCTAACAACCGGATCTGGTACCGGTTCCCGGTTGAACCGACTGGTCTGGTCTTGTTTTCAAAATATGGGTATTAACATGACATCTAATAAAACTGTGGTTACCTACAACAAACATATATGCAAAAGAGAGTACCGTAATATCTAGGTTACCAACTTAAACACCCAAAAAACTAATCAAAAATTAAAAAAACAAAAAACACCCATTATTAATGCTTACAAGAACAAGGTAATTCCAAAATTAAAGCCATCCAAACCCAGTTTTGCAAGCAAATAACTTGATACATGTCAACCTTCCATAAAATTAGCCGATAAAACATAGATATTTCCTGTAATCTAAGAGATGTCAACTGCAACCAACTCCTAAAACATGTCTACCCAGTGAATTAACACACACACCAAATTCACTCTAGCTGCAGATAACATATCATCAAAAAGACCCCAAATAAACCCACCCACACTTTTAAGGGACGCAAAAGGAAAAAATACACCAGGTCGACCAATTCAACAGTAACCCTTTCCCTATATTCTTTAACCACAGGAGTGAATTAGTTATTCTGCATCACTTATAACTTGTGAAGAATGGTCGAACATTTATTAGAAGCAACCAATATGATAAATTTTGACACCAATAGAAGTAGTTTTATGCATGTTAAAACATTTACTTCTCAGATAATAAAGCGCCGTTATAGGTGGCGGCGGCGGAGGTGATTTAAGGGTGATAGAAGGTTGTAGCAGGTGCTATAAGGTGGAAATGGTGGTTTGGTTCGGTGATTTAGGGCTGCGAAAGAGGTGAGAACAGGGGAGAAGGGTAGTTGCGTAAGGTCATTTAAGGGTTGGGGCTAGATGTGGTGACTGTTATGTCATCAGGTGATGGGCTGCTGTTGCATTTTAGTAGGCAAAATTATGTCTTTTTTAAAGAGAGAAAGATGAACGGAGAAAGAAACATTTGATGGTAATGGTAATTGATGATGGTGATGTACACATCGGCCCTCGACATCTGTTAAACCAACAAAACACTTCAAAAAACCCAATTGTGGCGACTGCGTATTTGTTTTCTTAAACCAGGGAGACAAAGGGAGAAAAAAAGGAGAGGGGAGGGTGGAGAAACGTGAGATACCTGAAAGGCTTAAACCAATATATTTACTGGAATCGTTTCTTGACATGCCCATATAGAAGCAAGGTCATGAGCTTCAATCTCGTTTTCCGACCAATCGGTTGTAGAAGAAGTTCTTTGCTGGTGTGTGGGGGAAAAGGAAATAGTTGGTGGTGGCTTTCGATTGTTGAAACCCTAGCAAATGAAGCGACAGGTAAGAAATATAATAAGCAATATAAATGACAACATGGGGATACATTGATACAATGCCAAATAAGTATCCAAGCTAAAAGATAAGAAATATAATAAGCAAACATGTAAAAACTCAAACAATGCACTTCTGTTACAAGGTAAGCTTTACCACTAAGTCAACTACATTTTGTACTTTTGTCTTTTTTACTTGCACAAATGAAGAAATATGATTCACTCTGTAAAAAACCAACTTTTGTTGTCGTCTACATTTTTGGTAATTGGTACCAATCATTTGTATAACATGATTTCACAGTGAATATAGTTTCACCAAGTGACCAAGTCTGCCAAATAGTATCATGAACACATTGTAAGCTGCCAATTATTCAAATTGCAATAAAAACCTCCCTGTACAACACCTTATCATTTGGCGTACCATATTTTTTAACTTGTTCTTAAGGAAATATATGTGATATCACTACAAGAAAATTTCAATTTGGCTATGGAAAAATTCCATAGCAAAAAACTAAATTTCCGTAGCTAAAGCTGATTAACTACGGAATTTGCTACATAAATTTTCAATTAGACTCCGTAGCTTTGTTTCTTGTAGCAAAATGTTTAGCTACGAAATTATAATTTCGTAGCTATTTTACTATGACAGTTTCTACGACATCTATTTCGTTGCAATTTGAGTTCCATAATATTTTCGTAGCAAATTCCATATCAATTTTTTCGTAACCAATTCCGTAGCGATTTTTCCGTATCAAATTCCGTAACGATTTTTCCGTAGCAAATTCCGTAACCAATTCCGTAACAGTGTTTCTGTAGCCAATTCCACAATAATTTTTCCGTAGCAAATTCCGTACCGATTTTTCCATAGCAAATTCTGTAACAATTTTTCGTAGCCAATACCATAGAAACAGGGCCGGTCGGTTGATTTTAAAGGCCCTGTGCGAAAAGTAAATAAATGGGCCCTTAAATATATTTTTTATTTATATAAGAAAAGTTCATTAATACAATGTATTATTTTACATAGTTACATATACAATGAGACTCTCATTTTCTATTTTTATGTTTTTTCACAACTAGATAGATACTTACGATACATAATTTCTGAAAATAATATACCAATAACTATGATTCAAAAAGGAGTTAAAATGTTAAACAAATAATGAAGTAAAAAGTAATTCCGAAAATAACATAGAAATAAAGGCTAAACAAATAAGAAACAACTAACAACTTGCATTACCTGATGATGTTGATGCCTAATTGCCGATTAAGAAACAAAATGGGAATAAGGATTAAATGTTGATGCCTAATTGCCAATGTGATCTTAATCGGGCGTGAGGTAAGGAACCGCCAATTGATTTAAGTAGACTAAGTTACTAATGGACTTAATTGCCAATGTGATCTTAATGGACAAGCCTTAATGGATTAATAGTGGGTTTTAGCCTTCTAGTGAAAAAAAAAAGCTGGAACTCATTAATGAAAATTGAAAAGAAACATAAAACTGATTCATAAAAAACAATGCAATAGAATGTTGGAAACAAGATTCGACCATTGCTCGACGGATAGAAATGAGCATAACCAGCGCCAATTTACGGGTTGAACTAAAATAACTTTATATGATTAATATATAATTTTGCCAAAAATCGGGCCCTAATTTTTTTGGGGCCCTATGCAGTTGCACACCCCGCACCCGCTTATGGCCGAGCTTGCATAGAAATTGTTCCGTACCATTATTCAATAAATTTTGTTTATTTAGTTTACTATTTATATCAATTTATAAAAAAAATTAATTTAAAACCAAAAGTAACAGAGTACTATAAAAACTTAAAGAAATATCCAATACATCAAAAGATACATATTTCAAAATCAAAAGTTGCTACAAATTAAACATAAAATACTACTCGATACATAATCACTAATTAATAAAAGTTTTGATGTGACAAAAATAAAAATGCTTAATGAATGTCTTCCCATCCATTCAACACAAAGGTTGTACGCTTCCATTTGTATACATCCACTTGTATAATAAATGATAATGATTTACACGTCTTAAAACAAAATACACCTTTTATTTTGATATTTTGATATATTGATATTTTAATTTGAATTACCGGTTAATATAACGCACAAAATATGAGTCCTGATGCTGCCGAAGTTACCTTCTAGTAACTCATAGTGCATAAGCCCTTGTTCAAAGGAATACCTGACATTGACTAAAACCAAAAAGCTTAATAATATTCTAAAATATTATTTGGAAATTGAAAACTAAAACTCTAAAAGCATATATACTATGAGGGAAGTCTATCTTTATGCCCCTGCAACAAACTCCGTACATATACTATAATTTGGTTAATATTATTTACTCTAAATAATCTTCTATCAAAAATTCGTTTTTTGATGCTAATTGTTTTTAAATTGACTAACCCGAATCTGCGGGCGTTTCATCTACTGCTTGGGTAGGCGATGACTCATATTCCCTAAATGTATATTTATCGTCATTTACTTACATAAAAAATATAAAAAAATCTATTGTTTTTTTCGTACACCGATAGGTAGTTATTAACAATATGTTCTTTTGTTAAATGTCAATTAACATGTAAATGTGTAGAGAGGTAAATGAGCATTTATGCAACAACGTTCCATTTAGGAGCAAAATATGCAATAAGATGGTTGAGTTTTTGTTAAATTACAAAATGTTTTGATCTTAATCCATATTTCCAAAACATAATATATACAGGAGCTGTGATCTTGTAACGACCTAAATTTCCAAATAAAATTTTCATTTTTAATAAATCAAACCATTCCCATACGATATGAAATCTTAATGACAATTGCTTTCGAAATCCATAACATCAACATTTTATTCAAAATATCAGAGTGTCCCCATATAAAATGTCGGAGAGTGCATGCCGCGCCATCAAGCATTGCCCTTGTCCTTAAGCTCTGAAGTACCTGAAACAACCAACAAACTGTAAGCTAATGCTTAGTGAGTTCCCCAGAGCATACCCCACACAATCCACATATCACATAATCCAAATTAGTTATAGCAGCTACATAAACCACATAAGTCATGCATACAAACATATAAGGACGTCATGGAAACCCTCCAAGGTCTTACACCGAGTGCCACTGGAATCCCCACGTGGTCTTAGCTATTCGCCATGGGAACCCCCACATGGTCTTTACTAATTGCCACTGGAACCCCCATGTGGTCTTAGCTACCTGCCATGGGAACCCCCACATGGTCTTCACTAACTGTCATGGGAACCCCCATATGGTCTTAGCTAACCAAGAATATCATACAAGCTAAACATAGAAACATACTAGAATACCATGGAAACCCTCCAAGGTCTTATACCAAATGCCATGGGAACCCCCACATGGTCTTAATCTACTGCCACGGGAACCCCCCGGGGTCTTCCATACAAATGTCATACCACATATCACATTATCAACTAATAATCCACGTATCATAAAATGGACCGGCCTTGGTGCCTTAGACCCATTGGTATGGTGAGGAGACTCACCTCTCACGAAGTGCTAAACCGGTAAAAGTCAAACCCAATCCACAACTCCAACTCAACTGCCTACAAACACCATGTGACTAACTTGTCAAAATCCCGAAATGCCAAAGATACCCTTAAGGTCAACCATGGTGAAAGTCAAGGTCAACAGTCAAGGTCAACTGTCCATGTTGACCCAACTCGTCGAGTGCATCTAGCAACTCGTCGAGTTTCTTCAATGTTTAGCAAACCGGGAAAACCCCTAGCCAACTCGTCGAGTTATCTTATCAATTCGCCGAGTTCGCTTTGTATCCAGAAGACGGGAAAACCCTATCCAACTCGTCGAGTTGTCAGGGCAACTCGTCGAGTTTTCCATGTCTTAACGTATTCAGCCCCTTCCAGTCGAATCTAAAGCCCCAAACTCCATATCCAGTCCCTTAGGACTGAAATACCACGTAAATTTGATAACTTTACGTGCATGCAAGGCCTCAAGAGGCTAAAACACTAAAACTAAGTTTAATAAAAGGTTTAGGGCATGGAGAAGGGCCAAGACTAGATAAAGTGGGCAACTTTATGTCCATGGAGGCCTAGAGGTGTCCAGATCTGAAACCCTATTCTCATGACAAGTCCAAATCCGAGAATGACTCCATTATGCACCAAAAGTGACCATATACTATCATTAGAGGAGATCTAAGCAATAAAAGGTCAAGGTATCAACTTTATACCTCAAGATGGTTGCCAAAACAGAGTAGATGTCAGATCTACTGCTTTTCCCTTTACTCCAACCTCTTCAAGCTCCAAGTTCCTTCACAATCACCCCAAAATCACTCTCCAAGGCTCTCACATACACTCAAGAAGGTATAAGGCTCGAACTAGGGTTTCTATGGACTGTAAGGACGATGAGGGAGGCCACAAATGAGCCATAAGTTCTTTATATAGGGTGCAAAACATGGAAAATTAGGGTTTTCCTTTCCAGCGTCTACTCGTCGAGTTGGGGCCTTCCAACTCATCGAGTAGACCCTTCATCCCGCATCCATAATGATCCTTACTCGACGAGTTGGAGCTCCTCAACTCGTCGTTTCCCAGTCCAAAACCCTAAATGTTAGAGAAATAAATGATACCTGGAACAAGTGTTACAAATCCCCCCCACTTGAACTAGACTCCTTCCTTGAAGTCTGTGGTCGCGAACAAATTCGGGTAATGTTCCCGCATCTCATCCTCCGGCTCCCATGTCCATTCCGAGCGCTTCCGGTGCTGCCATTGCACCTTCACTAGCTTCACTTCCTTATTACGAAGGACCTTAGTCTTCCTCTCCAGAACCGCAACGGGCCTCTTAATGTAGTTCAGGCTCTCATCCACTGAATGTCGTCCAAAGAAATAACCGCGGCCTCGTCTGTGACACACTTCCGAAGCTGAGACACGTGGAAGGTGTTGTGAATCTGGCTAATCTCGTCCGGCTGATCCAAACGGTAAGCCACCTTGCCTACTCGGGCAGTAATCCTGAATGGTCCAATATATCGGGGCCCTAGCTTGCCCCTCTTCCGAAACCTAATGACACCCTTCCATGGTGACACTTTCAGCAAGACGAAATCTCCTACCTGAAACTCGAGGTCCGATCGGTGCCGGTCAGCATAAATTTTCTGACGGCTCTGTGCGACTCGCAGCCGGTCGCGCACCTGCTGAATCAACTCGTTAGTCTTGAGCACCACCTCGGTGCTTCCCATGACTCGGTGTCCAACCTCACCCCAACAAACTGGGGTCCTACACCTCCGACCATACAACATCTCAAACGGGGGTCGGTCGATACTAGCATGATAACTATTGTTATATGAAAACTCTGTTAGCGGGAGGTATGTATCGCAAATCCCTCCAAAATCCAGCACGCATGCCCAAAGCATATCCTCGAGTGTCTGGATTGTCCTTTCACTCTGGCCATCTGTTTGGGGGTGGTACGCAGTGCTGAAATGTAACTGTGTTCCCAACTCTTCGTGGAACTTCCTCCAAAATCTGGATGTAAAACGGACTTCCTGGTCGGAGACCACCGACACTGGCACCCCGTGTCTGACCACCACCTCTCACACATAAATATTTGCCAATTTCTCAGCAGAGATATTCTCGGGGATCGGAATAAAATGGATACTCTTCGTCAATCTATCCACAATGACCCAAATGGAGTCTACACCCCTCGCCGCCCTCGGTAACTTTGTGATGAAGTCTATGGTGATCTCTTCCCATTTCCACATAGGAATGGGTAACGGCTGAACCTTGTCGTGAGACCTTTGATGTTCGGCCTTGACCTTCCTGCAGGTCAAGCACCGCTCCACGAACCACGCAATCTCCTGCTTCATGCAGGGCCACCTAGAACTAAACCTCAGATCCATATACATCTTTGTGGCCCCCGGGTGAATAGAGAACTTGGATTTGTGTGGCTCCTCCAAGATCTTCTGTCTCACTCCACCGGATACTGGTACCCACACCCGGCCACGCTGTGTCAGAAGACGTCGACTATCCCGAACAAACAAGGGAATTTGACCCCGAATCCGCTCTATCTTCCAGTTCTCTTTCTTCAAACCATCCACCTGGGCCTCCTTGATCATATCCAACAATGGAGAGATAACTGTCATCATCAATCACACGTCCCTAATAGGAGTACTTGCCGCGTTGTGGCTCAAAACATCGGCCACCACATTGGCCTTCCCAGGGTGGTATAAGATCTCGCAATCATAATCCTTCAGTACATCCAACCACCTCCTCTGCCGCATGTTCAAGTTCTGTTGATCCATCAAATACTTCAAACTTCTGTGATCAGTAAAGATAGTGCACCGAACTCCATACAAGTAATGCCTCCAAATTTTGAGGGAAAAGACCACTGCCCCTAATTCCAGGTCGTGAGTGGGGTAGTTCGCCTCATGAGGCTTCAACTGCCTCGAGGCGTACGCGATCACATGCCCCCTGCATCAAAACAACACCTAACCTTGTGATAGACGCATCACAATACACCACCAAATCATCCAACCCATCGGGTAGTGCTAAAATCGGGGCCTCACATAACCTCTGTCTCAAGGTCTCGAAAGCCAACTACTGGTCCGAGCCCCACCGAAAAGTCATATTCTTCTTGGTCAAACGAGTCAACGTTACGGCGATCTTGGAGAAATCCTGGATGAATATCTGATAGTACCCTGCTAGACCCAAGAAACTACGGATCTCAGATGCATTCTTCGACACTTCCCACCGCATCACTGCCTCAATCTTGACTGGATCCACCAAAATACCCTCTTGGTTGATGATATGCCCTAAAAATTGCACCTCTCGAAACCAGAAATCACACTTTGAGAACTTGGCGTAAAGCCTTTCCGTCCTCAGTGTCTCCAACACCTCCCTTAGGTACTGCTCGTGCTGCTCCTTGGTCTTAGAATAGACCAAGATATCATCAATAAAAATGATCACCGATCGATCCAACATTGGCCTACACACCCTGTTCATGAGATCCATGAACGCTGCTAGGGCATTGGTGAGCCTGAATGACATAACCACAAACTCATAGTGTCCGTACCGAGTCCTGAAAGCTGTCTTTGGTATATCCTCATCCCTAATCCTCATCTGATGGTACCCCGACCGAAGATCAATCTTGGAAAACCAAGACGCCCCCTGCAGCTGATCGAACAAATTATCGATCCTCGGGAGCGGATAACGGTTTTTCACCGTTAGCTTGTTCAACTATCAATAACCAATACACATCCTGTGTGACCGGTCCTTCTTCTTCACAAACAGGATCGGTGCTCCCCACGGGGAACTGCTCGGACGAATAAACCCTCGGTCTAGCAGCTCCTGAAGCTGTGTAGACAGCTCTTGTATCTCGGGCGGAACTAGCCAGTACGGTGCCTTAGCTATCAGAGCGGCACCCGGCACCAAATCAATGCGAAACTCTACTTGCCTCTCCGGAGGCACCCCAGGCAACTCCTCGGGAAAGACATCTTGGAAATCTCGTACAACCGGTACACTATCCAAATTTTTCGGGGTCTCAACCCTCGTATCCGAGATGTATGCCAAAAATCCCAAACAAACCTGATGGAGAAGTCTCCTCGCTCTCGCAGCCGAACAGAGGGTTGGCCCCTGCGAGGCCTTCTCTCCATGAATAACCAGTTCTCCCCCACTTGGGGTTCGAACTTTCACTAGCTGGCGCTCGCAATCTATCATGGCCCCATTGGCCCCCAACCAGTTCATCCCAATGATTACCTTCAGTCCTCGCAACGGTATTGGTACCAGATCAACCCGAAACCTCTCCCCAAACACATTCAGAACACAGTCCCGATATACCCTCGTAGCACTCACCGTGCGGTCATCAGGAATCTCAACCTCAAGCGGGGAATCCAAATTTCCCAAAGCATCCCAGAACTTCTTGCTAAGGGCAAGAGATACAAATGATCGGGTAGCTCCCGAATCGAAAAGACCGTGGGCCGACATACCATTGACCATAAAGGTCCCTATACATGAGCACACACACACACACACACACATATATATATATATATATATATATATATATATATACACACACACACACATAAGAAATACAAACCAATATCAAGCGGGAAAAATAAAATACGTAATAGCCACGACATCGGGCGCTGCCCGAGCCTCCTTGGTAGTCAACTGAAATGTGTGGCTCTTCACCGCAGGAGTATCCACCTTAGCAGGGCGGCCATCAGTGATCCTCTCTATAACCTCGGACAATTGGTCTTTTTATGGCCAGTATGGTTGCAGTGGAAACAAATCAAGCCCTTCTTGGGGCAATCCATGCTCACGTGGCCTGGCTGACCACACGTATAACACACTGGGCCCGATACCCGACAAACCCCACCATGCGATCTCCCATATTTGGCACACCGGCCACGGCCCTGCTGCCCCTACCAGAAGAATCCGAGGTCTTAGGCTTTTTAGTCTGACCTACAGCTGTCTGAACCTGCTCTGGCTTCCGCTTGGTGCGAAGCTTCAACTCCATTTCCCGCTTCCGGGCCTTCTCCACCATCTCATTCAAGGTTTTGCACCCTGTAAAGCTCACGAACTCACGGATATCATCCCTCAGCATGGAATTATACCTCGTCCTCCTCATATCCTCATCCGCAGTATACTGCAGGATCAACAGTGCTCGTTCCCGAAACTTGGCGGTGATCTCCGCCACAGTCTCGGTGGTCTGCTGGAGCTCCTGGAACTCCCTCGCTAACTGTTGCACCTCAATAGATGGTGCAAACTCCCAATCAAAGCGTTTGAAAAACTCTGCCCATGTAATCTCAGCCACACCGACTACTCCCACCTGGGTAGTCACCTCCTCCCACCAATCCCTGTCTCGGTCCCTCAACATAAACAAGGCAAATCCTACCTTTGCCGCATTAAGGGAAAAGCTTGTGCGTTGGGCATTCTCCATGTCTTCCACCCAGCGTCGACTAGCTATGGGGTCCCTGACCCCGAAGAACTCAGGCGCTCCACACGCCTTGAACCCCCTGAATGAGGGGGTTCGGGCCCCAACCTGGCCTGCAACAATCTCGGCTCGGAAAGACCTGAGCCGCTCCTCCATGATCTCCATCATCCCTTCCTTGACTGTGCCAAAAATCATTGGGGTAGCGTCAAGGATGCCCCTCGTAACCTCGGTTGCAATAAGCTCGCGCAGCCTCTCGTCAATGGGCTCGGTACCGTCGCCCGACCCAAATCCGAATCCTGATCCTGATCCCCCTGCTCCATGCCGCGCCTCCACCATTATGATCTGAAATACCATAAGACAGAATGATCAAATATCCAAGAAAGGGGATCCCTCCACCCCGGTTCTCCTTAGAGCTTCCAAATCTAACATTAGTTCGGGTAAATATCCTGTGCTTTCAGTAGTACGGGCCCAATACTACCTTCCACACCTACATGTACCTTCCCCAAAGCAAAACATATCTCACGGGCTACTACATAATTCAAATCCTAGGCTATCCTAAGATTTGCTCAATCCCATCAAATTAGAACTCAAATCAATCATAACAGTTTGCCCTATGCATGCAAATTATACACAAAACAGGATCAAATAGACTTTCGAATAACAGACTCTACCCTAGGACCACAACCAGACAAGGAGCAGAAAATAAGGCCAAATCAATCATTCTAAGGCTATAACATCCTAACCGTATACAATTTTTTTAAAGCATACACATAGCAAAATCCATCCGACTATCATAATCCAAATATCAATACAACATGGCTAACATATTGGGGAACCACTTACTTGAGCTCGGCCGACCACGCGCATTGCACTCTCCCTTTTCCATTTTAAGAAGTTCTTAACTGATTTTTGAAAACAATTTTACCATTTCCTTAGTTTGAGTCCCGACACACCCGAGAGTGTGCCTGAATCCCTCAAACCAAGGCTCTGATACCAACTTGTAACGACCCAAATTTCCAAATAAAATTTTCATTTTTAATAAATCAAACCATTCCTATAAAATATGAAATCTTAATGATAATTGTTTTCGAAATCGATAACAACAACATTTTATTCAAAATATCAGAGTATCCCCATATAAAATGTCGGAGAGTGCATGTCGCGCCATCAATCCTTGCCCTTGCCCTTAGGCTCTGAAGTACCTGAAACAACCAACAAACTATAAGCTAATTCTTAGTGAGTTCCCCAGAGAATACCCCACACAATCCACATATCACATAATCCAAATTAGCTATAGCAGCTACATAAAACACATAAGTCATGCAAAAAAACATATAAGGACGCCATGGAAACCCTCCAAGGTCTTACACCGAGTGCCACTCGAACCCCCACGTGTTCTTAGCTATCTGCCATGGGAACCCCCACATGGTCTTTTCTAACTGCCACTGGAACCCCCACGTGGTCTTAGCTACCTGCCATGGGAACCCCCACATGATCTTCACTAACTTCCATGGGTACCCCCACATGGTCTTAGCTAACCAATAATATCATACAAGATAAACATGCAAACATACTAGAATACCATGGAAACCCTCCAAGGTCTTATACCAAATGCCATTGGAACCCCCACATGGTCTTAATCTACTGCCAGGGGAACCCCCCGGGGTCTTCCATACAAATGTCATATCACATACCACATTATCAACTAATAATCCACGTACCATAAAATGGGCTGGCCTTGGTGCCTTAGACCCATTGGTATGGTGAAGAGACTCACCTCTCACGAAGTGCTGAACCGGTAAAAGTCAAACCCAATCCACAGCTCCAACTCAACTGCCTACAAACACCATGTGACTAACTTGTCAAAATCCCGAAATACCAAAGATATCCTTAAGGTCAACCTTGGTCAACCATGGTCAACAGTCAAGGTCAACTGTCCATGTTGACCCAACTTGTCGAGTGCATCTAGCAACTCGTCGAGTTCCTTCTGTATTCAGCAAACTGGGAAAAACCTTAGCCAACTCGCCGAGTTATCTTATCAACTCGCCGAGTTCGCTCTGTATCCAGAAGACGGGAAAACCCTATCCAACTCGTTGAGTTGTCAGGGCAACTCATCGAGTTTTCCATGTCTTAACGTATTCAGCCCCTTCCAGTCGAATCTAAAGCCCTAAACTCCAGATCCAGTCCCTTAGGACTGAAATACCACGTAAAGTTGCTAACTTTACGTGCATGCAAGGCCTCAAGAGGCTAAAACACTAAAACTAAGTTTAATAAAAGGTTTAGGGCATGGAGAAGGGCCAAGACTATATAAAGTGGGCAACTTTATGTCCATGGAGGCCTAGAGATCTCCAGATCTGAAACCCTATTCTCATGACAAGTCCATATCCGAGAATGAATCCATTATGCACCAAAAGTGACCATATTCTATCATAAGAGGAGATCTAAGCAATACAAGGTCAAGGTATCAACTTTATACCTCAAGATGGTTTCCAAAACAAAGTAGATGTTGGATCTACTGCTTCTCCCTTTACTCCAACCTTTTCAAGCTCCAAGTTCCTTCATAATCACCCCAAAATCACTCTCCAAGGCTCTCAAACACTCTCAAGAAGGTATAAGGCTCGAACTAGGGTTTCTATGGACTGTAAGGACGATGAGGGAGGCCACAAATGAGCCATAAGTTCTTTATATAGGGTGCAAAACCCGGAAAATTAGGGTTTTCCTTTCCAACGTCTACTCGTCGAGTTGGGGCCTTCCAACTCGTCGAGTAGACCCTTCATCCTGCATCCATAATGATCCCTACTCGACGAGTTGGAGCTCCCCAACTTGTCGAGTCCCAGTCCAAAACCCTAAATGTTAGAGAAATAAATGATACCTGGAACAAGCGTTACAGATCTGACTCAGTCAAGTTGGCTTTCTGTTGCTTGGTAACCTTCACCTTTAAAATGCAATTATTATCTAAGTTATCGATTTATTATTTTAATAAACATATAAAATAGCATTCAGGGCCAATTCCTGTCACATTAGGCCAATTCCTATCACATTAGGCAAGTGAAATAAATAACAATGTACTTTGCTGTTTCTTGCAAAAATAAGTTGATATTTCATGCATTTAGGCCTTTTTTGGTTAAAATGCAAGAAATAGCAGCATACTTAATTGATTTGACTTGGAAAAACATAATTTACTTTTTTTAACTACATAACTCATTTTATGTCCCCAAGTGCAGGAGACTTGTAGAAAAACAGTCGATACTAGTTGAGGTTATGTATCTTCAAGTAGTGAGGTTGCAAGGCTTAAAGTTGCCATGGAGATTGTCAACTGAGAAATTATTCACGAGTTCCTTTTAATGTTGTACATGTTTTGTTTTTCTATAATAAATATTATGCAATATTATCAATGTATTACATTTAGTTACTATTGGAATGATTATTTGTATTTGACATATTAGTGAAATGAATTATCTTTCTGATTTATGGTATTTTATTTTGTATTATAAGACTTTTAATGTGTTATTTAATTTGAAAATTACTAAATCTATCAAAATATATAGTTTTTAAAACATTTAAAATTATGACAAACAAAAATGTGTGTCATCTTTCTTTATAACAGGGGATGTAATGATATGCAAGGCGATTCGTAAATGTGCGTCGTAAGGTTACGACACACAAATGCGTGTAGTATTCTTTTATGACAGGGGCTTCAATGACACGCAATGTGTGTCGTAAATGCACGTCATAAGTTTACGACGCGCAAAAGCGTGTCGTCTTCCTTTATGACTGGGCCTTCCTTGACATGCATTTGCGTGTCATCTATGGCTTTTACGACACGCAACACATGTCATTAAAGAGTATTTTTGTAGTAATGAATAGGGCTCAAAATCCATAATTAGGGATTACGCCCTACACGGTTACGCCCATTGTAACCTGGGCTACACCCCGCGTAAGGCATAAACCCTTGTGCCTTGTTTAATGAACAACACCCTGTGTAGTTAGGCATCTACGCCCTGTGTAGACCCATAACTCCCAAAAATATAAAATTTAAAATCAAAAGGAAATGTACCTAAGGAACGGGTGTTACAAAATATATGATTGATGATTGCGATTTTTATTGTCTATATATTATTTACTTTGTCAACTGTGGATTCTACGGGCTATAACCTAGTTTGCTTAATAGTTAAATGCATATCCCTAAACCTAAATATCAACCTTTTTAGGTTTGCATTCATATTTCCCTTGTCTTTAGTGCTTATGTGAACTTTCTTTGTCATAATAATCTACCATATTTAACATTTTATTTATGGATTTGGCATAGAATATGCATATAAAGTTTCAAGTTAACTTTCCATTTTTGTTTATAGGGTATGAACTTTACCACAAATAAACTTCGGTAGTCTTTGATTGAGGCGCATGTTGATGTGAAGACAACATAAAACTATACATTGAGGATGCTAAACAGTGATCAAATAAAGTCAAAAGGTCGTGTTATGCACAATCTAGCTAAATTTTATAGGTTTATATTTGACAATTATAGCTAGGGTGAACATTTGGACCGGACAGGACCGGCTCTTGGACTAGAACTGTTTCGGAGAGTATTGTGGAACGTGGACCGGACCGGACGAGGCTTACCGGATCCAGGTCCAGGTCTGTGTCCACGTCTGGGTTTTTCCGGTTCTTGGACTGGTTGAACGAGTACAACTTTACATGCATACGGTACAACTCGTTAAAACGTGTTTTTAGGTTTAATACAACTGGTTAAAACGAATATGTTTTTGGGTTTCATACATTACAACTCGTTAAAATGAATACGTTTTTGGGTTTGAGACGGTACAACTCATAAAAATGAACACGTTTCTGTTTATTCTGACGAAAATTTTTGTCTGTAATCCGTCACAATTTACCCATGAGCAAAAATGTGACGGCTTGAATTCCGTCAGAAATTTGTCGGTAAAGGGCCATTAACGACGGATTCTTCCGTTAGAAAATCATGATTTTCTAGTATGAGATGACATCAGGAAGTTCTTCAAACCCTTATGGTAACATCATTATTTATTAGGGCATCCACAATGCATTGAACTTCATAGAGTTCAATGGATTGTCACATCAATTTTTTAAATTCTATACAACTCTATCAGTTTTTTTTTTCTATAATGCATATATTGAACTCTACAAAGTTCAATAGAAAATTACAAAAGTTAATTTATAGTATATTTTTAAGAATTTAAAACTTTATATGTTCCCATTGAAGAGTTCAATGGCCATTGAACTCCAAATCCATGGAATATCAAGGTGACTATTTAGAGTGTAACGCCCATAATCGTCAGGTAAAATCCCCCTTACTTTAAACTCCTTTTTACCCTTGGACTAGACTGGAGTATGTTGGGCGTACACAAGGTACGCACGGCGTACTCCCATTTATGCACGGATCGGGGTGTCCCCTGCATACGCGGGGGCATACGCGAGCCATGGGCAAACCCTAATTTTTAGGGTTTGCACCCTATTTAAACACATCAAGTCCTTCACCCTCTTTACCTTATTAGCCCCCATTGCCTTTTGTGCTAATCTCGAAACCCTGGCCACCTTGAAGAGCATTCTTGAGATTACAAAGAGTTTTGGGTGTTCCTTTTGTGATATTGAAGAAGGAGGCTTGAGGAGAAGCAACGGACAAGAAGAAGCTTGTAGATCCAGAGGTTGTGCATCATTTCTAGCCCATTGGAGGTATAAAGTTTGAAACTTGCTCATTCTAAGCTTAGATCTAGGTTTAGGGAAGAATTTAGCATCTTTTGGTCCCATAGCTTGGTCTTTTGGAGTATGGGCTGTTGGATTAGTGTCTAAGCCCATAACTATTTTGGTATGTACTTGACCCGATTGCGAGCATGGTCCTTTTGGGTTGCCTTCACCAAAACAACTTGATAGGATGATTTATGGAAAAAGAGAATAATTATGATTTATTAATATATTATATGAATAATATATTAAGAGAGAAATCATATTATTTAATTAATAATAGTCAAGAATTAATCAGAATTAATTTTGTGGCTAAAAGACATTAATTAAATAAAGGGGACTAGAACTGTCAATTGTGCGATAGTCGGATATTGGGCTAATGGGCTCCATAGAGGATGGAGTGGACGAAATCTATGAGGAAACCCATTAGAATTCGTCCAAGGCCTCTAAAGGAGGAGTCCGTGGGCTGCTTAGGGCCTAAGCAGTCAGATTAGGGTTTCCTAGTTCAAAACCCTAATAGCCTCACATATTTAAAGACCCCTAGGGCACCAAAAACGTGGTTAAGTATTCCTTAGGGTTCTTGGACGAATTTTGGTGCCTCCTTCTCTTCTCCTAAGTCATCCTCTTGCTCTTGGTGTTTGTGAGCCATTAGAGGTGTGACATTTGTGACACTAAGCTTTCAGGAGCCAATTACAAGAAGGAATAGATTGTTATTACTACATAATAATCAAATGTAAGATCTAAACCCTATTCTTATGTTAATATCGATTATCACATGCTAGATCTAGGGTTTATGACTTTGGATGATTATTGCATGTTCATTAGACAAACTAGATCCAAAGCTTTAGGGTTTGCATGTACACCATAGGAATGATGTAGTGCTCAAAACCCAACAGTGGTATCAGAGCCTAGGCTGTTTGTTTGATGTATTTGATGCTATAGATGATTATTCAAAGCTGAAAAACGAAATTTCTTGGATCTGGAGGCTGGACTCGCCGAGTCCATAGGTGAACTTGCCGAGTTCACAGGCAACTCGACGAGTCCATTGTTGGCTCGACGAGTCGGAGCATCAGATTCGAGATTTTTCGGGATTTTGACCTATTTTGCTGTGGGGTAATTACCAAAAACGTTTTTTATTGATGAAATCCGATTTTTATTAATTTGGGGTGATTATCCTTACCAAAATAATAGATAATTGTCAAAATTAAGATAATTACTTGTTTTATAAGATAAATATTAATTATTTGTAATTTTTGTTTTGAATTATCTAGTAAGAAATTTAATTAGGTCAAATTTAGATAATTACCAATTATTTGATTAATTTTAATTATTTGTAATTTGATCTAGATAGTTTTGAAAAGTTTCAAAACTTGCCCTCAAGTTTTGGAATTTAAGTTTTTGATTAAAAGTTTAATTTTGAAATATTTAAATTCTAAACCCAAATGTTTTGAAATGTTTCAAAACTTGCCCTCAAGTTCTGAAATTTAAATTTTTGATTAAAAGTTTAATTTTTGAAATTTTAAATTCTAAAACCCTAGTTTTGAAAAAGTTCAAATTACACCCTTATGGTTTTATTAAGTTAATTAAAGGTATAATTAAAAGAGAGTTAATAAATCCATAATGATATGGTTTATATTTAATTTAATTAAAAGCGTAATTTATAAAATTAAACCACCTAGTATTTTAAAAGTGTAAAATACACCATCATACTATATATAACATCAAAAGTATAATATTATATATGTATAACTTAAACTGCTAGTCATATCGTTAGTAGGCCTCATTCACGAAGCCGATCTATAAGGGGGGGGGGGTATAAGGTTATGGCCTATAAAATGGTCGTTTAATGGGTGTCCACTCTCACCCACCGCTTCGTTGATTGGTGGAGGGTCGTTAGCCGAACGGGTAGGATATGGCAAACCCTCTCCTCATTAAAAGTATAATGAATGTTAAAGTAACTAAATGTTTTACTAAATTCCCAAATCTTAGTTATTTTAGGAAAAAGTGAAATCGATGCAATTCCATGAGATTACACTTTGTACCCTTGTCGAGAAAATTAGTGGAGCGTGTGTGGTTAACCGGCACACTAAGTTGGGTTTGGCATTGGTAGAGAAGGGTGACTCGATGTTTGTCATAGATCGATGGAGCGTGTGTGGTTAACCGGCACGTCGATTAGGTGACTGTAATATTGAGGGCACCGCATACATTCGCATGGTTATTCACACCTTATTTGTGATCCTCGGCATCCCAGTCACAAATGAAGGGCATAATCGAGATTACACATGACGTTGAAAAGTTCAATGAATCTCAAAAGATCTAGGAGTTTCAATTCATTTAAAACTTAACCTTCTTTTCGTTTTTCATGGTGGAAATTGGTAAATCGTCATTTACCTACCTTCAAATGTTCTGCGAGTTGGATTACGGCATCCCTCTTCCAATTTGTAAGATATTGTGTTGGGTCCTAGCCTTAATATCTCATTTGGGTGTATTATTAAGGACTCAATCAACTAAACTTGAATTTTATCCCGTTTCATAGATGTCAAAGTCTGACAACTATGATCTTCCTAAATCCGTTGGAAAAAGTTTTCCACGTGAAGATGATGTTCCACGATTGTATTGTGGAAATGGAAATCATGCTTCATTTCCTCCACCTCCTCCAATAATTCTCCCTGACCCACGTATTCGAAGACTTGAAAAGTTCAAGGTCACTCAAGCCCTATTGGCAAAAGACACAAAAATGGAAAGTCTATATGTGTTCATGTCTTGGATAAAAGGTTACATATTGATAGATTGGGATTGTTGGGTGTCGATGTTTAAAGAAATTTGGCTGTTGACTTGGTTCTTGAGTCACTTCCCGAATCATATGGTAAGTTCGTTAGAGAGTACTATATGATGGACCACGACATGACCCTTATTGATTTGACTTATTTGCTTATTGCTGCTGAATCAGAAATGATATGGTGCACTGGTCAGCAAATTTGTCTGGTAAATCAATATCCCAACCCTCTATGGGTAATGGTAACACTGGAAGTCCAGAAAAGTTTTCTCTACGCAAGAGAAAGGCTGAGTCTGAGATAGTCCCGTGTGCCATTCCAGAGAGTCCATATGTTTTTACTGCCAAAAGAAGGGGAATTGGTTACGAAGCTGCCCTGACTACCTGAGAGATCTAAGAGATGGGAGAGTCAAGATGTATGACTTTGCTTTAGGTAAAATCCACTATCTAACTCCATTAAGTTCCTATTTGGAGATTCTTAATACATGATGTGATAAGATTACATTTTGATGTTTTGAAGGATCGAAGAAAAGGCAGGAAGCTTAAAGGAAGGAGCGAGCAGAGTCTGATCGCGAAGAAATGGATTACGATCGCATGGATTCAATGATCACATTTTTGAGCTGCTGCTTAGAGTTATGATAGATTGCTTAGGAATACGTAATAGCATAGTTTTCGTTTGCATTGTAAGGATATATTTTTTCCGCAATAAAATAAATTTTGATTTTATCTTATTTATATTTCCTTGCAATGGTAATTGTGAAAATTGATGTATGTGTGTTTCTATTATAAGCAATATTAAGTGGATATGATTCGTAGTTATGTTATTTATGGTAGCGTCGTGATTTTATAAGTAAGGAAAGATTCCTATCGCCCAAGTTTCAATTGAACAGAAGCTTGGAATCATATGATTTGAATCATGTGATTTATGGAAATCTTGGTACTTAGAAATTTTAAGGCCAATTCCTTGACAAAGAGTCAAGTGAAGGACTACGAGATCGAGTTCACAATGTTGTGCACTGGTCAAGTCCACCATAAATAACAATAAGATTATTCGTCATGATTTACTAAAAGTCTAGTAAACGTGATTGTGCTTACAAGATTAAGTGTAATTTTGAATCATTGAAAAGTTTCAATAAATGGCAGAACGAATAAGAAGAAACAATTAGGCAGAAAGATAAAAGGTTCTCCAATCTAAGAAGAAGGGAGAGTACTTTTGTATCGTGTTTTTTTATCATCTTAAAGATTATAAGAACCATATTACAATTCATCCTCTAAGGACATCTTGGTGTATTAGTATGACTAAGAAGGGGAATGGGAATTGTTGAAATGGTTAAGTCAAGAAGATGAATCGTACTTCGTACCAAAATCAATTCTTAGAGTCATACTCCAAGATTGTAAATTGAGTGACATAATCTTAAGTAGGAATGTTCTTACACTAGCACATTTTGGTAAGTTGTGATGTCTTGGATAAGACAAAAGACCAACTAGTACCAAATTGTGTGTAGGTTTGTCTTGATAAAGACACACACTGACTCTTGAATATTTGTTTTGTTAAGAAATGTTTCTTGATAAGAGAATCTTATATGTCAAGAGGTCAGTGGGAGTCTAAAGATCTTGAAAAGTTTCAAGAACAAATCAAGAAGTAAACCTATTAAACACTAGCACACGACTTGAGGATTGTAACCTATCGTGTTGACAAAATTTTATTTCTGTGCCAATCCAGTTGAGTGATTATGCATATGAGTTCTACGAGTTCTCAATTGAATGCATAAGGGCAAACACCTTGATCAATGAAAGTACATTGACTGGCATAGGTGAGCTGCTAAATAACTTGGAAGCAATGGTGGGACCCTTGATGGCAAGAATTAAGAATGAACAAGTTCTGTCCATAAGAGGTTGAATTTGTCACAAACATTATCTTACGATTATGCTTATGACAAATTTGCATGGATAGGAACACATGAACCATAAAATCTAAGTGTCATAAGGTTTCTCTCCTTCATGAAAATGATTGTGAGGAAAGGCTTTCACTAAGAGAGATTTTAAGGAGATAGCGATTATGTAACTTGCATTCTCAAATTCGTTTATGATTACGGCATCCCTCTTCATAGTTCAGATTGTGAGATTTGGCAGTTAGTCTGAACATTTAGGACTTAGTAATATAAGTTCTCAATTAGTTTAGACACACATGTGAGCTATCTAAGGAAAGGTGTGTGAATTTGAGAAGCTTAGATAAAGGCTTATCGAAGCACATCGTATTGGAAATATGAACTTTGGAAAGTCAATAAGTATTGTGTTTTAAAAGTCCAACTGTTTTCTGAATACGTGTCAAAGCTACTGGGAGCATAAATGTTATGCTGGTATGGATATAATCATCATGTTAGTGGGATCATGATTATTATTGCAAGTTAGCAATATTAATTATAGAAAACAAAAGTTTCACTTTGCAAAGTTGCATAGGTTGAAAAGTTGTTTTGCTATAATCAAGGGAGAGAATATTATACTTCGTTTCAAATCTAAAGGTTTAGATCGATAAATTTTTATCAAATTTGGTCAAAAAGATATATGAATGTTATGTTGAAAGGATTCAACGTAAGAGAATTCTATATATGAAAATAATTGTTGCGTTCTCACACTCGATTATGATTACGACATCCCTCTTCATAGTTCGAATCGTGAGAACTGTTGGGTTTTGAGCATTCTAACACTTCTAAGTGTACATGCAACCCTAAATACATTGGATCTATGTTTTCTCTATTATACATGCAAATATGAATATTCCAAGGTATTACCCTAACTAGCATACAAAACATTGATACTTGGGTAATAAACTAAGTTAGAAGACATACCTTTTTATGTAGCTTGATTCCTTGACGCTTAAGAGCCGAGTGCCCCAAGTGTGACACCTCAAATGGTTCACACAACATCAAATGCACTTGGAATAACTTAGAGAGAAATGAACACTTCATGAAATCGGCTAGCCCTCACCATTTCTTCATAGTCTCACATGGTTTCCAATTTTGGGAAGAATAAGATGCTTATATAGTGTGTCACAATTAGGGTTACACCATGTAAACCCTAATTGTCATGGCCTTTCATTTCCATGATCCATGGGTACAAAAACACCATGGAGCATCCATGGAGCATCCTATGGGTTTTAGCCCAACTTGATAATCCATGGAGCATTAGCCCACTATACAAGTATGGATGATTTACACAATCAACCCATATATTTAATTAGTCTCCTTTTGATCACTTAATTAATTCCAAATTAATTCTTGATCAATACTAATTAAATAATCTTATTAATATATTAGAACTTATAATATATTAACAAACCTAAAGTGTTATTTCTCTCATTTTAGTCTATCCAAATGCATGATGCCATGCAACCCAAATGGACCATGCCGAGTCGGGTCAAGTACACACCAAATATAGTTATGGACTTAGACACTAATCCAACAGTCTCCCACTTGGATAAGTCTAAAACTATTATTGAGTATGACTTCAAGAACCGACTGGCAATCGTAGCTCTTTAAGCCGCTGTCGAACTCTGATGTTATAACTGAACTCTGATCTCGTCAATGACTTGTCCATTAGATAAGGGATCATATATTCCTCCATTCTAGATATCATATGGACTGAGACATGGATTATAAATCATCTGTTGTTTCCCGATTTCCGATTTATGACGACTGACTGATTGAACAAATCAAATCAGTCCTGGCTTGGCCAAGCACTCACATGTGTCATCATTAAATCATCGAGGGGCCCACAGATATCGCTTTTATCCCGAAGGTAAAAGGAATGGATAAACTTCGACTCATATGGCTTGTTCTACTACTTGTTGAATCATACACAAAAGCACGTTTCATAACATCGAGTTACCAATGCGTTTTCGTGCAATCAATGTACAACCAACTCATAGTAACAACTCATATCTCTAGGTTTGAAGAATATAAGATATTATCGTCTCATGATCACTCGTGATAAAATCCATGAAGTGATTCAAATGAGCGTGGGTTGAATCCAATACTCAGAACTTATGAGCACTCATGAGTGTTGTAGCAATTCTTGCTATGTCCAACATCTTGGACATCTACAAGCCAACTCATGACAGTCTTGCCTTAATACCTACTTCCAATGTATTAACGACTGTGGATGGTTTGAATAACTTAGTCATTTGGGAAGAATGACTTAGTTTATTCTGGAAGTCAAAACATGCAAAATGAAACACAAGAATAATTGAATCAAATATGGTATCAAAACCTATGAATATAAATAGAACACTTTTTATTTATCACCATACTGATTACTCATTATTCATTATTTTGGTTTTATCAACTTTATACTTGAATTAAAAACACTAGTTGTCCTATGCTCCAAGCATGTACACTATGTTTTTCAAAACAATAGCTTTGCCATACACCAAGTATGCACTCTATGTTTGTCTATGATCCTTACTTTGTGAAATAAACCAATTGAACATAATTTCAATGATTCTAATTTCACACTCCCAAATCCTTATCGAAAAATGTGAGAATTTCAAATTCCTATCATTTATCGAAATCTGTTTAGATTTTAAACTTATATGCACTGACCCTCTTGTAATGAATATGTACAAAGTCATAAAGACTTGTCAACAATCATTATAAGGTATTCCAATGGAGATCAACTCCATGGAAACTAAGTCTCATATTCAAAGTACATTGCTTTGAACATGCTTATTGCATTAAGTTTTCTAATCTTACACAGATAACTTCCACCTATGGAGACAACTCCATATTCTCATTTTGACTATCACTTCTGAACAAGAGATGCCTCTTTTCAGAATATGTCAATATGGTCCTTCCAAAATTAGCACTATACTTCCAATTGTCCCTGAGCAACCAATCTTTGGTAAACCTTAGATTGTCCTCGACAATTGCTTAATCATTTTAGTCAAATCCAATTCTAGACCTTTTCCCTTCTTAATGCCTCTGGGCATTTGGAAAATTTAGAAAGGACAAATATTATAGCACATGCAATCGATCCTGTAACCAAAGCAAATGGGACACGATTCATGATGTCTCACATAAAGACATGATTCTAAACCAGTCTTTTGCTACAATATTTTTATTTGCCATGTTTTTAAAATTTGACTATGAAGAGGGATGTCATAATCATAATCGAATTTTGAGAACGCAATATATAGAATTTCCTTAAGTTGAACCAATCCAACATGAAATTCATATATATATATATATATTCTTGACTAAAGATGATTAAGGTCTCAATCTAAGCCTTTAGAACTGAAATGAAGTATATCCTCTCCCTTAATTATAGCAAAACAACTTTTTCAACCCCTGCAACTTCACTAATTGAAACTTTTGTTTTCTATAATTAACATTGCTAACTTGCAATACTTATCATAATTATCATGCTCCTACTAACATGATGATTATTAGCATAACACTTATGCTCCCACTAGCTTTGACATGTATCCAGAAAACAACTGGACTTCTAGAAGTCTATACTTTATTGACTTTCTTACCAAAGTTCAGATTTTTGATACGAGATTGCTTTGATAAGATTTTATCAAATTCATACACTTTATCTTAGATAGCTTACAGGTGTGTCTAAACAATTTCAGAACTATGAAAAGGGATGCCGTAATCATAGTCTCAATTGTTTACACCTTTGCCATTTCTCATAAGTCCATGTTAGTGTGCCGGTTAACCATGCATGCTCCACTAACGACTTTGAGTACTGTAAATATCACAGTTGCTATCTTCTTAAAATCTACTTAGTGAAAGTGTTTCCTCACCATCATTTTCATGAATCGGAGAGAAACCTTATGACACTTAGATTTTATGGTGTATGTGTTCCTATCCAAGTGAATTTGTCAAAACCATAATCACAAGACAAGGTTAGTGACAAATTCAAACTCATATGGATTGAACTTGTGCAATCTTAACTACAGGGCCTGCCATTGCTTCCAAGTAGTTATGCAAACAATTGAGAACATGTAGAACTCAAATGTATAGCCAACTATACTGGAATGGGCACAGAAATATCAACACGATAGGTTATAAACCTCACGTCGTGTGCTAGTGATTAAACAATAGGTTTCATTCTTGATTAGTTCTTGAAACTATCTCAAGATCTTTTAAGAGTCCCACTGTCCTCTTGACATATAAGACTCTCTTGTCAAATATTCAAGGGATAGTGCAAATTCTTTATCAAGACAAAACACTTCACACAATTGGCCTTAGCTGGTCTTTGTTTTATCCAAAACATCACGACTTACCAACTTCAAATGTACAAGAGTAGAAAACCTTTTACTCTTACATTTGACTAGTGTTAATAAACCTTCTTTAAGATATGTCACTCAAGTTACAATCTTGGAGTATGACTCTAAGATTTGTTTTGAAACGAAGTGTGACTCATCTTCTTGATTCAACCATTTCAGCAATTCTTGATTCCTCTTCTTAGCCATAGGAATGCACTAAGATGTCCTTAGAGGACCAATTGTGATATGGTATCTTAATCATAAGATGATCGTATAACATGATACTAAAGTACTCTCCCATTTTTTCAGATTTGAGAAACTTTTATCCTTCTGCCTAATTTGATTCTTCTCATTCGTTCTGCCATACATTGAGACTTTTCCAATGTTTCAGAATTATACTTAAACTTGTAAGTATAACCATATTTACTAAACTTTAGTAAATCATGACGAATAGTCTTAACGAGCTTTGTGGTGGACATGACCAGTGCACAAGAATGTGTACTCGATCCCTTTAGTCCTTCACTTGATTCACACATCCATGTGAATAAGTCTTAATTTTCCAATGCTTGAAAGTTCTCATTCATCATACTATTCAACTTGCATGATTCCAAGTTTCTATCCAACTGAAGCCTTGGGAATGGGAATCTTTCCTTATTTGGTAAATTATGACACTACCACAAACGAAAGAATCAAGTCCATTTCAAATATTGCTATCAATAGAATCATATAAACAACCATTTTTCACAAATGCCACTTGTAAGGATATTTAAAATAAATAAAATCAAAAAATCCTTTAATTTTAAAAACTTTGCGGAAAACTTATCCTTACAGTGCAAAAGCATGTGAAAAACTTGTTGTTATCTATTCCTAAGCAATATATCCTAACTCCTAAGCAACAGCTCAAAATTCTTATCACTGAACCAGCAATCGAGATCCATCTTCTTGATCAAAATCAGCATACACTTCCTTTAAGTTTCTACACTTTTTCTTTGATTCTTAAAACATCAACATGTGACCCAGTCACATCATGTAATGAGAATCTCAGAATAGAAACTTAACAGAGTTAGATAGTGGACTTTTACCTGAAGAACCGTCAAACTTCTTGACTTGATCAACCTTATGATCTTTCAGGTAAATAGACAGCTTTGCAATCAATTCCCATTCCTTTGGCAAGAGAAACATATGACTCTTTGGAAATGATGCACTGGACTATCTCAGACTTGACTTTCTCTTTACCATTTGGTCAACTGAGTTGACTATGGGCAATCCCTTTCCATTGGGAAGAGAAAGCTTTTACTGGGTATCCAATGTTACCATTGTCAATGTCCATTGAAGGTTTGGGAAGTTGATCTACTAATCAGATTTGCTCTGCCAGTGCTCCAAATCATTGCTGATTAAGCACCCCAAAGCAAATAGATAAGATCATTAAGGGTAATGTCATAGTCCTTTACATGGTAGTCCATAAGGAACTTACTATGTGACTTAGAAAGTGATTGAGCATCCAACTTTCTTAAGACTTTGACACCCAACTCTCCCGGCTTGTCAATATGTGACTTCATCTCCAAGATGCGATCACACATAGACCTTGCTTGCCAATAGAGCTTGAGTGACCTTGAACTTGTGGGTTAGGGAGAATAATTGGAGGAGGTGGAGGAAGTGAAGTTCCAAGAGATTTGGGAAGATCATAGATGTCTGAACTAGACATCTTTTGGGAGATATTCAAGATAGTTGATTTAAGTCCTTAATATAACACCCAATATGAGATATTAAGGCTAGGACCCAACACAATACTTTTATAACTTGGAAGAGAGATGCCGTAATCCAATCTATAAAATATTTGAAGGTAGGCGAATGACCATTCACCAATTTCCACCATTAAAACGAAATAATTTAATTAGGTTTTACTTGGATTTGAAATTCCTAGATCTTTTGAGATTCATTGAACTATTCAAAGGCATGTTTCAATCTCGAGTGTGCCCTTCAGGTTTTGTGACTGGGATGCCGAGGATCACAAAACAAGGTGTGAAGTAACCATGCAAATTACTTGGTACCCTTAATATTTACCCCTTAATCGATGTGCCGATTAACCACACACGCTCCACCGATACTATGATAAATATTAAGTTACCCTTTGCCTACCTTGTTAAATCAAGCTAGTGTGCCGGTTAACCACACACGCTCCAGTAACCGACTTAAGCAAAGTGCAAAGTGTAATTTCATGGATTAGCACCTTATTCACATTTTCCTAAGTAACTAAGATTGGGAATTTATAAGTGTTTAGTTACTTAGTATTTATCATTAATACTTTTAATAAAGGGATTGTCCTACCCGTTCGGCTAACGACCCTCCACCAGTCAAGGAAGCGGTGGGTGAGAGTGGACACCCATTAAACTACCATTTTATAGGCAGTAACCTTATACCCCCCTTATAGACCGACTTCGTGAATGAGGCCTACTAATGGTAAAACGACTTTACTCTTATACATATATATAAATATTATTAACTTATAATATTATAAAGTATAAGGGTTGAATTTTAACTTTTAAAATCCTAAGGGCTTAATTTGGAATTAAAGTATTCATGAAAGAAAACTTTTCAAATTCCAAAACTTGAGGGCAAGTTTTGAACTATTCAAAAACTTTTCAATTCCATAACTTATGTGTTTAAAGTAGTTTTTAATTAAAAGACTCTTCAAGTTCCATAACTTGAGAGCAAGTAATGGAAGACTTTAAACTATTAAAAGAATAAGACTTTTCTTTATTCATAACTTATGAAATATTTATGAGTTTTATGAAACTTTAATGTGACTTTTCATGTAACTTGAGGACAAGTTACAAAAACACATTTTAGAATCAACTCTTAGATTAATTTGGATTGAAAACCACAATTTAACATAATAGTCCTATTAATCTAAGCAACTCATAAGAACAAGATAATTCATTCAAACTTTTTCATGTAATTAGCCTAATCATTAAACTAATACAAAACATGAATCTATTGATAATTATCTTTGAAATTGAATTAGCATGAACATTACCACATCAAAAACAGGTTTATAGGTTCAAAAACAGCTTATGGTAATGTTCCTAGTCCATTTCTAGCCAAAAAACCCGAAGATATGCTGTCAGGGGGTCCAACTCGTCGAGTGCATGAACCAACTCGATGAGTTGGATCATTTTGAACACTATTAAGGCATGGAATCGTCGAGTCCCTTTATGGACTCGGCGAGTCTGCTGTTCAGACAACAAAAAAACTTCGATTTTTAAGCAGATTTTGCAAGTATAACAAGAAAACAAACCTGGCTTTGATACCACTGTTGGGTTTTGAGCATTCTAACACTCCTAAGTGTACATGCAACCCTAAATACCTTGGATCTATGTTTTCTCTATTATACATGCAAATATGAATATTCCAAGGTATTACCCTAACTAGCATACAAAACATTGATACTTGGGTAATAAACTAAGTTAGAAGACATACCTTTTTATGTAGCTTGATTCCTTGACGCTTAAGAGCCGAGTGCCCCAAGTGTGACACCTCAAATGGTTCACACAACATCAAATGCACTTGGAATAACTTAGAGAGAAATGAACACTTCATGAAATCGGCTAGCCCTCACCATTTCTTCATAGTCTCACATGGTTTCCAATTTTGGGAAGAATAAGATGCTTATATAGTGTGTCACAATTAGGGTTACACCATGTAAACCCTAATTGTCATGGCCTTTCATTTCCATGATCCATGGGTACAAAAACACCATGGAGCATCCATGGAGCATCCTATGGGTTTTAGCCCAACTTGATAATCTATGGAGCATTAGCCCACTATACAAGTATGGATGATTTACACAATCAACCCATATATTTAATTAGTCTCCTTTTGATCACTTAATTAATTCCAAAATAATTCTTGATCAATACTAATTAAATAATCTTATTAATATATTAGAACTTATAATATATTACCAAACCTAAAGTGTTATTTCTCTCATTTTAGTCTATCCAAATGCATGATGCCATGCAACCCAAATGGACCATGCCGAGTCGGGTCAAGTACACACCAAATATAGTTATGGACTTAGACACTAATCCAACATGAACATGGAAAATAGAAATAGAAATACTATAGCAAAAGACTGGTAAAGTATCATGTCGTTGTAATATTCGACCGTTCTAAAATTTTCCAAATGCCTAGGGCATTATGAAGGAAAGAGGACTAGAATCGGATTTAACTGAATTAGTTAAACAACTGTCAAGGATAATCTAAGGTTCGCCAAGGATTGGTCACTTGTGGACAGTTAGAAGTATAGTTATGGATGGACCATATTGACATTATTATGAATAGATAAGATTATATTTAAAATGAGTTGTCATATGGAAAATATGGAAATGTTTCCATATTGGGAGTTGGACGTTAAGAGTTTATGTATGGATTAGAAACTTTTATGCAAGAAGGATGTTCAAAGGAATGTACTTTGAATGTGAGACTTCACATCTATGGAATTGTCTTGTAACAATCTCCAATAGATCATTTTGTAATTTCATTGGCCGAGTCTTGGTGACTTTTGTGCCGTGACATTACGAAAGGATCGTTGCATAAAGTGTAAGAATCTAGCATATTCTAGTAGTGGAGAGAATTTTGTAATCTTTCACTAATTGATAATGATTAGGAATTGTGAAATGAGTTTTGTTGAAAATGTTCTCAATAGATCTATTTCACAAGGTAAGGACCATAGGAAAACATAGTGTGCATGCTAAGAGCATGGGACAATTGTTGTTATAATTCAAGTAATAAGTTGATTACTCGAAACATTATACAATGAATAATGTGTAATCAATATGGTGACTAAATAAAAGGAGTTTTATTTATACTCAAAGGTTTGGGGCCATATTGGATTCAATTATTATTGTGTTTCACTTTGCATGTTTTGACTTCCTGAATAATAAGATTATTCGAACGTTCCACAGTCGCTCATACTTTGGGAGTAGGTATGAAAGAAGATTGTCATGAATTGGTTGTAGATTGTCTAAAGTGTATTAGACATAGCAAATGTTTGCTGCAACGTTCATGAGTGCTTACGGATATGATTTGAGCATTCGATTAAACCCACTCTCACTTGGATCGCTTCATGGATTTTATCACGAGTGATTGGTGAGACGATAATATCTTATATTCTTGAAACCGAGATGTGTGAGTTGTCTCTTGTGAGTCGGTTGCACATTGATAATATGTAAACGCACTAGTAACTTGGTGTTATAAAACATATTGTTGTGTGTAATTCAGTGAGTGAGTACAAGCGACCATTGAGTCGAAGTTTATCCATTCCTTTTACCCAATGTAGGATAAAAGCGATATCTGTGGGCCCTTCGATGATTTAGTGATGACAAACATAAAGTGCTCGGCCGGGCCATGACTGATTTGATTTGTTCAATTAGTCAGTCGTCATAAATTGGAAATCGGGAAACAACGCATAGACTGAGAGAATGATTTCAATCCATGTCTCACGTCTATACGATATCTAGAATGGAGGAATATATGATCCCTTATCTAAAGGACGCGTATCTGATAAGATCAGAGTTGACAACGGCTTTTGAAAGCTACGATTGCTGATCAGGATCTGAAGTCATACGCAGAATCGTTATTAGACTTATCCAAGTGGGAGACTGTTGGATTAGTGTCTAAGCCCATAAGTATTTTGGCATGTACTTGGCCCGATTGCGAGCATGGTCCTTTTGGGTTGCCTTCACCAAAGCAACTTCATAGGATGATTTATGGAAAAAGAGAATAATTATGATTTATTAATATATTATATGAATAATATATTAAGAGAGAAATCATATTATTTAATTAATAATAGTCAAGAATTAATCAGAATTAATTTTGTGGCTAAAAGACATTAATTAAATAAAGGGGACTAGAACTGTCAATTGTGTGATAGTCGGATATTGGGCTAATGGACTCCATAGAGGATGGAGTGGACAAAATCTATGAGGAAACCCATTAGAATTCGTCCAAGGCCTCTAAAGGAGGAGTCCATGGGCTGCTTAGGGCCTAAGCAGTCAGATTAGGGTTTCCTAGTTCAAAACCCTAATAGCCTCACATATTTAAAGACCCCTAGGGCACCAAAAACGTGGTTAAGTATTCCTTAGGGTTCTTGGACGAATTTTGGTGCCTCCTTCTATTCTCCTAAGTCATCCTCTTGCTCTTGGTGTTTGTGAGCCATTAGAGGTGTGACATTTGTGACACTAAGCTTTCAGGAGCCAATTACAAGAAGGAATAGATTGTTATTACTACATAACAATCAAAGGTAAGATCTAAACCCTATTCTTACGTTAATATCGATTATCACATGCTAGATCTAGGGTTTATGACTTTGGATGATTATTGCATGTTCATTAGACAAACTAGATCCAAAGCTTTAGGGTTTACATGTACACCATAGGAATCATGTAGTGCTCAAAACCCAACATGGGCTACTCCAGACCATTTGAGCTGTCCTTTTGGACTCTTGGGGGTGCATGAAGTCATAAAAATTGTATCTTGGAGGTTAAGACTCAACCATGCATGATTTGGTGTCCACATAAGGGAGGTAGTAGGCTTAATCCATGGTTTGAGTCCCATTGAGTCATGCAAAAGCATAAAGTTTGCAACTTTATGGCTTAAGACACTTTTATGAGCTTGGATCAGAATTTTGGACGTTAAAGCTTAAAGGGTTAAGACATTGTGTGATGAAAAAATCACAAGAGATATATTGGAATCTGTACAAAGTGGGACATGTTTGGGCTGACTGACCAGTACGCCGGGTGTACTCCTAAGTACGTTGCGCATACTGGGCCAGTGCCCTGATTCCGGATCAATGACGTACGTCGGGTGTACGAGCCATGTACGTCGTGCGTACGTAGTCTGTGGGCTTAAGGAATTTTGGGCTCGAGTTTTGTTGGGCTATTTGCCTTGTTTAGGTTTGGGCCTCAGGCCTTTTGTAGTAACAATTCATTTTTGGGATTTAGACCATTTTGGAGCTATTTGGCCCATATTGGGCCGTAGGGTCTTTTAGTTGGGCTTCAAATGCCTTTTAGGCTAGTTTGGATGTGGGCCTTGGTGGGATAGGCCCAATAAGGCAAGGGTTAAGCAACCCTTTGCCTTTAAATTCAAGATTTAGGGTTTTGACTCTCAGGATGGAATATTGACCTAATTTCTAATTAGGGTTTTATACTTGTGATATAGAGAGAGGATTTTGCGATTCAGCTGCTCGAGTGTGATTCGATACCTTCAGTCTGAGGTGAGTTTCCTTCACTATATCCGTGGGTCGAAGGCACCAATGTCGACCCACCAGTTTATGTTGTAGTATGATGGTTGTCTTCGTGACAATTGTTTATTATGCCTGCAATTGCTTGATGTCTTTGTGACTCTTTAGTTATGATATTTTGTGGTAGTGGTAGTGGTAGAGGGTGAAATAGACCCGATATCGGTTGAAAGAGACCGAAGTGGTTGGAATATACCCAGTACCGGTTGAAAGAGACCGAAGGGTTGAAATATACCCAGTACCGGTTGAAAGAGACCAAAAGAGTTGAAAGCACCCAAATATGCTTAACTGTTATGTACGTATGGTATGGGGTATTTTGGGGGACCTCACTAAGCTTTGTGTTTACGGTTTTTAGTTTATGTTTCTGGTACTTCCAACTTAAAAGGGAAGGATCTGGCTTGATCACGCCCCATTCACCTGTGATTTTCCGCATCACGTGATTTTGGGACTTTGTACTCTGATAATATGTTATTATCATGTGATTTTGGGGGACCTCACTAAGCTTTATGCTTACGGTTTTCAGTTTATGTTACAGGTACGTCCAGCTCGAAAAGGAAGGGTCTGGCTTGATCACGCCGCATCCACCTATGATTTTCCGCATCACGTGATTTTGGGACTTTGTACTATGATAATATGTTATTATGATATACTCTCGACTATTTTTATGATTTCCGTATGGTTGAAATGAATTTAAAAGCGAAAAAATTATTTGACTTTTTGAGATGTTACATAGAGTTTAATCCATTGAATGACAAATAGAGTTGTCACCTCATTCAACTCCCTCATTGAACTCACCGTTGTGGATACTCTTATTATAAGAAAGATAAGGAAAGAACAATAACTGACTTATTTTTTTTAACAACAAGCAAAACATTAGATTAAAAATACCAGGGGGAGGCTGGAAGAGCGTACAAACAGCACAACAGAATAAAATACAACACAAGCTCATGAGCAAAACAAATTAGCCAACACCAAAACCAACTGACTAAACATGCAACAAGAAGAAACAGGAGTAAAACACCAGCAAAAGGAACTACATCAAGCAGAAAAGACGCACCAGCCAAGCAACGTACAAAAGTCCAGAAAAAGAAGGCAGAACCGTCAATCACCAGAAAACAAATAGCCTTGAGACACCAACTCGGACAATATCCAAAGGAACCACATCAGCTAGGGGTAAAAGCGTCAAAGCCGGCCAAAATCTAAGGTGATTAATCAATCAATCAAGGAACAAGAGTGTAATATACTCTTTAAAGGTCTTTTCTGGAAACGTGTACCCATCATCGTACCTATATGCCACATCTGTCATTCTTGCAAGATTAACAATTGGACTAATTAGATCCATTGGGACTTCTCTTGGCTTTAAACATCCCTCGTTAATATCTTCCCATGCATTTTCCACCTTTTTCATGATCTCGTTGACAGCTACATTTTCTGACACCCCAAAGGTCTTCATATACGCATCTATTTCTGTGGCTGTCATTCCTCTTTCACGCTCATACTTCATATATCCCAATTTTATTAATTGTAAGACTAATAATTAAATCTTATGTTGTAGTTTAACATAAATTTAAGATTGTATACTAAATTGTTTAAAAGATTAATATCACCATTGTTTTTGTATATCATAATTATATGGAACTCGTCCATGAATATTGTACAAGAAATCGAGGCACAATATCCAAAGACAAATTCCATAGTTAATACATATAATTATAATTTCTTTACATATTGTTGTAAATGGATTAGAAGTTATAAAATTTTTGGCACACCATTTCAAAGGCTCGCTATTTTGTTTCTAGAAAAGACCTTAAATTTTTTTTTATTTCCATATAATAATGTTGTTATATAAGTACCTCGAAAGTTTTAGCATCATCATGAAGTCTTGAAATAGTTTCCGAAGCTGTCAAGATCTTTGGATGACTTTTGTGCCAAGCAAATCCATGTTCAGTAACAATCTTACCCATACCAACCAAGGCGGTTTTTGAAAGAAGGTCGTAACTAGAACTTATTAAACCATTCTTCATATACTCTTCAAATGATGGCACATATCCAATATGTCTCCATTCAGCTTCTTGGTGGTAAGATCTAACTTGTTCTTGAAGCTAATAAAGAATAAAAGGCATAAATGGAAAGAAGTAAGTAACAATATCTTATGTATTCAAGTAGAATGTACAAGGTAAAATGGAATCATACTGCATGTTTTGAAGCTTCAACAAGATTCACTCTTCCTTTTTGAGGTATTTGTTTCTTAAATCCATCATACTCCTTCAATATAATTTCATAGAATGGTTTAAAAAATTCTGGAAGTTGCCCCATAGCACTGATTTCCCACCTAATTAGACATTTATTAATAGTAATGATCAATTCATCAAAAAAGTGAAAGGATAACCAACACGGTTTTAGCAATTGGAACGTAAAAAAACCTCAAAAATTGAGCACTAGTATAATAATCAACATTGTAATAACGAACCAATTAATACCTATTTATTGCATGGGTTATAAGTCGCATCTCCTCAATAGTAGCATAGGCATCATATGTGTCGTCTAACAATGACAAGAACACTATGACTTTTGATGTTATGATTCGAGAATGAGAATAATAAGGCTCCAAGAATAATGCCAACACCCAGACATAGAGCTCAGTTACTCTGTTTCTTGCATATAGAGCTATCACGTCGAAGTTCATATCCTTCCACCACCTATATGAAATGAAAATTATAAATTTGTTAGGTTTTACAATGTTATCCTTCCAAACGTTTTAAGGGCTTGATAATCAAGGTGTCTGAACCATCTCTTTTATTAATGATTGAGCATCGAGATTTTCGTAGAAGGATTGCATTACATCTTTATGCAAAGATATACAAGAATTATAATACACATTTGCATTTACTAGTGCGTCATTTTTTTTGCAACTAAAGTTCTTTTTTTAACTATTACTTACTGTGAGATAATTCAAAGTTCTTCCTTGTGTAAGAGTTGTAGGTACTTGATGTGCACCTTAGCAAGGTTTAGCAGTGAGTCATACGTGGAGCATTCTTCTTGATAATTAAGAAAATATAGCTTTGCCTCTACCATTGTATGCCCACGTTGAAAGGGTGTCTTCAATGCGTGTTTCACTTGCTGTGCAAGATTACCTTCGAGTGTATTTTCAACACTCTTAAGTTGAGCTTCTGTGAAAACAAATGCCTCATCTAAAATAGATTCTCCTCTTATTCTCAACTGCGTACACTCATAAAAATTTAGCGTAGCCTTCACATTAGTAATCATGTCTTCTTTGAATGCACCGGAACTACAATCCTTGAATTTTTTAAACACATCTGCACAATCACCTATTTGTGTCATACTCAATTGTTTTAACATAATAATTGAATGAAACGTCGTTTAAAATATTGTTTCAACAATTTCAATATATACCAGAAGGTAGTTTGTAACCATGGCTTCTGAAAACATGAAAGAGAATAGAAATTGTATAAAGATCTGCTTCATGGTAATCTTGCAAGTTCAGCTCTTTGAAAAGTTTATCAAGTTGGCCATCGATGTCTTCCATGAAATGATAACTCAAGCCAAGACGATACACGTAATAAATCAAACTTAGCTTCTTGGTTGAATTAATAGTTTGGTAGATTATCAATCTTCTCAGTTGTTCTTTAGGCTCCTCCATAGCCTTAGCAAGTTCTTCCAACTGCTAGAAAAGGAAACAATGTATTACTTAACAATCAGATGCTAAAATATCATGAATTTATGGTGAGTATTGTGTGCATGTTTTGAGTTACGATATATTAATCAAAGGAACATCTTACTGAATTGTCAAGAGAGAATGGTAAGAAGCGATCACCCCACATGGAAGGAGGGAAGTCGGTCAAAGGACGGACTGGCTCCATGGTGGGGTTGGTGTTTGCTTGGAGGATAACGTTAGTCGGTGCAATTAAGCCTCTTGTTTTGATCAAAGACGATTCCCTGAAACTTTATGGATGAGTGCAACATTATTATGGTATTTACAGGGCATGTATTCTCGTGCAGGGTGTTCATTTTAATTTGGCATTAATTTGGAAAGTAAAAGAAAATCAAGATAAGCCTAAGTTATGAATTTTAGATATTTAAAAATTAGTAAATTAAGGGAATGGTCCATGTGGCTTGATCATCTCAAATCTAAATCCAAATTTTAATTCTCTCTCTTGAAACAGTTAAAAAATAGCAACCTCATTTTTTTTTATAGATTACATTTAATTTTTTTTAGCTAACTTTTACAATCTAATAATCTCTTTTTTCGAGGGAGTTCCTACTTATTTTTACCCTAAACCTCAAATATATTTGGACCTGCCTTAAAAAAAACCCCAAACAGTTATGAGTCGTTTTTTTGGTTTGAATCGACTTTAAAATATAATCCTTGTTTATTAAAAATGTAATTTTAATGTTAATGTTATGACCTAAAGATTAATAAATATCATTTTAGAAAAATTTAGTTTGTAATTCAAAAAAATTAACAGTTTGTTTTCCGTTTCGATGTAAACTTTTAACTGTTTGTCTACTAAATAGTAACCGAATGTCAAGTTGAAAGCGGATGTATATGATGTAAATAATTTTGTTAGATTAATATATATATATATATATATATATATATATATATATATATATATATATATATATATATATATATATATATATATATAGGCTTAGGTTATTTTGTTTAGAGTATCTATTGTGTTATTGTATGCATAAATGTGTGACAATCAAATTTACTTATTTATAGAAAGTAATTAATATACATTATTGAATTAAATATAATTGAAAAATATCATCTTAATTAATTACAAGGGTAATTTAGTCAATTAATATAGATTTATTAAAGGAAAATTGCATTTTTTAAGGGATCATAGATTTTATTAATTTTAAAAATCCGATTTTACGAATTATAATTCTTTTAATTCGGACATTCTGACAGAATATGTTTATGAGTATATTTCAAAATAAAAATATTCTTAGACCATAAATAATAAAAATATTCTTGAACTTATTTCTTGATCATGACTTTAACAACTTCTTGTAGAATAACAAATTTTTGAACAATCAATTGAAGAATAAAAACAAAAAATACATAATTTCTTATAGAATACGGGTAACAATTGTTAAGAATTACATGAGAATGTTACACTTATTAATAACAAGAAAACACAATTATAAATCATTCTACCAGAATATACTATTACATATATTTTTTTCAATACATTCTATATTATTATGGTAGAATAATCCATTATTTTTGGAAGATTGGTGGTCATTGTTAATCTTCATCCCATATAATGTTTATCTTCAAGATTATATTCTGACAAAATCAGAATTCAAGATTCCATTCCAGTAGAATTGGAATTCGTGATTCTATACCGATAGAATTGCAATCATAGAAAATACACAAATCACAAAGGAAATATCGAGATTTAATTCCCACAGAATCAGAATTCGCCACCATCTGTAGCAGTGCAAATATGATTAAGTTCTTCCAAATTGCTCTTTACTCGATTCCTCTGAAATTAAACAACAACAAGTAATAAGATTTGAATCTAAAAGATCTAAGCATTACCAAAAAACGTATAAGGATATTGTATCCTGAAAGCAATAATCTAAGAAAAGAATCTGACACTTTACGACAAATAAATTATTTCTCTCAGACAAATCGTCAAACACCTGGTGCTCACACACCTATACATCAAATTAATAACTGTACCACCATTCAAAAGCTTGTAATTCACTTGTCTTGAACAAATCAAGAACTTATATAGAAACACACCTGTTGAAATTGGAATTCACCAAGAGAATATATCAATTACAAAAAAATTACCTGGAACATAAATCAATTTCTAAAAAACTGATTCCAGGAACAATCAATCTCATAACAAGTTTGCAGGATATAATTGAGATTCAACAAGAAAAAAAAGGTGAAGCAACTATAAGCGGAAAAAGAAACATACGTGATGAAGGGCGGCTGATCCCCCACCTGCTCTCCGATCTGCCTACGATCCATTCTTCTTCCCCTTGATTGGACCGCCGATGACGAACAATGGACCAAAGAGGAGCTCATCGTTGTGTCTACTAAGCTGTTTTGGGGAGGTCCGGGACCCAACGACAAGGGTTTATCCAGGAAACATATCATCGAGGGGACTAAAGCTTCTTTGAAACGACTGGATATGGAGTATGTCGATCTGATTTATTGTCATCGACCGGATTTGCAAACGCCGATTGAGGAAACAGTTAGGGCTATGAATCATGTGATCAATAAAGGTTGGGCATTTTATTGGGGAACTAGTGAGTGGTCTGCGCAACAGATTACAGAGGCTTGGGGGATTGCGAATCGGATTCGGTCGACGTGCTGGAGTTGGAGATGGCGATGGCAATCGATTTTTGTAGAACTCAAGATCGATTTTGTAGTCCATTCTAATTTTGCAGATCGGGAACGAGATTTAAATTGGAGAGATTAGGTCAATACCATGATTATAGGGATTAATTTTGGAAGTTACTAATCAAATTACTAAATTACCCTTATTTATTTATTTAATTATTTAATTTTTTGTTTAATTTTGATTGGCCCACATTTATGTATATAATAACACAATACTTACTTTAAACAAATGAACCTAGCTCTCTCTCTCTCTCTCTCTCTCTATATATATATATATATATATATATATATATATATATATATATATAGATCCGGTAAGAAATTTTTTTTGGTAGGAAGGTAAGAAGGTTTTTTTCTACATATTTTTTTGACGAACAAAATAAATGAATCACTAGATGATTCATTTGTAAGATGATTCACAAGAAAAAATTCCCAAAAAAACATCTTTATGATTCATTTTTAAGTAAATTAAGAAAAAATTCACTTTTATGACAATTTTAGTGAATAACAACAAAATCATTGTATAAATGAATCATCGAAATGTTTTTTTGAGAATTTTTCCTTGTGAATCATCTTACAAATGAATCATCTAATGATTCATTTTGTTTGTTCGCGAAAAAAATATGTAGAAAAAAAAGTTCTTACCTTCCTACCATAATTTCCTTCTTATTTGATCTTGACTATATATATATATATATATATATATATATATATTAAATGACAACACTTTATTAAAAATAGAAGAAACAACTAGTGCGACTATATGGGAAATTACATTACATTGGATAAAAAGGCTAAACGGTGTGGACACCCTTTTACCGGCGGTAGTCCGACGTGGACACCTTTACCGCCGGTCAACACGGCGCCGTACCCCCGTTTTACCACCGGTGAGATTTGTGCATATGAAAACAAGAGTACCGAATGTGTTAGACGAAATGCAAGTGATGTCCAGCCTAGCTGGGTTGATGCACCGGGTTTTATACCCATGTGGGGCGTGAGGTCGGAAGTTCTATTCCCTTAGACTACCTCTTGTGGTGCCACATGTGAGAAATTTTTCCTTGGAAATCTCTATGGGGGCTGGGTTTGCCCTGTAAAGGAGCTCGAACCCGGGATGCTCGTTGAAATATTGCGAGTAGGCTCCACTTAATTCGTTTGCCGTTTCCAAAAAAAAAAAAAAACATGTGGTGTTTCTTTTGAAAAATTAGCATATGTGCACGTATGTATTTGTGTACCCTTGAATCCTTTAATTGATGCATATATGCACCATTGCTGTTTTTATTTTTAAAAAACATGATAAAATGAAGTTATTAGTTTCTCACTATAACTTTACTTAATGTATATGTATATACTAACATTCCCTTCTTTCTTTTTATTCACAAACACCCTTTTGATTAGTTTTATTAATACTAAACATATATCCTTTTCAAATACATTGCAAACTATAATCAACAAGCAGATACATATCTAGTTGAAAGTACGTAATAAAAAGCCATAACTTATAATAAATGCACGACTTTAATTTTGAATCAGTATAATATCTAAACATGAATATGTATTATTTATAACATGTCATAAATTCATAATAAGTGATAACATATATAATTAATGTAGTATAATTAACAATTAGGTTGACTTCTGCGTACTTCCGAGCTAGTGGGAATGCAGTCTTGGAGTAGGTGGTACTTCCATACTCTATACCTATCAACAGAGTCCTAGTTTGCACATAGGACACAAATATTTAGTGTCGTATTAGGTTGTGTGTTGTCACCTTATCATAGTCTACCTCATTTTACCATCAAGAATATCATGCATCAAGAATGGTATACCATCTTCGCCAGTCGCCACACACACACACACAAGTTCCATTGTCATGTGGCAGAAACCACATACAGGAATGATGTGTTAACCATGGCAAAGACATGACACATGTCCACACCCCCACACCCTCTCGTCTTAACTAACAACAACCCATATAATCCATGAATATAGTTATAAATGTAATATGCCAAAATACTATTAACATAAACCGAGTTGCCAAAATATTATTAACATAAACCGAGTTTTATAAAATACTAAATGAACTCACTTGAAAAGTTAGGTGTGTTTCATTTCATGAATAATTCACATGGTGACTCATTGATCTAATTTTGGACAACTTTTGGAACGGTCCGGTCTTTTTTCTGACCGGTCATCGTTATAGAAAAGTTCATTTCACAATCTTTGCAGTTTCTGTTTTCGGTTCAGATTTTAGTGTTTTTTGGTTGGGATTTCGGTTTTTGCATTCATAACCATTTGATCCGATAAATATTTATGTTTATATTTTATAATCCAAACATAAAAAAAAAGCTTTTAAGCAAAATAGTATAGTTCACATAGAATGAATTATAGTAAACAAAATGTTATGAGGAAAACAGTAACAAAAATCTTTTTAAGGAAAATAGTATACAAAATGTTATAAGAAAAATAGTAATGATATATATATATATATATATATATATATATATATATATATATATATATATATATATATATATATATATATTTATAAAAGGAAAACTGTAAACAAAAATAGTAATGCAAACCGATAAGCAAAAAGCTTTTTAAAAAAACAGTGAACAAAATGTTATGAGGTAAACAGTAACAAAAATCTTTTTAAGAAAAATAGTAAACAAAATGTTATAAGGAAAATAGTAATGATATATATATATATATATATATATATATATATATATATATATATATATATATATATATATATATATATATATATATATACGGGTGAGATCGGTTGAGAACTCATATTTTCCCGACAACCCGAGAACTAAAAGTGGAGCGTTGGATCAAAAGTAATTCATTAAGGACATAATCGTCATCTTACCAATCTCATTTAATGTTTAATTTTTTTGTATTATTTAATATATTAATATAAATGTCTAAAAATTTACATCATAAATCAAATTTTCAGATTTTTTAAATATAGTATTTTTCGTTTTATTTTTTAAAATGTAGATTTTTTAATTTTTTATAGTAAACATGAATTTTTGAAAAAAAAAATTGAAAAAAATATTTTTTTAAAAAACTGCAATTTTATAGAAAAAAACTGCATTTTTTTCAAAAAAATTATACTTTTTCTAAAGAGAACTGCATTTTTTTCAAAAAAAAAACTGCAATTTTTTAAAAAACTGCAATTTTTTCATAAAAACTACAAGTTTTTTAAAGAAAGTTACATTTTTTTCAAAAAAAACTGCATTTAAAAAAAACTGCAATTTTTTCAAAAAAAAAACTGCGTTTTTTTTAAAAAGTAAAATTTTAGGTGCATATATGTATATTTCTTATACTATAATATTCGTAAGTAAATCACAAAAAATATCATTTTTATTAATTAATCTATAAACATAATAGTACAAATATTTTATTCGATACAAAATAAAATATAAAAAAATAAAAAATGCTACAAATTTCAAAGCGTTTTCATGTCTTCGTGTCAATATTTCCTTATTTTCTTCAATTTATCATTTTTCACATCTTCAATATTCACCACAATTTCTTCCAAATCTATAAGAAAATTAAAAAAAATGATTGATGGAAAAACACTCTCAAAAATACATATGTGATTTTCATGTGATTAACATATAAATCATATGCGATTCACATATGAATCACATGCGATTCATATGTGAATTACATGTGAATCATATGTGACCAACTTGTGAATTACAGGTTATTCATATGTGAATTACATGTGAATCACGTGTAATTGTGATTTACGTGTGAATCACATGTGATTTATATGTGAATTACATGTGATTTACATGTGAATCATATGTGACCAACTTGTGATTTACATGTGAATTACATCTTATTCATATGTGAATTACATGTGATTTTCATGTGAATTACATGTGATTCTATAAAAAAAATTTCAAATGAATCTCTTACCAACAAGGAGTGAGCTTGGAAACTTAAAACCACAAATGTATCCACCAGATCCCAAAAGAGAGACACCCATCTTCAGATCTACCAACCACATGAGCATCACTATTGGTATGAAAACAATCTATTTTGAATGTATGGTGAGAACATAAGTTTACAACATTGAGAATTAACCTTGTTACACAACCATTCTGTCCATGAAGGAGTTTTGCATCAAGGAGAAACAAGGATGAGTCCAAGCACACGTGCAGTGATAAGGAAGAACATAATACAAACCTTGAATTGGTGATTTCCATCAACACTCGCATAACAATGATAAGATACGTCTTTCCAGAATCCAAATCAAGATGCTGCAACAAGAAAGATAATCAAAATCTTGCAATATGACAATATGAAAGAAAGTTTTCTTACTATACAAAGTTAAAGTAAAAGGGCAACTATGCATACTAATACTAGTTATGTTTTTGAAATTTTTTTATAAAATGACCTTTTTTGATGCGTACATTAATAACTAACAATAGTTTTAACGGAAAGTCATGAAATGTCTTACATACCATTGCCCTATCACTAGGTTCACAATATGTTCGACCATACTTGGCCCAGAGTTTAGCTTCAAAATCAATCATGGACAAATTTTTCATTTCAATTATTTCAACAACATCTTTATCAGAGACAACATCTTCAAGCTTTTTCCTGTGCACAACTTTAGCTAAATTATAAGTAAGTGAAAATGAAAGCATTAGAATTCACAAATGTACTAACCTCCCAAGATAACTATGACCCATGAACAGTTTCCTGAATTCAAGTTCATCAAGGACCAATGACTGCAGAACATATTCATAATTCCAGTGAATATGTTGAGCTTGAAGAATCCAATTCGATTAGCTTGAAAAATCTATTTTTTTTCTTCGTTTATGACAATACCAACCTTTCTAACCTTTTCTACCATTTTGCAGTTTTCCTGACCCTCCCTTTAAATGAAACATCAGGTGTTGCTGAGTGCCTCTTGCGCTGAAGTTCCTTCACACTATCCTCTCCTCCTAACAGGGATAAAACGAAAATCTTATTATCAATTAAAAAAGTTATAAAAAAACTGAAGCGTGCATAAATCATAATCAAATGAACACCTGGGAGAGATTCAGGCTCTTCAGGCAGAGGATAGTTTTCTTCAACAAATTTAAGCAACAGCTCACGAGGTCTAGAAATAAAATCATCAAGTTCATTGCCCTATTAATTATAAGTGTGCACATAATACATACATCAGAATCAGAAATCAGAATAAAATACATGCGATTTAAAAATAAATTGTTGAGCTAGAAAATTCGATTAGTTCATCAGTGCTGTAGATCAATCGTCAATCAATTTATGAAAATTTGATTTGAAATCGTTAATTTCGTTTGCAGAATCGACGACATCTGAAAGAAATTTTGGTAAATACGAAATACGAACCATGATTCCTAAAGAGAAACTGGAAATGACGGAGTTTCCGATGGATACGGCGACGAGATCTAGAGTTCCGACATGATCGACGAAGGTTTCCGTGATGGCGCTGAGTGAGTATTGACAAACAAAAGTGAAAATCGCAGGTGTAGCAAGGTACCAGAGCTTCTTAACAGAGGTAGGGGTTGTTGTTGGAGGGCAGATGGCGGAGGGAGGTGGTCTTCGGAGGTTGTAGGGTGGCAGTCGATGGAGAAGGAGGGAGTCGGAGAACAGGTGAAGTAATCGTGTGAATGAGAAAGATACGAGATAGTGAAAGATTAATTTAGGGATTTTTACATTAATTGGGAATTTGTTTTTTATTTTTAAATTTGATTAATTAATAAGTATTTAAATTGTCTATACCATAATTACCCTCCTAATTTAATCTAAAAAGTCAAGGGTACCATTAAGATTGTCGATAATTACAAATATGCCATCTTTGATCTAGGCCATTAAATTTTTTGATCCAATGCTCCACCTTTAGTTCTCAGGTTCTCATGAAACTATGAGTTCTCAAATGATCCTTCCTCTCTCTCTCTCTCTCTCTCTATATATATATATATATATATATATATATATATATATATATATATATATATATCCTCTCCTCTCTCTCTCTCTCTCTCTCTCTATATATATATATATATATATATATATATATATATATGTATATATATATATATATATATATATATATATATATATATATATATATATATATATATATATATGGGTATTTTTTCAAAACATATTCGAGTGTGCACCTGGCTATCTGTTGATCTTATATTTCAAAACTAGGCGAATGCCCACGCGTTGCGTGAGATACAAAAAAATATTTTATATTAAAAATAACTAAATCATTGTTATTAACAATTAAATAATAATTTCATAAAAAATATAAAAAATGATTTTTAGTATTGTTATTATGTTGAACTATATCATAAGAGATAAGGTTGGAACTTGAAGCTGTTTTGCATATACAAAGTTATATGGTTAAAATAGAATAAAAAAAATTTAAAATAAATAAATCGTTATTGTTATCTATTAAATAATAATTTCATATTAAATTAAAACTTTTATATTAAATATTATCATTATGTAGAAAATACGATAATAGAGACATCTTTTTATCTATATTAAATTTTATCATTCTGTACAACATATGATAATAGAGACAACTTTTTATCTTAAATAGTAAAAAAAATGTTTTGTATCATAAATATTACCATAATTATGTAAAACATATGATAATAGTGACGTCTTTTATAAGGTTAAAACTTTAAATTATATTACATACAGGGTTGTAAAACTTGGCTAACACAACCAAATACTCGGCATGCTACTTAAACTCGGCCTCCAATGGAAGCGAGTTTGCCTAACTCAGCCAGAAGACACTCGGGTATTTATTAAACTCGATCCAAATCTAAAAAATACGGTCCAAAATCATTTTCGAAATTCTAAAATTTAATTGTTCACTTGTCGACAAAGACAATCTCACCAAAGAATACACTCAACGTCCTACAAAGTTAGATGCAAGGAAGATCTCATGGCTTAGTCCCTTTGAAATATTTCACAACCTTTCCTATTTATAGAGGAGAATACATTCTCTTGTTTACTCTCACGATCAATGTGGGATGAAGACATTTTAATTAAACTCATTTATTTATTTGCCAATAATTTTATTTTGTTAAATAAAATATTAAATAATAAAAATAAAACGTTATCCAGAAAATTTATTGTTCAATAGTTCCATTTTTCAGTAATCTCGTAAGTTGCTATAAAAAAATTAAGTTTTTATTGAATAACTTTTTGTTAAATCCTAAAATCATAAATTTAGTTAGGTACTTAATATAGAAAGTTTGTTTATATGTATTTTCATGATTCAAAATGTCATTATAAAATGAATTTATTTATAAAATATAATCGAGTATATATTCCGTGTTTTTGAATCAAAGTGATTTTTCAAACAATTATAATATTATGTTTAGGTAGATTTTTTTATATTTATATAACATTATGTAACTTATAATATTAATATAAACAATTTGAATAATCATGAGAGTTTCAAATGTATGTGGTGAAAGGAAAATACTTTATATATCGGTCAAAATTGATCAAACTCGGACCGATTCAGCTTAATATACAAAACTACATAACGTTTTTTCTATTGAAACCCGGTTTGTATATATTTTGTGTTTTTAATCAAATTTATTTTTCAAACAATTATAATTTTATGTTTAAGTAACTTATTTATAATATTATTAGAAACAATTTGAAAAATCATGGGAGTTTCAAATGTATGTGCTGAAAGGAAAATGCTTCCTTTATCGGTCCAAATTGATCAAACTCAGACCGATTCAACTCAATATACCAAACTACATAACGATTTTTCAACTGAAACTCTGTTTGAACCTAAAAAAATCTTGTTGAAAACCATTTTCGGGATTCTAAAACTTAAATGGACAGTTGCCAATAAAGACAATCTCACCAAAGAATACCCTCAACATCCTAAAAAGGTAGGCATAAGGAAGTTCTCATGGTTTGATCCATTTGAAACATTTCACAACCTTTCTTATTTATAGAAGAGGAAACATTCTCTTGTTTACTCTCACCATCGATGTGGGATGAAGACATTGTAATAAAACACGCTTTCTTTTTTATAAAACATTATTCAACTTATTTAGTAAAACACCCTTTCTCTTGTTTACCCTTTCTTTATTGTTCAATAGTTCCATTTTTCTATAATCTCGTAAGTTGTTATCCAAAAAAGTAAGTTTTTATTGAATAACTTTTTGTTCAATTCTAAAATCATAAATTCAGTTAGGTACTTAATATAGAAAGTTTGTTTATATGTATTTTCATGATTCAAAAGTTCATTATAAAAAGAATTCATTTATAAAATATAATCTGAGTATATATTTCGTGCTTCTGATCAAATCGAATTTTCAAACAATTATAATTTTATGTTTAAGTAGATGTTTTTTTATATTTATATAACATTATGTAACTTTTTTAAAATATCATTGGAAACAATTTGAAAAATCATGGGAGTTTCAAATGTATGTAGTGAAAGGAAAATGCTTCTTTTATGGTCCAAATAGATCAAACTCGGACCGATTCAACTAAATATACCAAACTACATATTTTTTTTTTCTAGTGAAACCCGGTTTGTATATATTTCGTGCTTTTAAATCAAAGTGATGTTTCAAACAATTATAATTTTAGGTTTAGCTAGATGCTTTTTTATATTTATATAAAATTATGTAATTTATTTATAATATTATTAGAAATAATTTAAAAAATCATGGGAGTTTCAAATATTTGTTGTGAAAGGAAAATGATTCCTTTATCGGTCCAAATTGATCCAGCTCCGGTTCAACTCAATATATCGAACTACATAATTTTTTTTCTAACTGAAACACGGTTTAAACCTGAAAAAATTCGGTTCAAAACCATTTTTGGAATTCTAAAAGTTAATTGGACACTTGCCAATATAGACAATCTCACCAAATAATACCTTCAAAATCCTACAAAAGGTAGGCATGAGGAAGTTCTCATGGTTTGGTCCCTTTAAAACATTTCACAACCTTTCCTATTTATAGAAGAGGAAACATTCTCTTGTTTACTCTCACTATCGATGTGGGATGAAGACATTGTAATAAAACACCCTTTCTTGTTTATAGAACATTATTTATTATTGTAAAGAAATTGAAAAGTCATGGGAGTTTCAAATGAATGTGGTGAAAGGAAGTTAAAAAAAGGGGGTTTCAAATGCATAAGATTCAAGAAAAAATGCTAGCTTTATAAGTATGTATGATGTATGATGAGTATAAAGGGAGCAACCCAAATATTTGTAAAAACAGGCATGAACTAGGTTGTAGAAAAATGGTCTAACACTTAATTCTATACTAACTAGATAAATTAATTTATAAAAAAGTTGAGAATGTAGTAACTTACTCGGCGAGTTCTCATAATTTCTTAATGTAAAATTTCTTGCACTTCTATAGCTTCTAATCCTTCTGCTTCTATCAAATTTTATATAAAATTAGGTGTGAACAACATAGAAAATGAGATGGGAGGACACAAACCATTTATACTACTTTTGGAATATCGCTAGTCAAGTATGGATAGCTATATATAGCATCAAACAATCAATTTCTTCTCTCGATGCCACATTCTAGCATTAAACAATGAATTTCTTCTCTGGATGCCACGTTCATCTAGATTTTCTTTTCGAACAGTAGAGCCACGTTCTTGTAGTTAATCTTGATTATCTCGTAAATTGTTCACGCATATCTTGGCTAGTGGTTTCATTTGTTAATTATCTCGTAAATTGTTCACACATATCTTGGCTAGTGGTTTCATTTGTTTTCTTCCTCGCATATAAATAAACTACTATATCTATATTGTATATAAGACTTTATCTTGATTACTTCTATCTTTGTTTTCTTCCTCACGTATAAACTAATTAATATTAGGGTATAAACCGTGGGAACAACGGTTGAGAAAGAAAAAAATACTATTGATAATTCTAAATCGTAAAGATTAATAAAAAAATTACAAATAAATTATTAGTTTACAAAGATAGATGCGTTGTGTGTAAGTTTATAACGATTGATTAAAATACATATACATAATGGATAATTTTTAAAAAAATAAGAATTAAACTATCTTTTGACACCTACACGAATGATGATTCGTGTAATTTATTCAATTACTTTTTATTTAATTATTATATGCATATAATTTAGAAACGTTGAAAGTAAAAGAGCTTTATGTCTAGGATACTTATACAATATTTAACAGCTTATAAAAAGATTGGTTGTTGGGACGAAACGAAACGGTAGAGCTCAACGTTTCATTGATGCATGCATTAAATAAATTTTTTTGAAGTAGAACTTGTTCAAAACTTATATTTTAGTTTATTTGCAAGATTCAATAATTTTGATGTGTATTATTTTTAATAATCTTACTAAATTTATAAAACATGTAATTTTTGACAAAAGATTGACTAATTACAATTTTTTAAGTATGTTATTTATGTGCTAAGATTCCATACATAAAAAATTTAACATTTTATATCTAAACCCTTTTCGACTAATCTATTATATGGTTTTATAAGTCTTATAAGTTATAATCAATAAACATAGAAAATAAAAAACAAAAACCAATTTTTGATTCATTTCCACAAGTGTAACTATTCAATTCGTTTACAATAAATAATCTTTTAGCATAAAATTATGTTTAAGTAATATCATTTTCAGAATTCAGCAATGTTGGCCAATAAAAACTTACACGGAATTAACTTACTCTTTATTCCCCTGAACAATATCATTTCCAACAATGTCGACCGATGAAAACTTTATGTGTTTCTAATGTGAACAACCTGGTTGTAGTTTTCCATTTTTTTAAGGACATTGTTATTCACCCACCAATACAATTCACTTACATTTGAAGGAGGAATAAGGCAATGCCATTAGAATAGGGGCTACAATAGGCTACGTGGAGACTGTAGACATACTGGGAATCATGGGCAAAAAGAGAATTAATTACAAAAAGTTGTTATTGTCTGGATAAATAGAATACTCGGGGTACAAGTTGGGTATGAAAAGAATATGGTTAGATCTTTCTTCTTGTGGAGATCGGTAGCTTCTCAAATTGCTAACACTTTATCATTTATCATTTTCATTCAATCAAACAATCATTTGATTCCTATTTTTGTGTGAAATCTATTCTTAGTCCATAACATGAATCTTATTCAGAGGCTTATATTCAATTTTCCAGTTAACTCCAGTTGATAGTCACACTCCCAAATTTTACTATACATAATAGAAATCATAAAATTATAATAATATGAAATGATCACTCATAAATTTTGATCAGGATGCACATTCCCAACTCACAAATATCTTGATCGGTAATTTAGGCGAGAATGAAATGCCATACATATGGAACCTTTTGGGCATATGATGTATTTACTAGTGTATATGTATTTTCTGTATTGTATAGCCTATTTATGTGTATTGTATTATTGTTCTTACAGCCCATTGGAGCCCAAATGTATTGTATATATATTTTGATGATTAATAGAAGATCTTTATGGGAAAATCATCTTATTTCATGGTATCAGAGAGATACACTCCTATCTTTCTGTGATCTCATCTCCTACTTCTTCTCTAACCCTAGCCGTCACACCTTTCTTCTCTGTTTCAACAATGGTCGGTGAAACATCTACACCAACAAGCAACCAGAAACCATATGGAGCAATTAACATCAAGACATATGTTCCAATCATTCTTGATCTCAATGAACTTAATTATGATGCCTAGCAGGAACTTTTTGAAACCCACTGTCATGGATTTGGTGTACATGATTTCCTCACTGGCGATTCTAAATCTACATCAGACAAAGATGAAGAATGGTGTAAACTAGATTGTGTGGTCAAGACTTGGCTGTACGGAACCCTCACTCAATCTCTTCTCAATATGATTCTTACCAAAAATTCCACCTCTCACACGGTTTAGATTAGCCTCGAGAATCTCTTCCGAGATAACAAAGATGCCCTTGCCATTGAACTCAAGAATGAGTTAAGAAACATCACTATTGGTGATCTTACCATTGCTTAGTACTGTCAACGAATCAAGACCATCTCTGATCTCTTGGCTAATATTGAGAATCTTGTTCCAGAAAAGACGCTTGTTGCTCATCTCCTTAATGGTTTATCTCCTCAATTCGAGCACATTGCAACTCTTCTTCGCCATCGGGACCTACCTCCGTCATTCCTTCAAACTCGCTCTAAGTTACTCGTTGAAGAGAAACGCTTCAAGAACTCTCGCCCGGCTCAAGTATCTCACTCTAATCACGCCTCCTCACCCTCTCTACTTCTTGCTAGTCACAACAAAAATTGACCTCAAACCACCACATTTACTCGTGGTGGTCGTTGGCCAAATCAGCAATGACGAAACAACAATAACAACGACCAACAACAACGTCTCCCACAACAGCAGCCTCCCGCTGCTATTGGAGGCCCATTCACGAACATGCTACCTTGGCAGCCTTTCCCACTGCCTTGGCAGCCTCCTCCTTGGACCTTTCCTCAAGATTATTGGTCATATACTAGGCCCAGTAACTCCAATCAGCAGCCTACTCGCAGGACAGGAACATGCCCTCATCAACAGCCTAGTCATCTCAGACCATCACCAGCTAATGCACCATCCCATGTTACAAACTCAAGACCGTCTGCTCAAGCTCTCCACACTTCAGTGACCTTGACTCTCCAGCCACCGTGGAAGTGGTTCCCATCGATGTCTCAGTACCAACCAAATGACTTGGCTAAAGCATTCAACTCAATGTCAATTAATGACTGGACGGATGCAAAATGGTATATGGGTACTGGGGCTACTTCTCACCTTGCATTTGATTCAGGTAGACTCTCTTATGTTCGTAATAATAGCAATATTAAATTTGTTCTTGGTGGCAATTAATGTGTGTGGAATGCAGTGTACCTATCGATTAGCAGCTTAGTTCAGGTAAGTAGGGTATCAAACACAGGGAACGGTAAACAATTAAGATTATTACTAATATTATCTAAATAAAACAAGTAAAAAAGAAGGGTTTTTCTCTAGTTTTACAAGACTAGAAACTTAAGCAACTACTTAAACACTTAAACAAAGGACAATTAACAACTAAGGAGAAACAAAAGACAACTAGATTCAATCAATTTAAAGAGACTTCCGTTTAGATTCAATTCACTTATTCCTATGGTTGATTTCGTAGCAAGTGCAATGGATTGATATGTCATTGGCTACCGATTTCTAATGTGATTATGTTCATGTTAACTATTATTAATCCTTAGCAAACAAGTTAATTCAAACAATGATCAGTTGATTAAACTAACAAGTTTCCTAGTGTTCAGTTCGGATCAAGTAAAACTTGTAATATTAGTTAAATAAATTTATCAATTCAGTCAACTCATGTATGGTTGTTCATCACACATGCTTACACATTAACTTACTTATTTTCTTGTTAATCCTAGGTTCATATTCACTAATACTAGGCATACAATATTGTTTTCACAAAAACCATATGATACAATCAATTAAGAAGATGTTCATGCAACTTAATAAACTTGATTATTAACAGAAAATAGTTATTGTCAACATATATGGGTCTTTAACAAGCTTAACAAGACAATTCACCAAATCAAATTAATCCAAGCCATAAAATTAATTCATATTCATAAGTTTATCTAGTCTAAACAGAAGTAAAGAGTTTTTAGCTCATATCTACAACAAATAACAAACTAAAAACGAAATTTAATGATTTAAACATGGTTCACACAAAAGATTAAGATAAAATTAATGTTTGTTTGCCTTTGATCTCTTCAAAATTGACTTCTAGGTTGAATTCTCGAAAACCACAGCTCTAAGAACCCTTCTGGCCTCCAAAAATCGTCCAAAGCTTCCAAAATTAGTTAGAGTTTCGAATGAAAGCGATCCTATATATAGATTCTGAAAACAGAGCCAACTCGACGAGTTTTTTGACCCAACTCGTCGAGTTGGTCATTAAAATCCCGTGTACGGCAAGTCAGCGTCAAGAATCGCGAACTTTCTGATCAACTCGTCGAGTGGATGGCCAAATCGTCGAGTTCGTTTGGAATCAACATTTTCTCAAAACACGAAAGTCGTCCGAAATTGTGTCTAGTTTTCAGAACAATTTTAATCTCATCAATCGGAGTTACGGTTCATGATATATGGCCAAAACACTGACAAGGGGTCAAGTTGTCCAGCAACATCCTTCTTTCTTCGAATTCCAATCTCCAAGCTTCCAATCGCCAATTCCGCTTCCTTTTCCTTCCGAGCATGTCTTTATTGCTGAAAATGAAATTTTAAAACTAATTAAGCATCTTTTAGCATCTTTTATTCATTAAATGAGATAAAATCAACATAAAGTATTAAGATAATGCATGAATTTTATAATTAAATATGCCCATATCAGCAATGGTCACTCCATTCCCGTTACCCATAGCGGTCACTTAAAACTTCATACCACCCATCGCCCTTTGCACCTACATAACATTCTATTCACACCTAAAATTATTAAAAATCTTATATCTGCTTACCGTTTTACTTTTGACAATAAAGTTTCCATTGAATTTGATCCTTTTGGTTTTTCTGTGAAAGATTTGGCAACTCATCAGGTCCTTCTTAGGTATGACAGCACTGGAGACTTATACCCAGCTACTTCTGATCTCCAGTCATTATGGCATCAACGCCTCGATCACCCTGGCGCTCATGCTTTCAATAAATTAGTTTCTAGTCGTTTTCTTCCTTGTAATAAGACATCTTCAAATGTCAATTGTTCTGCTTGTCAACTTGGAAAACACATTAAGTTACCTTTCTCTAATTACAACTCCAATGTTTCTAAATGTTTTGAGATTATTCATTCTGATTTGTGGGAATCCCCTATCCATAGTATAAGTGGCATAAAATATTATATAATTTTTCTTGACCACTATTTGCATTTCTTGTGGGTGTATCCCTTACGACACAAATCTGATGTTTATAGCAAACTTTCTTTATTTTCGTGCATATGTGCAAAACCAATTTAAAACCGACATACAACATTTTCAATGTGATCATGGAGGTGAATTTGACAACAAACAGTTGCATAATCTCTTTGACCAACATGGCATAATATTTCGTTTTTCTTGTCCCTGTACATCCCAACAAAACGGGAAATCGGAACGAATGATTCGTACCATAAACAACATCATCCGCACTCTTCTTTTCCAATGTAACATCCCGACTTCAAGGTATGAGATATATTTCTTTAAGCATGTTTTCCTTCGGAACACAATGTGTTGGTAGCCTCAACACGACATGTTGAAGGACTTTTGAGCTGCGTATTTTATGGACCAACACGCCGACTTGGTGAGGGGAAACTCGACGTGTTGGCATCTGGTTGGAAAACCCTAAAATTTAGGGTTTTGCACCCTATTTAATCCCCTTAAGTCCCTAGGGCTGATCTTTTATCAGCCTCCAAACCCCCATAACGGCCCTTGTGGACCCTAATCATCCTTCCCTCTCATTTGTGAGCTAATGTGGTATTTTTGGAGCAAAAGAAGAAGATAGTTGGAAGACGGAGGCAAGGATCTAGCAAGCAAAGCCCTCATCTTCAGTTTAGCACTCCTCTGGACCTTTGTAAGTGTCCAAGATCCGATTTTTATTCCTCTATGTAGCTAGATCTTGAATTTTGTCCATTTTTCTCCTTATCCTTGGATTTTGCAATGGATGGATCCCATAAAGTTTACAACTTTATGAATCTCTAGGTCAAGATGACCTTGTAGTGGTTTGGATCTGGCCCTTAGTCAAGTTTTGATGCCATGCATGTAGTTTAGGTCATATTTCCCCTTTTTGACCCATTTTGGGTTCAAGACATGCATTGGACATGCATGTCTATAAAGCACCAACCTTTGGGTCGATTTTGAGGCTAGAATCTCTTCTGGAAAGGTTGGGTTCCAGATCTTAAGGATTTTGTGCTTATTGGTTAAGCCCTTGAATCTTCAAGCCTTGAGGATGGGTTTTTGAACACTTGGAGTAGCTCCAAAGGATAAAGTTGGAAACTTTATCCTTTTTGATAGCATTTGAGGTTAGATCTGAGTCTTGGAGTCCCTGAAATCGTAGGATCAGCTGAATGTATTAGGCTCAGACAAACTCGGCGAGTTTGAAAGCCAACTCGGCGTGTTGGCTGGGATTTTCCCGACCTTCTGATTTCTGTAGGAACTCGTTGAGTTCATTGGTGCACTCGATGAGTTGGGTCAACATGGACTGTTAACCTTGACCGTTGACTTTAACTTTGACCTTGGTTGACCAAGTTTGACTTTTGAAGGAATTTTGGGTATTTTGGGGGAACTCACTAAGATTCGTGCTTACAGTTTTGGTTTATGGTTTCAGGTACTTCAGTGGATCGTGGCAAGGCGAAGGCGTGACCGTACACATCCTCATGTTTTTGGGACTTATGATTTCTAGGAAACTCTGATAATGAAAATGTTTTGAAAACTATGTTGTAAACGATTCCGATTTTAAATAATCTTTTGGAAACAATGGTTTTTGTAGTTACCTCTTTAGTAAATGGATTGTTTTAAAAAGTTAAAAAATTTCGAAATATTTTGGGATGTTACATCCAAGGTCATCGTTCACCCACATTTTGGGGGGAAGATCTTCACATGGTTGTCCACCTTCTCAACATAACACCCTCCTCAGCCATTCATAATGACATACCATTCTCCAATCTCTACCAAAAACCTCCAACCTTCACTCATCTTCGTGTGTTTGGCTATCTTTGTTACCCCCACCTTCCTACACCTCATAAAATTGCCCCCCGGTCCACCCCATGTATATTCCTTGGTTACCCTTCTAACCACCGCGTCTATCATTGTCTTGATCTTGCAACTCGCAAAATAATCATCTCCCGCCATGTTGTGTTAAAAGAAAACATCTTTCCTTTTCATTCTATGAATCCCAACGATCCACCACCCTATACCTTCCTCGATGAGCCTTGTCATGTCTCCCCCATCTCTCGTGATCTCCTTACGTCAGAAATTGTTCCAAACGAACCCAACTCCTCTCCATATAATCAAACCGAGACAGATTTCACTCTTCCAACTTCTCTCGGTTCTCACACACACAACACCTCCACTCCACCTGACCCTATCTCTCTTCACGACTCCCAACATCCTCATCATCATTCTGTTGTTCTTCCCACTCCTCACCCCATGGAAAATCATCTTATTTCAGTATTTTTATAATGGATCCATCTTTGTGTGTATGATCTTTCATAATTTTCCATGCTACTATTATATGAGAAGATAGAGTACAATGACATTATCATTTATTGAAATATTAGTAAGTTGCCCATATTGGTTAAATAAAAGGATATTTGAATAAACAGTTGATTACATAACAAATCAAATTAAGTGAAAGAAGCTTTAAAATAGTTTAAAGTCTCACTAAGTTTATTACCATAAGAGAGCTACAAAATTTGAAAAGCTACCAAATTTAATTTATGTTTGATGTTATATATTACCATTATATGGAGATTGTTTTGTGATAAAGAAATACCACATCAAATATAAAAACAGGAAAAGTACACATGAATTATGGAAAAATCAACTCCAATTCATCAAATACACACTAAACTAACTTATAAAATTTGATTTTTTTTATAACATCAATTTTTAAATCCATTATAAATAAATACATAAATTGGTTAAATGATTTGAAAACGTACCTCAAAATATAAAACTAATAAGGTTTGCACCCCATCACATTTCTATATCAATTAAGTACACTCTTATTATCGTTGTCCATACATATCCACCATCAGAACAAAAGACATTTAAATCCTATTAAAAATGAGTTATTAAATTAATAAAATGGAAAAACGATATACACATCAATATATAAACTATAAAATTACTAACATTAGAAAAATGTTTCCTTTTCAAGAGTTGCTTTAGTGAGATTACCTACATAATGTATGCTGATCTCTTGCTAATGAACTCGAAAATCTCGTAAATTAAGGAGGATTGCTCACATAGAAGTTGGGAATGCCCATCTATTTCTATCTTGGCCGATTTTGTATATTTTACTGATTTACAAGGAATCATTAACCTTTATACAACTGTAATGTGACAACCGTCAATTTTTGGCCAAGTCAAAGTCAACTAAAGTCAACAAGTCAAACCGGTCAACTCATCTAACCCTTGTATATTAGGGTTTCCATTACGTTTCTTATTGTACAACTCGCAATCTTAATATAAAGTATCACTTAGAGTTTTCACGTGTTCGGAAATTTTAAACCCTAAACAGGGCAAGTGATGAAACTACTCGATAAAACAATATTCCTTAACCCTCGGGGGCATATAACAATCATAACGAGACTTAACGGGATGTACAAACCTTGCGTTACGAAGCCAAACACTTAAAAAGGTCGCAAACGAAGTCTCTCTCAACCTCTTTCACTCCATCTCTCCAAGTGTGTGAAATCTCTCCCAAATCTCTCTCTGTATGAGAAATCTCTCCAAGAGTGTGAAATCTCTCCCAAATCTCTCTCTGTATGAGAAATCTCTCCCAAATCTCTCTCTGTATGAGAAATCTCTCCAAGTATGTGAAATCTCTCCCAAATCTCTCTCTGTATGAGAAATCTCTCCAAGAATGTGAAATCTCTCCCAAATCTCTCTCTGTATGAGAAATCTATCCAAGTATGTGAAATCTCTCTCAAAATCTCTCTCAACTTTTTATAATCACTCGGGGCATCCCGACCCTCGATTTAGTCGAAAACCGCTCGAAAACGGAAGTCTACGCGAAAAACAGCCTTAAGGAGCCGAACCCTCTTAAGGAACCGAAGCCTCCTAAGGAGCCGAACCTCTTAGGAACCGAACCTCTTAGGAGCCGAACTTTTCAGAAGCGAACCTGTCAGAAGCGAACCTCATATTTTCGGACCGAACTTGGCATCAGAATCGAAACCCTCTCAGCCGAAATGGACCGAGGGTTCGGTCTATTTCGGTTCCCTGGTTATGTCGGACCGAGACCTGACCTTCGGCCCTTCCCTTCGCACCTTTGGTCCGAGAGGCGACCCTTCACAGCCGAACCTTACTCTCGGTTTCCTCATCCACTTTCGGTTCTATGAGCTGGAACCGAACCTCCGGCCCTGAATTTCGGAATTTGGCAACTTTTGCCCGGTTTTCAATATTTTTAGCGTTTTGAGCCCGTTTTTCGAGATTTTAACACGGGATTTTCACCCAAACTCGTATTTTAACATAATAAACCCTAAATATTCATATTTTAACTATATTTTGGGGAAAATCTTTGCCTAAGAATAAAATCTACTTGGTGAGATATTTAGGTGGAGTGTTGACTTATCCTTTGGACAAGGACACAAGCAACCTCCCCATACCTTCATAGTACAACCCTAGTCACTATTCACCCATACCTAGTCAATCATTATCCTTTTCCCACTATTTTTCAGCCATAATCTTGAACAAAAGCTGGAGATATCCTTATCTCTCCTCCCACTTTATTCACTCTTTCCGAAGAAGAACAAACACATCTCTTCCACTTTCTCTCTCTAAAAATTCGAGATTCAAAGGCTGGTCTTAGGTTTTTCCTCCACATTTGGTAAGTATCTTCCTCCTACACTTAGATATTCTGCTATCCTTCATCCAAATCATAGATTGCTTACATAAATATCGTCATATTTGTTGTTAGATCTTCAAATCTTCAAGAATCTCCCAAGTGTTCTTGAGTTGAACACTTCTTTTCTCCATCATCCATCTACTGAAACCACTCAAGGTGAGTTCATACCCCTACATTTTCATGTTTTCTTCAAGTTTTAGGGGGGGGGGGAATACAAGTTAAAACACCAAAAACTTAACTAAACTCAAACAACAGCTTTCATCAGAAAAGTTGAGTCTTATTCACGGACTATTTTGAATATCTTAAACTTAATATCTTTCAAAACTGTTTAATATGCGAATAGTTCAGGTTCATACCTTTAAAATGACTACTTGCACATCTCCATACGATTTTTCTACGATTTATGGTGATTTTCACAAAACTGTCTATCATTTCAAAAAACGAATTCGGACCAGTGTGTGAATATGAACATTTTAACACAAGTTAAAGACTTCTAAAAATCATAATAAAAATTATGAATAAACTAGACACATTTTGTGAACTCTCAGAATTTACGGATTCAGTTTTCGACTTCGTATGATTTTTCTAAAACAGTGCTGAAAGGTTAAAAACTAGTTAACAGCTTACAACTTTCATAACACTTTGTAGTATGTTGAGCAAAGTGCATAACAATAAGTTCTAAATATTGAATGTATTTTCTTGTTAGTTTATCATCATAAACGGAAATTTAGTCATTCATAATAAGGATTCTTCATTCATTTCGAACACATATAATACGCTACATTAAGCATAGTTTATGGATTTTTACTACATGAAAAAGGTTTTACTCTAAAAAACAAATGGGTTTTTCATATACTACATGATAAACTATAATAGTAATAGTTTAAGGATTTCATATCACTAATTTATTCATAAAAGGTGATTTTACTTCCTCCACGAAAGAGGTTTTAATATCAAACTATGTGTAAACTAGTTAACTTAGGTTGTGAGGCAATTCTCTCCCCGTACGTTCGAGTACGGGATCCCAATTCCTTTAAGTTATAACCAGAGTCTCTTGTAGGGAGAGCGTGATAATTGTGTATAGATCTATATTGGGATTGACACCCCACACCTCGCTGCTAGCTACAGCCGGACCGGCAGGTCTGCGGGTGACAAGAGTCATAGTATCTTAACGTCTGAAAAACGTTGTGCAGGTTATTTCTCGTCATAGTATGGTTATAGCGACTCACATAGGGAGTTAACAATCTTTCAAGTTTACAAGGAAAATTCTACTTTGAAAAGGGGTTTTATCTATTTAAAACTACAAATACGTTATAAGTACAAAACACACACACACATATTCTCAGTCCTGGGATTTAGGACTACATGACTTTTCTAAGGAAAATATTGGATTTTCTTTGGAAACATATTTCTATTAAAACTACATTTCATCTAGAATTGTTAGACTTCAGCTATAATTGCTAAGTGTATATGCTAGAGTTATATAAGAATCTAGTCACAATCGACTTAGAATTGGTGGGCCCGCCTTATCTCCTGTTCCTTGTTTGGTTGTGGACCTAGGGCAGACCCATTATATTCAACGGTTTATTTAACTTAAATTTTATATAACTTATATACGCTGGGCGATTATAGAAGGAATCTATGGGTCCTTCTAGGGTACATTATCGAATAACATAGGAACATTCATTTCACACTTAATAAAGAAAATATTGGATTTTCTGGAAACATACTCTGTCGCTTTTACAAGGAAAACGGTTTCTTTCTCAAACAAAACTCTTATGAACTCACCAACTTAATTGTTGATACTTTTTCAAAACTACTTGTATTCTCAGGAAATCAGTGAAACAGGAAAACCAACAACATTTTGAGGATGGGACGATAAATCGTCAAACAGTTCATTTTGTCATCATAATGTAATTGATTTTGAAACATGTAAACTTATTCTATGGTGTAACCTTTTCAATTATATTTATGATGGTTGTATTTACTTTGAGCACTATTATACTCGTTGTTGTGATACTATACATGAAGTCCTTCACCCCCGGACGTTTCCGCCATCCTTGGTTTGGGGGTGTGACAGATTGGTATCAAAGCATTGTTTATAGTGAACTAAGTATATCGAACCACATAAGATATACAAACTATAAATGCATAGGGACTAAAGTCTCTGATTAAACATTTTCAAAATACTATACTTTTAGAAATAAATAGTTTCGTGTTAAAAGTACACATACATGCATACATACTAAGGCCAGCATCATACTAGAACAAAACAAAAGTAATGATTGTTGAATGACACAAGTAGGCTTGGGGATGTATAGTCAGGTCTGGGAATGACATAGCCTGATCAACTATGTCTATCCCAGAAGTGATTAGCATGTGCCCAGGAATGGTTGTGTTGTTACAACAAGTCTAAAAACTTACCAACTCTATCTACAAAGAAACATTGAAAAACATAAGACAAACATTAAAATACTATAGGAGTATTTGGTGATACTATGATCAACTTATGTGAAATCTAAAGACCTCTATTAGTAGGTCTATAATGACTAAGTGCATACGCTAAGGTTATACATAATTAAGGATATTATAGACTCATAATCTATGACTATTGCCCTACTTCCTGTTCCTTGTTTGGTTGTGGACTTAGAGTAGAGTCATTTATTCGAAGGTCTATTCTATCTCAGATTATGTATGACTGGTATGCACTATGTGATTATAGACGTGACTAATAAGGATCATCCCCTATAAGTAATTATAGGATTAGACGTCTATTAATTATCTCTTCCACCCTTATTCTCGCACGAGCAACATGATGGAAAATCTTAACGCCCGTACAAAACCTACTTCTACCCACTACCATAACTCCGTCTCAGGGACGTTAGCAGAAACACCGAGAATAGTTCAGTAAAGTGAGAAATTTATATATGTGTATATAAATGGTAAGGATATAACCAGAGATAATCATCCCTACTCACGACATCGTTTCTCCCCATGCAACAGGGTTATGTCTTCACAAGAAGGTAACCAGCCAGCAAGCAAGGCAGCAATCCTACAGATAGACCCTGCTACCTTTCAAGCTGCAGTCACGGCAGCCGTGACAGCCATCATGGCGCAACTCAATGCTAACAATGCCGACAAAGATGGAAGCGGTACCGGCGATACAAATCGCTGTAACAATCAGGAACTCCGGCGGGTGTCTACCAACGAAGGCGCCTCAGGCCACAAACCTAAGAACAAGAAACGAGAGTTTTGGAACGAAAAGAAGTGTAACCTACCTCAAAATTTTGCTAGAAGACAGCAATCCGTGGCTGCCCCTGCCATTACAACATCAGTCACGACACATGCCTCGACACTAGCCACAAGGTCTGTCACCCCAGCACCGGCCATACCATATAATGGAAGACTCCCAGAATGTAACAAGTGCAACTTCCATCACAATGGGGCTTGTCGGGAGATGCACTGTAAAAACTGCAACGAGAACGGACATACTGCCCGTTTCTGCAGGAACCAGACCCAGCACCTCGCTTCAACCACCAACACCAGGGTAGGCCCAGTATGCTACCTATGCGGTGAAACGGGACACTTCAAGAGAGAATGTCCAACTAAGAAGAATGACGGGGGAGCAGGAGGAGTGTGATGAACAAACCAGCAGGAGCAACAAGGAAACCTTATTAGGACTTTTGTAATGTTTCCAATGACAAAAACGTTTGAGTACCATATGTTTGTAATGAATTTGGAATGTTGCTAAAATTACCGTCTTTCAAAAAGTAGTTAAAATGCTCCCTTGTTCAAATCAAATCAAAGACGCTCGTATATGACCTTAAGATCATTACCAGCGAGCTGTGACGACATTGTGTATACGTCAGGGATAATTATAATCAAAATAATAAAGACTTAAAGCGAATAATTCCATCCTGACTCCTGTTCCATGTTTAGTAGTGGGGTTGGGGTAGAGCCACTCACTCGACGATTTCACCAACACCAAATTGCACGTGACTTGCATATACCGCTCAATCATAGAAGTGACCTGTCGGGGATCATGATATAAAGTATCATTACTAGCTATCAGAACCCACTCACTACCAGTGCTAGCTGCTGTAGTATAAATCATCTGCGGTAATAATAACATCGAACAAAACGGAACACACTAAAAAGAAACACAAGATACTCTATCACTCTAATGAGCATTTCTTGCGAATACAGCTTAACACACGTTTTACCTAAAAAGATACTGTTGTCGTCATTCAATTTCGATTGATATAGTCCTCACCTTCCCGATTTAACGGCTACGAAAAGACCCTTCACCTAACCCTCTGAATATCGGAACCTTCGTCTCTCATAAACACAAATCCGACACGGACCTCCAGGCCATCTCTCGCTGCGAAACCCCAAAACACTCACCATAAGAGTATTATACCTTCCGAAACCCTTCCACAAGTATTTCCAGAAGACCCTTCGGGAATGTCACGCATACATCAGATAAGGTTCAAGCACAGAAGCTTGGGACGAATACGGTTAGTCTACCACTACTACGTGTATACGCGAGGATAATGTATAATTAAGATTCTACGGACATTAGATGTGTGCTTCCACCCTATTTCCTGTTCCTTGTCTGGTTGTGGACTTGGGGTAGAGTCACCCATCCAACTGTCTTGCCAACCTTAAGTACATACGACCTATATGCGCAAGTTAATGATAGATGGACCAGGTACGAGTCCTGCCATGAACTTCGGGACCAGGTTACCCAGGAGTGCGAGTGAACGCCCTACCATCCGAATAAGTCTAGTCGTTTAAACCGAACCCATATGTTCCCTACCGATCTAATCAGACGAGAAACACTAAAGTAGGCCCTATGCAGCACTCCGAGGAGAAGTTACCACTTCTGACTTAGCACAAATTCGAGAAAGGCTGAAAGCATCTCGAGAACACGGCGAAACCCGAATAAGTCTTATCATATATATAAAACGCAGGGTTTTTACCGGTGAATCTATGATGGCTGGTGTAAACTTTATGGTTATATATCATTAAGATTCTATGGACTTAGAATGTGTGATTCCGCCTCATTTCCTGTTCCTTGTTTGGTTGTGGGCTTAAGGCGGGGTCACTCATCCGAATGCCCTTGCAATCTTAATGATATACGATTAGTTTACACCAAAGCGATTATAAAAGATCTGGTAGGACTTATATGGAAAATTTCATCACAAATTATTGAAGCATTCGTAATACTAGTACTCACAAATTACATTATAAAATATTCATAGTGGTAATACCAAGTATAAAGCGGAGAGCATAAAGGCACACGTAGAATACACTATCATTCTAAAACAATAACTCCTTTTAGTTTGACTCAACTTAAGTTACAATAAGAAATTCCAAGGTTGTCATTTAACATCAGGCGGGTTGTTCCCCACCATAATCAGTTTCTTGTCCTACGAAAAGTTCCCCCATCTTTCCTCCAAATTCTTGATGTCCCAGTCGAAACACTAATTTCGGGACGAAATTCTTTCTAACGGGGGGATGATGTGACAACCGTCAATTTTTGGCCAAGTCAAAGTCAACTAAAGTCAACAAGTCAAACCGGTCAACTCATCTAACCCTTGTATATTAGGGTTTCCATTACGTTTCTTATTGTACAACTCGCAATCTTAATATAAAGTATCACTTAGAGTTTTCACGTGTTCGGAAATTTTAAAACCTAAACAGGGCAAGTGATGAAACTACTCGATAAAACAATATTCCTTAACCCTCGGGGGCATATAACAATCATAACAAGACTTAACGGGATGTACAAACCTTGCGTTACGAAGCCAAACACTTAAAAAGGTCGCAAACGAAGTCTCTCTCAACCTCTTTCACTCCATCTCTCCAAGTGTGTGAAATCTCTCCCAAATCTCTCTCTGTATGAGAAATCTCTCCCAAATCTCTCTCTGTATGAGAAATCTCTCCAAGTATGTGAAATCTCTCCCAAATCTCTCTCTGTATAAGAAATCTCTCCAAGAATGTGAAATCTCTCCCAAATCTCTCTCTGTATGAGAAATCTCTCCAAGTATGTGAAATCTCTCCCAAATCTCTCTCAAAATCTCTCTCAACTTTTTATAATCACTCGGGGCATCCCGACCCTCGATTTAGTCGAAAACCGCTCAAAAACGGAAGTCTACGCGAAAAACAGCCTTAAGGAGCCGAACCCTCTTAAGAAACCGAACCCTCCTAAGGAGCCGAACCTCTTAGGAGCCGAACTTGTCAGAAGCGAACCTGTCAGAAGCGAACCTCCTATTCTCGGACCGAACTTGGCATCAGAATCGAAACCCTCTCAGCCGAACTTGGCATCGGAATCGAAACCCTCTCAGCCGAAATGGACCGAGGGTTCGGTCTATTTCGGTTCCCTGGTTATGTCGGACCGAGACCTGACCTTCGGCCCTTCCCTTCGCACCTTCGGTCCGAGAGGCGACCCTTCACAGCCGAACCTTACTCTCGGTTTCCTCATCCACTTTCGGTTCTATGAGCTGGAACCGAACCTCCGGCCCTGAATTTCGGAATTTGGCAATTTTTGCCCGGTTTTCAATGTTTTTAGCGTTTTGAGCCCGTTTTTCGAGATTTTAACACGGGATTTTCACCCAAACTCGTATTTTAACATAATAAACCCTAAATATTCATATTTTAACTATATTTTGGGGAAAATCCTTGCCTAAGAATAAAATCTACTTGGTGAGATATTTAGGTGGAGTGTTGACTTATCCTTTGGACAAGGACACAAGCAACCTCCCCATACCTTCATAGTACAACCCCTAGTCACTATTCACCCATACCTAGTCAATCATTGTCCTTTTCCAACTATTTTTCAGCCATAATCTTGAACAAAAGCTGGAGATATCCTTATCTCTCCTCCCACTTTATTCACTCTTTCCCAAGAAGAACAAACACCTCTCTTCCACTTTCTCTCTCTAAAAATTCGAGATTCAAAGGCTGGTCTTGGGTTTTTCCTCCACATTTGGTAAGTATCTTCCTCCTACACTTAGATATTCAACTATCCTTCATCCAAATCATAGATTGCTTACACAAATATCGTCATATTTGTTGTTAGATCTTCAAATCTTCAAGAATCTCCCAAGTGTTCTTGAGTTGAACACTTCTTTTCTCCATCATCCATCTACTGAAACCACTCAAGGTGAGTTCATACCCCTACATTTTCATGTTTTCTTCAAGTTTTAGGGGGGGGGGGAATACAAGTTAAAACACCAAAAACTTAACTAAACTCAAACAACAGCTTTCATCAGAAAAGTTGAGTCTTATTCACGGACTATTTTGAATATCTTAAACTTAATATCTTTCAAAACTGTTTAATATGCGAATAGTTCAGGTTCATACCTTTAAAATGACTACTTGCACATCTCCATACGATTTTTCTACGATTTATGGTGATTTTCACAAAACTGTCTATCATTTCAAAAAACGAATTCGGACCAGTGTGTGAATATGAACATTTTAACACAAGTTAAAGACTTCTAAAAATCATAATAAAAATTATGAATAAACTAGACACATTTTGTGAACTCTCAGAATTTACGGATTCAGTTTTCGACTTCGTATGATTTTTCTATGATTTTTCTAAAACAGTGCTGAAAGGTTAAAAACTAGTTAACAACTTACAACTTTCATAACACTTTGTAGTATGTTGAGCAAAGTGCATAACAATAAGTTCTAAATATTGAATGTATTTTCATGTTAGTTTATCATCATAAATGGAAATTTAGTCATTCATAATAAGGATTCTTCATTCATTTCGAACACATATAATACGCTACATTAAGCATAGTTTATGGATTTTTACTACATGAAAAAGGTTTTACTCTAAAAAACAAATGGGTTTTTCATATACTACATGATAAACTATAATAGTAATAGTTTAAGGATTTCATATCACTAATTTATTCATAAAAGGTGATTTTACTTCCTCCACGGAAGAGGTTTTAATATCAAACTATGTGTAAACTAGTTAACTTAGGTTGTGAGGCAATTCTCTCCCCGTACGTTCGAGTACGGGATCCCAATTCCTGCAAGTTATAACCAGAGTCTCTTGTAGGGAGAGCGTGATAATTGTGTATAGATCTATATTGGGATTGACACCCCACACCTCGCTGCTAGCTACAGCCGGACCGGCAGGTCTGCGGGTGACAAGAGTCATAGTATCTTAACGTCTGAAAAACGTTGTGCAGGTTATTTCTCGTCATAGTATGGTTATAGCGACTCACATAGGAAGTTAACAATCTTTCAAGTTTACAAGGAAAATTCTACTTTGAAAAGGGGTTTTATCTATTTAAAACTACAAATACGTTATAAGTACAAAACACACACACACATATTCTCAGTCCTGGGATTTAGGACTACATGACTTTTCTAAGGAAAATATTGGATTTTCTTTGGAAACATATTTCTATTAAAACTACATTTCATCTAGAATTGTTAGACTTCAGCTATAATTGCTAAGTGTATATGCTAGAGTTATATAAGAATCTAGTCACAATCGACTTAGAATTGGTGGGCCCGCCTTATCTCCTGTTCCTTGTTTGGTTGTGGACCTAGGGCAGACCCATTATATTCAACGGTTTATTTAACTTAAATTTTATATAACTTATATACGTTGGGCGATTATAGAAGAAATCTATGGGTCCTTCTAGGGTACATTATCGCATAACATAGGAACATTCATTTCACACTTAATAAAGAAAATATTGGATTGTATGGAAACATACTCTGTCGCTTTTACAAGGAAAACGGTTTCTTTCTCAAACAAAACTCTTATGAATTCACCAACTTAATTGTTGACACTTTTTCAAAACTACTTGTATTCTCAGGAAATCAGTGAAATAGGAAAACCAACAGCATTTTGAGGATGGGACGATAAATCGTCAAACAGTTCATTTTGTCATCATAATGTAATTGATTTTGAAACATGTAAACTTATTCTATGGTGTAACCTTTTCAATTATATTTATGATGATTGTATTTACTTTGAGCACTATTATACTCGTTGTTGTGATACTATACATGAAGTCCTCTACCCCCGGACGTTTCCGCCATCCTTGGTTTGGGGGTGTGACATGTAACTTGCAGAAAAATAGGAAAAAAACCAGGACTACTTGAATGTAAGGGCAATTTAGGAATTTCAGTTAGAAACTTTGAGCGGGAAAAGAAGCTTGGGAGGGACTAAGCAATTGACACGTGGCAATTTTATACTGTTTTATTAGGATATTAGATATCTATTTGTATATAAGACTGATATTGCCATATTTATTTATATATTTTGTGCATTATCTTAATATTTTTAACTACATTTGTGCTGAATTTTGGACAAAATGTGCTTAATATGTTTAAATTTTGTTTTATAGCAGCGAAGACATGCTCGGGATTAAAATGAAGCAAAATGCTGAGCTGCAAGCAAGAAAAATTGGATCGAGTCAACCGAAGTCAAAATATGTGGAATCTGAAGTTGCCACGTTGTGGATATTTACCTGTCACGCCATGGAGAATAGTTTTTGCGCGATGAGGAGGCTGACTTGGGGAATATGCTTTTTTAATGAACGTCACGGCGTGGAATTTTTTTTTCGAGAATTACAAATAGAACGCATCTGCTCTCAACCCTAACTTATGCTGGAAGCAATTGACTAATTAGAAGACCAGAGAGGTTCTTAGGAGGCTTTGAAGACCAGAATCCATTTAGAGCTTGATTTGGAAGAGAATTAAGGCATAATTTGTAAAGCCAGTTTCCAGGTATTTACATTTTTGGCATTGTTTTTAATAATGTTGCATTTTTTGTCCCAAACGTCAGACGTTGGGGAGGGAACGCAAGGCATTGGTATGTGTACGTCAGGCGTTCACACGCAAAAGACAAACCCTAATTTTTTAGGGTTCGCACCCTATTTAAAGGTCATTATTGTTGGGTTTGAAGTACTATAACACTCATATGGTGCACATACAACCCTAATAGCTTTGGATCTAAGTTTTCTCTAGTTATACATGCAAAAAAAATTATCCAAAGCATAAAACCTATCTAGCATACAAATTTGGTACATGAATCATAAAACTAGTTAGAAGAATACCTCTTATTTATTGCTTGTAGTTGTTGGCCTTTCAAGAGCTTAGCACCTCAAGTGTGATGCCTCAAACAAGTCACAAACACCATGAACCAATGGAGGACTTTGAGAGAGAGGTTATGAACCACCAAAATCGTCTAGGCTTCTCTTAGAATGCACAAGTAAAAATTTTAGGGTTTTAGGGGTTACTCTTATAGTGTAGAATTTCAATAGTTTAAACTTGTAAACCCTAATCCATTTCCTTGGGCTTTTAATCCAATAATCCATATGATAAGCCCTTTGGACTAACTCTTAGTCCATTCTAATCAACATGGATCATTAGCCCAAACTATAAGTATCTTTGATTTACTTAATCAGTCCCCGTTAATTTAATTAGTCTCTTTTGATCACTGAACTAATTCCAAATTAATTCTTGATCAATACTAATTAAATAATATGATTTCTCAATTAATATATTATACTTATAATATATTAATAAATCACAAATAACCTCTTTCTCAAATATCCATCCTATCAGATTGTTCTGGTGAAGGCAACCCGAAATGGACCATGCTACTCTCGGGTCAAGTACATACCAATTATAGTTATGGGCTTAGACACCTAATCCAACAATTATAGCCTCAAAACCCTTCTTAACTCCATCCTCCATCTCTCTTAGCCCTCATTTTAAAACCCCAAGTGCGTGTGAGTGTTTTGAAGCCTTGGAGTATCATTTTAGTGTTCTTGGTGAAGAAGGAAGACTATTAGAGTGGTGGTGTTACTCTCTAGCTTTTGGATCTGGACTTCTTCTATCTTAGAGCATCTTCTGGAGGTATAAAGTTCAAATCTCGATGACTTGTTTGTTAGATATTGACCAAGCTTAGTATTATGCCCTTTTTGGTCCCAAAATCTTGATCTTTGTGAGTTTGGTGTACTCTAGAGTTTTGGGTTGTCCTTTGTGTTGGATTAGTGTCTAAGTCCATAACTATAATTGGTATATACTTGACCTGACCCGGCATGGTCCATTTGGGTTGCATGGCATCATGCATTTGGAGAGACTAAAATGAGAGAAATAACACTTAAGGTTTATTAATATATTATAAGTTCTAATATATTAATAAGATTATTTAATTAGTATTGATCAAGAATTAATTAAATGATCAAAAGAATACTAATTAAATATATGGGTTGATTGTGTAAATCATCCATACTTATATAGTGGGCTAATGCTCCATGGATTATCAAGTTGGGCTAAAACCCATAGGATGCCCCATGGATGCTCCATGGTGTATTTGAACCCATGGATCCAAGCAAATGGAAAGCCATGACAATTAGGGTTTACCATAATAGTGTCACACTATATAAACATATCATTCTTGTCAAAATCGAGACTAAGTCTATGTGTGGAGGGCAAACCGATTTCATGAAGTGTTCTACTTTCTCTCAAGTTATTCCAAGTGTTTATGATGTTGTGTGAACCATTTAAGGTGTCACACTTGGGGCACTAGGCTCTTAAGCTTCATGGAATCAAGCACCAAACAAGAGGTATGTAATTCTACTAGATTTTATATTATGTGTACTTTATATTATGCTAGTTAGAACAATACCTTGGAAAATTGATATTTGCATGTATAATAGAGAAAACATAGATCCAAGGTATTTAGGGTTGCATGTACACCATAGGAGTGTTAGAATGCTTAAAACCCATCAGTGGTATCAGAGCCTAGGCTTGTTTTCTTTATACTTGATGCAAATTGGCTGAAAATCAAATTTTGGTGCTGTCTGCACAGCAGACTCGCCGAGTCCATGAAGGGACTCGACGAGTCCAAGTGTAAGCTCATCCAACTCGCCGAGTTTATTCTTGCACTCGACGAGTTGGACCCCCAAACAGCATATCTTCGAGTTTTGGTGCTGGAATTTGTCTAGAATCATTACCTTTGACTGTTTTGGACTTATAAAACCTATTTTTTAAGTGGTAATGATTATGCTAAACCAATTTCAATGCTATAACCAAAGTTTCAAGTTTTATATGTGTTTAAGTAATTCTTGAAAAATGTTGATTATGAATGTTCATGCTTATGAGTTTTGGTAGATCATAGGAATTATGTGCAAATTGTTTGTTAGTATAATTCTTGATCTCAATGAAATTGTATGGACTCCATAACTTGTCCTCAAGTTATGGATTACCAAAAGTTTTTTGTGTTTCCTTGGTTTATGAGTTAGTTTAGATTAATGAAAAAAAAATTTGTGTTAGTTGTTTTCAATCCATATTGATCTAAAAGAAGTTCATAAAATATGTTTTTGTAACTTGTCCTCAAGTTATATGAAAAGTCATATTTATGAATCTTAAAAATCATAAAAGTGCCATAGGTTACATAAAAATGAAGAGTCTTTTTCATTTAATTATTTTATGACTCCATAACTTGTCTTCAAGTTATGGATGTTTAAGAGTCATTTCTTTAAAAGTGTTATTAAAGAATAAGAGGTTACATAAAAATGAGGAGTCTTCATTTTAATGAACCATTAAACTCATAAGTTATGAAATGAAAGGTTTTGAATAGTTTCAAAACTTGCCCTCAAGTTTTGGAATTTGTAAAGTCTCACACACATTAATGCTTTAATTCCAAACTCTACAATTTTAAAAGTTAAAATTCAAACTCTATGGACTTCATTAAATTAATTAAAGTGTTTAATTAAAAGAGTTAATAATTCCATAAAGACATGGTTTAAGTTTAATTAAATTAAGAGTATAGTTTAATTAATAGATTAAACCACCAAGTATTTTAAATGTTTAAAATACACCCTTATACTATTATTATAATTTTAATTATATAGATATGTATAAGATAAAGTCAATCTTACCATTAGTAGGCCTCATTCACGAAGCCGGTCTATAAGGGGGGTATAAGGTTACTCCCTATAAAATGGCAGTTTAATGGGTGTCCACTCTCACCCATCGCTTCCTTGACTGGTGAAGGGTCGTTAGCCGAACGGGTTGGAAAGGACTATAATTCTCCCTTCATTAAAAGTATAATGAAAAATACTAAGTAACAAAACACTTATAAATTCCTAATCTTAGTTACTTAGGAAAATGTGAAATAGGTGCTAACCCATGAAATTACACTTTGTACCTTACCAAGTCGATTAGTGGAGCGTGTGTGGTTAACCGGCACGCTAATAAGGACTAGTAAGAGTGGAAAAGGGTAACTTGACCTTATTATAGATTGGTGGAGCTGTGTGGCTAACCGGCACATCGATTAGTTGATAAAGTTAAGGGTACCAAGTCAATTTACATGGTTATTCACACCTTGTTTGTGATCCTTGGCATCCCAGTCACAAACTTGAGAGGGCACAATTGAGATTCAAACATGTCATTGAAAGTTCAATGTATCTCAAAAGATCTAGGAGTTTCAAATCCAATTAAAACTTAATTATATTTCGTTTTTCATGGTGGAAATTGGTAAATCGTCATTTACCTACCTTCAACTATTTTATAACTTGGATTACGACATCCCTCTTCCAGTTATAAATAGGTTGTTGGGTCCTAGCCTTAATATTTCATATTGGGTGTTATATTAAGGACTTTAAATCAACTAACTTGAATTTCTCCCTTATAGATGTCTCCTTCAGACAATTATGGTCTTCCCAAATCATTAGGAACAAGCTATCCTAATGAAGATGATATCCCAAATGGCAATCAAGGTGAAAGATCAATCCCTTTGTTGTGCATTAGTGGGATTGGAAATCATACTTCACTTCCTCCACCTCCTCCAATAAATCTCCCTATCCCACTAGTTTCAAGACTTGATAAGTTCTAAGTCACTCAATCCCTATTGGCAAACAAAGTCTATATGTGCTTAGGTCTTGGAGATTAAGTCACATATTGACAAGCGGGAGAGTCGGGTGTCGAAGTCTCGAGGTAGCTGGCTGTTGACTTGGTTCTTCAGTCACTCCCTGATGACAGTTCACGACATGACCCTTTAATGATCTTATCTAGTTGCTTGGTGATGCTGAATCAGCAATGATTTGGAACACTGGTAAAGCAAATTTGATTAGAAGATCGACTTCCAAAACTTCATGGACATTAACAATGGTGACACTGGAAATCCAGAAAAACTTTCTCTTCCCAATGGAAAGGGATCGGCCATAGTCAACTCGGTTGACCAAATGGTAAAGAGAAAGGCTAAGTCTGAGATAGTCCCATGTACCATTCCCAAAGAGTCCATATGTGCCTATTGCCAAAGGAAAGGGGCATTGGTTGCGAAGCTGCTGAATTTACCTGAAACCTCATAAGGATGGAAAAGTCAAAAGTTTGACTCTACTTCAGGTAAAGTCCATTATCTAACTCTATTAAGTCTCTTTTGGAGATTCTTAATACATGATGTAATGTAATTACATTTTGATGCTTTTGAAGAATCAAAGGAAGCTTAAAGAAAAAGTGTGTTGATTCTGATCGCATGGTTCGATGACCAGAATTTTGAGCCACTGCATAAGAGTTATGATATATTGCTTAGGAATAGATAACAACAAAGTTTTCATATGAATTTGCATTGTAAGGATAAGTTTTTCCGCAAGTTTTAAAATAAAAGAAAAGTTTTTGATTTTATTTATTTTAAGTATCCTTACAAAGGCATTTGTGAAAAATTGTTGTTTATATGTTTCCATCGATAAGCAATATTGGAAAATGAATTTGATTCTTTCGTTTGTGGTAGTGTCATAATTTATCAAATAAGGAAAGATTCTCATCACCCAAGTTTCAGTTGGATAGAAACTTGGAATCATGCAAGTTGTATTGTGTGATGAATGAGATTTTTCATCTTTGGTAAATTAAGACTAATTCCTTGTTCACATTCGCATGTGAGATCGGGTACATTAGGTTGTGCACTAGTCAGGTCCACCACAAAGGTTGATAAGATTATTCGTTATGATTTACTAAAGTTTAGTAAATATGATTATGCTTACAAGTTTAAGTGTAATTCTGAAACATTGGAAAAGTTTCAATATATGGCAGAATGAATAAGAAGAATCAAATAAGGCAGAAAGATAAAAGTTTCTCCAATCTGAAGAGATGGGAGAGTACTTGTGTATCTTGTTTTATGATTATCTTAGTGATTATGGAACCATATCACAATTGATCCTCTAAGGACACCTTAGTGCATTTGTTGGCTAAGGAGAGGAATCGTGAATTGTGGAAATGGTTAAATCAAGAGATAAATCATACTTCATTCCAAAATAAAATCTTAGTCATACTCCAAGATTGAGCCTTGAGTGACATAATCTTAAGAAAGGTTTAAAACACTTGTCAAATGTAGAGTAAAATGTTTTCTTACTCTTGTACATTTGAAATTGGTAAGTTGTGATGTTTTGGATAAAACAAAGACCAACTAAGGCCCATTGTGTGAAGTGTTTGTAAAAGAATCCGCACTATCTCTTGAATATTGGGAAAGAGAGTCTTATATGTCAAGAGGACAGTGGGAGTTTAAAAGATCTTGAAATAGTTTCAAGAAACTAATCAAGAGTTTTGTTAATCACTAGCCCACGACTTGAGGTTTGTAACCTATCGTGTTGACATATTCTTATTTCTGTGTCTATTCCAGTTAAAAGTTGACTATGCTTGTGAGTTCTATGAGTTCTCAATTGTTTCCATAACAACCTGGAAGCAATGGTAGGCCCTTGTGTTGCCGGGTGGCAAGAAAAATCAGATTGAACAAGTTCAGTCCATATGTGTTTGGATTTGCCACTAACCTTGTCTTGTGATTATGGTTATAACAAATTCACATGGATAGGAACACTTCCACCATAAAAATCTAAGTGTCATAAGGTTTCTCTTCGATTCATGAAAATGATGGTGAGGAAACGCTTTCATTAAGAAGATTTTAAGTAGATAGCAATTGTGAGATTGACAAAAGGTCTAAACATTATGATTACGACATCCCTCTTCATAATTGTTTAGACACACAAGTGAGCTATCTAAGGAAAGGTGTATGATTTTGATAAATTCTTATCAAAGCAATTGTGTATCAGAAATCTGAACTTTGGTAAGAAAGTCAATAAAGTATTGTTTTTCTAGAAGTCCAGCTGATTTCTGAGTACATGTCAAAGCTAGTGGGAGCATAAGTGTTATGATAGTAAGATAATAGTCATTATGCTAGTGGGAGCATGACGATTATGTTGCAAGTTAGCAATGATAATTATAGAAAACAAAAGTTTCAATTCGCTTTGAAAAGTTGTTTCCCTATAATTAAGGGAGAGGATTTTATACTTCATTCCAATTCTACAAGCTTAGATTGAGATTTTAATCTACTTTAGTCAAGGATATATAAGAATGTTATGTTGGAATGGTTCAACATAAGGAAATTCTATATATGTTGCGTTCTCAAAATTCGATTATGATTACGGCATACCTCTTCATAGTTCGAATTGTGAGAATATGGCAAATAAAAATTTATAGCATGAATCGTGTCCTATATGCTTCGGGTATAGGTTCGATTACATGTGCTATAATCCATTCTAAATTTTCCAAATGCCTAAGGCATTAAAATGGAAAAGGAATAGAACTGGAAATGACTAAAATGATTAAGCAATTGTGGAGGACAATCTGAGGTTTACCAAAGATTGGTTGCTCATGGACAATTGGAAGTATATAGTTAGGACCATATTGACATATTTTGAAAAGAAGCAACTCTTGTTCAGAAGTGGTGGTCAAAATGGTAATATGGAATTGTTTCCATAGGTGGAAGTTATTCTTTGAATCAGTGTAAGATTAAAGAACTTAATGCAAAGAAGGATGTTCAAAGGAATGTACTTTGAATTTGAGACTTCATTTCCATGGAATTGCTTTCCATTGGAATACCTTGTAATGTCTGTTGCCAAGTCTTGGTGACTTGTGTGCATATTCATTACAAGAGGATCATTGCATATAAGTTTAGAATCTAACAAGATTACGGTAAATGACAAGAATTTGGTGTTCTTACATTTATTGTAAAGGATTTGGGATGGTGAAATGAGCATCATTGAAATGCTGTCAATCGATCTGTTTCACAAAGAGAGGACCACATGTAAACATAGTGTGCATACTTGGAGTATGGCATAGCTATTGTTTAGACGAACATAGTGTGCATGCTTGGAGCATGGCATGACTATTGTTTCAATTCAAGTATTAAGTTGATTAATCGAAACATGAATAATGAGTAATCATATGGTGCTTAGATAAAAGGTGTTTTTATTTACACTCAAAGTGTTGGGCCATACAGGATTAGTATTATTTTTGTGTTTCACTTTGCATGTTTTGACTTCCAGAATAACTAGGTCATTCTTCCCGAATGACTAAGTTATTTAAACCATCCACAGTCGGTCATATGTTGGAAGTAGATATGAATCAAGACTGTCATGAATTTGGCTTGTATGATTTGTCTAATGTGCATTAGACATAGCAGTGGTTGCTACAACATTCATGAGTGCTCATAAGTTCTGAGTATTGGATTCAACCCACGCTCATTTGAATCACTTCATGGATTTTATCACGAGTGAATCATGAGACGATAATATCTTATATTCTTCAAACCTAGAGATATGAGTTGTTGACTATGAGTTGGTTATACATTGATTGCACGAAAACGCATTGGTAACTCGATGTCATAAAACATGCCTTTATGTATGATTCAACAAGTAGTACAACAAGCATATGAGTCGAAGTTTATCCATTCCTTTTATCCTCAAAGGGATAAAAGCGATATCTGTGGGCCCCTCGATGATTTAGTGATGACAAAATGTAAGTGCTCGGTCGGGCCTGGCCTGATTTGATTTGTTCAATTAGTCAGTCGTCATAAATCGGAAATCGGGAAACAACAAATGGACAGAGAGAATGATTATAATCCATGTCTCAGTCCATATGATATCTAGAATGGAGGAATATATGATCACTTATCTAATGGACGCGTCATTGATTTGTTCAGAGTTCGGCAGCAGCTTTTAAGAGCTACGATTGTTGGTCAGGTTATGAAGGCGTACTTGCAATAATAGTTATTAGACTTATCCAAGTGGGAGACTGTTGGATTAGTGTCTAAGTCCATAACTATAATTGGTATATACTTGACCCGACCAGGCATGGTCCATTTGGGTTGCATGGCATCATGCATTTGGATAGACTAAAATGAGAGAAATAACACTTAATGTTTATTAATATATTATAAGTTCTAATATATTAATAAGATTATTTAATTAGTATTGATCAAGAATTAATCTAGAATGAATTAAGTGATCAAAAGAAGACTAATTAAATATATGGGTTGATTGTGTAAATCATCCATACTTATATAGTGGGCTAATGCTCCATGGATTATCAAGTTGGGCTAAAACCCATAGGATGCCCCATGGATGCTCCATGGTGTATTTGAACCCATGGATCCAAGCAAATGGAAAGCCATGACAATTAGGGTTTACCCTAATAGTGTCACACTATATAAACATATCATTCTTGTCAAAATCGGGACTAAGTCTATGTGTGGAGGGCAAACCGATTTCATGAAGTGTTCTACTTTCTCTCAAGTTATTCCAAGTGTTTATGATGTTGTGTAAACCATTTAAGGTGTCACACTTGGGGCACTAGGCTCTTAAGCTTCATGGAATCAAGCACCAAACAAGAGGTATGTAATTCTACTAGATTTTATATTATGTGTACTTTATATTATGCTAGTTAGAACAATACCTTGGAAAATTGATATTTGCATGTATAATAGAGAAAACATAGATCCAAGGTATTTAGGGTTGCATGTACACCATAGGAGTGTTAGAATGCTCAAAACCCATCACTTTGTAACGCCCCGTTCCCAGTATGTATTTAGTTGATTAATTGCTCATTTTAGAAGAGCTACTCGACGAGTTGGAAGCCCTAACTCGTCGAATAGATGCCAGATTGATCGCGATACTTAAGTGGACTACTCGACGAGTCGGGAATAGACTCGGCGAGTAGGTCCATCAGGTGGAAACCCTAATTCATAGGGTTTTCATCCTATTTAAGCAGCATTATGGGTCTCCACCCCAGCGCCCATCACCTCCACATCCCACTCTCGAAACCCTAAGCAACTATTGAGTGTTATTAAAATTTTCTTGCCTTTTGTGTGATTTGAGGATAGAAGAAGGAAGGAAAGGCTAGAGGATCCAAGGAGAAGGCATAAGATCTGGTGTTTGTGTTGCATTTCAGAACTCTTGAAGGTATAAAGCTTGTACCTTGGTTTCTTTCTACTTAGATCTTCATTTAAGTTGTTTATGGTCTTTTGGGGCCATTTCTAAGACCATTTCCGAGTGGAGGGCTTTTGGGGATATAAGGACTTTAGATCTAGGCACTCCTGAGTTCCAGAAGCTCAAAGTTTCCACCTTTATTTAGCCATGTCCCCATTTCATGCATTAGGTTTTCATGTTTAGCTTGGTTTTGGTGTCCTAGCTTTATAGCATCATGCATGCACGTAAAGTTAGCAACTTTACGTGAAAGGCTAGCTTAAAGTATCCAGATCTATAAGTTGGAAGCACCAGAATTGATTAAAATCGACTGAATGGAAGGGTCACAAGGAGGACTCGACGAGTTGTTCTTGGAACTCGGCGAGTCGGGTCGTGAACCCTAACTCCTTCTGTGGTTATGAGTAAAACCACTAAGTTATGGAGATGACTCAGTGAGTTGGACAGGACTTGGACAGAAAAGATGAAGAACTCGACGAGTCTACGAAGGGACTCGGCGAGTTAGAGTCGATATGTCCGTTTTCTGATTACGCTAGGACTCGGCGAGTCTAAGAACGACTCGACGAGTCAGTTCGTCCAGTCGTGATAGCAGTTAGCATGGGGACTCGACGAGTCATAGGGTGACTCGGTGAGTCGAGTCGCGAGTTTTAGGGTCTCTGAGTTCTAGAACTCGGCGAGTCAATAGGCTGAATCGGCGAGTAGGTCAACCCAGAAGGTTGACTTTGACCAGGACGTTGACTTTGACCAGGGGTAAAATGGTCATTTTACCCAAGAAGGATTATCAGTTTCTGATTAAGTGTTGTTATGGAATTTATAGACGGAGAGTCGCCGGAGCAGCAGATAGGGATCCCTCACATAGTTTTTCAGTAGTCAGCCATATGAGGTGAGTTTCCTTCCAGTAGGAACAGGTCTACGGCCACAATGCCTGCCCGTTTAGATGGTAGTAGTTCTGGACTTTAGTCCGATACTGGGATAGTCTCGAGAAGTAGTATGTATGCTTGATGTCTTCGTGATTCATGCATGTTTATGGTATGTGTTATATGTTCCGGACTTCGGTCCGATGCCGGGAAAGCCCGATGCAGTATATGTGTGATTATGTTATATGTTTATGTTACATGCAGTTTCTTCCGGACTTCGGTCCGATGCCGGGCGGGGCCCGATGCAGTGGGAGGGGCCCAAGTTATTCCGGACTTCGGTCCGATGCCGGGAGGGGCCCGATGCAGTGGGCGGGGCCCAAATTTTTACCGGACTTCGGTCCGATGCCGGGCGGGGCCCGATGCAGTGGGCAAGGCCTAGTATGTGTTATATGTGTTATTGCATGGTATGTGGTAGTTTGGGGGAGCTCATTAAGCTTTGTGCTTACAGTTTCAGTTTTGGTTTCAGGTACTTCCACTAGCAAAGGGAAGGGCTCGGGTTGATCGCATGGCACACAACACAGTCACAGCCTGGGAGTTTACTCTGAGGATTTGATATGAGATTTTGATTTGAGACAGATACTCTGATGTTTTATGATACATGATTTATGATTTTACTTATGACTTTGGATGGTTTATGCTTTTAACAATGTTTTGAAAACGAAATTTTTGGACTATATTTTTGGGATGTTTCATCCTTTCAAGCATTTTAGAGGGTTTAGAATCATAAAATTGCAAGCTTGGACCTTAATACTCTTCCATGCAAGAGTTTTGGAGCTTTGTTGTATGATATGAGTTAATATATTGGTGTTGGGCTCTTTGTAGCCATGCAAATTCATAAAGGTTGCCACTTTATGTCTTTAGATGTTCTGTTAGCCTTGGATCTGAAGTTTGGACGTTAGGTCTAAAGCCATTAAGACCTTGGTTTAGAAATTGGAACTCTATGGTTTACGCCAGGCGTAAACGTGAGAACGTTGTGCGTTCGGACGCCAGGCGTCATAGAGTGGACGCCAGACGTTCTCTCAAAAGCCCATTAGATCGATTTTTGGGCCGTGGGCCATTAAGGGTTTTGGGCTTTGATTAGTTGGGTCTTATATGGAAAGGGCAAAATGGTATTTTTCCCTTAATATGATGAAGGATGAGTGGACCATTGTTATGGGATAAAACCCTAATTGTTGATGATGAGTTTTATATGTTAAAAAAAATCTAATTTTGGCGGAAAAACATAAACCCTAAGTTCACATGCACCCTAAAGGATCTATGTTCTCACTACGATTTGCAAACAACTATTGAATATCAAGAACCCTAGAAGTACATTTATATTTTCAAAAATCACTAAAGGGTAATTAGAAAATACATAGCTTAGATTATTATTGCAAATAAATTAGTAATCCTTCCTTTATTGGTCTTCAAAAAGAAAGCAACAGAATTCTCGTGCCTCTGATGACTCACACCTAAACCCTAGCAAGTTGGAGGCTAAAGAGGAGAGAGGAAGAGGAAGGGAATTTTCTAAATTCTCTTTGGAATGAGGTGAATTTCGAAAATCATAACCCAAGGGGGTTTATATAATTGATAGGGAGGCTAAGGATAAAGCATGTTTCCTTTTAGATAACCCTTTCCCATTGCTTCCTCCGTAAGGCATTCCAAGCTTCCTTAGAGCCCAAGAATACCTCTAGATATCCTCTAGAAACCCTATAACCATCTAGATATTCGCCCCCCCTCCTAGGTAGGTTCTAGAATTGGTCAATGTTCAATTTTTTTTTTACATTGTCACCTTTAGTCCTTCCAGTTTTAAGTAATCCAATTAATCCCAAAATTAATTGCAATTAATTTATAATTAATTCTTAATTAAATAATACTATTTCTAATTATTATATTATTCTCATAATATATTAATAAATTATTTATTTTTATTTCTAATTAATTTATTAATCATATAATAAATTAATAAATCAGTCTCTCTCTCCAAATAACATTTGAGTCCATTACTAGGTTTGAGGGCAACCCAAAAGGACTGTGCTAATAATTCAAGATTATATTAATTTAGTTATTAGCTGAGACACCTAATCCAACAGTCTCCCACTTGGATAAGTCTAAAACTAAATTACATGTATAACTTCTAAATTAAACAGCAAATGGTGCTTTCAAAGGCAACTGTCGAACTCTAATCCGATTAGATATTTGTCATTTAGATAAGTGATCAAATATTCCCCTATTTTCCTAGATATCATATGGATATGAGAAATGAATTGAAATCAATCTCATTGTCCAAAATTTTGTTTCTTGATTTCCCGATTTATGACGACTGAATTCAGACTACTAAATGAGCACATTAGTTCAGTCTGGGCTCGGCCAAGCACTTTAGATGCTGATATCAAATCATCAAGGGTCCCAAAGATATCGCTTTTCCTGTTAGGGAAAAATGAACAAATAAATTTCGACTTATATGCTTGTATCTTTTACTCACCAAATCATACACGACACTATGTTTTATGGCACCACGTTACTGATGCGTTTTCGCAATACCAATGCATAATTGATTTGTAAATTACAACTCATATATCTCCATTTCAAGAATATAAGATATTATCGTCTCAGAATTACTCGTGATAAAATCCATGAAGTAATTCTCTGAGCGTGGATTTATCTAATACTCAAAATCTCCATTTTCTAAGTACTCATGAATATTATAGCAACACAATTGCTATGTCTAAACTCCTTAGACAATCTACAATCCAATTGATGACAACCTTAATTCACTACTTACTTCCAAAAGTATGAGCGACTGTGGAATTTCGAATAATCAAATCATTCGGGAAGTAAAACATGCAAAGTGAAACACAATAATAAACTAATTAACTATGGTCTCAAACCTATTGAAAATAAATAAATCTTTATTATTTAATCACCATAATAATTATGACTTTATTCATTGTATAATGTTTTGAGTAATCAACTAATCACTTGAACTAAATAACATCAGTTATGCAATGTTATGAACATGCATATTATGCCTCTCTATGGTCATTCTTTTGTGAACAGATCGACTGGACACTATTCCAATGATGCTCGTTTCACAATTCCAAATTCTTGTCACTGTCTAAAATGTATTGGATTTCCAACCTTAAATGCATTGACCTTTTGTGATGTCGAAACTTCAAAGTCACAGAGACTAAGCCAATGATATTACAGAATGTTCCATTGGAACTTTGTTACTAGAAACAATTCCATGATAATGAAGGCTCAAATTCAAGGTACACTCCTTGAACACTTCTCTTGCATTAAAGTTTCCAACTCACATGTAGATTTAATAATCAACCCCCATTATGGAAACATTTCCATATTCCCATATGACCATCTATTCTAATCAAGAATCATCTCAATCTAGAATCATGTCACTATGGTCCGTCCAAATTAATACCATACTTCCAACTGTCCACAAACAACCAATCTTCAGTAAACATCAGAATGTTCTTGACAGTTGTTTAACAACTCTAGTCACACAAAAAATTCTAATCCTTTTCCTCTCAATGCTCAAGGCATTTGGAAAAATCAGAATAAGTGAATATTACAACATATGAAACTGATCCTATATTCTAAGCATATGGGACTTGATTCATTATATTCGATATCTATTCAATCTCTTGCTATAATATTTTCATATATGGAATTTCCTATGTTGAACCATTTCAACATGATATTCACATATGTCTATAACTAAGTTCTATTAAACTATATGATCTAATCCTTTAGATTCAAAACAAAGTACGAGTGCCCTCTCCCTTAAGTCTAACATAGTGAAACATTTCACAAACTTTGAAGTTTGCAAATTTGAGAACTTTGTTCCTTACGAACAGTATTGTCAACATGCAATACTAGCATAACAGTTATGCTCCCACTAGCTTTGACATGTACCCAGAAATCAACTGGACTTCTAGAAATCAATACTCTTTGACTTTCTTACTAAAGTACATATTTTTGTTACGCGACGCTTCGATAAGTCTCCAACTAGATTTTTTAAGCTTATACACCTTCATTTGATAACATATGTGTGTGTTCAAACCCTTTCATAACTTATAACTATTAGTCTTGAAAGTTCAAACAATTCCTTGCCATTCCTCCCAATTAGAAATATGAAGAGGGATGTCGTAATCATATTGTGAATTTGAGAATGCAATTAACACAACCAATATCCATACTGATCTTTACCATACCCTTTAAAATCTACTAGCAAAAGTTTTTCCTCATAATCATTCTCATGAATTAGAGCGGAAACTTTGCCACCTAGATTTAATGGTGCATACGTTCCCATCCATGTGAATCTATCATTTCCAACCTAAAATCATAAGACAAGCTTTAGGACAAAAAACAAATTCAAATTTAGCTTTCCTTCATGGACCGAACTTCGCTATTCTAAATTTCTTGCCCTCTAGTAGCACAAGGTCCTACCAATGCTTCCATGTTGTTAGAAGCTCACCCATAATTATCAATGTACGTTCACTGACCAACGTGCTTTTTTCTTTTGCAGTAAAATAAAAAACATAGAAGTGATAAGCATTGCCAAATCAGCTAGAAATGCACATAAATAAGAATGTGTCAACCAAACACGATTGGTCATCAACCTCAGGTCGTGTGCTAGTGATAACTAAAAGGTTTATTGTCGATTGACTCTTGAGACTCTCAAGATCAATAAGACTCCCACTGACTTCTTAAGATATGAGTTTTCTCTCAAGGAACATTCCTTGACGAGCTAAAACAAATATTCAAAAGTTTGTGTGGATTCCCGACAAGAAAACCCTTCATAGAATTGGTCTCAGTTTATCTTTTGTTTTTTACGAAAACATCACAATTCCAATTCTAAATGTGCTAGAGTAAGAAAACATTTTAACTCCAGATATTTTGAGGTGTTTTCAACCTTCTTAGTTTGAAAGGAGTTTCAAGATATGATTTATATTTACAAGAGCATGAATCTAAAACTTGATTGGAACGAAGTATGTCTCATCTCTTGATCGAACTATTGCCAACAATATTCGATTCCTCGTCTTAGTCATACCATTGCACTAAGATATTTTTATAGGATCAATTGTGATATAAATCCACAATGACTAATATGATCATAAAACATGATACTAAAGTATTCTCCTTTCTTCTCAGATTAGAGAATCTTTTATCTTTCTACCTTATTGATTCTTGTTATTCGTTCAACAACACTTTGAATATTTTTAAAGTATCAAAATAATGCTTAATCTTATAAACACAACCATATTTACTGAAACATCAGTAAATCATGACAAATAGATTTATCGTCATTTGTGGAGGATCTGAATAGTCCATATCAACATGTACTTGATCCATTAGTCCTTCACTTGACTCACATAAACATGTGACCAATGAATTAGTCATAGTTTTCCAATGAACACTATTCTCATACAACTATACAATACGACTTGTACAACACCAAGTATCTGTCCAGTTGGTGATGAGATTTCTTTTCAGTTGGTCAATTATGTCAATACCACAAGCGATATCATAAGAATCAAATCCACAATTAATATTGCTAATATTAGAAACGTAACCAACACTTTCATAAATGCCATTGCAAGGAAATATATATAAAATGAGGCAACCAGGATAAGCCAAAATTTCACTTTTATTGAAAATATACGAAAAATTGGAACTTGTCCTTACAACACATAAAATGAAAAACTATGTTTATAGACATCTCCTAAAAGTAATAGCAATCTATTAAATTATCCCAACTCCTTAGTAGTAGCTCCAAATTCTGATATTCGAACCATGTGATCAAAGTTTATTTCTCACTATCAGATTTAGCTCACCTTGATCGAGCTTCCTTCTTTCTCTTAGCTCCTTTAATATTATCAAAATGTGATCATCACATCATGTATTAAGAGTGTACAAATAGGAACCTATAAATCAAATTGTATTTGGGAAGCTTTGTTCCAATGTCCCTTCAATTGGTAGTAAAACAAATGGACTCTTTGGGTCAACACATGGAACAATCCCAAAACTAGTCATTTCTCTTTACCATATGATCAAACAGTTTGATCTTAGACAACCCCTTTCCATTGGGAAGAGAAATCTTTTTTGGACCACCATGTCACCATTATCAATGTCCATGGAAACCTTGGAATTAGACCCAATAAGCATCTCTGCTTTAGATGTGCTCTTAAGCATTTCTGCTTCTACAACAATCAACATTTGGGTCAGATCAATTAAGGTCATGTCGTTATTTCTCATTTAAAAGTTCTTAATAAACTGATCATATGACTTTGGAAGCGAAAGAAGAACCAAATCAATGGTTTGCTTCCTTGGGAAAACAACACCCATTCTATCCAACTTGTCAATGTACGATTTATTTTCAGAACATACGTACACACAAAGTTTTCAACTTGATGTTTATATGCCAATAGGGATCGAGTAGTCTCATATCTTTAAACTTGAGAAAAACGTGACGTTGGGAGAGTCACATCAGAAAGAGATGATGTCTAGTTCTATCATTTCGTAAGGAATGGAAAACAATTCTACCTTGACTTGAAATTGGAAGACCATCTCTAGAAGATTGAGGAAAACTATTTCCTTAAGAACAAGGAAGACCATTTCTATATTCATAAGATATTTCAAAATAGGAGAAAAGGAGAATTTAAGTTAGTTGATTTTAATCCTTAATTATTAACCCATAAATTTAAATTAAGGCTAAGATCCATATTTTTGATTCGAACTTTGAAGAGGGATGCCATAATCAAATTCGAATCTATTTTAGGTAGGTAAAGCTTTTACCAATTCTAATCTTATGAAATTCCTAGATCTTTTGAGATTCATTGATTCTTATCAATGGCATGTTTAATCTCGGATTATACTCTCACTTTTGTGACTGGGACGTCGAGGATCACAAACGAGATGTGAATAACCATGCAAACCCGCTTGACAACCTTGATGTCATTTATCATCTCACATTGATGTGCCGGTAAACCACACACACTCCATCAACAATGATAATTTCAAGATGTCTATCATATCTCTTTATAGTTCCTATTAGTGTGCCGGTTAACCACACATGCTCCACTAACGACATATAAAACATGATGTGTGTTTTTCATGGATTAGCATACTTTTCACAATTTTCCTGAAGTAACTAAGAGTGGGATTTTAAAAATAGTTTAGTTACTTTATATCATTATAGTTATTAATTAGATCATGTCCTATTAAATTCGTTCGGCTAAAGACCCTCCACCACAAAGGAGAGCGGTGGGTGAGAGTGGACACCCATTCAATGACCATTTTATAGGCCGCTTCCTTATACCCTCTTTATAACATGGTTTCGAGAATGAGACGTACTAGCGATTTGACTAATTTTTCTTATACATATAATATATTAAACCTATAATAGTATATATATATATATATATATATATATATATATATAAGGTGTATTTTAAAAACTTTTCAAAATATAAGGTTTAAATATTAATTATTTAAATTAAATCTTTTAATTAATTAATATCAAACCATTTATGATCTATCTTTATTTTTTAATTAACCAATTAATAAAATAATTCAAATTTATCCTAATCCAAAGCCTTCTAATTTTCAAAAATAGGCTAGGGCTTATCAGGTTTTAATTGTTCAAATTTTAAGGATTTTAAAATAAAAAATAAGGAAACAAGGTAAACCCTAAAAGGGTTCCTCAATTTTTCAAAAATTAGGCAAAGGAGGCTAGGGTTTCTAAAACCCTTGCTAAAATCGAAAATACTAGGGTGGAGGCTAGGGTTTCAAGAACCCTATGGAGACTTCGAAAATTTCCTCCTTAGGGTTTAGTTTCTCTAAACCCTAATTTTGATCTATTTAACTTTATGCAAGATCAATGAGAACTTGGCTCTGATACCACTGATGGATTTTATATGTTACAAAAAATCTATTTTTGGCAGAAAAACATAAACCCTAAGTTCACATGCACCCTAAAGGATCTATGTTTTCACTATGATTTGGAAACAACTATTGAATATCAAGAACCCTAGAAGTAAATTGCTATTTTCAAAAATCACTAAAGGGTTATTAGAAAATACATACCTTAGTTTATTATTTCAAATAAACTAGTAATCCTTCCTTTATTGGTCTTCAGAAAGCAAGCACCAGAAGTCTCGTGCCTCTAATGGCCCACACTCAAACCCTAGCAAGTTGGAGGCTAAACAGGAGAGAGGATGAGGAAGGCAATTTTCTATATTCTCTTTGGAATGAGGTGAATTTTAAAAATCATAACCCAAGGGGGTTTATATAGGTGATAGGGAGGCTAAGGATAAGACAAGTTTCCTTTTAGATAACCCTTTCCCATTGTTTCCTCCCTAAGACATTCCAAGCTTCCTTAGAGACCAAGAATACCTCTAGAAACCCTATAACCATCTATAATTTCGTTCCCCCTCCTAGGGAGGTTCTAGAATTGGTCAATGTTCAACTTTTAAACATTGTTACCTTTAGTCCTTCCACTTTTAATTAATCCAATTAATCCCAAAATTAATTCCAATTAATTTCTGATTAATTCTTAATTTAATAATACTATTTCTAATTAATATATTACTCTCATAATATATTAATAAATTATTTATTTTGATTTTTAATTAATTTATTAATTATATAATAAATTACAAAATCAGTCTCTCTCCAAATAGCATTTCAGTCCATTACTAGGTTTGAAGGCAACCCAAAAGGACTTTGCTAATAATTCAATATTATAATAATTTAGTTATTAGCTTAGACACCTAATCCAACAATTGATTGGGGTCGTTTCTGGATTATGTTTAGTGTGAGGAGCAGCGTTCACAGCAGATCGAGTGTTGATTCAGTTATCTTCAATTAGAGTTGAGTCTCCTCACTGTATCTATGGGTCGAAGGCAATAGTGTCAGCCCATTATTCGGTTATGTAGTATGTTAACCATTGTACGATTTATGTGTTACGTGAACGGGGTGAAATACATCCTAGAGCGGGGCCCACTTTTGTATGCCGGGTTGGGATACACCCTAGGGTGGGGCCCATATTTTTTATCGGATTGATATATATATATATATATATATATATATATATATATATATATATATATATATATATATATATATCCCAGGGCGATGCCTAGTTGTATGTTTGGTATGTGGTGCTTTGGGGGAAACTCACTAAACATTGCGCTTACAGTTTATATTTATGGTCCCTGGCACTAAGGGGAAGGGCCCGGCGTGATGACACAACATTCTCTCCTTATGTCTTCTGCACTTTTTGGATATCATTACTCTGATGATTTCGATATTGTACTATGTGGATGTTTTGGAACAAATTGGTATTTAAACTATTGATTTTAAAATGAAAAAATTTACTAATGTTTTAAGGATGTTACATAATTACTTCTAAACTCTTAGTTTACTTTGTTTTCATGATGTCTTGCAAAGTATGTTGGATTAATGTGTCTAACCTAATAACTAAATTTGTATATTCTTGAATTAGAAGCAAAGTCCTTTTTGGGTTCCCCTCATAAGTCATAACCGATAACTAAATAGAATCACTTTTGGAGAGAGAGGCTGATTTGTTAATTTGTTATATGACTAATAAATTGTAACAAATGATTTATTAATATATTATATGATTCATATATTAATTAAAAATAGTAATAATTAATTAAGAATTAATCAGAAGTTAATTGGAATTAATTAGAATTGGAAGTGTAGGGGCTAAGTTGTAATTGTTCAATAGTTGAGCAAAATAGGGTTTCTAGAACCTTCTAAGCATGGCTAGTTTTGGATAGGTCTTTTAAGGTTTCTAGATTAATCCTATTAGATAATTATGGAGTTGGATAATTACCTAATTCAAGATATTATTATTATGTTCAAATTAGGGTTATCCAAGGCTTCCTTATCAAGTATAAATAGGACCCCTAGGGTCTCATAATTTTGTCCACTCCTTCACACTCTCAAGAGCCGAAATTTTGCTCTAGCCTCCCATCTCCTAAAGTCTTCTAGTTATTAGGGTTTTGGATACAAGCCATTAGATGCATTCAAGCTTTTGGTGCTTTCTTTCCAAGGAACTACAAGACAAATCAATTTGACTATTTGATATAATAATCAAGAGTTATGTAACCCTAATCTTTATGTGATTTTTGATTTTCATAGCCTCTCTCTAGGGTTTCTTGATATTCATTGTTTATTGCTATCAGTAGAGAAAACATAGATCCAAACTAGGTTGCATGTGAACTTAAGGGTTAAGTGTTTTTCCGCTCACATGTGATTTTTATAACCTAGAAAACTCATCAGTGGTATCAGAGCCTTAGTTTTCTATTTGATTGTGTATAATAGTGAATTGATCAAAATTAGGGTTTATGGAAATTAAACCCTAAAGGCTTCAAATTTTCGCAAATGGCTAGGGTTCTTGAAACCCTAGCCTCTACCCTTAATTTCGAAAATGATAGGGTTTCCCTTAGGGTTTCTACTTTTCTTAATTATACATTTAAATGACTTAAATTTTGGATAATTAAAACTTGGTAACCCTTATTGTAACATCGTGGAAATTCAAATGAATTTTCATTTTTAATTCATAAAAACATATATCACATTGTTCAACACCAATTATTCATTTAACAAAGTTTTCAAAATCATCAAATAAAAATCCAGGATCCATGGTAGCTCTTCCCAAACATAGTGTGTGTACAATTGTGCCGGTACCTTCCCGCGGTCCTCTGAAGTACCTGAAACACATTTCACATAAACGGTAAGCACACATGCTTAGTGAGTTCCCCAAAACACTACATACATCACATAAGCCACTCGAGGCTATAGCTCTACTAGACCTTCCGGTGTATGTGTCTCAGGGGCCTTCCGGTCCCACAATCTGAGTAGACCTTCCGGTCCACTCTGTCGACCTCCCAGTCCGTACCATATTGACCTTCCGGTCCATACACTGCTGACCTTCCGGTCCATACCCTGTTGACCTTCCGGTCCATATAATGTTGACCTTCCGGTCCATACCCTGTTGACCTTCCGGTCCATATCATACTGACCTTCCGGTCCATACCATGCTACTCATAACATACATAACATATACATATCACATAGAAACATATATCACATACTCGTCATAGCACATAAGACCTTCCGGTCACACATAATTACCATTCTAGTTAAGGTATAGTGAGAAGACTCACCTCGGATAACTCGAATGATCTCGAACTCGAAACACTGATCTAGCCTCCGCCTAATCACATACATAAAATATCTCTACTCAATAAAGGCTCTCAAAGGCTAGACTAATCCCTTCATATGCTCTCTCAGAAGGGTAAAAGACCATTTTATCCCTCCAATGGTCCAAAAGTCCATTTGTTGACTAAACCGTAAAAGTCAACAAAAGTCAACCCTAAGGAGTACGCGGCGCGTACCAGATCCCTACGCTGGGCATACTCGACCGCTACTCTGATATCGGGCTGCTTGAACCCTACACCCCGCGTAATGGGATTTACGCTCAGCGTACGTCCCAGTTTCACTATCATCTCACTTATGGTCTTAATCAGTTAAGACCTTGGCTCAAAATACAGATCTGGACCCCCTACAGCCTCCTAATCCATAAAGTCGAAGACTTTACGCCCTTGCATGGCTGTAAAGGTCATCATCATCCAAAACACACCACTCCTTTCACTAAAGAGCTCATATCTCATGTATGGCTCACTCCTAACGTCCAAGGTTGGATTTTTATGGATTTATAGCACCTTATACACTGAATATGGACAGATCAAGGTCTATGGAGCTTCTTTACTCATAAAGTATCCACCTTTGGGACAAAAACCCCAGAAATGGTCCATAATGCACAAATCAAAAAAAGATTGAGAAAGCTCCAAGCTTTTTACCTTCAAATGATGTTCCAACCTCAGAAAGTTCAGATCCAAAGCTTGCCCTCCAACTCTAGCTCCTTCAATAACACCTCCTTCTCTTCATAAGCACACAAGAACTCTTTCAAGCTCAACCACACTCACACAAGCTCTAGAACGAGGGTTAAGGCACACTTAGGGTTTTGCTCTCTGGAAATGGTGGCTAAAAGTGAGGCTATAATGTTCCTTATATAGGGCTCACTCCCATAATTAGGGTTTCAGTCTGAGCTTAGTACGCCCAGCGTACACTATGGTACGCCCAGCGTACTGGGTAGTCTCCGCGTCAAGAATACGCTTATGAGTACGTGCAACGTACTCTCCCTTACGTCCAGCGTACTCAAAAGCCAAACATTCTTTTCAAGGACCAACTTTGACAACTTGAGGAAGAAAAGGATCAAAGAGATATACCTGAATTCCGGGGTGTTACAATTCTCCCCCACTTGAATTAGATTTCGCCCTCGAAATCGCTCCTCAACCACATAGATAGAAACCAAACACTCGAAAAGCACCACTGAAAGGATCTCATACCAAAACGATATCTTACTCCATGGGTACCTGAACCCAAACAGGAACTCCTAAATTCGGGACAAAATCGACCCCTCTGCCGCTAAGATAACCCTTATGACTTTCCAGAATCTGGAAACTCTAGTGGCCTGTACCACAGCCAGACCGCCTTCTCAAGATATCACCATGCTATTCGCTCCTCGAATAACAACCGTGACAACTCACTGCCCATCTGATTCCCTTGTTGCGACTGATAAAACAAGTCAATGCCCAAAAATTGACTACCGATCACTCAAACCAGGCATGATAAACAATTCAGATCATACTTCAAAGAATGAAAGGGTCACATCACACTAGGGACCCATCCACTGTACTGCAATCAAACCGCCGCTCCCTTCTCCAATATCCCTTTCAACACTAAGGACCAGGTCATCTCCCGACCTAGCAGTTGAACCTCCATGGGTTACCCATTGCATACCTCAAAATGTCTCACTGACTTCCTTCCCACACTAGCTATCTCGGCCCAGTGTGACACACAAGTCACGAAGTTTGGTTTACCTCAAGCGAATACGAAATTCGTTTCACCCTCGACCTCTGTCGTCTACTACTCATTAGTTCCATGCGTTTCGCGGTTTTCTCATACCAACGAATTGACCCACTCAGGTCTAAGACACCAGATGGAAACAATACCCCATTCCAGAAGAAATTCATCTCTGAATCCGGAATCTCATTCTACCTACTCAATACACCACTAGAATCGAACTCAACTCGAGAGTCTGGTCCAGTCCAGAATTAGAACCACTCGTCCTAATGAATCACTCAACTCATGACCCATGACCCGCAACCCATGCGTACCTCACTTATCCAATTCCTTATGATTATGATATCCACGCTTTACTCAGAATAGAACGATTCCCGATCATGGAAGAGACCCCAGTCTCGTCCCTGGTCCGACCACCAGAATCCCAAAAAACTCCAATGTTAGGGCTACCCAAATCTAAAATTCTTATGTGTCATGCCCTGACTAGTGAGTACTACGGTTCCCCGCAACATCACAACACCCTCTCGCTGTCTTAGTGAGTACTACGGCTCCCCGTAGCATCACAACACCCTCTCTGACTAGTGAGTACTACGGCTCCCCGTAGCATCGCAACACCCTCTCTGACTAGTGAGTACTACGGCTCCCTGTAGCATCACAACACCCTCTCGCTGTCTAGTGAGTACTACGGCTCCCCGTAGCATCACAACACCCTCTCTGACTAGACGCGTCACAACACACCACAAAATCCTCCATTCCCTCCGGAAGGGCTAACACCGGTGCTTCGCATAATCTCTTGCGATGAGTCTCAAACGAGGTCTGCTGCTCGGGACCCCAAGTAAAAGTAATGCCCTTCCGGGTCAATCTGGTGAGGGGAACGACAATCTTGGAGAAATCCCTGATAAATATCCGATAATAGCCGGCCAACCCCAGAAAACTCCTGATCTCGGTGGGGGATCTCGGCACCTCCCAACTCATCACAGCCTCAATCTTGGCCGGATCGACCAATATCCCATTCTGATTAACGAGATGTCCCAAGAACTGGACCTCTCGTAACCAGAAAATCACTCTTGGAGAATTTGGCATAAAGCCTCTCCGATCTCAATACTCCAAGGATCTCCCTCAGGTGCTCCTCATGCTGCTCTCTGGACCTCGAATACACTAGAATGTCGTCGATGAACACAGTCACCGATCGATCCAACATCGGCCTGCATACTCGGTTCATGAGATCCATGAACGCTGCTGGTGCACTGGTGAGCTCAAAAGGCATCACCACGAACTCGTAATGCCCATAACGAGTCCTAAACGCCGTCTTCTGGATATCCTCATCGCGCACCCTCATCTGATGATATCCAGACCTCAACTCTATCTTGGAGAACCAAGACGCTCTCTGCAACTGATCGAACAGATCATCGATCCTCGGTAGTGGATAACGGTTCTTGACCGTCAACTTGTTCAACTCCCGGTAATCAATGCACATCCGGTGTGAACCATCCTTTTTCTTGACAAAAAGGCCCGGCGCTCCCCATGGCGAGCTACTCGGTCGGATAAATCCCTTCCCCAACAGCTCCTGAAGCTGCGAGGATAACTCCTGCATCTCTAGTGGTGCAAGACGATAGGGTGCCTTGGCGATAGGTGCTGCCCCCAGTACCAAATTAATGCAGAACTCCACCTGCCTCTTAGGAGGCACACCCGAAAACTCCTCGGGGAAAACATCCGGGAACTCGCGCACTATCGGAACATCATCGACAGAACTCGGCCTCCCTGCGGCCACTCGTGTATCCATCACATATGCTCCCTTTACATCCCTGCTGTAAACTCTGTCTCGCTCTGGCAGCCGAGCAAAATGCTGACCTACATCGGGTACCCTCGCCATATACCGTCAGCACTCCCCCACTAGGGTCTCGTATCGTCACCATCTGACGCTCACAGTCTATAACAGCTCCAAATCGGCTCAACCAATCCATGCCCACAATGACACAAACGTCCCCCATCGCAATCGGGACCAGATCTATCGGGAATTCAACACCGAAGATCTCGAGTACACATCCTCGAATCATCTCAGTAGCATACATCACTCGCTCGTCAGCTATAGAAACTCGTAGAGGTCGACTCAACGCCTCTCGTCGAATGCTGATATGGTGGCTAAATGCTAATGACACAAACGAACGACTCGCACCCGAGTCAAATAACACCAAAGTAGGTACATAATTCACAAGAAACGTACCAGCCACAACATCAAGTGTTGTGCGGACCTCCTCCGATGTCATCTGGAAGGCTCTCCCTCGTGCCTTCGGTGCCTCGGCCTTCGCTGGCCGACCCTCAGTAGCTCGTACAGCAGCAGGGGCAGATCCCTGTAACAACTGCGGGCACTCGGCCCTTCGGTGGCCAGTCTGGTTACAATGAAAGCAAACCATGAATCCCTTGGGGCAATCCTTGGCTATATGCCCCTCCTTGCCACATTTGTAGCAAGCACCTGCTCGACAAACTCCATCATGTCCCTTACCGCACTTCCATAAGTGCGGCCCTTCTGGCCTCCAGATCTCGTATCGGCGGGCTTTTCCCGCTTGGCTGCCGGCTGAGACTGCACCGGCCGCCTGTCCCTCCTCTGAGACTCGGCCTCCTCCCTGGCCTGAGTCTCCAGCTCAATCTCCCTCTTCCGAGCATTTGCCTGGAGCTCGGCAAATGTTCGGTACGTCGAGTTCGCCACGAACTCCCGAATGTCTCTCCTCAATATGCTCAAATATTGACTCATGTGTGCTTGCTCAGTGGACACATGCTGAGGGCAGAACAACGCCCTCTCATGAAACATCCGGGTGATCGCCGTCACAGACTTTGTGCCCTGCTTGAGGGACAAGGACTCCTGGGCCAAACGTTCCCTCTCCACCGGGGGAACATACTCGTCTCTGAACATAGTGGTGAACCTCTCCCAGGTCACCGTGGTAAGCTCTGCAGGAGTAAAATCTACCATCACAAACTTCCACCAATCCTTCGCTCCCAAGCAAAGCTGGTTCAGCGCGAACCGCACTCTCAAATGTTTCGAACAGGAACAAGTGTAGAAACATCCCTCAATGTCAGAGATCCACCTCATCGCAGCTATCAGATCCTGTGTCCCATCAAACTCTGGTGGCTTCGTGTTGCTGAACTCTCGGTACAGCAATGAGTCACCCCTCAGTGGCCTAGCAGCTGCAACAGCTGCGGTGGCTGCAGCAGCAACAGCCTCCGTAACAGCAGCGTATCGCTCATCGAACGTCTCAATCAGCGTGGTCTTAATAGACCCCAACATCTCCGGTATGGCCTCTCGTATAGCTGCGGCCACCTCATCATGAATCATCATGCGAATCTCGTCATCGCTGACTCCGCTGCTCTCTGGTGTGTGACGTGTACCCACCATGATGTCTCACAATATAAAAGGAATCAGAGACTCGTTCGAGTATACTCGCACTCGATCACCCAATCATACTTGTTCCTTAGTATCCTAAGGATTCTTACTTGGACTGCTCACTGATCCGGTGTTTCCAGTAGTACGGGCCCTATACTACCTTCCACAACACATCAGTATTCACCCCAAGTCCTCCTCCTAGGATTCCAATCACAAGTACTCTACATCTTATCACATACAGGCCACTTTCCAGTAGACCTCTCATAAGCTCCTCTCTGCTACCTACTCACTCTCGTAGTAACTCATAGTAGCAGTAACTCCTAGGCTAAGGCATCACAAATCAGGCCACTCTAGTCCTAGATATGAATACCTAGCCTACTCTCAAGTATGCATAACATATCACATAATATCTCATAACATATAACGTAAGGGTATTTTGGGAAATCACCGTTCGGGCGCTGGCTGATTGTATATACTGCTCCTTTCCGCTTTCTTGAAAATCTTTTACTTATCTTAGAAAATTATTTCTTTTGAAAACTTTTCTCAAATCCTCAGTTTGAGTTCAGATATGCCCGAAGGTGTATCCGAATCCCTCAAACCAAGGCTCTGATACCAACTTGTAACGTCGTGGAAATTCAAATCAATTTTCATTTTTAATTCATAAAAACATATATCACATTGTTCACCACCAATTATTCATTTAACAAAGTTTTCAAAATCATCAAATAAAAATCCAGGATCCATGGTAGCTCTTCCCAAACATAGTGTGTGTACAATCGTGTCGGTGCCTTCCCGCGGTCCTCTGAAGTACCTGAAACACATTTCACATAAACGGTAAGCACACATGCTTAGTGAGTTCCCCAAAATACTACATACAACACATAAGCCACTCGAGGCTGTAGCTCTACTAGGCCTTCCGGTGTATGTGTCTCAGGGGCCTTCCGGTCCCACAATATGAGTAGACCTTCCGGTCCTACTCTGTCGACCTTCCGGTCCATACCATATTGACCTTCCGGTCCATACACTGCTGACCTTCCGGTCCATACCCTGTTGACCTTCTGGTCCATATCATGTTGACCTTCCGGTCCATACCCTGTTGACCTTCCGGTCCATATCATACTGACCTTCCGGTCCATACCATGCTACTCATAACATACATAACATATACATAGAAACATAGAAACATATATCACATACACCTCATAGCACATAAGACCTTTCGGTCACACATAATTACCACTCTAGTTAAGGTATAGTGAGAAGACTCACCTCGGATAACTCGAATGATCTCGAACTCGAAACACTGATCTATCCTCCGCCTACTCACATACAGAAAATATCTCTACTCAATAAAGGCTCTCAAAGGGTAGACTAATCCCGTCATATGCTCTCTCAGAAGGGTAAAAGACCATTCTACCCCTCCAATGGTCCAAAACTCCATTTGTTGACAAAACCCTAAAAGTCAACAAAAGTCAACCCTAAGGAGTACGCGGCGCGTACCAGATCCCTACGATGGGCGTACTCGACCGCTACTCTGATATCAGGCTGCTTGAACCCTACGCTCCGCGTACTGGGATTTACGCTCAGCGTACGTCCCAGTTTCACTATCATCTCACTTATGGTCTTAATCAGTTAAGACCTTGGCTCAGAATACAGATCTGGACCCCCTACAGCCTCCTAATCCATAAAGTCGAAGATATTACGCCCTTGCATGGCTGTAAAGGTCATCATCATACAAAACACACCACTCTTTTCACTAAAGAACTCATATCTCATGTATGGCTCACTCCTAACGTCCAAGGTTGGATTTTTATGGATTTATAGCACCTTATACACTAAATATGGACTGATCAAGGTCTATGCAGCTTCTTTACTCATAAAGTCTCCACCTTTGGGACAAAAACCCTAGAAATGGTCCATAATGCACAAATCAAAAAAAGATTGAGAAAGCTCCAAGCTTTTTACCTTCAAATGATGTTCCAACCTCAGAAAGTTCAGATCCAAAGCTTGCCCTCCAACTCTAGCTCCTTCAATGGCACCTCCTTCTCTTCATAAGCACACAAGAACACTTTCAAGCTCAACCACACTCACACAAGCTCTAGGACGAGGGTTAAGGCACACTTAGGGTTTTGCTCTCTGGTGGCTAAAAGTGAGGCTATAATGTTCCTTATATAGGGCTCACCCCCATAATTAGGGTTTCAATTTGTGCCTAGTACGCCCAGCGTACACTATCGTACGCCCAGCGTACTGGGTAGTCTCCGCGTCAAGAATACGCTCATGAGTACGCGCAGCGTACTCTCCCTTACCCCCAGCGTACTCAAAAGCCAAACATTCTTTTCAAGGACCAACTTTGACAACTTGAGGAAGAAAAGGATCAAAGAGATATACCTAAATTCCGGGGTGTTACACTTATCCCTATTTTTCGAAAATTAGAAGCGTTAAAGGATTAGAATTAAATTTGAATTATTTTATTAATTGTTTAATTGAAGATAATTATTTAATCCCTTATGATTTAAATTTGAATTATTTTATTAATTGTTTAATTGAATATAATTATTTAAATATATAATGATTTAAATTAATTTAATTTGTTAATTAAAGGATAATTGATAAATCATTAATTGGTTAAAATTAATTAGTTAGATGTTATTAATCTAGTATTTTGAAAAGTTTTAAAATACATCATATACTATATATGATTGTTTTGGTAAAAAAATCACTCAAACGGATATTAACCAAATTGTATGAGAGGTCGTGATGTTATAGCTATAATGAGTATCAAATTGAGATCAAAATGACGCAAGTGGTTTACATGGAAAACCATTGATCCTTGATAGGATCTCCGACATAAAACCTTGGGATGTAATCATGATCACCTGCCCTCTTTGATTTTATTGATTTAAATGTGAGTTACATATATGAATACAAATACAAGTGTTTGAGTAACTCTCGATATGTCCGTAGTGTGAATTATACATGTGTATTTATAGTCTAATCCGAATAACTGAAAGTATTCACACGTTGTGTTGACTTGGTACTTCCTGGTCTTAAGCTAGTTTAAAGTAATTCTCCAGAATAGATGAGTCTTTTATTGATTATTTCTACACAAACAAAGAATAAACAAGAAAATATAGTCGTTAATCTTGTTAGGAATTAATGATAATAATCAGGATCCTGATATATCTTTTGGGACCCTTAAGATCTGGGATCCTGGATAGGGTCAAGGATCCTGACCCCTATGTCATAGAAAGGTTTACACCTCTCTGAAGATCTTGAAATGAACCTGTTTATAGTCGTTACCGTTCCGATCAGCCTCTGGATATCTTTGGCCGTAGTTGGGGATCTCAGATCAATTATGGCTTTGATCTATTCAGGGCTTGCTTCTATACCCCTCTTGGTGACCATATATCCAAGAAACTTTCTTTCCTTCATCCCAGAGTGGAATTTGGAGGGATTTAGTTGAAGGGTTTTGAGCATTCTAACACTCCTATGGTGTACATGCAACCCTAAATACCTTGGATCTATGTTTTCACTATTATACATGCAAACTTGAACTTTCCAAGGTATTACCCTAACTAGCATACAATCATTGATACTTGGGTAATATAAACAAGTTAGAAGACATACCTTTTCATGTAGCTTGATTCCATGGAGCTTAAGAGCCTAGTGCCTCAAGTGTGACACCTCAAATGGTTCACACAACATCACCAACATCTTGGAAGAACTTGAGATAAAAGGTTCATATGCTCAAATCGGCTAGCCCTCATGTGTTCACACACTAGTGCCAATTTCTTGAGCCATGGGGTCCTTATATATTGTGGCTATTAGTGTTACACCATGTAACTCATGTCTTTCCATATTCTCCATGCTCCATGGGTTAAAACCTCCATGTAGTATCCATGGGTTACTCCATGGGTTTAGCCCAACATGAAGAACTATGGATCATAAGCCCACATATATAAGAATGAATGATTTACACAATCAATCCCCATATATTTAATTAGTCTCCTTTTGATCACAAAATTAATTCCAAATTAACTCTTGATCAATACTAATTAAATAATATGATTTCATATTAATATATTAGAACTTATAATATATTAACAAATCATAAATATCCTTTTCTCACAAAAGTCTATCCAAATTGTTCTGATGCCATGCAACCCAAATGGACCATGCCAATCGGGTCAAGTACATACCAATTATAGTTATGGACTTAGACACTAATCCAACATTAGCTTCATGTTGTATTAGTCTAAAATGTCGAAGGCTCCTTGAAGATTCCCGAGGTGATCTTCAACTCTCTTAGACTTGACCACTATGTCATCAATATAGACTTCTATGGTGTCCCCCAGTTTGTCTTTGAACATTCAATTCATTAATCTTTGGTATGTCGCCCCTACATTTATAAGACCAAAAGGAATGACAATATAGCAATATATACATGTAGGGGTTATGAAGGAAATATATTCAAATAACAACAAATAAATTTAAAAAATGATGTAATTAAAAATAAACCGGTGGTCTAACCCTCTTTTTAAATACTCTATCTCATTATGTATCTATTTTAAGGTGTTAATATTCTATCTAATGATATAATTACATGTGTACTTTTACACATAACAAGAAACAAACAGTTAATACATAAATAGGTTAAATAAAAGAAATTTTAATAGTAATAAAACTACCTTTAATGAAGAGAGAGAGAGAGAGAGAGAGAGAAATTTAGAATTTTTACGAATTTATGCGTAGCAGAGGATCTCGATGAAGAAGAAGAGCGATTTCAAAAAAGTGTTTATGAAAATATTAAAAACCCTGAGAGTTTTAATGATAGGGTTATAAAAATAGCATGAAAAGTTTTTGTTTAAAGGTGAAAATTATAAACTTCCGTATCAAAACACCGGGTTTTAATGGTGCGTTGTGATGAATATGCACTAACAAAATCATTTTTAATGCGATTATGCAAAATCATACCAACAAACATTTTAAATGGTGAGATTCCTTTTTTTATTGATGCGAAATAAGAATTTTATAGTTTTATAATGTGGTTTAATGGTTCAACCGCATCAATAAGGAAATGTTGGTTTCAACCTGTTTACACAAGCTTTACACAGTGCAGGGGACAAAAATACACAGAGCAGGGGACAAGAATTTACACGGAGAAGAAGGCAGAAGTGTATACTTTTTTTATTCAGTGATAAAGAAAGGAAAATTGGGGATATAAACAAACGTACACTTTCCTGTCAATTTAAACTAGAACTTAGTTGACAATTAGGAACAAACTTGACTAGTTGCCAAAGACCAGGAACACTCTCACTGGCATCTTTGATTTATTCAAAAACATTAAAAACGTGCATAAGACTAAGATTCTTAATTAACCTTAACATTTCCCCCTTAGTTCTGAATCTTCTCTACTCCAGTTAAGTCCCGCATCTCCTCATGATTCACTCTTGCTAGGGACTTTGTGAGGATGTCTGCTTTCTGACTTTTACCATAAACATGTGACACTGTGATTTCTCCATATTCAACACAGTCCGTGATGAAATGATACCTGATGTCGATATGCTTACTCCGACCATGAAACACTGAGTTTTTCATTAGATCAAGGGCTGATTGATTCTCAACAAACAGTGTCACAGGTGGTACTCTTTGACCTGTGATTTCTGTGAGAATTCGCCTTAGCCATATACCCTGACAAGCTGCCATAGTGGCAGCAATGAATTCTGCCTCACATGATGAAAGTTCCACTACTCTTTGCTTTTGTGATGCCCATGTGACCAAGTTTCCATTTACGTAGAATGTCATTCCCCCTGTGCTTCTCATATCATTAACATCCTTGGCCAAGTCACTGTCAGTGTAGCCTGAAATGGTAACCTTTTCTCCTCCTTTAGAGTAGACTAAACCATGACTCAAGGTTCCTTTTACATATCTAAGGATCCATTTTACTTCTTGGAGATGTTTTATGGTGGGCTTCTCCATAAAATGACTAACAACACCAACAGCAAATGTTATATCGAGTCTAGTATGAGTGAGATACCTTAGGCAGCCAACAATACTCCTGTACTCATGTAACGCCTGTCCCAAGCATTACTTAAATTATTTATTTAAGTTTAAGGTTTTGTGCATGGACTCGGTGAGTTGGGATTTCAACTCGTCGAGTAGGAGCCTTATGGGTTGACGTGGGATCGAGATCTACTCGACGAGTCGGTAGGCCGACTCGACAAGTAGGAGCTGTAAAGAGAAACACTATTTTTTTAAGGGTTTGCACCCTATATAAAGAACATAACCTGCCCTTGTGGCCTCCCTTAGCACCTTATTACCCAGAGAAGAGAGTTTGCGGCCGTAAACCCCTTTTGAGTGAGAGAAATAGCCATAGTGAACAACCTTGAAGTGATTGTGAAGAACTTTAGAGTTTGAAGAGGAAGGAGATTGGAGAGGGACAGTAGATCCAACATCTACATCATCTTGCCAGCATCCTAAGGTATAAAGTCTTGATCTTGACCCCTAGTTACTTAGATCTCTTTCTTTGAAGTAAATGGCCTTTTGTGGGGCAAAATGGAGTCAAGCTTGGATCTGAACTTATCACACGGATAGGGTTCCAGATCTGGACCTCTTTAGGTCCCAAATACCATAAAGTTGCTTCCTTTATGCAGTTTAGTCTCTTCCCATGCACAAAGACCTTGTAAGAAGCCTAGTTTCAAAGTTATAGCCTTGGAGGACCGTGCATGCACATAAAGTTTGCAACTTTACGTGATATCTGCATTAGGAGAGCTTGGATCTGGAGTTTGGGACCCTAGATACCACATAAAGGGCCAAACTTAAAGCAGACTGAAGGAACTCGTCGAGTCCTTTGGCAGACTCGACGAGTCGAGTAGGGTTTACTCGTTTGCGGTTGTCGTGAGTTTACAGGTCAGGAGTCTACGATTGGTTTGAGTTTGCGGTCCCATGAGTTTCATAGGGGACTCGGCGAGTCACTAGATGCACTCGGCGAGTTGAGGTCAACATGGACTATTGACCTTGGCTGTTGACCTTGACCTTGACCAGGGTTGACTTTAAGGGTAATTATTGGATTATGACAAGTTAATCACATGATGCTTAAAGGCAGTTGATTTGGAGCAGCATGTGGGACATATCTGATTCTAGCTTTTCAGTTCAGCATTCGTGAAAGGTGAGTCTTCTCACCATACCAATGGGTCTAAGGCACCAAGGTCAGCCCATTTTATGTTACGTAGTACACTAGCTGTAGTAGAGATATGTGGTATGATAGTTAACTTTATGCTAAGTGGTATGCTAGTGATTATATGATATATGCATGGAAGACCCCGGGGGAGCCCGTGGCAGTTGGATATAAGACCATGTGGGGGAGCCCATTGCATTCCTAGGTAAAGACCATGTGGGGGAGCCCATGACATGATGGTATAAGACCCTGGGGGGAGCCCACGACATCCTTATATGTTTATGGAGGTGTTATGTAGTATGATCGATACTTCTGTGATATATGATATGATAATTGATTATGTATGTTATTGCATGGAAGACCCCGGGGGGAGCCCGTGGTAGTTGGATATAAGACCATGTGGGGGAGCCACATTCCTAGGTAAAGACCATGTGGGGGAGCCCATGGCATGAAGGTATAAGACCATGGGGGAGCCCACGACATCCTTATTTGTTAGTATGCATGGCTTATGTGATATGTGTAGCTTGGTAGCTATTATGGTATGTGTTATGTGGATTGTGTGTGAGGTATGCTCTCGGGAACTCACTAAGCATTAGCTTATAGTTTGTAGATTTGTTTCAGGTACATCTGAGCCCAAGGGCAAGGGCAAGGCTTGATGGCGCGACGTGCACTCTCTCACCGACATTTTATGGGACACTCTGATGTTTTTAAATAAAGTTGTAATGAATGTTGATTTGAAAACAATTGTTTTGGGATTTCATGGTTTATGGAAATGGTTTGATTAATTAAAAATGAAAATTTTCTTTGAAAATTTGGTTCGTTACAAGTTGGTATCAGAGCCTTGGTTTGAGGTATTCGGGCACACTCTCGGGTGTGTCAGGACTCAAACTAAGGAAATGGTAAAATTGTTTTCAAAAATAAAAGTTAAAAACTTTTAAGGAATGGAAAAGAGGAGAGTGCAGCGCGCGTGATCGGCTGAGCCAAGTAAGTAATTACCCAATATGTTAGCCATGTTATACTGATATTTGAGTTATGATGATCGTATGGAACTTACTATGTGTATGCTTTTAAAATTGTATACGGTTAGGAGCTTATAGCCTTAGAATGATTGATTTGGCCTTATTTCCTGTTCCTTGTCTGGTTGTGGTCCTAGGGTAGAGTCTCTTATACGAAAGTCAATTTGATCCTTTTCTGTATATAATTTGCATGCATAAAGGCAACCTGCCATGATTGGTCTGTTTGATGTGGGTAGAGCAAATCTTAGGACAGCCTGAGATTTGGGTTATGCGGTGGTTTGTGGTATATGATTTATTTGGGGACGAATTGGAGTTATCAGGTAGAGCTTTGGGGAAGGTAGACGTAGGTGTGGAAGGTAGTATTGGGCCCGAACAACTGAAAGCACAGGACCTGTACCCGAACTAGTGCTAGATCTGACAGCTCTAAGGAGGATCGGTGTGGGAAGATCCCCTATATAGATGTCCTAATTGTTACGGTTTATGACATTCCGGTTCAGCATGGTGGTGACACGATTTGGGACAGGGGGATCAGGATTAGGATCAGGATCCAGATCCGGATCGGGCAGTGGTACAGAGCCCATCGATAAGAGGCTGCGCGAGATCATTGCAGCCGAGGTTACGAAGGGTATCCTTGATGCTACCCCAGTGATCTTTGGGACGGTCAAGGAGGGTATTATGGAGATCATGGAGGAGAGGCTCAGGTCATTCAGATCTGAGATTGCTGCAGGCCAGATCGGGTCCCGAAGTCCCTCGTTTCGGGAGTTCAAGGCGTGTGGAGCGCCAGAGTTTTTTGGGGTCAGGGACCCCATTGTTAGCCGATGCTGGGTGGCGGATATCGAGAACGCCCAGCGCACGAGTTCTTGACCGGATGCGGCAAAGGTGGGTTTCGCTTCATGCATGCTGAGAGACAGAGCCCGAGACTGGTGGGGCGAGGTGACTAGTTAGGTGGGAGCAGCCGGTGTGGCTGAGATGAAATGGGCCGAGTTCGTTCGGTGATTTGACTTGGAGTTTGCACCAGCTATTGAGGTGCAACGGATGGTGAGGGAGTTCTAGGAGCTCCAGCACACCACCGAGACTGTGGCGAAGATCACTGCCAAGTTTCAGGAGTGAGCATTGTTGATCCCACAGTACGCTACGGATGAGGATATGAGGCGTACGAGATATCATTCCATGCTGAGGGATGATATCCGGGAGTTTGTCAGTTTTACAGGGTGCAAAACCCTTAACGAGCTGGTGGAGAAGGCCCGTGAGCGGGAAATGGAGTTGGACTTCCGCACCAAGCGGAAGCCGGAGCAGGCACATGCAGCGGTGGGTCAGGCTAAAAAGCCTAAGTCCTCAGACACTTCCAGCAGGGGCCAGCACGGCCGGGGCCGGTGTTCCAAGTGCAGTAAATCGCACGGTGGGGCTTGTCGTGCAACAAGCTCAGGGTGTTACGCATGTGGCCAACAGGGCAACTTGAGCAGGGATTGCCCCAAGACAGGCTTGATATGATTCCACTACAACCAGACCGGACATAAAAAGGCCGATTGTCCGAGGTTGCAGGGAGGGGGAGGAGTGGTGGCGGCGCCTGCGCTCGCCACGATGAGGATTACGGATGGTCGCCCTACTAAGGCAGATGCTCCAGCGGTGAAGAGCCGCGCATTTCAGTTGACTACTGAGGAGGCTCGGGAAACGCCATATGTTGTGGCTGGTATGTGTTTATTTTTCTCTGCTCACTATTTATTTGTATTGCTTATGTGTGCATTGAACTTATGTATAAGGACCTTTTTGGTCAATGGTATTTCGGCTCATGTTTTGTGTTATTCAGGTGCTACCCGATCGTTTGTGTCTCTTGCACTTAGCAAGAACTTCCGAGATGCACCGGGAACTTTGGATTCCCCACTCGAGGTAGAGATTGCAGACGACCGTACTGTGAGTGCGGCGAGGGTGTATCAGGACTGTGTCCTGAATGTGTTGGGAGAGAGATTTAGTGTTGACTTAGTCCCGATACCGTTGCGAGGGTTGAAGGTGATTGTCGGGATGGATTGGTTGGGGGCCAATGGAGCTATGATCGATTGCGAGCGCCAGCTTGTGAGGGTTTGAACCCCAAGTGGGGGAGAACTGGTTATACATGGTGAGGGGGCCTCATAGGGGCCGACCCTCTGTTCGGCTGCGAGGGCTAGGAGGTTTCTGCAGCAGGGATGTACGAGATTTTTGGCTTACATCTTGGACACGAGAGTTGAGACCACGATGGATGTGGGTAGTGTGTCAGTTGTACAGGAATTTCGGGATGTTTTTCCCGAAGAGTTATCAGGAGTGCCTCCGGAAAGGCAGGTGGAGTTTCACATGGAGTTGGTGTCGGGTGCCGCTCCGATAGCGAAGGCAACATACCGGCTAGCACCGCCCGAGATGCAGGAGCTATCTACGCAGCTTCAGGAGCTGCTAGACCGAGGGTTCATCCGTCCAAGCGGTTCCCCGTGGGGAGCTCCAATCCTATTTGTGAAAAAGAATGATGGATCGCACAGGATGTGCATTGATTATCGAGAGCTGAACAAACTGACGGTGATGAACCGTTATCCGTTACCAAGGATCGATGATTTGTTTGATCAGCTGCAGGGTGCGTCTTGGTTTTCCAAGATTGATCTTCGGTCGCGATACCATCAGATGAGGATTCGGGATGAGGATATACCGAAGATAGCTTTCAGGACTCGGTATGGGCATTATGAGTTCGTGGTGATGCAATTTGGGCTCACCAATGCCCATCAGCATTCATGGATCTCATGAACAGGGTATGTAGACTGATGTTGGATCGGTCGGTGATCGTTTTTATTGATGATATCCTGGTCTACTCTGAGACCAAGGAGCAGCACGAGCAGCATCTGAGGGAGGCATTGGAGACCCTGAGGGCGGAGAGGTTGTATGTCAAGTTTTCTAAGTGTGATTTTTGGCTGCTGGAGGTACAGTTTTTGGGGCACATCATCAACCAGGAGGGTATTTCGGTTGATCAAACGAAGGTTGAGGCAGTGATGAAGTGGGAACTACCGAAGAATGCTTCCGAGATCCGTAGCTTCTTGGGTTTAGCGGGCTATTATCGGAGATTTATCCAGGATTTCTCCAAGATTGATGTGCCCTTGACCCGCTTAACCAAGAAGAATGTGACATTTTGTTGGGATACAGATCAGCAGTTGGCTTTTGAGACCCTGAGACGGAGGTTATGCGAGGCTCCGGTCCTAGTGCTACCCGAGGGTTTAGATGATTTGGTGGTTTACTGTGACGCATCGATTTCAGGGTTAGGTGCGGTGCTGATGCAGATAGGGTATGTGATAGCTTACGCTTCGAGGCAGTTGAAGCCTCATGAGGCGAATTACCCCACTCACGACCTGGAATTGGGGGGCAGTGGTGTTTGTCCTCAAAATTTGGAGGCACTACTTGTATGGGGTGAAGTGCACCATCTACACTGATCACAAGAGTCTGAAGTATTTGATGGATCAGAAGAACCGCAACATGCGACAGAGGAGGTGGTTGGATGTGCTGAAGGATTATGATTGTGAGATCCTATACCATCCTGGGAAGGCCAACATGGTGGCTGATACATTAAGTCGCAAGGCGGCAGGTTCCCCGATTGGGAACGTTTGTTTGAGGATGACCGTGATTTATCCATTGTTGGACATGATCAAGGAAGCTCGGGTCGAGGGGGTGAAGAAGGAGAACTGGAAGATAGACCGGATTCGGGGGCTGTATCCTTTGTTTGTTAAAGATAGTCGCGGTCTATTGACACAGTGTGGCCGAGTATGGGTACCGGTGACTGGAGGAGTGAGGCAGAAGATATTGGAGGAGGCGCACAAGTCCAAATTCTCTATACATCTAGGGGCTACAAAAATGTATAGAGATTTGAGGCTGAGTTACTGGTGGCCCTGCATGAAGCGGGAGATCGCCTGGTTTGTGGAGCGGTGCTTGACTTGCAGGAAGGTCAAGGTCGAGTATCAACGGCCGCATGGCAAGGTTCAGCCGCTACCCATTCCCATGTGGAAGTGGGAAAAGATCATTATGTACTTCATTACGAAGTTTCCGAGGACGGCCAGGGGTGTGGATGCCATATGGGTGATCGTAGACAGACTGACGAAGAGTGCCCACTTTATTCCGATCTCTGAGAGTATATATGCAGAGAAGCTGGCGGATATTTATGTGCGAGAGGTAGTGGCTAGACATGGGGTGCCAGTATCAGTAGTCTCTGACAGGGATGTGCGGTTTACATCGAGGTTCTAGAAGAAGTTCCACGAGGAATTGGGCACCCAGCTGCATTTTAGTATAGCGTACCACCCCCAGACTGATGGCCAGAGCAAGAGGACGATCCAAACGTTGGAGGACATGCTTCGAGCATGCGTGTTGGATTTTGGAGGGAGTTGGGACACATACCTTCCATTAGTAGAGTTTTCGTACAATAACAGTTATCATGCCAGTATCAACCGAGCTCCATTCGAGATGTTATATGGTCGGAGGTGCAGGACTCCGGTTTGTTGGGACGAGATTGTGCACCGGGTCATGGGGAGCACTGAGGTAGTGCTAAAGACCACCGGGTTGATTTAGCAGGTGCGCAACCGGCTGAGGGTCACACAGAGCCGTCAGAAAAGTTATGCTGACCAGCGGAGATCGGATCTTGAGTTCCAGGTGAGGGACTTTGTGTTACTGAAAGTGTCGCCATGGAAGGGGGTTATCAGGTTTCGGAAGAGGAGCAAGTTAGGGCCCCGATATATAGGCCCTTTCAGGATTACGGCCCGGGTGGGCAAGGTAGCTTATCGCTTGGAGCTACCGGATGAGCTTAGTCAGATTCACAACACTTTCCATGTGTCACAGCTTCGGAAGTGTATCACGGACGAGGCCGCGGTCGTCTCTCTGGACGACATTCAGGTGGATGAGATCCTAAACTACATTGAGAAGCCTGTTTCGATTCTAGATAAGAAGACTAAGGCTCTTCGGAACAAGGAAGTAAAGCTGGTGAAGGTACAATGGCAACACCGAAGAGGTTCCGAATGGACTTGGGAGCCGGAGGACGAGATGCGAGACCACTACCTGGATTTATTTGGGTCAGCAGACTTCGAGGACGAAGTCTAGTTCAAGTGGGGGAGATTTGTAACGCCTCTCCCAAGCATTACTTAAATTATTTATTTAATTTTAAGGTTTTGTGCATGGACTCGACGAGATGGGAGTTCAAATCGTCGAGTAGGAGCCTTATGGGTTGACGCAGGATCGAGACCTACTCGAAGAGTAGGATCTGTAAAGAGAAACCCTAAATTTTTAAGGGTTTGCACCCTATATAAAGAACATAACCTGCCCTTGTGGCCTCCCTTAGTACCTTATTACCCAGAGAAGAGAGTTTACGGTCGTAAACCCCTTTTGAGGGAGAGAAATATCCATTGTGAACAACCTTGAAGTGATTGTGAAGAACTTTAGAGTTTGAAGAGGAAGGAGATTGGAGAGGGACAGTAGATCCAACATCTACATCATTTTTGCCAACATCATAAGGTATAAAGTCTTGATATTGACCCCTAGTTACTTAGATCTCTTTTTTGAAGCAAAATGGCCATTTTTGGGGCAAAATGGAGTCAAGCTTGGATCTGAACTTATCCAGGGATAGGGTTCCAGATCTGGACCTCTTTAGGTCCCAAATACCATAAAGTTGCTTCCTTTATGCAGTTTAGTCTCTTCCCATGCACAAAGACCTTGTAAGAAGCCTAGTTTCAAAGTTATAGCATTGGAGGACCTTGCATGCACGTAAAGTTTGCAACTTTACGTGATATCTGCATTAGGAGAGCTTGGATCTGAAGTTTTGGAACCTAGATACCATGGAAAGGGTCGAACTTAAAGAAGACTGAAGGAACTCGTCGAGTCCCTTGGCTGACTCAAAGATTCGGGTAGTGTTTACTCGTTTGCGGTTGTCGTGAGTTTACAGGTCAGGAGTCTACGGTTGGTTTGATTTTGCGGTCCCATGAGTTTCATAGGGGACTCGGCGAGTCACTAGATGCACTCGGCGAGTTGAGGTCAACATGGACTATTGACCTTGGTTGTTGACCTCGACCTTGACCAGGGATGACTTTAAGGGTAATTATGGGATTATGACAAGTTAATCACATGATGCTTAAAGGCAGTTGATTTGGAGCAGTACGTGGGACATATCTGATTCTAGCTTGTCAGTTCAGCATTCGTGAAAGTTGAGTCTTCTCACCATACCAATGGGTCTAAGGCACCAAGGCCGGCCCATTTTTTGTTATGTGGTACACTAGCTGTAGTAGAGATATGTGGTATGATAGTTAGCTTTATGCTAAGTGGTATGCTAGTGATATAAGACCCCGGGGGGAGCCCGTGGCAGTTGGATATAAGACCATGTGGGGGAGACCATGGCATTCCTAGGTAAAGACCATGTGGGGGAGCCCATGGCATGATGGTATAAGACCATGGGGGGAGCCCACGACATCCTTATATGTTTATGGAGTTGTTATGTAGTATGATCGATACTTCTGTGATATATGATATGATAATTGATTATGTATGTTATTGCATGGAAGACCCTGGGGGGAGCCCGTGGCAGTTGGATATAAGACCATGTGGGGGAGCCCATGGCATTCCTAGGTAAAGACCATGTGGGGGAGCCCATGACATGAAGGTATAAGACCATGGGGGGGGGGGGGGGCACGGCATCCTTATATGTTAGTATGCATGGCTTATGTGATATGTGTAGCTTGGTAGCTATTATGGTATGTGTTATGTGGATTGTGTGTGAGGTATGCTCTGTGGAACTCACTAAGCATTAGCTTATAGTTTGTGGATTTGTTTCAGGTACATCTGAGCCCAAGGGCAAGGGCAAGGCTTGATGGCGCGGCGTGCACTCTCTCACCGACATTTTATGGGACACTCTGATGTTTCTAAATAAATTTGTAATGAATGTGGATTTGAAAACAATTGTTTTGGGATTTCATGGTTTATGGAAATGGTTTGATTAATTAAAAATGAAAAATTTTCTTTGAAAATTTGGGTCGTTACAACTCAGTTGGGTTTACTAGCTCTTCATCTCCATGTTTGGTTAGATTGAGTTTATACTCCATTGGACTCTTGGTGGGGTTGCAATGAAACATACGTGTTTTAACTAGAATGTTCTTAGCATAACCTTCCTGCTTTAAAGTGAACCCTTTATCTTGTTGGTTTACTTCAATTCCCAGGTAGTATGTCACTAGACCAAGATCACTCATCTCAAATCTTGCCTTCATCTCCTTCTTGAACTCCTTTATGTTTTCTGGATTGCTACCTGTCACAAGCAAATCATCCACATATACTTTAATGATCAAAGTGCTTCCATTCTTTGTTCTTGTATACACTGAATACTCCTGAGCACATCTCTTGAAACCCAAATTCTTCAGATACTTGTCTAGACATTAGTTCCAAGCTTTGGGAGCTTGTTTTAAGCCATATAGGGTTTTGAGAGTTTATATACCTTGCCAGATTCATCTTTCTTCTTAAAGCCTTCAAGTTGTGAAACATAGACCTCTTCATTTAAATGCCCATTCAATAACGCCGACTATACGTCCAGGTGATGCACACGCCACCCATTCAAGCCTGCAAGTGCCAAGATGACTCGAACTGTTTCAATTCTTACCACTGGGGCTAAAACCTCTTCATAGTCAATACCATGTTTTTGCACGTACCCTTTAGCTACGATTCTGGATTTGTGCTTCAGGATGTTACCTTTTGGGTCTCGCTTTACCTTGAATACCCACTTCAGACCTATTGCTTTTCTTCCTTTTGGTAATTCGACCAAATTCCAAGTGTCGTTCTTTTCAATCGCTACCAGTTCTGCCTTCATTGCATCAACCTATTCAGCCTTATTCTTTTCTTCTTGATAGGTGGATGGTTCTTCACCATCTTGAGCTATCATTAATTGTTTTGTGGCTTCATCAGTAGGCGATATCTCTTGGGGGCACCGCCACCGGTGGAACTTGAGGCGGTACTGGACGAATTTGGTGAGATCGGTGCATTTGGCATTGATGGTGGGCTCATCGGACTTAAGGGACTATCGTGTGGGCTTGTTAGAGGGTCCAATTGGTAACTGGGCTATGAATTACTACCATTTCAGTCCACATTGACTGGACTTAAATGGTCGTTGGGTGTGACTGGGGTAGACCCATGGATAGATCCATCCGCATCATCGGCGTTTTCAACATCGACAAAACCTTCATCGTTGAAGTCGAGTCCTTCAATGGTGAAGCTTATTCCAGGAGTTCCCTGTATCTTTGTTGTTCTGTCCCACATCCACGCTTTATCTTCTTCGAATACAACATTCATGCTTACATAGATCGACCTAGTATCAGGATCCAATAGCCTATATGCTTTCGTCCCCTTTTCATTCCCCAGATGCACAACACGTTTGCTCCTTTCGTCTAGCTTCTTCAGGTGGTTCTTGTTAATCATCATATGCGCGACACATCCAAACACCCTCAAGTGACCGACATGAGGTTAACGACCAGTCCACATCTCGTAGGGTGTGGAATCCTTCAACGCCTTCGTGCTTATTCTATTCAGTACATAGATGGCGTGCCTCACTGCTTCTCCCCATAGCGTGTGTGGAACCTTCATCATCATTAGGTTACTTCTCGGCATTTCAATCACCGTACGATTACGCCTCTCCACCACTCCGTTCTGCTGTGGGGAGTATGGCGAGGTGTATTGTCGATCAAGTCCCGTTTCATTGCAATAAGTGGTGAATTGGTTGGACACAAATTCACTGCCTCTATTTGTTCTTAAGACTTTAATCTTCTCACCAGTTTCATTCTCCACTTTTGCTCTAAAGTTTTTGAACGACTGAAAAGCTTCATCCTTTGTTTTTAGCAGGTATACCCACATCACTCTACTATAGTCATCCACAAGGAGCATGAAGTACTTGTTTCCTGCTGGTGTGGGGGTGAGACTGGACCACACAAGTCTCCGTGAATCAATTCGAGCCTTTTCTGTGCCCTGAAGCTTGTACAAGATGGATACGGTCTTCTTGATTGTTTTCCAATCAGGCAGCCTTCACATGGTTGGGATGGTATGACTATCTTTGGTATTCCTTCGATCATCTCCTTCTCTGAAATCAACTTCAAAGCAGTGAAGTTTACGTGACCTAACCTTTTGTGCCACAACCAGGTTGGGTTACTGATTTCGGCAACTAGACATCTTGGAGTGACTTCTTTCAGTTCAATCTTGTAGAGACGTTTTGGTGATCGCTGTACCTTCATGAGTAGTCTCATTTTGGAGTCATAAATCCTTAGAAAATTCTGCTAGATTCTAATCTCATCTCCACCTTCTAAGAGCTGGCCAAGGCTTATAATATTGATACACAACTCAGGTATATAGTATACCTCTCTTAGTTTCCTTTGCTCTCCATTTTTGCATTGGAAAATGATCATGCCTCTTCCTTCAATTCTAACCTTTGAGTTGTTACATAACTTTACAGAGCCCTGGACTGTGGTGTCTAGTTCCTGGAATTTGCTTCTTTCTCCAGTCATGTGGTTGCTGGCCCCTGTGTCCAGATACCACATGTTTGATTCACACCCAATATCTCCATTTGATCTCAGCTTTGGGTTCACCTTCTCTTCATTCAACAATACTTCTCCGGTCTCTTCATTGAAGGACGATAATAGTAAGGCTGGTTCATTGTCTATATCTCCTTGAATTTGATTACTTTCTTGATTTCTTTCCTTCCTCGGATTCTTGCATTCAACTGCGTAATGCCCGAACTCCTGGCAATTATAGCACTGTATTTCACTTATGTCTTGACTGTGGCCTCCATTGAAGTTTCTTTCTTTTTGTTGGTGAGGACCTCCTCTGCCACGACCATGAACTCCTAGCAATTATAGCACTGTATTTCAGAGGATGGGCGATCTTAGGGTTTAACTGGTGATTGATCGTTAGGATTGGTAAGCATAGGTTGTCATCAGTGGGATATTAGGAAGAGAGAAGGATTGGGAATCCTTCAATTCTCACGTACCGTGAAGACTTAGTTGAATGAAAGTGGAGGAGAATCGATCAGGTATTCAGGAGCAGAAATAGGTGTGAAACTAGGATGAGTTTCGCATCCCCGTCAGGGGGAAAGGCGATCGAGTGGCCGTCTAGGTTGAGGATTGGGTGAGTTGGGAGTTTAGAAAACGTTCCAACATTTGATTCACGCTCTTCCTTGGCATCAGATAGCAGGTTTTGGGAACCAGGTTAGAGCTCCAGTTAGTACCCGAGTTCAATTGAGTATTAGGACGAGTGTGTGTTCGACCCAGTATGGAAAGTGTTGTAAGACTGTGGGTGTAGCCGTAGCATTCACAAGGTTTTCAGATAGTGATAGAAGTGTTGTAAGTGTACAGGTGTAGCTGTAGCATTCACAAGGTTGTCAGAAAGTGTTAGAAGTGTTGTAAGTCTGTGGGTGTAGCGTAGCATTCACAAGGTTTTCAGATAGTGATAGAAGTCTTGTAAGTCTGTGGGTATAGTCGTAGTATTCACAAGGTTGTCAGAAAGTGTTAGAAGTGTTGTAAGTCTGCGGGGGTAGCCGTAGCATTCACAAAGTTGTCGGATAGTGTTAGAGTGTTGTAAGCCTGCGGGGGTAGCCATAGCTTTCACTAGGTTAGTAGATAGTATGGGAGTGATGATAGATCATGGGATGAACCGTAGCACACATCAGTTCTGGTGCAACAGTGAGGACGAGACAAATCCATAGATTGGATTACAAAATTACATAGATGGATTAGATCTGATGGACCCCGTGGAAGGCCGTGGGATCACCACAGCAGTCATGGGGACAAGGGAAGCAATGGACCGCGTAAGGTCGTTTGTGATAAATGCTATCCTTAGTCATGTAGCAATCACCCTTAGCCTTGGGTTGGGTGATGTCAGGACTCGACATATGGAGCCGATCAGCTAGATCAGAAGGTTGTTAGAGCCACAATGGCAAGATAGCTAGTGGCAACTATAGACAGGTGGGGATTCCGTTCGGAAGTCGCGATGGGCGACTGTATGGGAGCCTTTGGCTCAGTAACCAGGTAGGAACCCGATATTTCAAATGATTGGCGAACGAATTGAGACCAGGGAGGTCTTGGTTCATTTGGACAGCGGACAAGAGGCAGCATAGTGTTCAGGCAGAAGTAGAGATGTGAGGATTCTGATGTGTGGAGTAGTTTGTTGATCGAAGGTGCTAAGTCACTTACAATTGGATTAAATAATCTTAGAGTAATTGATTTGACCCTGTTGCGCAGCTCTCATATGAGTCTAACTATTACAGGGATGAATCTTCTACTCGAAGGATTATTTGAGCCTTCTGTCGAGTATAAGTGTTCTGAAGTGGTATGTGCTTAGCGACTTTGCTCCGTTCGAGATAGCAATGTGATCAGGGATTAGAAAGCATGTGGGATTGATTTTATTTGAGAGAGCGGGGATTCGGTCTTCACCAGGTTTGAAGAATTATTCTAAGGATTCATTGAATGCTCAGAGTTGGAAGGGTTATGGATGGGTTGCCATCAGTGAGAGCCTGATAAGGAGATGTTTAGCACAGGAGAGCTGTCGGGAAGTCAGGTTATTGTAGATTTCAGGTCTCGAAAGGTAGAAGCGGTTTCGCGGAAGCATGAGGTTTGTTTCTTCAGGATGGAATTTCGATTTGGATTTCGGTTATCTCGGGAAGGTTGTCTTATGCCCAGGATCATCGGTTGCGTTCCTCGGATCAGTAGATTAGGATATGGGTATTAGTAAGGAGTGATTTCGAGGACGAAATCTAATTTAAGTGGGGGAGAGTTGTAACGCCCTGTTCCGAATCGCTTTCCTAATTCGGGACTGTGGCCTGAAGATGGGTTATCATAAGGCTGAGGGCCTTTGGAAACGAGAGATCTAGACCCATTTAGGTGCGGATAATGTAATTGAGGTGATACGGGAGTTTGGGTTGTGTCTTGGAGCCAAGGGGTAAATCGGTAAAGTTCCTGTTCGAGCTCTTTATGAATTTTGGATTTTTTTTTTCGAAAGGTTTTGAGGTGAGGATAATCTGATATATGTGTAGAGCTTCTCGCCACCTTTCCGTGGATATAAAGAACATCAAAAACGGAGTTGAAACGAAGAAGTTATGGCCGTTTGAAGTTGGAGTGGTTCGGGTGAGTGATCGTTGACTTGTTGACCAAGCTCATTTAAGTCTCACGACGTGAGCATGAAATGCACCAAAACCCTAATTTTCTGGTATTTAAAGGTATGGGATGATTAGGGTTGCTTCTCCTCAGCCTCTTTCACTCCCAAGTCACTGAAAAACCCTAGATTAGGCCCTCTTGAGCTCTTGAGCTATTGTTGGTGGTTTTGGTGTGCTAATGGTGTTTTGATTCCCTTGAAGAAGAAGAAGGAGCTCTTGTGGTGACTCATTTTTGCAAGATAAGCTCATCTTTGTGGACTTGCTGAACTTCTGAGCTCCAGTAAGGTATAAAGATCCTACCTTTTTCACTTGAGGTTGCTAGATCTAGGTTTTGGCTACCTTCTTTGCATGAGATCTTGGCTTACCAAGCTTGAGGTTCATAAAGTTAGCAACTTTATGAACCATTGAGTCATTTTCTTTATTAGAACCCCTGGATCTGGACTTTGGTGCAAGTTATGGACTCCAAGTTTGAATCTTGATGTTTATACCCATCTTTTGACCTAACTAGTGTTTAAGTAATGTATTGGACATATGTGACTAAAAAGCTTCGATTTTTATGGTGCTTAGGGTCAAGGAAGACCCTCTAGACTGCCCCATGTTAAGGCTTAATGGATTAGGAGCTTAATGCTCATTTTTTTTGGTCAGATCTGAACTCGCGACGTGAGGAATGAAGCCTCACGACGTGAGAGCGTATTCGAGGAAGTTTCTGGGCCAAAATCACGACCTCACAACGTGAGCATAAGGTGTTCATGACGTGAGCATCACCTGAGCAAGTTTTGGGTTATTTGATTGTGGGCTAGCTTGGTATTGGACTTATCCTTTGGTTTGGGCTCATAATGGGCTAAGGATTTTAGAGTAATGGACTTCTGGTTGGGCTTACCTTGCTGGGCTTGCCCTAATGGGCCTTGGATGATGAATTGGGCCTTAGTGGGCCCAATGTAGTTAGGCCTTGATTGGGCCCAATGGGTTTGGACCTTTGGGCCATCGGAAAGTCATTGGTTCAGAAAAATAAATGGCTTTAGGAAAAGGCCCATGAAAGGGTTTGGGCCCAGTTTGGAAAATTGGGTCATTGATGAACTTTATTGGATTTTAAAGTTTTGGGCCTCGATTGTAAGTATTGAATGGACCAGGGGTGAAACATTCATTTCACCCCGCGTAAGAATTAAGGATAATGGTTTGAGACCCAATTGCTAATTGGGTGATATTCTGGTATTGATAGTTCGAGGAGTTGCCAGGACAGCAGCTAAGGATTTCTTGATGGGTTTTGAGCATTCTAACACTCCTATGGTGTACATGCAACCCTAAATACCTTGGATCTATGTTTTCTCTATTATACATGCAAACTTGAACTTTCCAAGGTATTACCCAAACTAGCATACAATCTTTGATACTTGGGTAATATAAACAAGATAGAAGACATACCTTTTAATGAAGCTTGAAGTCTTGAACTTTAAGAGCTTAGCCCCAATAGTGTGGAAGCCTTAAGTGGAATCACAAATCACCAAGCACACCTTGGAACCTTGAGAGAATAGTAAGCACACTAGAAATGACCCACTCTTGTATTCTCTCACATTATTCCAATTTCTTGTGCCAAAGACCTCTTTATATACTATGGAGGATTAGGGTTTCATCCATGTAAACCCTAATACCCATGCCCTTTCATTTCCATAGGATCCATGGGTTAAAAACTCCATGGACTATCCATGCAAGCTTAGCCCAACCTAAATGAACTTGGCCCATACTATATATATAAGAGTCCATATTTAATTAGTTCTTTTTGATCACTAAATTAATTCTTGATCAATACTAATTAAATAATATGATTCCATATTAATATATTAGAACTTATAATATATTAATATAAATCATAAACATATTATTCTCAAAAGACTATCCATATAAATGATGGGTTTGAGCCATAAGAACTTTCCTATGTGCACATGCAAACCCTAATTGCTTGGATCTAGGTTTCTCTAATTGAACATGCATTGAATCCAAGACTTGCAATACTAGATCTAACGTAATATATTGAATCTAATCATATGAAATCAGATCTGAAAGAATACCTTGAATTACTTGCTTGATACTTCTTCTTCTTGGAGCTTAGAGTCATAATTTTCACTCCTCTAATGGCTTACAAACACCAAATAGCAAGAAGATGATCTTGAGAGAGAGGGAGGAGGGATAGAAATCGGCCCTAGGGTTCCTTGGCTTGCAAGAGTGTCGATTTCTCCATCCCAAGGGTCCTATTTATACTATGAGCTATTAGGGTTTCTCCTTTAACCCTAATTGAATGACTTAGGCCCTAAGCAATCCAAGATCCTTCTAGATACAAGGCTTGGACGAAATTAAGGTTCCCAAGCCCCTAAATTTTGTTCACCCTAATATCCATAAGGATACATAGCCCAAAATACAACTATCACACATTTGACAGTTTATGCCCTTTATTCAATTAACCTCTCTAAGTCACCAAATTAATTCTCAATTAATATATGACTTATATTAATCAAATAATATTATTATTTCCTCAATATATTATTCTCATAATATATTAATAATATTTCTTCTCTCTTAACAAATCATCCTGTCAAGTCGCTATGGTGAAGGCAACCCAAAAGGACCATGCATAACCGGGTCAAGTACTTACCAAATATAGTTATAGCCTTAGACACTAATCCAACAGTCTCCCACTTGGATAAGTCTAGTAACTATATATGTAAATATAATCCGATTAGCAATCGTAGCTCTCAAAGACGCTGTCAACTCTGATCTTATCAGTATCCTGTCCTTTAGATAAGGGATTGTATAATCCTCTGTTCTAGATATCGTGCGGACAATTACATGGAACATGGTCATACTTATTGTCCTGCAATTTTGTTTCTCGATCTCATATTCATTTGACATAGAACTTAATTGAACACATCAATTCAGTCCTGACCGGGCCCGGCACATAAGTCAAATCAAATCATCGAGGGGCCCTGATATCGCTTTTACCCTCTTAGGATAAAAGGAACAGATAAACTTTGACTTATATGCATTTATTATCCACTAATCAAATTACACACAACAATACGTTTTATAACATCAATTTACTGATGCGTTTGCGCATTATCAATGCATAACCAATTAACAAACAATAAACCATATATCTAGGTTTTAAGACTATATGATATTACCATCTTGTGATCACTCGTGATAAATTCCATGAAGTGATTCCAACAAGTGCGGGTTTATTCCAATGCTCAAATCAAGTTCATAAGCACTCATGAACGTTGTAGCAAACCTTTGCTATGTCTAATACACTTTAGACAATCTACACACCAATTCATGACAGTCTTCATTCATACCTACTTCCAACATATGAACGACTGTGGACTATTCGAATAATTCGATTATTATCAAATAATTAATTACTCAGGAAGTCAAAACATGCAAAATGAAACAATAGTTAAAAAATTAACATAAGACAGTAGCTTTACTTATAAATAATACTCATTTATTTAATCATCAAATGTCAATTACATTTATCTATTACACGTTTCCAAACTATCTAATCTAAACTAGTATCGTCCTTCAGCCCAATGCTCCTAGCGTGCTGCAAATGCTTAACCCTGCTAAGTCCCTTCGTAAGCGGATCTGCTGGGTTATCCTCTGACGATACCCTTTTTACCACGAGGTGTCCTTCTTCTACTCGATGTCTAATAAAATGATATTTTCTGTCGATATGTCGAGATCTACCATGATCCCTCGGTTCCTTGGTCAAGGCAACCGCTCCTTCATTATCACAAAAAATTTCCATAGGCTCCTTTATGGTAGGCACAACTCCAAGATCACCAATGAAGTTCTTCAACCACATAGCCTCCTTTGACACTTCGCTCGCTGCAATGTACTCTGATTCGCACGTTGAATCAGCTACTGTTTCTTGCTTGGAACTTTTCCAAGTCACCGCTCCCCCATTAAGGGTAAAGACCCAGCCCGACTGCGAACGGTAGTTGTCCCTGTCGGTCTGAAAACTGGCATCACTATACCCTCGCACCTTTAAGTCATCACTCCCTCCAAGGACTAAAAACCATTCCTTGGTCCTCCGAAGGTACTTAAGTATATTCTTGACCGCAATCCAATGAGCTCTGCCCGGGTTCCCTTGATATCTACTGACCATGCTCAAAGCAAAGGCCACATCAGGGCGAGTACAAGTCATAGCGTACATGATTGAGCCAACTGCGGAAGCATAGGGTATTCAGCTCATCCCAGCTATCTCGGCTTCTGTACTCGGGCTTTGAGTCTTACTCAATTTGGCATTACTATGTATCGGTAGTTCTCCCTTTTTTGAGTTTTCCATACTAAAACGTTTTAGTACCTTATCCAAGTAAGTATTCTGACTAAGTCCTATTAGTCTCTTACTTCGTTCTCTCACTATCCTTATTCCTAAAATATAGGAAGCCTCTCCGAGGTCCTTCATAGCGAAACACTTCCCGAGCCAGGACTTAACCTCCTGCAGAGTCGGGACATTGTTTCCTATGAGCAGTATGTCATCGACATACAAAACGAGAAAGCTAACTATACTCCCACTGGCCTTGACATATTCACATGATTCATCTTCACTTCGTACAAATCCAAACTCTTTGACTTTCTCATCGAAGCAAAGATTCCATCTGCGAGACGCTTGCTTAAGCCCATAAATGGACTTCTCAAGCTTACACACTCTATTGGGATGCTTTGGATCGACAAAACCCTCTGGCTGAGCCATGTAAACATCCTCAGCCAACTTCCCATTAAGGAAAGCGGTTTTTACATCCATTTGCCATATTTCATAGTCATGAAATGCAGCAATGGCTAGCATCACCCTAATAGACTTTATCTTCGCAACTGGTGAGAAGGTTTCGTCGTAGTCAACTCCAGGAGTCTGAGTGAAACCCTTCGCAACCAATCGCGCCTTATAAGTGTGCACGTTCCCATCCACGTCGGTCTTCTTCTTGAAGATCCACTTGCACCCGACCGTCTTACGACCTGGTACATTGTCAACCAAATTCCAAACTTGGTTGTCATACATGGACTGGATCTCGCTGTCCATCGCCTCTTTCCATTTTACAGACTCTGGGCCTGCCATGGCTTCCTTATAGCTATTAGGTTCATCTAGATTTATTAGTGTACCATCACTAATATACGTGTCCCCTTCGGTAGTAATATGAAAACCATAAAACTGGGGATGAACTCTAACTCTTTCGAAACGTCTAAGAGGTAAGGACTCGTCAATTGGTTCAACCGGAGTTTCCTCCTCGGGTTGAGCGCCAGTGTTAGAGGTTCCTTCATCGCTAGATTCTTGAATCTCTTCAAGATCGACTTGCCTCCCACTGTCTCCTTGGCTTATGAGTTCTCGCTCTCGGAAAACCCCTCTCCTCGCAACGAAGACAACATTGTCACTTGGTCTATAGAAGAGATATCCAAAGGATTTCTGTGGGTAGCCGATGAATATACATCGCTCACTACGAGGTTCGAGCTTGTCGTGAGTTTCTCGTCTTACGAAAACTTCACAGCCCCAAACCTTGATATGTACCAACGAGGGAGCTTTCCCTGTCCACATCTCGTGAGGTGTTTTGGCAACCTTCTTTGTGGGTACTAAATTAAGGATATGGGCGGCAGTCTCTAAGGCATACCCCCAGAATGAGATAGGTAGTGAAGCACGACTCATCATGGAACGAACCATGTCTAGTAAGGTTCGATTACGCCTCTCAGCTACACCATTCAATTGTGGTGTCCTAGGTGGCGTCAATTGTGAAACTATTCCACATTCCTTGAGGTAGTCGTGGAATTCAAGACTTAGGTACTCTCCACCTCGATCAGATCGAAGCATCTTGATTTTCCTTCCCAATTGATTCTCCACTTCTTGTTTAAACTCCTTGAACTTTTCAAAAGTTTCTGACTTGTGCTTGATTAAGTAGATATACCCATATCTGCTATAATCATCTGTGAAAGTCACATAGAAGCGATTTGCATCCCTTGTGGTGGATCTAAAGGGTCCACATACATCTGTATGTATGAGATCCAATAAACCCTCACCCCTCGCACAAGTGCCAGTGAAGGGTGACTTGGTCATCTTTCCAAGTAAACAAGATTCGCACGTGTCATCTTCCCTAAGGTCGAATGACTCCAACACTCCATCCTTTTGGAGTTTGGCTATGCGCTTCTTGTTGACATGTCCAAGACGACAATGCCACAAGGATGCTTTATCCATACCATTGGAAGAATCCATACACAACACATCATTTCCTAGGTTATCTATAACCATAACAGTTTCATAAATTCCATTACAAGGCATTGCTTCAAAATATAAAACACCATTTAGATAAGCATAAATCGAACCATTCTCATTATTAAACGAATATCTAAATCCTTGTCTAAATAAACCATGAAAAGAAATGATGTTTCTTGCCATATCTGGCGAGTAGCAACAATTATTTAATTCTAAATTCAAACCATTCCTAAGCTCTAAAGAATACACTCCAATCTTGGTGACAGGTGACGTTCTTCTGTTTCCCATGATCAGATTTATTCTTCCAAGCTTCACATCCCTATTTCTTCCTAGTCCCTGCAAATCAGAACAAATGTGGTAACCACACCCTGTATCAAGAACCCAAGAAATAGCATGAGATGAATCATTAGATTTAATTGTGTAAATACCTGCGAAAGATGGCTTGATCTTCCCATCCTTGATGGCTTGCAGATATTCCGGGCAGCTTCTCTTCCAATGCCCTATTTTGTGGCAATGGTGGCACTCTGCCTCCTTTGGGTTTGGGTTGGGCTTAGCAGGATCAACCTTGGTCCCACCAGAAGAGGAACCATTTTGGGACTTTCCTTTGTGGTGGTTCTTTGAAAAAGCCTTCCTCTTCTTGCCCCTTCCCTGTCCAATAGCCAAAACAGGAGCAACGGGTGGATTGGGAGTTGGTGCAACAGACTTGTCCTTGAGGTTGCTCTCAGCAGTCCTCAGAAGCCCTTGGAGTTTGCTTAGGGTGACCTCTTCCCTGTTCATGTGGTAGGTCATCCTGAATTGGTTGTAGCATGAGGGTAAGGAGTGAAGAACAATGTCGATAGCCAAATCTTCCCCAAAGTTGACATTCAACTTGCGAAGACGATCAACATACCTTTGCATAAGAGTAACAACATTTATTCAAATCAAACATTAACCCATTATTAAACAATAAAGAATAAACTCCTATCTTGGTAACAGGTGATGCTTTCCTATTCCCCATGATTAAGTTTATCTTCCCGTGTTCCACTTTCTCACTTCTTCTTAGGCCCTGCAAATCAGTACAAATGTGAATACCACAACCTGTATCAAGCACCCAATAGTTAGTACGCAATGAGTTATTAGACAATATAGTGTAAATACCTGCATGGGTGAGTTTAACTTTCCCATCCTTTACATCCTGCAGGTATTTGGGGCAGCTTCGCTTCCAGTGCCCTTTTTCCTGGCAGTAGAAGCATTGTGCTTCCTTTGGGTTTGAAGAAGGAGTAATGGAACCTTTCTTGGTTCCACTTGAAGAGGAGCCATCAAGAGACTTTCCCTTGGTACCCTTCGAAGGGGTCTTTCTCTTCTTCCCCTTTCCCTACCCAATTGCCAGGACAGGAGCAGAATTAGGAGTAGGAGTAACAGCTGATTTACTTTTAAGGCCACTTTCAGCGGTCCTTAAAAGTCCTTGAAGCTTACTTAGTGTGACTTCCTCCTTGTTTATATGATAAGTCATGTGAAACTGATCATAACTTGGAGGTAAGGAATGGAGAATGATGTCAATCGCCATGTCCTCAGGAAAGTCCACATTAAGCTTCAATAGCCGGTCCACGAACCTTTGCATTTTCTGCAAGTGACCGGTGAGGGATTCTCCCTCTTTCATCCTAGCTGTTATCATGTAGGAAATGATTTCATACCTCTCCTGACGAGCACTCTGATGGTACCTATCCATCAGATCCTGGTGCATCTCAAAAGGGTAGAAATCTTCATAGGATTTCTGGAGTTCTGCTGTCATTGTGGCCAGCATGATACAAGACACCTTAGTGGCATCTTTCTCATGGGTAATGTACTCAGCAATCTCCTCAGGAGTAGCGGTCGACTCATCGATAACCTTTAGCTCCTTATCGAGGACATACTCTTTGCCCTCATAGCGAGTAATCATTCTGATGTTTCTAATCCATTCATTGAAATTGGAACCATCAAAAGTGATTTTCCCACACAAGTTCATTAGGGAAAAGGAGCCTGTAGGGTTTGAGCCAGTAGCAGTGTTGGACGACATCTAAAAAGAAAGAAAGATAAGTTTTATTAGATAAAGAGTCCTTAATAAGTCACCCAAATGAAGTATTAAGGCTAAGACCCAACAAACTATTTATAGTTGGAAGAGGGATGTCGTAATCCAAGCTATAAAATATTTGAAGGTAGGTAAATGACGATTTACCAATTTCCACCACGAAAACGAAATAGATTATTAAGTTTTATTGGATTTGAAATTCCTAGATCTTTTGAGATACATTGAACTTTCAATGGCATGTTTGAATCTCGATTGTGCCCTCTCAAGTTTGTGACTGCGATGCCGAGGATCACAAACAAGGTGTGAATAACCATGCAAATTGACTTGGTACCCTTAACTTTTATCACCTAATCGATGTGTCGATTAACCACACGCGCTCCACCGATCTATGATAATATTAAGTTACCCTTTACCACCCTTACTAGTCCTTGTTAGTGTGTCGGTTAACCACACACACTCCACTAACGACTTGGTAAGGTACAAAGTGTAATTTCATGGGTTAGAACCTATTTCACATTTTCCTAAAGTAACTAAGATTTGAATTATTAAAGTATAGTTACTTTATAATTTCATTATACTTTTAATGAGGACTTAAAGTCCTTGTCCTACCCGTTCGGCTAACGACCCTCCACCAGTCAAGGAAGCGGTGGGTGAGAGTGGACACCCATTAAGCTGCCATTTTATAGGCATCAACCTTATACCCCCCCCTTATAGACCGACTTCGTGAATGAGGCCTACTAATGGTAAACTGACTTATTCTTATACATATCTATATATTTAAACTTTTAATATAATAATAGTAGAAGGGTTGAATTTTAAACTTTTAAAATTCTAAGGTTCAATTTGGAAATTAAAGTATTAGGGTGTAAGACTTTACAAATTCCAAAACTTGAGGGCAAGTATTGAAACTATTCAAGACTTTTCATTCATAACTTATGAGTTTAATGGTCCATTAAAATGAAGACTCTCCATTTTATGTAACCTCTTATTCTTTAATGACACTTTTAAAGAAGTGACTTTTGGTTATCCATAACTTGAGGACAAGTTATGGACTCCATCATTAGCCATTAAGATCAAAAATCATACTTACATGCAAGTTATACATAATTCCTATGATCTTCTAAAACTCATAAGAACATGAACATTCATATCAAAATCTCAAGAATCATATTAACACATATAAAACATGGAATTTTGATATTATCCATTGTAAATGGATTAGCATAAGCATTACACCATCTAAAACAAGTTTTAAAACACCAAAACAGTTTAGGGTAATGTTTCTAGTCCATTTCCAGCAGCAAAACTCGAAAAATTACATTCAGGGGCTCCTACTCGTCGAGTGCAAGAACCTACTCGACGAGTAGGATGAATTTTCACATGGACTCGTCGAGTCGCCCCATGGAATCGGCGAGTTCATGCTGCAGATAGCAGTTTTTTGAGCGTTTTCAACAAGTTTGCATCAAGTATCAAGAAAACAAGCCTAGGCTTTGATACCACTGTTGGGTTTTGAGCATTCTAACACTCCTATGGTGTATATGCAACCCTAGAAACCTTAGATCTATGTTTTCTCTAAAAACATGCAAATTTAATTTTCCAAGGTTTACTTCCTATCTAGCATGTTATGGGAAACTTGTAATAACATACCTTTTAGTAGCTTGGATTCCATGATGACTTTGTGAGCCTAGCACCCCAAATGTGATGCCTCAAATGCTTCACACAACACCACAATACTTGGAATAACCTTGATAGAAGTTCACTATACTCTAAAATCAGCTAGCCTCTTACTTGCTTGTAGTAGTGCCGATTTTGCTAGTCTAGGGATCTTTATATAGTTGTGGCACAAGTAGGGTTACACCATGTAAACCCTAATTGTCATGGCTTTCCATATTCCATGATCCATGGGTTTGTAACCTCCATGGACTATCCATGGAGCACCTTATGGGTCTTAACCCAATCCATACAAACCATGGATCATTAGCCCGCTATGTAAGAATAGATTATTTACACAATCAACCTCATATATTTAATTAGTCTCTTTTTGATCACTTAATTAATTCCAGATTAATTCTTTGAGCAATACTAATTAAATAATATTATTAATATATTATTACTTATAATATATTAATAAACCTTAAGTGTCCTTTCTCTCATTTTGGTCTATCCAAGTATTGCAATGCCATGCAACCCAAATTGACCATGTCGGGTCGGGTCAAGTACATACCAAATATAGTTATGGACTTAGACACTATATCCAACACTTTTGTGGTGGATTTGACCAGTGCACAAGAATGTGTATTCGATCCCTTAGTTCTTCACTTGACTCACATATACATGTGAACGAGGAATTAGTCTTAATTTTCCAAAGCTGAAAGTTCTCATTCATCATACTATACAACTTACATGATTCCAAGTTTCTATCCAACTGAAACTTGGGTGATGAGAATCTTTCTTTATTTGGTAAATTATGACACTACCACAAATGAATGAATCAAATCTATTTTCCAATATTGCAATCAATGGAAACATATAAACAACAATTTTCCACAAATTCCATTGTAACGATACTTAAAATAAATAAAAACGAAACTTTCTCTTTTAGTTAAAACTTGCAGAAAAACTTATCCTTACAATGCAAATGCATATGAAAACTATGTTGTTATCTATTCCTAAGCAATCTATCACAACTCTTAAGCAGCAGCTCAAAAATTCTGATCACCGAACCATGCGATCGAAATTCATCTTCGAGATCAGAATCAACTTACTCTTCCTTTAAGTTTCCTCTCTTTGCTTGATCCTGCCATACATCAAAATGTATTAAGAATCTTCAAATAGGAACTTAATTGAGTTAGATAGTGGACTTACCTGAAGCAGAGTCAAACTTTTTGACTAGACCTTCTCTCAGATCTTTCAAGTAGTTAAGGCAGCTTCGCAACCAATGCCCCTTCCTTTGGCAACAGAAACATATGGACCCTTTGGGAATGGCACATAGGACTATCTCATACTTAGCCTTTCTCTTTACCATTTGGTCAACCGAGCTGACTATGGCCGATCCCCTTTCCATTGGGAAGAAAAAGCTTTTCTAGATATCCAATGTTACCAATTGTCAATGTCCATGGTAGTTTGGGAAGTTGATCTACTAATCAAATTTGCTTTACCAGAGCTCCAAATCATTGTTGATTCAGCAGCACCAAGAAAATAGATAAGATCATTAGGGTCATGTCATCGTCTGTTACATAGTAGTCCCAAAGGAACTCACTCTGTGACTTAGAAAGTGATTGAACAACCATCTTTCTCAAGACTTTGACACCCAACTCTCCCGGCTTCTCAATATGTGACTTCATCTCCAAGATGTGAGCACACATAGACCTTGCTTTCCAATAGGGCTTGAGTGAGCTTGAACTTGTGAGTTAGGGAGAATAATTGGAGGAGGTGGAGGGAGTGAAGAATGATTTCCGGGACATCATCTTCAAGAGTTTTGGGAAGATCATAATTGTCTGAACCAGACATCTTTTGGGGGATATTCAAGATAGTTGATTTAAAGTCCTTAATATAACACCCAATATGAAATATTAAGGCTATGACCCAACACAATATTTTATAACTTGGAAGAGGGATGCTGCAATCTAAGCTATAGAATATTTGAAGGTAGGCGAATGACGATTCACCAATTTCCACCCTGAAAAACGAAATAATTTATTAGGTTTTAATTAGATTTGAAACTCTTAGATCTTTTGAGATTCATTGAACTTTTCAATGGCATGTTTCAATCTCGATTGTGCCCTCTCAAATTTTGTGACTGGGATGCCGAGGATCACAAAACAAGGTGTGAATAACCATGCAAATATACTTGGTATCCTTAATATTTACCACTCAATCGATGTGTCGGTTAACCACACGCGCTCCACCGATACTATGATAAACATTAAGTTACCCTTTTCCTACCTTGTTAAATCCAGGTTAGTGTGCCGGTTAACCACACACGCTCCACTAACGACTTAAGCAAAGTGCAAAGTGTAATTTCATGGGTTAGCACCAAATTCACATTTTCCTAAGTAACTAAGATTGGGAATTTATAAAAGGTTTACTTACTTAGTATTTATCATTAATACTTTTAATGAAGAGAGAATTATAGTCCTTGTCCTACCCGTTCGGCTAACGACCCTCCACCAGTCAAGGAAGCGGTGGGTGAGAGTGGACACCCATTAAACTACCATTTTATAGGCAATAACCTTATACCCCCCTTATAGACCGGCTTCGTGAATGAGGCCTACTAACGGTAAGACTGACTTGATCTTATATATATATATATATATATATATATATATATATATATATATATATATATATATATATATATATATATATTATTAACTTATAATACTATAAAGTATAAGGGTTGAATTTTAACTTTTAAAATTCTAAGGGCTTAACTTGGAATTAAAGTATTCATGAGGGGAAACTTTACAAATTCCGAAACTTGAGGGCAAGTTTTGAACTATTCAAAAACTTTTCAATTCCATAACTTATGTGTTTAATGTAGTTTTAATGAAAAACTCTTCAAATTCCATAACTTGAGGACAAGTTATGGAAGACTTTAAAACATTTAAAAATGAGACTCTCCATTTTTCATAACTTATGGAAATATTATGAGTTGTAATAGTCATAAATGTGACTTTTCATATAACTTGGGGACAAGTTACAAAAACACATATTATGAACAACTTTTAGATTAATTTGGATTGAAAACATATTATCACATAACTTTTCTATTAATCTAAGTCAACTCATAAGAACAAGATAATTCAAATCAAACAATTTTCATGTAATTATCCTAACCATTAAATTAATACAAAACATGAATCTATTGACAATTATCTATGAAATTGGATTAGCATGAACATTACCACATCAAAAACAGGTTTACAAGTTCAAAAACAGCTTAGGGTAATGTTCCTAGTCCAATTCCAGCCATAAAACTCGAAAATATGATGTCTGGGGGTCCAACTCATCGAGTGCATGAACCAACTCGACAAGTTGGATGAATTTGCACATGGACTCGTCGAGTCCCTCAATGGACTCGTCGAGTCACCTGTCCAGACAGCAAAAAATTCGATTTTTTCAGCTTTTTTCAGCAAATTGCATCAAGTATAAAAGAAAACAAGCCTAGGCTCTGATACCACTGATGAGTTTTGAGCATTCTAACACTCCTATGGTGTACATGCAACCCTAAATACCTTGGATCTATGTTTTCTCTATTATACATGCAAACTTGAACCTTCCAAGGTATTACCCTAACTAGCATACAATCTTTGATACTTGGGTAATATAAACAAGATATAAGACATACCTTTTAATGAAGCTTGAAGTCTTGAACTTTAAGAGCTTAGCCTCAATAGTGTGGAAGCCTCAAGTGGAATCACAAATCACCAAGAACACCTTGGAACCTTGAGAGAATAGTAAGCACACTAGAAATGACCCACTCTTGTATCCTCACACACTAGTCCAATTTCTTGTGCCAAAGACCTCTTTATATAGTATGGAGGATTAGGGTTTCATCCATGTAAACCCTAATACCCATGCCCTTTCATTTCCATAGGATCCATGGGTTAAAAACTCCATGGACTATCCATGCAAGCTTAGCCCAACCTAAATGAACTTGGCCCATACTATATATATATATATATATATATATATATATATATATATATATATATATATATATATATATATATATATATATATATATATAAGAGTCCATATTTAATTAGTTCCTTTTGATCACTAAATTAATTCTAAATTAATTCTTGATCAATACTAATTAAATAATATCATTCCATATTAATATATTAGAACTTATAATATATTAATATAAATCATAAACATACTATTCTCAAAAGACTATCCATATAAATTGTTCCGGTGAAGTGCAACCCAAATGGACCATGCCAAATCGGGTCAAGGACATACCAATAATATTTATGGGCTTAGACACTAATCCAACATTTCTTGCACTGGACTTCTGCAGCGCGAGGTGAGTTACCTTCCAGTAGAAGTGGGTCTAAGGCCACAATGTTGGCCCACTAGTAGGAGTTGTTTGTTAGATGATTGTCTTTGTGATAATTGTCTGGTATGCCACGATCTGTTATGTTTATGTGCTAGTATGCTATGATGTTATGTGATAGTTGTAGTAAGGGGAATAGTCCCCGTATCAGTTGAAAGGACCAAAAGGGTAGGTCGGACACCCCGGTATGTCTGACAGGGGTAGGTTAGGCACCCCGGTATGCCTAGCAGGGGTAGGTTGAGCACCCCGGTATGCTCAGCAGGGTAGGTCTGGCACCCAGATATGCCTGACAGGGGTAGGTTGGGCACCCCGGTATGCCTGACAGTATGTTATTTGTATGGTATGTGGTATGATGTGGGAACTCACTAAGCTTCGTGATTACGGTTTACAGCTTTGGTTTCAGGTACTTTATTTTCAAAGGAAATGAGCCGGCTCGATCGCAGTGCATCACACTATGTTTTCCGCACATGAGATCTTTGGGATTACACTCTGATATTGTTTTATGTTAACATGTTTTGATTATTGACACTTTGGTTTTGACATGGAATGTTATTATGGATGTTTCTATACTAATTGGTTTTATAATAACTTAATTAAAAATGAAATTTTTGGTCTTGAATTTTGGGATGTTACACCTTGGGACTGCATGAATACCCTCATTTTGATTGCCCAAGCAGCATAATTTGACCTTGCATTCGATAATGAAGTGTGACCTGTCCATCCTTTTCACCATTGCTTCATGACATATCTATCACACGAGGTTGATACTTTGGCATAAACCAGGAGTGCTCTGATACCAAATGTTGGTTTCAACCTGTTTACACAAGCTTTACACAGTGCAAGGGACAAAAATACACAAAGCAGGGGACAAGAATTCACACAGAGAAGAAGGCAGATGTGTATACTTTTTTATTCAATGATAAAGAAAGGAAAATTGGGGACATAAACAAACGTACACTCGCCTGTCAATTTAAGCTAGAACTTAGCTGAAAATTAGGATCAAACTTGACTAGTTGCCAAAGACCAGGAACACTCTCACTGGCATCTTTGATTTATTCAAAAACATTAAAAACGCGCATAAGACTAAGATTCTGAATTAACCTTAACAGGAAAAACTCATCATTTTGATGGAACAAGTTGGGTATCATCTCTCTGTGACGCGGGAAGTCAACTCTCCCAGTCTTCCTCTTGCCCTCTGTGCTATGGATTTGTCCGTTGGATAAAGTAATGGTTCTTCCTATCCGCGGGAGCAAACACCAGCAGACCACTGCTGTTCTCCGGGTCGATCTTCCTTTTACCCTTTGTGTAATGGTTTTTTCCGTTGGGTCGATTCTTTTTTACAACAAGTACTTTCGATGATAGCAACTTGCGGTTGACGCGACTACCGATCGTCGACGACTCTCTGTGATCGGTTGCCTTCTTATCCGGCTGGAACATATGCCGGAAGGCCTGATCTCACATCTTTTTTTGCTAAGTTTTTCGATCCAATATTCATCATGGTTGGTGCTACGGTCGGCTATCGTACAAACCAATCGAATGAAGCTTTGATTGCCAAGTTAGGGCATAATGTTTACGTAACTAATTTTCCTGATCATTTTACTCAACGAGAATTGTGGTGTACCTGTGAAAAGTTTAGGACTGTCTTAGACGTGTTTATTTCTATAAGGCTTTCAAGAATGGGAAAATATTTTGCTTTTGTTCGGTTTTCTAAATTAGTGAACATTGATACCTTAATGTCTAAACTTTGCACCATTTGGATTAGGAATTGTAAACTTTTTGCTAATCTGGCCAGATTTCAAAGGGGTCGTTTGGGAGGTAATGTACCGGATGTGGGTGTCATGAATGTTGGCACGGTTTGTCAACATAAGACTAAAGGTTTTTCTTATGCTTCTGTTCTTAAAGGCAACAATGGAGATAGCTTATTGAATGAAACAGATGTAACCAAACCAACTTTAGTGCTCGATGAGAATTGTCAAATTAAAAGGAATTATGATTGTTTTCTTATTGGATCGGTGAAAGACTTTCGTTCTCTTACAAACCTACATGTAATATGTAATTTGATAAAGTTTGGTTACTTAGGAGGTACGTGAGTGTTGTTGGAGTTTAACTCTATTCAAGCTAATGACAAAAATTTTCATCATGTCGGGGCTAAGTCTTGGTTCTCTATGCAGCATGCATGAAGTCAAGATTTTGTCTTGAAAGAACGGGTGGTTTGGGTTGATTTTGAAGGGGTCCCTCCAATTGCATGTTCGGATAAAACTTATGCTAGAATTGCTCGAAAATGGGGGGATGGTCTTTATATGGGAAACCCGAAGGATAATAATTTCGATAGTAAGCGTTTATGTATCTCTACTTTGGAACAATCGTTGGTCATGGAGGCCTTTAAAGTTATTGTTCGTGGTCGTGTTTTCTTGGTTCGAGGAAAGGAAATAATAGGTTGGACTCTAGATTTTATTGAGGATGAGTCGAAGATGGATGTAGAGGAAGATGAACCTTGTGTTAAGGATAATGGTTTTGTTGATCTAGAAGATGGTGAAATACGCAACTCGGTAGAGGTGGAGTCTTGGAAAGAGGATGATCATTCTCAAGGTATCCCATATACTTTTCAACAAGAGCCAATCAATGAAATTTCAAATCAAGGGGATCGAGTTTCTGAGGATCCATTGGGTACTTATGATGTGCTTCAAAAGGAGGTTCAAGTGAATAATAGTATAGATGATAATTATCTCATCCCCCGGGTTTTACTCCACATGGGTCTCCGTCTCATGTTGTTTAGCAGCCACCTCAACACCCCCTACAACAACAGGCACAACATCAACAATTACAACATCATCAGGTGCAAAATCCGGATCAGATCCCAGTGCAGAAACAACAACAGCAACCGCAACAACATGCTCACCCGGGGCAGCAACATCCTTTTCAGTGACAGCAGTAGCAGGTTAGGGGAGGGCCTGTGGTGGGTCCGAAGGTGGTGGTTTTCGGCTCTAGTGCATCCAAAAGTGTGAATTCCAAGGTTTTGGGGTGATGGGATGAGTTTAAAGGGTTCTCAATCGTCTTTGGGAGACTCAATAATATTTTTATAAATACCTCTAGGTTTCTCTATGGTTGAAGAGTTAAATGCTTTTATTGATATCGGGTAATCTATGGGGTATTATATGGATGGTTGTATGAAAAATATTCAAGAGTTGATTAATGAGTACGGAGATTTGAACGTTAACCCATGAATTGCCTTTCTTTAAATGTTCAAGGGTTAAGGAAGGAACCAAAGCACACATGGATAAAGAATCTGTGTGGGAAACATCATGTCTTGTTTTTGTCTTTACAAGAAACGAAAAAGAAGCATTTTGAATTGTTTAGTGTTCATTCAGTTTGGGGAAACTTAGATTTTGATTATCCTTATAGTGGTTCTAGAGGCTTATCGGGTGGTATTATTTGTGTTTGGGATAAATCTAGATTTCTGAAATCTCAGGTTCTTGTTCAGCCTCACTTTATTATCATTGAAGGAACGTGGCTTCCTTCTAATTCGAAGTTTTTTGTGATTTCTATCTATGCTCCTCAGTCTATTTCAGAAAAAAAAAGTAATTGGGATCATCTTTCTCGGGTTAGTGGAAGGTGGGATGGGGAGACTATTATTATGGGTGATTTTAATGAAGTTAGGTGTGAAAGTGAAAGATATGGGTCGATTTTCAATGCTTCTGATGCGGGTGTTTTTAACAATTTTATTGCTACTGCTTCTTTGTTTGACGTTCCGCTTGGTGGGTTTTCTTTCACTTGGTCTGATAGAGTTGCGGGCAAGATAAGTAAGCTTGATAGAGTCCTTATTTCTTATGGTCTTCTGGAGGTTTTCCCTAATATTTCAGGTGTTATTCTTGACCTACATCTATCTGATCATCGGCCTATTTTTTTTAAAAGAATCGGTTATTGATTATGGCCCTATGCCTTTCAGAGTTTTCCATTCTTGGTTTTCTGTTGATGGGTTCGAGCACGTGGTGGTAGACTCTTGGATGAATGATGGAATTACTGATTCCAATGCGATGGTTGGTTTAAAAAAGAAATTACATGTATTAAAAAAGAATCTCAAGTTATGGAATTCTCAAGTTAGAGAGTCTCGGGCTACTTCTAAAGTAGAGATTCACAAGAAACTTGTTGATATTGATCGTAGAATTGATCAAGGTCTAGGTGTGGCTTCTGATTCAGTGGACCGGGTGGCTCTTCTCAAAGAAAGTGTGAAGATAGATCAAGTTGAGGTGGCCGATATGGCTCAAAAAGCTAAGATTAGATGGGCTATTGAATGTGATGAAAATTCTAAATATTTTCATGGTATTCTGAACAAGAAGATAAGAGAACTGGCAATTCGTGGTATCCTGCATGAAGGCGATTGGACTGATGATCCGTCATAAGTGAAAGTTGAGTTATTGGAGCACTTCAGAAATCGGTTTGCCAAGCCTATGGCTACTCGTGGCTTGGTTAATCATGAATTTCCTAATATTCTTAGTTCCGATCAGGCCGCGATTTTGGAGGATGATGTGTCTCCTGAGGATACCAAGAGAGTTGTGTTGGATTGTGGGACTGATAAATCTCCAGGACCTGATGGTTTCTCTTTTGATTTTATTAGACGGTTTTGGCATATTCTTGAGAAAGACTTTGTTACAGCTGTTAAGGAGTTTTTCAAGTCTAGTTCCTTTCCAAAAGGGTGCAATCCGTCTTTTATTGCTTTGATTCCAAAAGTTAATGACATAAAATTGATCAAGGACTTTAGACCCATCAGTCTTATTGGTTGTCAATATAAGATCGTGGGTAAGATTTTGGCTAATCGTTTGGTTACTATGATTGACGGGTTGGTTAGCCAGGAGCAGTCGGCGTTTATTAGAGATAGACAAATTCTGGACGGGCCTTTCATCAAGAATGAGGTTATTTCTTGGTGCATGAGAAAGAAAAAGAAGGTTATGGTGTTTAAAGTAGATTTTGAAAAAGCCTATGATTTGGTTAGATGGGATTTTCTAGATGACGTGCTCCGCCTTATGGGTTTTGGCCAGATCTGGAGGCGTTGGATTCAAGGGTGCCTTCAGTATTGTAGGGCCTCTGTGCTTGTTAATGGAGCTATTACGAATGAGTTCCAGTTTTATAGAGGCTTAAGACAAGGGGATCCCCTGTCTCCTTTCCTTTTTATTTTGGTTATGGAGAGTTTGCATGTTGCCTTTAGTAGAGTTGTTGTCCGTGGGCTTTTTTCGGGCATTCATATTGACTCGGATGCTGATTTTTGTATTTCTCATCTTTTCTATGCGGATGATGCTATTTTCTTGGGGGACTGGAAAGAATCTAATGTCTTTTCTATTGACCATGTATTTCGGTGTTTCTTCTTTACTTCGGGTTTGAAAATTAATCTTTCTAAGAGCTCTCTTCTTGGTATTGGAGTTCCTTTTGAGCAGGTGTCTATCTTGGCGAATCATATGGGTTGTGGTACTATAACTCTTCCGTTTCCGTATCTTGGTTTGGTTGTTGGTGGTATGATGAATCGAATTTCGTCTTGGATAGAGGTGGTGGCTAAGATAGCGTCGATGCTTTCTACATGGAAAGTTAAGACCCTTTCTATTGGTGGTAGACTGACTCTTATCAAGTCATTCTTGGTTCTATGCCTACTTTTTTATGTCCCTTTTTAAGGCTCCGATGTCCGTTCTTCAGCATATTGAAAGCTTGCGTAATAACTTCTTTATTGGTGCGGATTTGGAAGAGAAAAAATTTACGTGGGTTTGTTGGAAAAAAAATTAGCGCATAAATCTAATGGTGGTATGGGGGTGAACAATATTTTTGGTCTTAATTGTGCCCTTCTTTTCAAATGGGTGTGGTAGTTTCTTACTTCTCCTGATGCGCTTTGGGCCAGAGTTGTTAGGGTGATTCATGGTGTCAGTGCTTTTATTGGTGTCTCTCTGCCTGCAGGGAGTTCCTCTATTTGGATTGATATTTTGAAAGTTGTTTCCCAGATTTCTGAGAAAGGTTTTGATCTTCTTCGATTTTGTAAAAGAAAGGTAGGTGATGGTGCTATTACTTCTTTCTGGGAGGATGTTTGGTTTGGTGATTCTCCGCTTAAGCTTTGTTTTCTGAGACTTTTCAATCTGGAGTTGGATAAGCATATTCGGGTTAAAGATAAATTTCCCCACTCTTCTTTGTTGTTATCTTTTCGCATGTTGCCTAGGGGAGGGGCCGAGAATATGCAATGGTCTGAGTTTCGAGCTTTGATTGATGACGTTTCTTTAGCCCTTGTTAAAGATAGGTGGGTGTGATCCTTAGTTGGTGATGGGGAGTTCTTTGTGTCTTCATCGTGTGGTTTTTTATAATGTTTTGTTACCTACGTCTTCTTCTCATACTCGGTGGTGTAGAGTGGTTTCGATTAAGGTGAATGTGTTTGCTTGGAGGTTGTCTTTGGATAAACTCCCCACGCGTGTGAACCTAGATAGACGTGGTTTGGATAATCCTTCTTTACATTGCCCGGTTTGTGATTATGCTTCGGAGAGTTCTAGTCATCTTTTTTTCTTGTGTCGGCTTGCCTCGGAGGTCCAAGTTCATATTTGTCGTTGGTAGGGTATTGATGCGTCGAGTATTTTCTCCTTCTCAAGTGTACTTGGTTAGAAGGTCTAAGGCTTTCTGGGAATTTGAAATCTTGGTTGGAAAGCATTTTCTTCTCTGCTTGGTGGCATATAAGAAATTTTCGTAATGTTATGCTTTTTGCTGCTTTGAAGCCGAAGTTTGGAGATTTTTTTGATAAGTTTGTCACGCAGTCTTTTTTATGGTGTAATGCTAGGTCAAAAAACAATCTTAACTGGGTGGGTTGGCTTCAAAACCCTATGTGTGTTGTTGCTTGATGTTTGACTAATTTCTTGCTAGTCATTTTTTTGTTTTTTTTATAAAATCTTCAGTCGTTCAAAAAAAATCTCATTGCACCGACCAATGTCATCTGTACTAGTGAATAATGCCACATGGCAAAATAGGGTGTAGACAAATGGAAGATTTTTTTATTAAAAGAGATAGATAGATTACTCAATTTACATATATTTTGTTGTAATCTTCATGTATTTTAGGAAGTGAGTTGCTATGTAGCAGGATCTACTTATAAACTATTCCTTAAATCTATATATGTCCACAAGAGTACATGAAACCTCAACCTCAAGGAAGGATGATAACACCTGATACCGTTGGGCTAAAAGCCCTTTGGTGTCGACTATGTGATACTATGATATGAGACCGTGGGTTTCCCATATTAAACACAACATTCGGCTTGTTTGATTGTTTTATTTCATTATTATGTTTAACTATGATATACACGAGACATTGTGTTTCTTAAAAAACAAGGTTCAAGCAAAATATCTTCTCAACTTGAATCACACATAATCATATTACAAAACTGACCTGTAACATGATTAAGAGGATAAGAGGCATAATCACGAAAAGTAAGGTTTGTCATGAAAAAAAAATATTTAATTAAGATTATATGCAAAAAAACTAGCAACTTATTTCCAATATATGAAAAATAAGTTTCTATTAAATGAATGTTACAAAGGTCAACCATTATGGATGCTTTAGATAGATATCTTACTAGACATGGGTGCAATTATCAACACAATTAATATACAAAATTCTCACCTTTATTAATCCATATTAATCATACAAATAACTTGCCATACACAAGTACATATCTTTACACACCTAATACTTACAACTCGAGAATCTTTAATCCAATCTTTAAATTTGCTACTTAGGACCTTTAAAACATCATCAAATTACTCATATATCATACAAAATACTAGATTAAGACACCTTAATGATACACACTTGTTGAAGATTCAAGACACTCTTTGATCATCTCCTTAATCTTTACATTCATCATCTTATCTTTCACACTCGCAAGCATCTTACAATAAAACATTTCAAGTCTTACAAGCTTTCCATAATCACAACTCTCCAACATATTCTCCCACTCTTTACCAACATCATATGAACTCTTTAAAGACACCAATAAATCTTTCTCCTCTTCAAAAGGCTTCCCAAAAATCATACCATGAAGTATGCTCGCATAATGCTCCATTGTAGAAAGCTTAGAATGTAACAAATCTATCTCTTTTATTGCAAGATTGAGTTCCTTTTTCATCTTTATGATCTCAAACGAATCTTTTTCATCTAATTTCTCACTTTTTTTAAAATCTTCTTCTAGTGGTGGCCATAACACAAGATTGGGGGCAAAAAAGTCATTTACTTGACCATTTCCAAGAACCCCACTTCTCCCTCTCCCCCATGACCAAAGCTTATATCCATTATCTGCAAGAAGAACAGTATGTGCAGCCCCACAAGCTACTTGTACAGGATCTTGAAAGCAAGGGTATTTTAGTCCATTACACGGTATCAAACGTGGAGTAACCGCATCTCCACCTTCACTTTCTGTAAGGCCTAGCCCATTTCCCATTCCAAATGACCAAACATACCCCTCTGATGAAACAACACTCGTATGAAACAACCCACAATCCACTGATATCAACCATACATTTTCAGGTATCCCTTCAACGATTTCAGGGTATAGAGAATCCTTACTGGTGCCCTGCCCGAGCTGCCCGTGATCCCCAAGTCCAAAACTCCAGCATACACTTTTTAACATGTCGCCATCTGTTTTTGAGAGTATAGAAGTGTGAAAGGCTCCACAAGCTACTTCATATGGTGTGTAAGATGATTCTTGATTGAATGTTTCAATGATTTGAGGAGTTGTTCGAATCTCTGTGTCTCCTAACCCTAGCTGCCCGTGATTGTTGTTGCCCCAGGTATAGCAAACAAGATTGTCATCACCTTTATATGTTTCTCCAGTGCTAACTAATGCTACAATGTGTTCATTTCCACATGCTACTTTGACCACAGTTTGACCATGGAAGTTCCAAACGGGTATTGGAGTGTATGTAGGGACAAGAGAGAATTCACCTTCTGTTAAACTATCTTGTGGAGGACAGTTTCCCCACATCCAGAGGGATCCAAGGTTGTCTATGGCAAGTGACATCATTCCTCCAGCTTTTATGGAAGAAATCTGGAAGAAGAAGAAGAAGAAGAAGAAGTTGAATTCGTGATATAAATTATCAGAAATTTGAAAAAGGAACGATGAGGAGAGCTTAATTTGAAACCTGAAGTCGTGTTTCAGTTTTTGTTATTGGTTCGTCTATCAAGGAACTGGGAGGGTGTAGCTCATTGAAGACCTGTACCAGAGATGGAACTAAGGAGTTCTCTCCATTGACCCCGAGTTGACCATCTATGGTGGTGTGAAGGATGCAAAATATCATACTTATAGAACTGAATCAGAGCTTAATAAGAATGAAAAAAAAAAATCACGAAAAAGATACAAGTATTGTGACCCCAGCTCCAAACTGAACCATCATCTGAAACAATTAGAGTACGTCAATAATTCGATTCTTCTGTTGATCGTATCTGTTTCGCTAATCTGTTAATTTGGATAATTTTTGTGCTAAAAGTTTGTATTCGATGTATTTCTAAGCTTGTTAATGGAGATAATTGGATTTTGGAGTGCTTATTTGAGGTTTTTGAATGCGAAAAAGAAGAAGAAGAACGTGGAATTTACCAGAAAGAGCGAGACTGTGGTAAGAACCGGCTGATACTTGGACGATTTTGACCTTTTCTGTGGAATTAAATTCAATTTTCGCCGGAAAAAGGCGATCGAGCTCCGAACCGGAGCCAAGGCGGCCGAAAGTTCCTCTTCCCCATGAATACACACTCCCATCACCTTCTCGCATAAAATCAAAAATCGAATCCCTACATTAGCTACATCATTTATTTATTACAAAAGTAATGAATAGAGATAGAGCTTAGATGAGTTTTCATTACCGGTGAGAGCGAGCGTATGAGCTTCTCCGGCAGCAATTGCAATTACTTTCCGAGATAGGCTACCTGAATCGACATATATTCCGGCGTCTGCCATGATCTCCGGCTAGAGATCGATATCCAACTTTCCAATCTCCCTCGCATTTTAGTTTTATACAGTTTGGAGCATGATGTCATAAATATATTCTATTAAGTTATTCATTTTTTTCCTAAGAGGTTTAAATAATTATGTTTTAATTTCATTACATGTTGTAAAATCAATCAACTTCTATTTATCTCATCAACACTCTAATCAAGGATTAAAAATCCCATTAAACTTCTTTCTCTAGATTATTAACAAGTCATTTCGTAAATCACATCAAACCTCCTTTTCCAATTTTTACTAGAGTGCATCCAAACTAAATAAATAAATAATAGTGCTTTTTAGTGAATTTTTTTTAACTTAAAATAAAAAATCTAATGTTATCTTATTCCTTGTTTTTATCATTTTATTATTGTTTATTCTATCTTTGTTTGTGTAAGTTTTCTATTTATAATTGGTTCAAATTTATATGGCTTACCAAATTATTGAAAAAACTCATGACAGTAATATGTTAATTAACATTTTTTGGGAAAAGTTTTGGTTCGAATAAGTTCTTCCAATAGTTTTTCAATTGTATAGGTTTTATATAAGTTTCTAATCATTTTTATATCAACAGTCACAATCTATAAATAAAAAAAATATATATTTAGATTTTTTTTATAACGGAAAATTTAATCTATTTATAAACTACTTTTAAATCCATATATATCAAATTTGAACTCTCGACCTAAGTGAATGATGACAACACCTAATATTGTTGGGTTAGAATCATCAATCTCATCTTGTAGATGTTTTAAGGCTATATGTTATATTTATCTTTATTCTTTCATCTTTCGTTACCATATCAGTGTTACTGTACTTTTCTTCTCCATCTTTCAAATCATGTAATAATCATCTTTCATCTCTAATTAATTTATTATCTTTCGATAAAAATAATAATTATTAATTTTAAAATATTTAACCTACTAAATAAAAAATAATATAAAATTACTAATAAATAAATAAATCCACTAATGTAAACTAAAAAAATTAAAATCTTCATAATAAAATAAAATCAAATCACTTCTAACTAAAATATATAAACCTAATATAATAATAAATGAATATCTAGTCTTTGTATTCGTAGTAACTAAGTTGTTTCTACGATTGTTGTGAAAAAAATTATATTTCACTCACTCGAAGATGATAACGAAAACGATATCATCTTTCAGTTCTTAAACTTATGGTAAATAGAGAGTAAAATAATTGTGTAACAAATATTAAGGATTAAATGGGTATTTGTTGGATGTCAAAAAGTTATAAAAAAAAATCAATAAAAAAAGTGGTCAAAAATGAGAAAAATAAACAAATGCCATCGGGGACGCCACCATGGCATGATCAAAATTCAACAAGGTCGTTCTAGAGAACATTGTATCCCCAAAATGACCGATGTGCCATATCAGCAGCCGCACCTTACAGGTGGGTATAATATAACATTTGGTTTAATTAAAAGATTTATTAATGTTTGTCAACTATCTTATTTACAAATTAAAATTATACTAAATTAAAATTATAATCTACTCAACAAACTCTTTTGATCTTATGAACAATCACTTATTCAAACTTGATATTTGGAGTCTTTTGATATGCATCTTCATTGTACTTATCATTTTTGCTACAAACTCATTTGTACAAATCGACAAAATGGCTTTAAATTTAGAATAAAGTCAAATTTGGCATAATAAACTAAAATCGAATTTGGATTATAATTTTAGGGACTTGGACATTTGAACAAACATCTTTATTATGATTTATACGTGTAATATGTCATATAAGACGTTTTAAGATTTAAGATTTTTTAGAACAAGAAATCAACCTTCCAAAGTCGCAATCAAAAAGTATGTCAAAAATAGCAACTAAACAACTTAGTTCATTTAATAGGTATGTTTTTATTTTTATAATGGATTTATTGTTTCCAGATAGAATATCACTTTAGAGCTATAGTTATGGATTAGTTGAGTGTGAAAATAAAATGAGCGGCTGAGATAATACTGATTCCAAACATAGCAAAAAATCCATAAGATCAAACGTGTGTATGTTGAAATCAGATAAGATTTATCATTTTGATGTTAGATAACCTAAAACGATTTGTTATTTTGATGTAAGAAAACCTAATAGGACAGCTCCAATTTCTTTTCTATTCTCAATGGAATCGATTTTTTTCAATATTTGCAAATATGTTTCTTAACTCATTGCAGTTCATGACGTAAAGGCGTATATGATCGGTTTTGATAACGAATAAAAACATGTGACTTTTTTTGAACAATTGAATTTCCAAAAGAACGAGTGCAAAATAATACCAACTTATATTGTGTCTCTTTTAGCTACTTAGATTAAAAAACAACCGAATTCTAGGTCATATTTAAAGGAAAAACATGAGAAACATTCTCCACTTATATCCAGCAAATAAGGATACGAATGAAAATGGATAGGGATGGGATAAGGTTGACTATTCTTGTCCCTATTTCTGAGTCTAATACCATGTCCAGGGCCGGTCCAGATGGTGGGCAACCCAAGAGTTTTCAAACTCAAATTAGCTCAAAAGATAAACAATTTGGATTACTTTTTATTGCTAATTGAACACATCTATAATGAAGAATAAGTGATATTTTTTTTAATCTTTATTATATTTGTCTTTGAGGGACCATTTTTTTTCTTTTTGCCCTGGACCTCATATACATTTGGACCGACCCTGCATGTCCCCACCTAGGCTTGCACAAAAAAACCGGTTCAGGATCCGAACCGGTCACTGAACCGGTAAACCGGTTCACTACGAACCGGTCCACTATGAACCGAACCGATTCAAGAACCGAACCGCCGGTTCGCACCCGTTCGAGATTTTAGATATTGAAACCGGTTTAGAACCGGTTTAATAACCGTGAACCGGTTTGGAACCGGTAGTCAAACCGATCGAACCGGTTTAGAACCGATTGAACCGGTTTAGACAGGTTCGAGATTTTCTATGACGGAACCGGTTTGAACCGAACCGGTTTATGGTTGAACCGGTTTTACTATTCACGAATCTGAACCGAACCGGTTTACTGAACCGGTTCGGTTTGAAAAAAACCGGTTTGTTCACCCCTATCCCCACCTGCATTCCCATAATATCCTCCCCTTTTGGAAATTGGGCTCATCGACGCCCCATCCCTCCCGACCCATTGACAAAATAAATTATTCATTAAATAAATATAAGTTCCAAAAAACTTAATAGTCCTAATAATGGTTAATGTCATTATAGTCCAACCAACTTTTGTTTTTTGTTTTAAATGATCACTAAAGTTTTTTTATTTTATTTATTATTTTTTTTCTTTATGGCTCCTTAAACTTTCAAATTACAGGTTAAATAGGGTAATTTCCTCAAAATGAAGGGGTCATTCGGTTGTCTGGTTAAATTGGCTTCCACATGGCAGTTTGGTCAACTGAAAGTGGTCCAAATTGCACTAACATGGCGTTCACGTGGATTAGTATGTTAAAAGTTTTTTTTTTTTAATTTGGAAATTTGGAAATTTAGAAATCTCTCTCTATCCTGATATACTACACAGGAAGCTTGATTTACGATGTCTCTCCATCTTACATACATACATAGTTACACACACAACCCAACAATGAAGCAACAAAACCTAGTAACATCTGAAACTTGTTACTCTGAAACTGGTTCATATGGACCATACCCACCTTCTCTAACCCTTGTTCCAACTTCAACTTAGACAATCCGGATAACATCTCTGCCAAGAATCGGGTTCTTTAAGTAGTGTTATGATGCAATTTCAGGTGTCATCTATGAACACTAGGATATAATAATCTTTCAAAATTGAAAATAGATTCATCAAAGTGTTGGTCGTAAAAATCGAATTAATATTTGAGAATAAGAAACTTACATGAACAAATTGATTAGAGTTCTTCCATACACACATGCATCAAAATCACTCACCGTATCACTTTCCTCTTATACCACAAAACCCCTCCAATCAACCCACCACCTCTCCAAGCCAGAGACTCCCTCCTTAAAAGTTGCTTGCACAAGAAACTCCTTTTTCCCTACTTGTTAATCTTGTACAGGAAACCCATCGCCTATTCGAAACTCCCTCTTCCCAACTCGTTAATATTGGCGCCTCGCAAAACTCCGACTACATATGAAATCAAACCCACTTAACACAAATCTGATTTCTCAGCAAAACACTATTAGCAAATTCCGTCTTGGGATCTAAGCTACAAGTTGCATTCACATAAATGTCCTTGTATAAAGGGTCACGAGCCTTGATCCAACTGGGATTAGCGGTTAATTGTAAGATCGATGATTGTTTACGAAAATTTAAGGGGTGTTTGGGATTACTTTTTAACCTCAAAAGTCATTTTTATAAAAGTCCTTTTTGACTTATCTTTTGAGAGGACAAAAGCCAAAAGTTGTTTTTAAAAAGTGTTTGACTTGCATTTATTGGATTTTGAATGTAATTTACCTTTTAAGTGGCTAAAAGTCACAAAAAGACAACATTTCTTGATTTTTGAAAAACTGTCGTTTTCTTCTTGTCAAAAAGTTAGTTTCAAAATGATTTTTCTAATTGCCAAACATCTTTTTGAATTTTTTTGACTTTTTGGAAAAGCCAAAAGTCAAAAAGTCATTTGAAAAGCAATCTCAAACACCCTCTTAAGATTTATATGGTTGGATTGCATATTTAGTACAGAAGAAATGGATGAAGATGAAGATATCCATGTGGTACAACAAAGTATGGCGTATTCTTCAAGCCTTAAAAATGGGGGGATGACATCCCAAAAGTAATTTTATATAAAAAAAAGCCATATGGACAAGTTTTCAATTCAAAAAGAACAAAAAAATCCACATACACTACAACTGGAATCAAATGTGATGGTTTCCTTTTTAACAGGTAAAATGGAAGTTTAAGGACATACGACGCACAAAAAAATCATTTGTGACCATTTAAAACAGAAGACAAAAGTTGGTTGGGCTACAATGACATTAGCTCGTCCAAATTATATAAGTTAGATTAAAATCATTATATAGCTCAACATCATTATCATATTCAATTTGTTGAAACAAAGTTCAATTAGGATCGTTAGATTCTACGCAGGCAAACAATTAAGAACGTAATTATGAACACAAGAATGGCTTTGAATGTGTCGTATGATTAATGCTTTAACACCTCAGAAGAGCTCGATTAAGAACTTCGACTGTAGAGGTGTTTAGGGTTACAAAATAATAAACGATAATAATCACTTTTTCTAATGCATACATGCATGCACTATATATAGTCTAACCCTACTAGATAATCACGGATGGACAAGCCCAATCCGGATACAAAACACAAGCCCATGACGCAACACAATTAGACCCAACAATCTCCCCCTTTGCGTCAATGGAGCCGAAAGCTCACTTCGGTTGAGCTGCAGAAGACTTCTTAACTGTTTTGAACACCTTCGGTATGATGGCCAATAGATGATGACGAAACGTTATGTACCACCGAAGCATGTCTGTGAAGTTCTTCTTATCTGCTTCTGAGTTCTGCTTGCACCGATGAATAATGTTGATGATGTGCTCCAAGCAGTCTGTTGAAAACAGATGTTTATCAACAAGAGCGAATAGAAATTGGTTGGCTTCGCCTCTTGTAAACATTACAGTAAGATGTGTAGAATCGATTTGGCCCATCTTCATTTTGTTCACATCTCCTAGTTTCGGTGTTGGCTTGACAGTTGGTTTCTTGTTCATTACTTTCGCTATCTCCTGATCCATAGCAGCAACCTCATGGATGTAGGAGGCCAACATTCTCTTCAAGTGATCCAGTATCGGCTCATATTCTCTCGGATTAGTGAGCAGAATGTTAAACAATAGGATCCAGTCATGAGGATTTAAATTCAGAAGGTCTGCCAGGGAAATAATCGACACCGAGTTTGCTGATCCTCGTGTGATTTTGAAATTAACATTTATGAATTTCCCAGCAGGCGAAGGCTTGAGTACCTTAACAGTAACTATCTTCTGTGCACTCCATGTCAAGTACTGCGGTTGGCCATACTTTAGATGAAAGTCGATAAGCTCACGATCAACTTTTGGATGAGGGTAAGGAACTTCAACAGTCGAATCGAAACAATGAAAGGTGAATGCCTTTCGTGTTATTGGCATGTCGAACTGTGAGTCCTTAGAATTGTCACAATCAAACGAAGCGATAGGTTCCAACCAGTAAACACTAGGAAACTCTATAGCCCGATTGATAAGTGTCTCTTTTGTCCACAGGGGAAACAAGGCCTTCTTGCAATTTAAGGCTTCTTCTTCTTCCTTGTTCCTCCTTTCCCTTTCCTCAGCTTCCTTCGTAACTTTTAAAGTTTCATCCAACTCTCTGTCCCTCTTCTTTCTTTTAAGAGCCTCAACAATAGTCTCTTCAACATCGTCATCACTGTCATCATCAATCACCTTCTGCTTGTCTTGAGAACCAGAACCCGAAGCTTCATTACCCTTCGGTTCTGTTGTAACTTTGACTTTCGGTTGAGCAGATTCGGTTTCAGTTTTCACAGGAACCTTCGGTTGAGCACCTTCTCCCCCTTGTTTTGGAGGTATGAATCTCTCCGAAACACCCTTCATCTCGTGTAACAATGCAACGGCAGGAAGAAGTTTTGTAGTTAGATGATTTCTTATGGTCAAAGTAAGGATAGGATCATGAGCACCAAGGAGATTGGTCAACATGTTCTTGACATCTCCAGCACAACTTCGAAAAACAGCTCTCTCCGTCTTCAACAAAGAAATTTCCTTTTCAGCTTGAGCGAGCTTGACCTTCTGGACTTCAATTGTGGAAGCTTGGCAGGCAAGATCTTCCTTCAGAGCACTGTCTTTTGCTAAATCAGCGTGAAGAGATTCAAGCTGAGAATTCACAGAACTGAGAAGTGAAGTGTTCTCTGCTTGGATGGAAGAACGAACAGCCTCAAACTTTGTTTTATTTTCTTGAAGGGACTTGGATAAGGAATCCACAGAAGCATTCACCTTGGCGGCATTGGTATCAGCATGCCCTTTTAGTGACTCAAGAAAGATCTGAGTACTATGAACAATTTCTGCAACATCGGCAGTGGCCTTTTTGCAAGAAGAAGAAGATTCATTAACAGCCTTTGTAGATTTTTCAATGGAGTCAGTGTATTGCTCAAGAGCAGTGTCCAAAAAGGCTTTGAGCACAACACCACTGTAGGACTTGTTATCATCAAGCAATTTATCCAGTTTCTCATCAATGCTCTGCAATTGTTGTCTCGTGACTGGAGCTTCATCATCCTCATCGGTAGGAAGCCTATAGGGACTGTAGTATGTAGAATCAAACTCATCATTAGCACCACCGAGAGTTGCACCGGAATCGGTTGAAGGTGAGGGTGAAAGTGGTTTAGAAGTAACTGGAGGTTCTGTTTCAGTATTCGCCCCCGCATCAGATACGTTGACGTTTGTTGTCGGTTCTGGGATTGGAGTGGAAGTTGATTGGGAAATAATAGGAGGTGGTAAGGGAGTTGTAGAAATAGTAATAGAAGTACCTGGTGGTGGTGGTGGTAGAGAAGTTGTTGTTTGAGATGAGGTAGGTGGTGGAATAGGAGCAACCGAAACTGGAACTGTCTGTTTTGGTGTAGAGGTGGTGTTGGAAGTTTGTCATGAAGAGGTTCGGTTGGGGTTGGGGATCGGGGAGGGGTGTTACCTCTTGGTGATTCATGATGAGTTTCCTCTTCTTCATCCTCCTCAGCATTTTCTGAACTGGGAGGAGTGGGACTCTTGGATCTTTTCACCATCTTCTTAATCCTCTTTGGTTTAGAAGAATCCCCTTTCGCAGACTTTCGCTTCATGGACTTGATAGACTTAGACCTATCATCCTCTGTTGTCTCTTTCTTGGTAGTAACCCGTTTCCCTCGGTTTCCAGGCTTGTCCATAGCATCCAAGGCAGCCTGCTGTTCGGGAGATAAGACTCTCGGTTCCTTGGGAGGAAGTTTGCGATAATCAGCCATGACTTTACTCTCGGCTGTGACACACCTGTACATCGTCTCTGGTATAGAGCCATTGTGAGGGAACTTTTTAGGATCGGAAATTATGATTTTCTTGGTGTGAAACGTAGCAATAGACGCGACTAGGGCATCCTTCATTACCGGAATATCCAAAGTATTAATCGCCCTTCGTGTAATGAGAGTCCAGAATCGACCACACGAAATTTCCGAATGCCTCGTAGAAGTGTTGAGGCTTTGCACCACTTGGGACCAGATAATCGACCCATAGTCGAGATTGATACCATTGTAAAGACCGTATAGAAGGGTCAGAAAACCCTTGCTGGTGCCATCAGATCCACCACTCCTCTCCGCCAAATTCTTGATGAGAAGAGTAAGCAATCCATTCCATTGGGACGGTAAGCACGACTTCTTAACCTTCGTAACCGTGGTAAGCACGTCAGTGTAGCCCATCTCGTAGAGCATCGAGAACAGTTGAGTAGTGGTAATGAAGTCTGGTGAGATCACAGACGAATCCACAGCAAGATGCAATAGTGAACAAAATCTCCCTTTTGAAATAGAAGCCTTATGAGAATGGATTTGGAAGTAGATTCTCTCCTTGTTTTTGTCATATGAAGCAGTGGTGTAAACCTGTGATAGGAGTGACATAGGGACGGCTTCCACCTATGTTAGGGCTAGAACCAGAGGTGAATACTTCAAACACTCAACCACTTGTAGCATATACGAATCGTACAGAAAAGGATTGAGTTCAATAATCATGTTCTGATTTGGATTGATTGAGAGCAATGTGGACGAAGCAGTTTGATCTTGAGCCGATGAAGAAGTCGCCATTGTTGATTGAAGGAAGAAGATGAACAGTTGTAAATCGCCGTGTAGATATAGAGAGTTTATTACAGGTGAAAGAAACAAACGTAATTAGAACCCCTTTATATATCGTTGCCAAGAGGGAGAAAGAATCGTCATCATAATGATGAGATCACTGAAACGTCGCCTGAAAAAGCGCGATGTGACAGGTTGGTTTCTCCCAGGTATACGTCAGCACGCGTGGTTTTAGTAACCGTTCAAATTCACGCGCTTAAAATCTTATCCTCAAATCGTCGTTTGAAATTCAGCTTCGCTCCAAGATTTAGGATAACCCCTGTTGCTCCAAAAGATAAACAAAAATCGAACCAACAGCAACCAGAATGTTGGAAAATAAAAATTTTCGTGCAATAGGGTGACAAGAGATAAAGAAATAAAGCAAAATGTGTATTGGATGTGAGTGATGTCTATTAGAAGACATAAAGCAGATGATTCCCGGCAAGAATCACTTCCTTCAAAGTCAAGAGAGACTTGAAGTGCTTGTGTGGTATCCCGAAAAACTACGATCAACTGCTTGTAGAGAAACATTGAAAGGTTGCTTTTAATTTGTAGGCTAAGGGTAGCTTATCTTCAACCGAACGCCGATTCTTAACATAAGACCGAACATTGGAAGAAGTACATGTGAGACCATTGTGGTCTGTTGAACAAGTAGGTTGGATATAATTTATAGTGACTAAAGAAATGATAGAAATCTCAAAAATAAAAACAAACTGGATCTTTTTGGGAAGAAAAGCCTTGGTGTTAGACAATTTCATAAAAGACCACTCAAAAATAAAATGAGAATTCATTTGGTAACAAGTAAGATCTTGAGTATAATAATTCACCGTCAATGCATAGTAGGTGTTGGATTTTGGGTTTCACTCAGCACGTGGTATACGTATCTAAGATCACAAACACAGATTTTATGCAACCATAAACCTCAGTGGTAAAGACCGAGAGTCTCAAGGGTTACTGTAGTGAACCGAAAGTTAATGGAGAATAGAAGGAGCATGGTTAAAGAACCAAAAGTACCTTCTGCTATAAAGACATGACAAAGCAGAAAAACTCTTAACTCATTTGAGAAGAGTAAGGTAGCTCTTGACTTGAGTAGATTTTAACAGCCTGATTGGGAAGAAACGATAGGTATAGATCGAATCATTAAGGCCTTGCTCTTAGTCGTTGAGGCTTTGGTCAACATGCAGCAGCATGCTTTTGGGGACCCTTAACTAGATCAGATTAAAAGAATCATACCTACCTAAGCTCCAAATTTTGTTGTACTGGTATACTTGAGACTCTGCTTCCATCATTCCTAAGCCTTGTAAAATTTTATTGAAACTCGCTTCAGGTAAGGCTTTAGTGAATATGTCAGCCAGTTGATCAGAGGACCGAACGAAATGTACTTCTACGTTCCCATCTTCTACATGGTCCTTGATAAAATGATATCTCAGAGCAATATGCTTTGTCTTTGAGTGTTTCACTGGATTGTGACATATTCTTATTGCACTTTCTGAGTCACAATAGAGAGGAATCTTCTTCATACTCAGTCCGTAATCTCTTAGTTGACTTTGAATCCATATTACTTGAGAAGTACAAGATGCTGCAGCTATATACTCAGCTTCGGCTGTTGAAAGTGACACGCAGGTTTGCTTCTTGGACTGCCAGCTAACAAGTTTCCCGTCAAGAAATTGACATCTCCTTGTAGTGCTCTTTCGGTCTAGACCACATCCTCCAAGATCAGTATCAGAAAAAGCTTGAATGAAGAATCCAGATCTAGCAGGGTACCAGAGACCGAGAGATGAGGTTCGCTTTAGGTAACGGAAAATATTTTTCACTGCTACCATGTGAGGTTCTCTTGGATTAGCTTGAAACCTGGCACAATAACAAACAGAAAACATAATGTTCGGTCTACTAGCTGTTAGATACATAAGGGACCCTATCATTTGTCGATATAATGTTATGTCAACAGCAGGTTTTTCCAGAGAATGTGTTAACTTAGTTCCAAATGCCATAGGAACCTTCACTTTCGAATCTCCCGTCATACCGAATTTCGTCAGCAAGTTCTTTGTGTAGGCCTCCTGGTTGATAAAGATACCTTCTGGTCCCTGTCTAATATTCAAACCAAGGAAAAAATTAATCGGACCTATTGCGCTCATTTCAAACTTAGTCTCCATCAACTTCCTGAATTCAACCGTTAGGCTATGATTCGTGGAGTCGAAGATGATGTCATCGACATAAATCTGAACTATCATTAGATGTTCGCCTTCTTTCTTTCGGAAGAAGGTTGGGTCAACCGAACCTTGCTTAAATTTCGACATTTTCAGAAAGCGAGTTAAAGTTTCATACCAGGCCCTCGGTGCTTGCTTTAAACCATATACAGCTTTATCCATCACATAGCAATGATCAGGGAATTTCTCATTCACGAACCCGGGAGGTTGCTCAACATATACTGTTTCTTCTAGTTCTCCATTCAAGAAAGCGCATTTTACTTCCATTTGGAAAACCTCGAAGTTTTTATGAGCAGCATATGCCAGAAAGATTCTAACTGATTCCAACCAAGCTACTGGAGCGAAGGTTTCCTCATAATCTATCCCTTCCTCTTGGCAATATCCTTTTACTACCAACCGAGCCTTGTTTCTAATAACATTCCCCTCTTTGTCCAATTTATTCCTGAAGACCCATTTCAAGCCAACCACTGAATCATCCTTTGGTGTGGGAATCAGCCTCCAAAATCGATTGCGTTCGAACTCATGGAGCTCATCTTTCATTGCTTGAACCCAATCAGAATGATCAAGTGCAGCATTAACTGTTTTCGGTTCGACTTTGGAGATAAACGAATTAAACATACAGAATTCAACTTTAGAGAATAATGCAGTTTGTTTCGCTTTCAATTGAGAACGAGTGAGAACTTTCTCAGATGATTCACCAATGATTTGTGCTTTGGGATGATCCTTGGTCCATTTCACTAATGGAGGATAATTTGGGTCATAGGCTGGATCCAACTCTGCATTTACTTCCTCTTCAAGTTCTGATTGATCACCTTCGTCAGTTGTATTCTCTTTCTCCCCCTCGACTGGCGAAGTGAAACCTGTGTCAGGATCAAAGTTTTCATCCTCTGTGGGAGTCGGATTCTCCCCCTCGATTGGACTATTATTGGGTGGGTTTGGAGTTGTATGCTCCCCCTCGCCTGGACCCTTATGAGTTGGGGATGGAATTGGATTCTCCCCCTCGAAAGACATTTCGGTTGTCTTTGGTTCTGATGAACTCTCCCCTTTGAACATTGAGCCGTTGTTTAGAGAGTCATTGGAGGGTTGACCACCTGTCGGTTTAGGAGGTTCACTAACCATTTCTTTGGCAGCTTCATCTATGATCTTTTTGAGATTGTCGATTTTGTTGTCTGCTGCTTTCGCCTCTGAGTGTGCAGCTTTCTCTGGTTCATCAAATAGACGAATGTATTCTTCAAACAAGTTGGATATTGGAACCGAGACTTGTCCTGATTCAGGAAATATTTCCCCCAAGGCACTTTCGCTCCTTTGAACTTTCTTCATGTAATTATCGTCAAAGGTTACGTAATATGTTTCTTCAATTCGTTTGGAGCGTTTGTTCAAAATTCTGTATGCCTTTGAAGTGAGTGAATATCCAAGAAAAATCCCCTCATCTACTTTGACGTCAAACTTGTTTCGGTTCTCTTTGGAATTAAAGATGAAACACCTTGAACCGAATACGTGGAAAAATTTGACGTTGGGCTTTCGATTGTTCAGAATCTCATATGGAGTGATTGAGAATCTTTTGTTGAGAAAGGATCGGTTCTGAGTGTAGCACGCGGTTGCAACAGCATCAACCCAGAAGTATAGCGGTAGAGAAGCGAAGCTTAGCATGGTCCTGGCTGCCTCACATAACGAACGGTTTCGTCTTTCAACAATTCTGTTCTGCTGTGGTGTATAGGGGGCCGAAAAGTTGTGAGATATCCCCTTGTCAGCCTGAAAATCCTCAAAATCTTTATTCTTGAATTCCAACCCATTGTCGCTTCTGATATTCCTCACTGTCTTTCGCAGTTGCACTTCCACTTGCTTGATGAACATCTTCAACTTGGGAGTTGCATCTGATTTCTGTTTAAGAAAGAAAACCCAGGTGAAGCGTGAAAAATCATCTACTATGACAAGAATGAACTTACTACCACCGAAGCTTTCGATAGCCGAAGGTCCACATAATTCAATGTGCAGAAGTTCAAGAGCTTCAACAATCTTTGTATTGAGCCGAGTAGGATGGCTCTTTCTGCTTTGTTTCCCCATCTCACACGCTGCACACAGATGTTCCTTATCAAACTTGAGAAGAGGAAGACCTCGAACATGGTCACCAAGCACCAACTTATTAATGTCTTTGAAGTTTAGGTGCGAGAGGCGTCGATGCCACAACCAGCTTTCATAAGTGTTCGCCTTTGATAGCAGACATATCGAAGGTTTTCCTTTAATTGGGTTGAGATTTAAAGGATACATCTCTCCCTTGCGTTCAGACTTCAACAGAACCTTTTTAGATTGCTTCTCAATTATTTCTGAGCCCTCATCATCAAATGAAACCTTCAAACCTGTTCCCACAACTAATTGAGACACACTGATGAGGTTATGCTGCAATCCTTCCACACACGCTACTTTTCGAATCGAGAAGTCTCCGTTGATTATCATACCATATCCTTTGATTGTTCCATATGAGTTATTGCCATACTTCACACATCCACCATCCTTTAGGGACCGAAACTCCCTCAGCTCTTCCTTCCTTCCTGTCATGTGACGCGAGCAACCACTGTTTATATACCATTCGTCATCGAACTGCTCGTCACTAATTACCTGCAAGTTCAAGCAGATTTAGGAACCCAAAGTTTCTTGGGTCCAGGTGAGTTTTTCACAGAAAAAGGAATTGCAGTAGTAATATCAACCAAATAAGTTCATTTTACTAGAGTTGATTGATCTTTTCTTTTGATGGTGTACACCTTGATTTTGGTTTTATCTTGTTTAATTTTTGGTGTTTTTGATGGTGTGTTGTTAGATGGTTTTGGTGTTTTCTTCTAAATCCTAGGGTTAGCTAACCTTTTCTTATCATTGAAACTAGAATCAGTATTAAGCTTTCCCTTTCGTTTGATGTCCTTCACTGAATTTGATTTGCTTTGGGAGTTGGAAGGACCGAAACTAGACTTGGGACCGAAACTTGACTTTCGGTTCTGAATTCCGGTGTTGGAACCGAAAGTAGACGTTCGGTTGTTAGCCTTGACGTTTGGACTGAAACTAGACATTCGGTTCTGCACGCTAGTTTTGGGACCGAAAGTGGATGTTCGGTTTTGAGATTTGGAATAGTAGGAATTTGGACTGAAATTTTCTTTTCCATTTAGCTTTTCCTTTCCTTTGTCAATTGATTCTTTCTTAGGAGGTACGTAGTTGGGATTTTGAGATTGCCAATGACGTTTTCGCTCATTCAGATTCTTCATGTATCTTTGATTTCTTAAGCATTTATGTTCAGCTAACTCCTTCTGTGATTTGTGGATATTGAAGCTAGCCTTAGGCTTCTCCTTTTGAGTTTCGGTTGTCTTAGTTGGAACAATCGGTTCTTTCATTGGTTCTTCAGGGATTTCTTTAGTTCCACTTGTGCTTGGTTTATCGAAACTCGAGGGTTTGTTGATGGGTTCAGCAACGTATCTTCCTTTAACCCTCCATGAAGTTTGCTCATATAAGCCTACGGTTTCGTCCGTGTTGTCAATAGGGGCTGACCAGAAGTAATCGTCACACCCTTCAGCGTTGTCTTTGTCGACCAAGATTTTTAACTCTGCCGTTTGTTTTGTAGTGACCCCTGTAACTGCATAGACCTGATTCGGCACAGTTTGAACCTTTTGATAAACCATAGCTTTTTCTTTGAGTTTTTGTGGCTTTTCTTTTGACAGGCGAGCGAATTCAACCGAATTTTCAGATATGAGGGGTTTCTCATTTTCGGTTTCGCTCTTCATAAACTCAGAGCAATCAACTACGTCTTCCACTGAGATTTCGCTCATCTCACTTTCCTCATCAAATTCAGACGTATTTTCTAAGTTCATTTTATTTTCTGAAATTAATTTGGCGTTTGACAAGTCAAATGATTGAACAGTTTCGGACTTAATTTTTAACCTATCATTTTCATCCAAAAGATTTTTGAGCATACATTTATGTTCCTTAGAATCAATGAAGGTTTCTATCTTGTCCAGTCCAATTTTGTAAGACATGGATGTCTCTTCTGAGGACACTATTGATTCACACTCAGCAATGACCTCATCCTCCTTAAATTCAAGGAAGGGTAAGATCATCTTGTGAATCTTCTTCCCTATCTCACAACTTAAATGCAATTGAGCAATATTAGTATATAAGCGCTTAGCAATTAAACAAAAAACATTCCTTTGTTTTAAAAACTTTAAATTGTCTCTTTGCAAATAAATACTTTCATCCCTAGTCCTATTTAATTCCGCCTCCTTTAGCTCAATCCACATCCTTCTCTCCTCACTTTTTGAAGACACCCTGCTGAGTTGGTCAGTTAGGTTAGAATTCGCTAAACGAGTTTGCATGAGACTACCACTTAAGTTAGAAAATTTAAATTTTAATTCATTTAATTCTTCTTCATAATCTATTACTGGAACTTTAAGTGATTCAAGGATGGATTGTACCTTTTTGATCAGCCGATCACAGTCGTTGATCTTCTCGCTCACGGGCTTGGCTGTAAAGCATTTGTCCTCAGTTAGGTTCGGCTCCTTACTTGCACTTTCGGTTGATGCACCAGCTGTGACCATCAAACATCTTCCAGCCGAACGTACATCCTTTGCCACATAAGCTCTTCCATGAGTGGGCTTTCTCACCTCTTCATCTTCAGAATCGGTTGACCAAACTTCAACGCCACCGAACTCATCTTCATCAGCATTCTCCTGCACAATCAAGGCATTCATAGAACTGTTATTTGCCTTCTTTTTCTTGATCTCTTCCAACTTGCGCATGTAGTACGCCTCATCGTCTTCACCATCTTTTTTCTCAGCCATTTTCCTCAGCATGCAATCTTTGGCAAAGTGGTTCTTGTCGTGACAGTAATTGCAGTCGAACCTAGAGTCTCCTGCAAGCTTGCTCTCCTTCTTGTCTTCATCCTTTTGAGAAGAAATTTTCAATTCATCCTTCACCTTCTCAGAGCTGTAACTTCCCTGCCAGTTTCGGTTCTTGTTGACAGGAAATTTTCTTCGTGCAAACTTCTTTGGATTGGTGACCATCATAGCATACTCCTCACTTGTAAGGTCACACTCAGACATATCCGACTCTTCTTCTTCTTCTGCAATGCTTTTTCCTTTTGAGACAAGGGCCAGTGATCCCACACCAGAAACTACCTTCGCCTCTTTGGTTACTACACTCTCATGGGACTTAAGTATTCCCACAAGTTTCGCTAGTGAGTAAGATTTAAATTGTTCATGTGCTTTCACGGTTGAAACCACAGCCATCCATACTGGTCTCAGACCGTTCATGAAGGTTACCTTCTGCTCGATCAAATTTCTTTCTATTCCATGCTTGATCATCTTACTTAGGAGATGATTGAACTGATCGAAAGTTTGTATGAGTTTTTCTTATGGTTTCTGTTCGAAAACTCGAAATTCTGACAGCAACAAGGTTTGAATGGAGTGTTCTAGATCTTCATCGGTTGAATAAAGTTCTTTCAACCTATCCCAGATTTCTTTGGCCGTCGTGCATGAACCAACTAACCGAAAAGTGTCAGATTGCAAGGCGAATCTAATCATTCTCATGGCCTTCACATTACACAGCAACTTGTCATTTTCATCCTGTGACATCTTCTCTACATCCGCCACCAGCTTGTTATATTCCTTTTGGGACTTAACTGTCGTGTTCGTTCCTGAGTGAACAAACGGCCCAAGCGTGATAGCTTCCCAGATGAGATAGCCATTGTCTTCAGATCCAACCACGTAATCTTCAAAGTGATGCGCCCATACTTCATAGTCTTGAGTGTAAAGAATGGGAATCCTGGTAGTAGATCCAATGATGTTTGAGATGTTGATGGGATTTGTTTGCGAATCTTCGTGAGACATGGTGGGCTGCTAGAATCAGACCTGTAAACTTGAGATTAGGGTTTTATCAGAAACTGAGTTGCCGTCATTAAGAAGAAGACAACTTCTATTTATTCGATAAAAGCAGAAACCCTAAAGAATTCTGAATACAGAAGGAATGTGTATTGATCACACAGTCTCCCGCTCTGATACCAATTGTTGAAACAAAGTTCAATTAGGATCGTTAGATTCTACGCAGGCAAACAATTAAGAACGTAATTATGAACACAAGAATGGCTTTGAATGTGTCGTATGATTAATGCTTTAACACCTCAGAAGAGCTCGATTAAAAACTTCGACTGTAGAGGTGTTTAGGGTTACAAAATAATAAACGATAATAATCACTTTTTCTAATGCATACATGCATGCACTATATATAGTCTAACCCTACTAGATAATCACGGATGGACAGACCCAATTCGGATACAAAACACAAGCTCATGACGCAACACAATTAGAACCAACACAATTGTTTGATCAAAGTTCTCTTCATTTGGTTTTTATCCTAAATATAAAGTTATAATAGAAAAAATAGGATATACATTTATACCAATTTATGTGTCTATTAATTCAAAATGGTCAATAAAACTTGCTATCATCGGTCATAAAGACAAATTTAAATAAAAATAATTGGTCATAAAGATAAATTTAAATAAAAATAACAAGTCCAATGACTTTTTAAAACTTAAACAAAATTTAATGACTAAACAAGCATAAATTCAACAATTTCGTGTTTAATTTCGACATTAACAAATAAATTAAAGAGTAGTTTTTAAATGTAGATTCAAATATATGTGTTTCCATTAAAAAACAAATAAGTTGAATAGATATAGACAAATTTAGCTTAATTAAATATTTTATCCAAAAGATAACCAAAAAAATTAGCAAAAGACTCCAATAGTCATCAAAATGGTAGATGACCCTTAATGGGTTGCAATTTTGTTCTACTACAGTTTTTTCTAACGGGCTCACACGTAGTAGATGGTTGAAATTATGATTTCGTTCTGCTGCAGTTTTCCTTAATGGGATCACGAATAGTATATGGTTGAAATTAATTGAAATGCATTTTAAACATTGATTTCGAGGTTGGTTTAATGGTAAATGTGGTGCTCTTCTACTGAGGAATAAAATATATTTATTACAATATTTGAGGGGTTGTTTTGGACTTTTCTGAAACATAATGGGTAATCTGGAATAATATAAATTGGTCAAAATTGTAAAAATGGTGATTGTGGTATGTCAAAACTTGCATATTTGGCCCAAAAAAGTTTGAACTTGTCAAAAGTTTTCATTTGTGGTGAGTTTGGTTCAATTTACTTTAAATTTTTTTGTAATGATGATTTTACTCTTGCTTCTTGTTTTCATTTGTTTTTATTTATATAAATACTATTATGATTAATCTCTCTCTCTCCAACAATTAAAAAAAACTAATGAGCCCATTACGTAAAATCGTGGTCCAATGCATTCAGAGCCCATTTACAAAAATAGCAGCCCGATAAAAATCATTTGCGATTATGATTTTGATGGCTTTTGCTTTTTTCCTTTTTTTTTGTAAACAAAAAATTATAATTAGAATAATTTTTTCGTCTTGATTAAACCGAAGCCCCAAAATTGGCACACCTTTAGTCCGAAGTGCTGACTGCCGACTGCGGAGGCAAAACCCGCTAAAACTTTTTCCCGTTCTCCCCAATTATAACCCTAATAACGGAACCTCCATATTCTACACTCATCAACAATGGCGTCTCGATATCGCTCAATTTGTAGACCAGCTTCAACAATCTTCAAATCCATGGCTACTCCTTCACCTAAACCTACTTCAATCCCATCCCTCGCTCCTCGTTCATCTCCAACAACCGTCACGAGGTAAATGCGCAACTTCCATCCAATATTAAATCCATAATTACGGGTGTTCTTATGTCATGTTTACCTTATAAATGGTGATTGTTTTGTCTGTGAATTAGTTGAAAAAAAAGAAAATTTTCATTGTTTCAGGTCATTTTCTCGAATAGGTTGTGTGCAATCTCTGTTGCCACTACACTCAGCAGTGTCCTCGGCTCGATTGACATCATGTCTCGGGATAGACTCGAAGGGGTCAAGATCTTTGTCTCAGGGTATGCATTCCAGTGCAAACCCGGGAGTTTGAAAATTTCTCTTTATCTTTATCTGTAAGCATACTACTTTGTTTCATTTCAAACCTTTATGCCATGCGATCATGAACTAGACTTGTTGTTTGAGGATTAGATAGAATCTGATGATCGATATTTCTTTATCCTGGATTAATCTTTTTTAGGATATGAACTGTAAACTGAGAGAAGCCCCGCCCCTTCATAGTTCTACCCCAAATCTAGTTTTGATTTGTGGTAATTAAGTTGAAAGTTGAAACCTTTAAAATAACCTTGATTACTTCCTCTTTGCTTAAACAAATGCAACAATATTTTTGGTTTCTTCATATAAATGCAACATCTTTTTCTTCTGGAAAAGTTTATTCCAGAATTACCCTTTTGCCAGTTAGTAATTGTGATAACTATTCATAGTTGATTTAGGTATAAAGGATGTTTAACCAATAGTCAGATGGTTTCTTTAAACTCTTTGCATATTTGTTTTTTTTTGACTGATTTTGGAATGTGGGAATGCTATTCTTTGTTTCAATAATTAGCTTTGTGTTTTTTCCATGGAAAGAAATAAGAATTGTTTATACATTTGTTTGGCATACTTCAAATATTTACTATATATGCAATACTAAATGTACATGTTTAAAATTCATTTTATTTTGACTTATTTTGTGTTCCAGAAATGGGTCTCAGTGTGCCTCGATAAGGGAGGAGTCTACCCTAAAATTCACAAAAGATGGCATGTTGATTCACAAGATTGTTATCTTTTTTTTATAGTTCTTTTCATATATTTGTTGAAAGATTTTAGCAACAATTTTGTATAATGGAAGCATAGAATTCCAAAAATTGACTTTCAATTATTGTTTTCATTTTCATCCTTGTTCTTGTTAATTAATCTTGCTAACCCATGATTACCATGAATTTATCCCATAATCTATGTTATCATGCATTGTGTGTGTTACTTCGTTATATAATTAATGATGGAAAGCACTTTGATCTTCCATTTGTTTTGGGTGAGATAATAAGTGCTAGTGGTGTTTTTGTAAGTAGAGGAAATCTTTGTTTCTTTTTGACTTAATGAGTTATATGGTTAATTCTTTTTGACCTAATCCAGAGATAATGATTTATGGGTTGTTTGATAGTTGTTGATTGAGCTTAGATCTGATTGAGTTAAACCCAACCTCTTATTAGACTTAGGAAGGGGCTTTTTGATAATGCCTCTAGCTCCTCTCATATGCCTCTTCCTGGGTAAGTTTCATATCTTTTAGATTTGATTCACTCAACAACTATCAAGCAGTCCCTAAGAGGCATATCAGCGGTTATATGACCAAATCAAAGACTTTTAATTGTAGTATCAAACAGTCTGAATATGACCGAATTAGAACTAATCTTTTATCAGACCCAATAAAAGACAAATTAAAAATGGTTTTAAAAAAAACTGACTTATTTCGACTAGACATTAATCCTTTACCTATATGTCCCTTGTGTTTTTTCTTCCAACTTCTTTCATGTTAAATTTGATGGATATCGTCAAACTTTTTTTGGAATGTAAGAGTTAAATGGTCATTCAAGCGAGTTCAGACCATTTATTCTGTATAGAAAAGAAATTTATGTTATATATACAACGTTTTATACAGAAAATAACATTGGTGTTGATTTTAATTTTTAAGTATTCATATAGACTTGTATAAGCTTGAGTTTCATTTTATGGGCTTTTATGCTAATCCACTTAAAGTTGGCAGTATTAATGAAAACATCAGTTGGAAAATGTTTTATTTTTATAGGAATAGGTAAAGGGCTAAGCAATCATTATGAGATGACAAAATATATATATATATATATATATATATATATATATATATATATATATATATATATATATATATATATATATATATAGGAATAGGTTAAGGGTTCATCACAAATTCACAATGGCCTCCACTACAAATATCTTTTTCATTCATTTTATTTTCACAAAATGACATCATTGTTTCACAACAAAAGGTATTTTTCAAAAGCTCGTTTTATTAAATAGATTGTTATTTTGTGATAAATGATAAAAAAAAATAGCCATTTTGTATCAAATTTCTACCCATTTTTGGTCATTGTAGTGATTTAGTACTCCTACAAAATATATAAAACATATTTTCAAAAGAAAATAAAAATATTTAAAAACTTGTTAAATTAAATCAAATTTAGTTTCAAGCTATTAATTATACAACTTAAAAAGTAATAATTAAACCTATTATCATGTCCTTTCATCATATATTTAGTATAATACGTACACAACATATACCATTATAAAGTATTCATAGAGGCATTTTAAACGACTCTAATATATCTTTGAAAGTATTCATAGAGGCATTTTAAACGACTCTAATATATCTATGAATATTGGGTATATGGATTTTGGGTATAATTGTAAAATAACAAGGCTTGTTTATAACTAAAGAAGACACACACAAAAAAAAAAAAAAAAACAAAAAAAAGAACAAAAACAAAAACAAAAAACAAAAAGGTCAATGTGTTTTAGAACTTAGATTCAATGGGCCCATAAAGTCAAGCATTCAGATTCAATGAAACCCAACAAGAACGAATAGGTGGCTACGGGCTAAAGATCTTTGGGCCACTATTTACTCTTATATACTAATTTACAATTATACATATACCTAATAGGCTAATACCTTTGATCTTTTTAACAACTTTAGGTCCATACTAGACGTTAAAAATATTTGTCTTCTACAACTTGACCCTTGTAAAATAATTGGTCAATGTGTTTACTTTTTAGGCGTGATTGTAAAAAAAAAAAAAAAAAACGACAAGTTGCAAGCTAAATTGGTATTTGAGGGTAACGATGTACCCCCTTTGCCCTGCTTAGGATTCAAGTACATGAATTTGCAACCTTTGCACACACATTTAGGTAACATTTTGTATAAAAGACATGACTGAATAGACTTGGGCCGAAGAGACTGTCTACGTAGCATTTAGACATTGTCAACTCCATTTCAATTGTTATTTTTTATAACAACTTGTAATTAAATTCATATTATATTGTACATAAAAGTTTTATATAGACATTGCAAATAAACGGACAACAAACTAAACCATTACATCTTTTTGGATGTCAAAACATATTTTTTAAAACCACATCCATATATCTTTGAGATTTAACATTACTATGCATGACCTTATGTATAACAATAACAAGAAGCATAAACTTACCTAATTAATGCTCACATCAACCACAGAATTCAACAATAAATAGTAACTAGCTTATTTTTGCTATCGGTTAACAATCATTATAATCTATTATCTGATCTCCTATAAAAGTTAATCACTTGAGTTGTGGTGATTTGGCAAGACATGTAGAATATATGATGAATAATCTATTGACCCGTGTTCAAATCATGACAGTACACATCGCCTGTGGTCATAAAGGTTCGTTGTAGTGACTCCAAGACATAAGGCATAACATCATGTTTGCAGCGTGGATTAATCGGTACGCGATAGCTGGTCTAGTACCCTTGTTAGGAAGTTTTCTTTTTTTTTTTTTATAAAAAAAAAAAAGATGATACTAGATATAACTATTTATTTTCACTTAAAAATAACTTCTTTACGCAATGATCTAACTTGATTGCTTGAGTATACCTTAGAAATATACTAGATTTCTCGAATGACACCATGACTTCACATATCTTCCCATGGGTTAAAACCTAAATGCAAAATTAAATGGATTTGTTTTTTTTCCTCATTATGAGGTTTGTTTGAATAAATTGTAAATGAAAATTGTTGCTTGTTTTGTATCTAGATGAACAATTTGAATGGCAATAAGCCAATAAATTATTTATTCTACGTCTTTCATGATATTTTTTTTATTTCATAAATGAATATTCATGTATATATTTCCTAACAAAAACACAAAAATCAAACAAACAACAAATTGTTTTTAAATCATTGTATGTGAATACATATTTGACAAAAGTTTGTCCATCAAAAAATCATTAGTAAAGTGTAATGAAGTTGGGAGTCTTTGCAAGTTGCAACTAGCTCCAATGTTGATCTGAGATTTACAGAGGCGGATTTGGCAGAAACCCCCCTCCCGGCTATCTGAAACCCTAGGAATCATGGGGAAGAAAGGGAAGAACACCAATAACAGTGAATCCGAGGTTGATCGCACTCAGTATTACGATATAACAATGAACATACTGTTCGCCATGGTGTCGGAACCCTATTATCTCCTCCATTTCCTCACCTTCTTCTCTTATTTCTCCATCAGATTCTCCACTTCTCAATTATTTTCTCCTGAATTCGCCGGACACCTCCTCCGCCGTGTAAGCAATCTCCTTTCCTCAGGTCTCTCTTTATCACTTACACAGGTTAATTAATGTATCGATCTGCAAATATCTTTCATTGATTTCAGGAACTTCAAGCGCTTCTTGCTTTCGTTACATTAACCGTTGTCAAGGTATACAGCTTTTATACCACATCTAATGTTACCATGAAATTGTGAAACCCATACGCCCTTAATTTGGTTTCCACTTGTTAACTGCTTGAACTTCATTATTATTACTTCTGCAACAAAATCCTCTGCTTTGATATCAAAGATCAAAATGTCGGTCTTTTTATTGGAATAGTGAAGGACACATTCTTTTGGGAACATCCTAATCTTCTTAAGATTTTGAATTCTGAAATCATGGGAAGGCTAAAGGGGAAAGAGTTCAACTAACAAATTAAGTTCTTTTTCCTTCTGATCACAATCATATAAGAAAAAATAATACGAATACATCCATATTGTGAGGTTGCATATGACATGATGAACAATGTTCATGAAGAAAATGTTACTCTACTTTTTCTAATGATGAAGTATTTTGTTAATAAATAGTTACTTAATCAACTTTCCTGCTTTTTGCAGATGGTGAAAGAAGAAACCTGGGATGGTTTTGTTGCAGATATGCTGTTATTTGCTAAGGTAAAATGACTATTTTACCCTTTAAAATGCACCATGGATCTTCATATCTCCCTCAACTAACATCAACAATTATAGATACATTTTCTTGCTATTCATATGATCTTACCTACATTTTCCAGATATTTCTTGTTGGCATTTCATTAGTTGTGGATTATCACCTTACACTCTGGTTCATGTTAGCATTCTTAGGTACGTTTCATTTCTAAAAAAAAATATATTTTTTTTCTCCTTCATTTTAATAAATTCTTGACACATAAATCATTTCATTGATTTATTTATAGTTATATACATCTTCACACAACAACCTCCCTACACAGGACTAGGTAAACACTCAATTTTACATTTACATATGCTCTTATTTTATTTAAAGTTTTGTGTTACAAATTTCTCCAAAATTTATATAATTTCAGGCTCTTCAGCACAATTAACACCCTTACAGTTAGAAGCTTTATTAACTGAAGGTGGCACATCAAAATTTTGGCTGGTTAGCTTCACAATTCTACAAGTTATCAAATTTTATACAGAAAAAATTATTATATTTTGGTGTATTTAATCTGAATATTTATTTTTCATTTTTTAAAAAAAATTTGGCAGGTGGAATTTCGATCTTTGTTTTCATCTACTTGTATACGCACGAGTCGTGTTCTTCCTGAACTATCAATTACGTGAGTATATTTATATAATTTTGATTGTGGTAATTAAAAAATATATATATAAATAATATCATTCTGATTATATATATTTTTTGTGCAACAGTTTCTCAAATAAAAATATATCTTTTGGAGTGGTTGATCTTGGGCTTTTCCCAAATACAGCTGCAAGATTTGGGGTCTCTTTAGGTGCGTGATATTTGCTATAAATTTTAGGGTTAAAAAATTAAAATGCAAGAAATATATAAACATGTGTTAAGTTTGTTTACTTTTTTTTTTTTTAAATCTAATAATTGAAATGAAACAATATACAGGAATACCCGATCAACTCCCGACTTTTATTTTATTTGAGAACGCTGAAGAAATTTCACGTTTTCCTGAGATAAATTCTGTCGCTAAATCTTCAGATATAACAAAGGTATTTTTATTTTTCTGTTTTTTATTTTTATATAATATATTTTTTAATGGGAATAACTTTTTTTTTTTTTTTTTTGGTTGTAGAAACGTCTTTGCAGGCATTTTGAACTTGACAAACATCTCCTTGATTATGTTAGTGGGAAATAGGTGTTGATGTTATGTATGCTTCATTCTTGATTATGTTAGTGGCAAATTTGTCATTTTACTTTCTACACTTACACCTAAAAGGAGATATGTTAAATATCTGATAATTAAGGATTTTTCTAAAGATGTATACATATTCTCATATTCAAAAATTTGATTGGGTTTGTCATTAGTGTGGTTTGGTTATCAAAAACAAAAGAGTAAATTACATTTTTGTCCCTGGGTTTGTTACAAAAAAAAAAAAATCAGTTTTGGTCGTGAATATTTTCCTCTTTTCGGTGCCCATTTTTTAGTTTGCAAGAGGAAACTATTGAAAATAAAATTTGTAAACAAACTCAGGGACTAAATTTGTTACAACTATTAAATCTAGCCACCAAAGTTGCAAAAGGAAACTATTTGGTACCAAAACTGTAACTTTTGAGCAAACTCAGGGACCAAAAATATAATTTACTCAAAATTCGTCATCCACAAGGTTTTTATACTCTATTTCTTATATTGGTAGAAATTATTTAAATTATACCAGCATGACCTTTTGATATGATGACTTGGATGCCACGTGGACAATGTTTGCCAACTAAGCATAATCTAAACTATTTAGAGTAAATTATAGTCTTGGTCCCTATGGTTTATCAGTTATAACATTTTTTATCCTATTTTTGGAAAAGTAACACCACTGGTCCTATGGAGGGTATTGATAACACCGGTGCTCATCCTCTCTAACAAACCTAATGAAGGGGCTGTTAAATATTTTAAAAATACAAAATTGCCTTTCTACAACTGCTTCCACCACCACTTACCACCATCAGCCCACCACCGACAATCACCATCAACATCACCAATCACCACATATCCAACCACCACGATCATCACCAATCACCACCACCACAACACTACACATGTTGCCACCACGCTCACAACCACTATACCACTGCCACACCATCATTGTTTCTTTTGCCACCTTTACAACCACAAACCACCATCCTACTGCCACACAACCACAACTATCACCACCTGCTAGCACCACCATCAGTCATCACCGGTATTTTCCGACGAGAAAATTATGTTCACTCCAGTTACCGGTTATCATCCACAACTGCTTATGACACTATCATCACAACAACCCCCACCGAGTCTGTTTATAAAGTAAGTCCTTGACCATATCAAACCAATGATGAAGAAGGGCATGGTGGTTGTGAGGGTGGTTGCAGTAAGTGTGGTGTTATGGTGGTGGTGATTGGTGATGACGATGGTGGTTGGAGACTGTGATGATTACAGATTGGTGATGTTGATGGTGGCATGTAGGTGGAGGTGGTGGTGGAAGCAATGGTAGAAGGGCAATTTTGTCTTTTTGAAATGTTTAACAGCTCCTATGTTAAGGTTGTCAGAGAGGAGGACCACCAATGTTATGAAAACCCTCCATAGGGACTAGTAGTATTGCTTTTCAAAAAGTAGGACCAAAAGTTTTATAACCTGTAAACCATAGGGACCAAGACTGTAATTTACTAAACTCTTTATTACTAAAATTAATATTTTATTTTGAAGAGTAAAATTAAAAGAAAAGAAAAAAAAAGCAAGAAAGGTGAAAAGTGTTTTTGGCGTGTGATGTGAGGAGTGAGGAAAGATATGGGGTGTGCAGGTGCAGAGACTGGGTGCCTGTTCCTACATGTCTCTCAAGTAAAGCGCACGCCATACACCACCACCAATCCACCATCACCTGCTTGCTTCTAGTCAACCATCTTTCAAACAAAAGTCAAAAGTCAAAATGCTTTCTCATTCATTTGGTTATTCCCTTTATTTCTTTTATTTTTTTGACTTCAAATAAATTCCTACAACTTTTTTTTGTTCTTTTATATATATATATATATATATATATATATATATATATATATATATATATATATATATATATATATATATATATATATATTTTGCTTGTTAAATTTCATTTTAAGAGTTTTGAGGATACAGAGTAGTTTCATAAACTGCAAGTGAAATTATAATTAGTGAAAAAAATGACAATTTAGGCTAATCAAAATAAGGTGTTTCCAAAAATAATATAATTTTTTTTTTATCAAAAATCTAAAAATAGTGATGAATTTCATAGGAGATGCCTGTGATATCCTTAAAAAAATGATCATTTAAAAAAAAAAATTTAAGTCATTTTGATCAACGAAGTGGCACGTTCATACTTTTATATATATATATATATATATATATATATATATATATATATATATATATATATATATATATATATAGATTCAAATGTTTCTAACAAGTATTATGTGCATGAATACACCGATAGAAATTTAGGGAAAAAAAATCAATAGTTGAATAATAAAGGGTAGTTTAGTCATTATGTATGTACAATAAATTATATTCCAAAATTATAATCCCTAAAATAATGGGTCAATTTCCCTTAAATAGCATTTAAATCCCTACATCGTTTCACTACGTTATCATTCATCCTCAAAATGGGTATGTCGATGCCTCCACAATCGAACAACCCTAAAGGATCAGTCGACGGCAAAAGAAAAAAACGAGACACGAGTGAGTTTAAAAGCCTTCACCAGCACTTCCATCTCCATTAGCGCTGCTGAGGAAGAAGTAATTGAAGAAATCAATGACAAGTTGCAAATCCAGGTAATCAGTAACGTAAATTTTATAATTCTGGACAAAAACAATTTCATAGATTAGTGATATAATTCGAATAATAGTTGATTCCTCTTATTATATCATCAATTATAGTTATAATTAAAATCTTTATGTAAAATCCATTGTTATAATCACGTTTATTCATAAGAATAAATCTTAAAAATTATTGACGTTAACCCCTTTTTCTTAAACCCTAATTGATGAAGCCCCTTTTTCTTAAACCCTAATTGATGAAGCAACCTATTTTAATGGATGTTAAGTTTTGCTAAGTTGTACACTCCCTTAAATTCGCATCAGAAAGGGTATATTTTTTTTATATACTTTAGGCTTTTGATTCTCTATTATTTATATATGTTGCACAAAAGGTGTTTGTGGCAATGTCTGAAAGAGAATATGGTCATGTTGTATGTATTCTGTCAAAACTCTCATCAGAATTCGATTTCAATCTTCTTATTTGTCAAGATAGGAAAAGTAAAAAACATTGTTAGATAGGAAATTAAAAACATTCTGGTAAAAGATGCTATCATTCTCCATTATATCGTTTCCATTAAATAAGTAATGCTTGTATTTTGTCAGAATTTATTTATATAAATGCATTTTGGTGTTTTTATTTTATAAAAAAAAATTTATAATCTCTATTACAATATAAGATAAAACTTGTGTGTATTCTGTCAGAATAATATACATTGCAAGTTTAGGGATGATTGTTAATGTTGGTTTGTAGAAATTATAGTTATATTCTATTTGAATGTATATCACATTCTATTAGAATTTATTGTTTTATTCTATTTAACGCACTAAAATTTTTAATATTTGAAAGTTGATTATGTTTTCTTTGTGAATTTAGGTTTTGAAGAGGTTGCCATTAATGTGGAAAATGAAGAAAACATAGAGAACGATATTGTATTCTAACAGAATGTATTCTGTCAGATTTTATAAATTGTTTCTTAACAATAATATTCTTTCGGAATAGACTAGTGTTTTTGTTAGATTTTGATGTTTTTTTTAAACTATTTTTAGTTTTAATCTGTAAGAATAAATGTAATCATTACACCATTATTAGTCATAATTTTTTTAAAATGATTGTAATAATTTTTTATAGTCTTTTTCTTTACGGATGAATGTAAATAGTGATTCTTAAAGAATAAATCCGTATTCTTTATAAAATGTTATTCATGATAATATGTTGTATAATTCTTTAAGAATGTTTAATATAAAAAGTATCTTGAACGAAACAATATTCTGCAAGAACAAAACCACAAATATATTTACTAGTTTATTGTTGACTTTTTGTCATTCTGACATAATAAAATCGGTTATTATTAAAAGTAATATTAAAATTTAATTAGAATTAATTTAAAAAATTCGGATTTTTTAAAAATAAGGGAATTAATGATCCCTTAAAATCCGATTTTTTTTAAAAAAATAGGTTAATTGACCAAAATACCCTTTTGTTGAAATTTGTGTGATTATATGATACATGCTACCCTATTGTAATATCATAGACCCTCAATCATGATTGTTGATTCTATTCATCCGGTGGTCCAGATCCGTGCATTCTGGCGCACAATAGTTAGTAAAAACAAAATAACCTAAGCCTATACATATATATATATATATATATATATATATATATATATATATATATATATATATATATATATATATATATATATATATATATATATATATATATATATCCACATTTGAACCTAGCTATATTTTTATATATATGGCTCATCTATGCTTCTTGAAATTCAAACTCCTTGAACTTTCTCATTGAGATAAAAGATTCCAATTAGTCCCACTAGCTTTGATATATATATATATATATATATATATATATATATATATATATATATATATATATATATATATATATATATATATATATATATATATATATATATATATCCCTCATCTTCCTTTCTTGAAATTCAACTTTCTCATTGAAATAAAGATTCCAATTGCGAGATGCTTATTTCAGCCCAAAAATGAACTTATCAAGCTTACACATCCTTCACAACCTATCTTGGTTTGATTATATGTCTTTTCCTATCCATGTTTGTTTCCTCTTGAAGATCCATTTACGCCTAATGGTTAAGGCCAACTGCTTGATCTACCAAGTTTCAACATACATGGACTAAATTTCACTCTCCATATACTCCAACCATGTTGTAGCCTTTAGGGCCTACCATGGCTTCCGATATCTGGTATACTATGATTACTCCATGCCAACGAATCATTTACCACAATTATATAAACTCTTCTATAACTAGGTGTATGCGTACTCTATCAAATTTATAAGAGGTTGAGATATGTCAGTTTCTCCAATAGCTCCTTCAACCTTTAATTGAATGCTAGGTCCAACTTTAGGTTCTTCGTTGGTTAATTCTTGAATCTTATCAAGATCAATATGGCTCCCACTATACCAGCTCCATCTCTTGGAAGACTACCCTTCGAGCAACATACACTTTGTTCTTAGAAGGTTTGTTAAACAAATGTCCAAAATGCTTGATGGGTTCTCCAACGAGATAACACATCTCTATTCTAAGCTCTAGATTGTCGAGCGCTTCACAATGAGCGTAAGCCTCATAATCGTAGACTTCCATATGTGCAATAAAGGTGTGAAACTCACTTCACATAGAATAGAGTGTTTCATGAACCTCCTTAGTTGGTACACGACCAAAGGACTTATCGTAACACTATTCATGGTACAATCCATGAATTGTTAGTAAGCATAGTACAACTCATCTAGTATAAAATCAATTAATGATTTGTGCCTCTATCCAACTAAAACTTCCTAGTGGTAGTGTTCTGGGTGGTGATAGCCCGTGAAACTCGTTCATAATTATTTATATGATCGATAAATTTTTGGACTGAGATGCTCACTATGAGTGTCTCATCCTATTGCCCAATTGATTCTTAGCTTCACTTTATGAGAGTTACGAACACCTGAAAGGTTCCAGACTCATGTTCATATGAAGTTGGTCTCACCATGTATCGTAGTTAATATGAACGGTCCATTAGCACAAACTAATTCCAACATATATTCACATCACCTAGTGTTGTATTCATCATATATCTTGATAAACAAGATTTACATTTATCATAACACTTGTGGTCAAATGATATCCAAAATTCGATCCAACTGGATACTTGGTAATGCGTTTCTTATTTATGTATCCAAGACTATGATTCCATAAATGCATTTCACCTAAACCTTTTGGATTTATTTAAATTAGTACGTATTATGGTCAGTCTAAATGATCCATTAGGTAAACTATTTTCAACATATATTTGCACCATAATAATACATCTTATTCAAATATTAGAATCAACTTTGAACTATTGTTACTAGCTTCATAGATTTCATGAATTTGTTTTAACATGTTAGAATGTTCTACATTTATATAAGTTAGAACTATCTCACGAATCATAGTATAAACAATTTCAATTATAAGACCACAGACTAAACGTTTGGGAAAAGACTTGTCTTTTGATCCTATGAATAATAGCAACGGCTTGACATTCATGATCAAATTTCATTCTCCATGTTTCACTCTTCTTACTTCATTTCAGTCATTGTACATTCTTGAAATGTTAGTACTTAATCCTTGGTAAAAATACTCGAAGGATTAGATGTAATTTTCAATGGTATTATGAATTCATATCTCTGACTGAACACCAAACATAGGAGAACTAGTTATCTTTTGATCCTATGGATAGTAGCAAGGGCTCGTAATCTATGATCAATTTTACTTGCTCCATGTTTTAGTCTTTTCACTTTATATATATATATATATATATATATATATATATATATATATATATATATATATATATATATATATATATAGCATGCATGCTTTCTTAGTCCTTTCTTGTTATGGAAACGAATAACTATCAAAACATGTTTCAGAATATGCCTTCCTTTGTCCTTGGTATTTGGGCCTAGATTAGGTATACCAACATTAATCACCTTTTAAACCGTGGGCGATTGGCTTCCTTCTTCTTTACACTTCTATTCATGATAGTAAAAATATGGGAGTGTTTTGAAGTTTGAGGTTCTATGATTGGCCATGTTAGTTCCAAAAAGGAAACCTCGACATGCTACACAACTCCTTTATGGAAATTCCAAGTTGTTTATATCAAAATTAGAGTGAATGGATCATATGCACAGGTTAGCTAGTCGACTAAACCTAGTCAACTCCTAACTCAAGGAAACTCCATTTTACTTCAATATATCAATTTACAACGTACACTTGATAACTGCTCTTTGTAATAATCTAGGATGAAATGTTTGGAGTAACCTAGGAAGAGATTTATCAGAGGCATGACCTTTCAAATCGTTTATGAGAACTATTCCCAAGCTATGGATCTGGACAAGATTGATCATCCTAATAGCTAATCCTTTTAGAGGTTTCAAGGCGGTAGATTTTAATGGATACTATTATAGACATTATTCAATATCAATTTCCATTGTAGTTGTTTTATCATATCCTTAGAAAATAATTACCCTAAATAAAACTATTTAAGAAGGGTAGGATCTATATTTGGCTTGATGATGTGTAATGGGTTGCCATAAACACACCATAAAGTTATTTAGGTAGGAAAATCCCTTTGCTAATTTCGATCACCACGGGTTTCCTAGATCTTTGAGATTCATTTACTATCAATGGCATGTTAATCTCAGATTCAATGGCGAGGTTGCCGCAGATCACTAAAAAGATGGTGAATCATCCATACAAAATCGCCTGGTCCCCGGTTTAAGTTACGCTTGAGATTCGTGAGTTCCACATCATTCTCTACTTATACTCTTAAATTGACATGCCGGTTAACAACACGAGCTCCATCAACAAGTTATAAAGAGAATGTGCAAAATTTATGGATAACATAAGATTCACTTTAAATAGATTTGAAATAACCATGAAAAATCTCATGGTCCCTGGATCAAGTTATGCTTGAGATTCTCAAGTTCCACATTATTCTCAACTATATACTCTAGATTGATGTGCCAGTTAACCACACGAGCTCTATCAACAAAATATAAAGAGAACGTGAAATTTTCATGGATAATATAAGATTAACATTCTATTGATAAAACAAGATTTTGTTTTATACTTGTATTGATAATACTTTTAGATTGACCATTATCACTATCAAACACTTTCGGTAACTCCACTCTCAAAATACAATAGGGCAGTGAGGGCGGTAAGCACGAAGCATATTAAATACCGACCTCATTTGGAATCATAGAGACCTCCTTAAACCCCTACATTAGAGTGGGTGAGCCTAGTCATGGTAAGACCGACACTGTCAATATTTAAAACACGTGAGAGCGCATGTTGTAACATTTTTATACATATAGTAGATACAATTCTAATATATATATAAAGGGTAAATTTAAAATTCTTTAAATTTAGTTGTCTAATATTAATTCTAATTAACTGCGAGGACACAATGTAATAATTAATAAATCACGAGGGGTTAATATTCAAAATTATAAATCTCTATTATAAATAATCTTAAATATTTAAATAATAAATAAATATTCAAATTCAAATAAATATTTTAAATAATATTTATTGGATTTCAAGATTTAAAACATTTTAAATTTGGTATTTATCCATATTTAATAGATCTTCAAATTTTAAAAATAAAAAGAAAAGGGAAACCCTAATCCTGTAGCCTCACATCATGAGTAGTAGACTCTCACGTCTTGAGCTGCGGTTAAAAGGTTTCTCAATTACGAATTTTTCAAATTTTCTTCTTTCGTTCAATTTCTCAAGCATTTACTAAGGAAATATGGCTCTAGGGTGAATGTAATTATGAACAAATGGCTTTGATATCACTGTTGGGTTTTCTATACATCAAATACACTTAAACTAGGTAGCGAAAAAATCAAACTATGTTATATCCAAGTGTACATGCACCCTAGGATCTATGGCTTCATACTAACTACAACTACCCTATGAAACATAAAACATAAGGAAGAAAAACATACTTCTTATGTAGCCATTGATCTCCATGCTTGAGATCTTGTCCTCCATGAAGTTGCTTGGATGAGAGGACCCAAACTATAATCCATATAATGGCATCACATCCAATGACACCAAATAGTGGAATAAAATAACTAGGAGAAGGGACAATTTCACAAACCCTAAGAGGGTTAGAAATCATCCCTAAGGGGGGAGGAAGAAGGGTTGGCAAAAGTTCAAGTCAAGGTGCAAGGAAGAATGAAATCCCTAAGGCCCTATTTATAGCCTTGGATCCCTTCCTAGGTTTTGTACCCTTCCCATGTGGGACAAGGAGCCAAACGCAAAATTCACTCCTTTTTCCATGTAGGATGGAGTGATTTTCGTCCAACCCTAATTCCATAAGGGTTTTGGAACATTCCTGATTAACCACCTATTGATTAATGAATACTTAACCCTTTAATTAATTAAACTGTTAATTAATTCCTAAGATATATTTCCAATTACTTTCTAATTAATAATTAACCATAGTAATTAATAAACTAATTTCTCCTTTACATATTCTACTCAATTTGAGTCTTGAGGAAAACCCAAAAGGACCTTGTTATTATTAGAAATATTACCAATAGTTAATGACCTTGGACACTCTTTCCAACAAATTTATTTACTTTCTAAGATTAAAAACCAGGACTTTGACAAACACGTGGGGAGCTTCCATTTTGGTGTGCGGAGCGCCCTCAACCCAACCCATTTACTGAAAATTATGGTTTTTGGACTATTTAAGCGCAATTAAGCCTTTGGGGTTGGATCACTCTCAACCTCCATCAACCCTAAGGAAAGAGTTTTAGCAAACCCTAGCCTTTCCCTCTCATAGTTGAGCTTAAAATCCTCTTGAGAGCTTACTTTTACCATTTGTGTGATCAATACTTGGAGTATAAGAGTCTATTTTGGTGTGTGGAGGCGAATATGTGTAATAGATCCATAAATGTTGCTTATCTTTTGGACCTTGGTTAGTATAAAGCTCCCAACATTCCATCTTGTGTGATAATCTAGCTTTTTGTTCATTTTTATGGTTTTAGTCCTTTTTGGTGATGATATTGGAGTAGTGATGACTCAATCTCTTTCTAAGCATGTAGAGTGGTTATTTGGACCATTCTTAGTAAGAAAGTTGGCATCTTGGAGCTTGTTCTCGTGGCCATGCAAAGTAGATTGTATTTTAGTCCCCTTTTAATGCTCAAGTTTAGATCATGTGGTTTTAGGTTAATATTAATGGATAAAGCTGGAAGCTTCATCTATTAGGACATTATGGGTGTTTAGATCTAGAATTTGGAGCCTTGTCTTAATGGTTTACGAAAAAAGACATTGGAAAATAAGCAAAAGTGTGGTGCGCTTTCCCTAAGCGTGGGGTGCGTTTTAGGATTTTTGTTGCGAGTTGGTTATGCCGAAAAGAGATCGACTATTTTGTCCCGTAGTGAGCGCGCGACGCCCATAAAATAGCCGAGGTGCTTGTTTGACCAGATGTTGACCTTGTGGACATTTTGGCTAGGTTTAACTCTAGGTCAAACTTTAGGGTTTAGGGTCATAGGCTGAGGCTTGACCCTCTTTGTATGATTAGGTGGTGGTTAAGCCAACCTTTGTTTGTTGTGAGTTCTGGTGATTCGTATTTGAAAGTGAGGTGAGTTTCCTCATTATACTTTGTACTGTAGTATGTATCCTTGTGTGTAGGATTGTTGTATGTTATAGTGATCTATTAGATTGGTAGATCTATTACGATGACCTATGTTTGCTGATTATTTTTTAAATCTATTTACATATGTCAAAATATTATGGTTGGATTGTGGCAGTCCTAGTTTGTGCTGTAAGCCAAGATACCCGGTCGGTACAGGTGTACTGTAGGCCTTACGAGGAGTTCTACTCAAATTTTAGGCCCAAGGGAGCATTCTCCTCCCATTTCCACATGGGAATCTCCAAGGGATATAACTTTCGGTGAGGTCTCTGATGTTTGGCGTTGACCTTCCGGCAAGTCAAGCACCTCTTAACAAACCAAGATATCTCTCTCCTTATGCACGGCCACCAACAGCTAAGTCTCAAGTCCAGATATATTTTCTTCGCACTAGGGTGAATCGAGAATTTGGACTTGTGTGCCTTTTCCACCAATGTCTGACAAAACCCACTGAAAGTGGAACACAAACTCATCCACATTGAGTTAACGACACACACCAATCAGTAACAATAGTAGCAATCTGACCCATGATCTTTTCTTCCTTCCAATTCTCATTCTCGATCCCCTTGATTTGTGTGTCCCTGATCATACCCAAAAGTGGTGAAATGATGGTCATCCTCAAACATAGGCCTCATATAGGAGTACTAACACCCTTGTGACTCAAGGCATCAGCGACTACATTGGCCTTCCCCGGATGGTACAAGATCTCACAATCATAATCTTTCACTATGTGAAGCCACCTATGCTGTCTCATATTCAAATTTGGCTAGTCGATAAGGTATCTTAGACTCCTATGATCTGTGTAGATGGTACAACAGACCCCATGAAGGTAGTGTCACCAAATCATGAGGGAAAACATGACATCCCCCAACTCTAAATCGTGTAGGGTACTTAGCCTCGTGAGGCTTCAACTGTCTAGAAGCATAAGTAATCACTGTACCTCGCTTCATGAGCACCACTCCTAATATTATGATCAAAGCATAACTGTACAACACAAATTCCTCAACGCCCTTAGGAAGAGTCAATATCGGTGCCTCACATAGTTTCTGTCTTAGGGTCTCAAATATTACCTGCTACTCAGGCCCGCAATGAAAATCAACACTCTTCTTTGTGAAGAGAGTGAGAGGAACAACAATCTGGGATAAATCCTGAATAAACCTACTATAGTAACCTGCCAACCCAAGAAAATTGTGGATCTCAGATGGAAACTTTGTTGGATTAAGGTGTCTAAGCCAATAACTAAATTGGTATATATACTTGTAATTTGAAGCAAAGTCCTTTTTGGGTTGCCCTCATGACAAAAAATAGCTAGAATTGATATTAGGAGAGAAAAGTATAATTTATTAGATTATTATATGATTAATAAACTAATCGAAAATTATGGAAAAATGATTTGTTAATATATTATGTGATTAATGTATTAATTGGAAATAGACAGTTGATTTGATAATTTATTATGTGATTAATAAATCAATATGAGATCAATTATTAAATTATTTATTTGTTAATTTATATGATTAATAAATTAATGTAAAATCAATTAGAATTAATTAATTATTAATCAGAATTAATCCGAAATTAATTTGGGATTAATCGGAATTAATTGCAGGTGCAATTAGTGAATTGTAATTGTTTAATAATTGAACAATTGAAGCAATTCTAGAACCATCCAAGGGGTGAACAATTTTGGGAGCTTTCTAGGGTTTCCAGAAGTCTCCTGGTTGCGTAAAAGGAAATGATTTGAATTAGGATTAAATCTACTATTTAATTAATTCAAATCTTGGTTTGCGTGTTAGTTACCTAAACTATAAATAGGACCCCTTGGCTTTCAATTTTTGTTCACCACATTACCTAAAGGCATAGGAACGAAATTCCATTCATATCTCCTTTCTCCTCCTCATTCTAGGGTTTCTTGTTTTGGATGTGAGCCATTAGAGGCATCATCCTTTTGGTGCTTGATTTCCAAGGAACTTCTAGAGGATTTGATTTTACTATTTGCTATAATAATCAAAAGGTTTGTAACCCTAATCTTTATGTTAATTTCAATGTTTCATAGCCTCTCTCTAGGGTTTCCTGATGTTCATAGTTTATTGTTATCAATAGAGAAAACATAGATCCTTTCTAGGTTGCATATGAACTTAAGAGTTTAAGTGTTTTTCCACCACATTAATTTTTTTATAACCTAGAAAACCTATCAGTGGTATCAGATCCTTAGTTTTCTAATTGATTGTGCATAATAGTGAATTGATCAAAATTATGGTTTATGGAAATTAAACCCTAATGGCCTTAAAAATTTCGATGATGGCTAGGGTTCTTGAAATGCTAGCCTCCACCCTTATTGTTGAAAATTGGTTGGATCCCTTAGGGTTTCTAGTTTCTTTAATTATAATTTTAAATGCCTTAAAATTTGGATAATTAAAAACCTAGTCGCCCTTATCTCTTATTTTTGAAAATTTGAAGGGTTATTGGGATAAGGGTAAAATTTGAATTATTTGTTAATTTTTTAACTGAAGATAATTATTTAATCCCTAATGATTTAAATTTGAATTATTTATTAATTGTTTAATAAAATATAGTTATTTAATTCCTTAACGATTTAAATTAAAAGATAATTGGTAAATCATTAATTATTTAAAATTAATTAATTATTAAAAGTTTAATTTGAAAATTAATTTTGAACGCTAGTATGTTGAAAAGTTTTAAAATACACCTTATACTATATATGATTAAAAGTTTAATATATTATATGTATAAGACAAGTTAGTAAATCACTAGTACGCCTCATTCATGAAGCCATACTATAAGGGGGTATTAGGAAATGGCCTATAAAATGACCGTCATTGAGTGTCCACTCTCACCCACCGTTACCTTGTATGGCGGAGGGTCGTTAGCCGAACAGATTTGATATGGCATAACCTCATTAAAAGTATGATACTATTAAATTACTATAACATTTTATATAAATCCCAACTGTAGTTACTTTAGGAAAAATGTGAAGTGTATGCTAATCAATGAAAATGCACATCATTTCTTTATGAGTCGTTAGTGGAGTGTGTGTGGTTAACCACCACACTAATTTGGGATGGTAAATAAGAAATGATGAAACAAATCGTGTTTATAATTGTTGATCGAGCATGTGTGGTTAACTGGCACATCAATGAGAGATTATAACTCGATTAAGGGTGTTTGAGTGGGTTTGCATGGTTATTCACATCTTAATTATGATCCTCGACATCCCAGTCATAATTGGTAAGAGCATAATTGAGATGAAACATACCATTAATAAGATTCAATGAATCTCAAAAGATCTAGGGGTTTCATAAGATTAAAATTGGTAAAAGCCTTACCTACCTAAAATAGATTCAAGTTTGAGTACGACATTCCTCTTCACTGTTCAAATCTAAAATATGGTCCTAGCCTTAATTTAAATTTGGGTTAGTAATTAAGGATGAAAATAAACTAACTTGAATTCTCTCTTCTCCCAATATTAGATGTCAAATCAAGACAATGATGGTCTTCTTCATTCTTTGGGAATATTTTTCCTCAATCATCTGGAAATGGTGTTCTACATTCTGATCAAGGTGAAAATGTGTTCCCTTCTTTAGCTAATGGTGGAATTGGACATCGTCCTCCTTCATCTCTTCCACCGCCTCCTCCTCCTCATGTGACTCTCCTAACGTCACCTTTTCCTTGAGTTGAAAGATATGAAACGACTCAAGCCTTATTGGCATGTAAATATAAACATGGAAATTTTGTGTGTGTGCATGTTCTGAAAATGAAATCGTACATTGACAAATTGGAGAGAATGGGTGTTATATTCCCAAAAGGAGCAAGCCAATGATTTGGTTCTTCTTTCTATTCCTGAGTCATATGGTCAGTTCGTTAAGAACTTTCATATGAGGAATCTCGATGTGACCCTAATTGATCTAACCCAAATGTTGGTGGATGTTGAGGAAGAAATGCTTAAGAACACATCTGAAGCAGAGATGCTTATAGGGCCTGATTCCAAGGTTTCCATGGATATTGGCAATGGTGACATTAGTGATCTGGAAAAGATTTCTCTTCCCAATCGAAAGGTATCGACCAAGGTCAAACCGTTTGATTGTATGGTAAAGAGAAAGGCTTGTTCTGATATCATTCCACATGTTGACCCCAATGAGTCTATTTGTTTCTACTGCCAATTGAAGGGACATTGGAAGCGAACCTACCTAAACTACCTGAAAGATCTTAAAGATAGTAAAGTCAAGTCGTGTAACTCTACTTCAGGTACATCCATTATCCAAATCCATAAGTTCATATTCTTAGACGCTTAATACATAATGTGACGACCACATTTTAATGGTATTTCAGGATCTAAAAGAAAGAAGGAAGCTTAAGCGAAGTGAGCTAAATCTGATCGTGGGAAATGGATTTTGGTCACATGGTTCGATGGTCAGAATTTGGAGCTACTACTAGGAAGTTAGGATAATTTAATAGATTGTTATTACTCTTAAAAAATATTAAGAAACATAGTTTTTCATTTCATGCACCGTAAGGACAAGTTCCAATTTTCATTTTATTTCAAATAAAAGCAAATTTTTGGTATACGTGGTTGCCTTATCTTATTTCCCTGCAATGATATTTAATGAAAATGTTGGTTATGTTTTTAATAATAGAAATATTAATTGTGGATTTGATTCTTATGATATCACTTGTGGTATTGTCATAATTTACCAAGTGAAAGGAAATCTCATCACCAACTAGACAGATATTTGGTGTCATACAATTCGAATTGTATTATATATGAGGGTCTTGTTCATTGGAAAATTATTACTTAAATTATTGTTCACATGTTTATGTGAGGCGAGTGAAAGACTAATGGATCTAGTATATATTGATATGGACTTTTCAGATCCATCACAAGGGACGATAACTCTATTCATCATGATTTATTGATGTTTCAGTAAATACGACTGTGTTTATAAGATTAAACAGAATTCTAATACTTTGAAAATATTCAGTGAGTATCATAACGAACAGAAGAATCTATTTGGCGAAAAGATAAAAGATTCTCCAATCTAGAAAAGTAAGGAGAGTGCTTTGGTATCATGTTTTATGATCATCTTAACAATTGTGGAATTGTATCACAATTAATCCTCCAAGAACATTCTAGTGCAATTGTATGACTGAGAAGAAGAATCAAACATTGTCAGAAATGGTTTGATCATAAGATGAGTCATACTTTTTTCCTGTAGGAACCCATTTAGACGATTGGATTGTGCGGAATAATATGATCTTGAGGTTTAACAATAACAAAATATATGAAGAACATAACAAGATGAGTAATCAGAGGATATTAATAGAAATAGGGGTTACAACTTTGAAGAACATTTCGGTGGGAGAGATCCCAACCTAGAGTTTCTCTCCACCTAAAAAAAGACTATGTTTTAGGTGCACACTAAAAACAATGACCATCCCTCTTTATTTATTGAGAGAGATAACTTACAATACAATAAAAGGGAATAAAATGACCTAACTATCACTCAAAATTTGTAGAGCATTTCCATGCTCGAACAATCTCCCCCTAAATGTTCGCAAATGATGAGGGATACAAATACATTGATAAAAGGCTAAAGTACATAGTAACAACTAGCAAGTTCGGTAATAAAATGATACATAATGAGAACCAAATGTTGAAATATCTCTTAAACTCTAAAGTGTCTGTGATGTTTGAAACTGGGCGATGAAATCTCTATAGTCAAAGTCTTCTAAGCAACGAAGTCCATCATCTCTGGTGGTGAAGAGTGAGATTCCAGTCTACAAATGTGATTAGTGAACCAAGCTGATCAACTTCAAAACTGTATCACAATAACTTCTGAACTGAACATCCCATAATCAAGTCACACTTTGGCTTCAAAAGTTTGAAACATCTCTGGTAATCAAATCATAATATACCCAAAATTCTTCAAAAGAATAACCTGCTAAAAATATGAAAACATCCTATGGTAGAGTTCAAATAATAAAGAAGTCTGGATCCAGGAATAGAAGCTGCAGTGATCCGTAGGCAAGGATCACACTTCAAACTTCAATCGGAACTATCATCATGGTGTCGGTTTGACTAACCAAGTAGATGATAAGCCAAGATCATTAGCACCTAAAAATACTAAATAATCTCCTTTTCCCAGATATTTTCAAATCCACACTCTAAAAAACATAATCAATAATCAGGATGCTCATAATATTCTCTCCCTATTTTTTATAACCAATGCCCGTATATCAAAAATAAATAAATCAATTAGGATGGAGAGTGTCGGATACCAAGAACTTCACATGCTCTCCCTAGATGTATGAAGGGTCTAGATAAAACAAGAGAATGAGAGTAAAATAAATACTCTCCGGTCATGTGTCGTCGGTTGATTCTGTCGCTGAAAACTACTCGAACAAGTATCGTAGTAACAAATAAGAACTCTGCGTGAAAAATCTATTCTCTGCTGAAAAATGCTGATGTACCCAAACTGCGGTGCCGGAACTCCTGAAGTAGTCTTCAATAAATAAAGTCAACTTGGTTAAGACACATGGTTCGTCAACCGAAGATCATGAGTGACAAGTCATAAAAATCCCGTAGAACGAAGGTTGAGAAGCAACTTCGTTGATCAGACTCAAATGTGGTGCAAGACTTGCAAAGAAATAATATGATGTCCGACTGCGGTATGGAGGATAACTGGTCTTAAGACACTGATCCAATGAGTATTGGTTGACGGACCTTGATTAAAGGGCAATCCTAATGGAAAGAATAATAAAATTCTTCCATTATAATCAACAAGAAGTAATCCATCGTGACGATCTAAGCTTGAGTAAATCTCCAATAATAATCTCTTTCGTGAAGACAATAAATCGAGACTTGTAAAAATTATTCTTCACAAAAGTGCTTCCGATCATGGGTTGCAGTGGTAAAAATTGGTGTTGAAAAAATTGGTTTTTTAAAAAAATTAACTGGTAAAAAAATTGGTGTAAAAAAATGGTGTAAAAATGAGTATTAAAAAAATAATGGGTATTACAAAATAAATGAGTGTTAATTAAAAAAAGGCTAAAAAAAATTGGCTAAAAAAGATTGCGGTAAAAAAAAGGAGGGCTATGTTTTTGAGAAGGGAGGAATAAGGGTTGTTGAATGAGAGGGTAGCGAGGTTTAAGAGGGGCTAGGATAGAGGGCTGAGAAGAAGAGGCGAGGTGGGAAGGAGAGTTGCGGTGAGAGGAGTTGATGGCTAACGAGAAGGATAAGCAGGTCTTCGCTGGTTCGATGAGAAGTGGTGTGCAAGGGTCTGTTGTGAAGTTTAGGGTAAGGCGGGTTTGGTTGGGGTAGCGAGGAGAAAAGGGTCTTCGGTGTAGGGCTTCTAGTCTGTGGTTTATCGGAGTGAGAGGGACCATAGAGGCTTCTCATCCGAGGACTTCCAACAGACTTCGGTATGGCCTTTAGCACCTCGGAATGGGCAGTTTATTGGTAAGATTTTGGTCTTTGGTGCTGGGCACCGAGGATTAGCATGTTGATGACAAAAAAAAGCCATTTTTCATGAAATTTGATACCGAAAGGTGGGGTGTTGGGATAAGGTGGGGTGTTGGGAAGATGAAAAAGTGGCAGAAAGTATGAGGGAGAAAGGCAAAAAATAAGGATAAGGTATGGGTTTAAAGTAAAAGTATGGGTGTAGGTTGCATGTCACATGGATTTATCAGGAGAGTATGGGTAAGACTTTATGGTGGAGTAAAGGACATGCATATACTATCAATCTTTTAATATAGCAAAAGAAGCATACCTCCACTGAACTTTCATTCGTAGTATGATCTTCAAAAGATTTGCAGATACCTTCTCCAAAAATCAAGTCTTCTCCAAATACCCATGATATTTTGTCTTCATTCGAAAGCAAAAAAGTGTCTGGAGTAAAATCTTCAAGAGTTTTAAACCACAAATATCATCTTTCTTCTTCTTTTTCTTCAATAGCAAGATAAAATGTTTGTAAAAACGAATTTTCAACAGAAAATTGTAACAAACAGCAACAACATTTATTCTTGAAAGCTTGATAAAGCTTTAAATCAGCACTTGAAAAATCGAAAACTCATCATAAAAAAATTTCCAGTTGCAAACCCAGAAATTCTTGTATGAAATCGAAAATCACAAGATAAAAGTAGTCGATCGGGAGTCGTTCCCTTGAAATAATCACTTAGATCTTCAACGTACGGCTCTAATACAAATTGTAGGAACCCATTTAGACGATCGACTTGTGCAGAATAATATGATCTTGAGAATTAACAATAACAAAATATTAGAATAACATAACAAGATGAGTAATCAGATGATATTAATAGAAAGAGAGGTTACAACTTTGAAGAACACTTCGGTGGGAGAGATCCCAACCGAGAGTCTCTCTCTATCTAAAACAAAAGACTACATTTTAGGTGCACACTAACAATAATGACCATCCCTCTCTATTTATAGAGATAGATAACTTATAATACAATAAAAGGGAATAAAGTAACCTAACTATCACTCATAATTTTTAGAGCATTTCCATGCTCCAACAGTTCCCAATCAAGTTTTAGAGCCATGCTCTAATTACTATGAATCATATCTTGAAACTCAATTCAAAGCTAAGAAGGATAAGAACACCTCGAAATATCTGGAATAATAATTTTTTTCTTACTTTAGCACATTTAGAGTTGGAGTTTTGATGTTTTTCGTTGATCTAGAAACAAAAGATAAACTGAGTCCTATTATATAGAGTGTTTTCTTTTCGGAAATCTGCACAAACTTTAGAATATTGGTTCTGGCTCGTCAAGGAATGTTTCTTGAGAGAAAAATTATATGTCAAGAAGTCAGTGGGAGTCGTATTGATCTTGAGAGTTTCAAGAGTCAACCGACAATGATCCTTTTAGTTATCACTAGCACACGACCTGAGGTTGATAACCTATTGTGTTTATTGACACATTCTAATTTCCGTGCACTTCCAGTTGAGTTGGAAAAAACTATGAGTTCTATATTCATCATTTAACTGCAAAAGGCTAAGCACGTTGGTCGGTGAAAGTACACTGATTGATATGGGTGAGCTGCTAACAACATGGAAGCACCGGTGGGCGTTTTGAGCTGCCATAAGGCAATAAATTTAGATTAAGCTAAGTTCAGTCCATGAAGGAGAACTAAATGCGATTTTGGTTTGTCCTAAACCTTGTCTTATGATTGTAGGTTGGAATTGAAAGATTAACATAGATAGGAACATATGCACCTTGAAATCTAAATAGCAAAAGGTTTCGCTCAAATTCATGAATATGGTTATGAGGAACTACTTTCGCTAATAGATTTTGAAGATTTGATGTATATGGATATTAGTTGTGTAAATTGCATTCTCAAATTCAAAATATGATTACGAAATCCCTCTTCACATTTTGAATTGTATGGAATGGCAAGGAAGTATTTAAACTTTCAGGAGATATGTATATCACTTCTTGAAAGGGTTTGAACGCATACACTATCCGAATAAAGTGCATAAGCTTAAAAACCCCAATTAGAGGCTTAACGAAGCATTGTGAAATAGGTATCTGCACTTCCATGAGAAAGTCAAAGGATATTGATTTCTAGAAGTCCAATTGATTTTTGAGTACATGTCAAAACTAGTGGGAGCATAGTTGTTATGGTGGTATTGCATGTTACAAATTGCAAAAGTTCAGAAAATGTTTCACTATAATGGACATAAGGGAGAGGGAACTCATACTTCGTTATGAATCTAAAGGTTTAGATTGTATAGTTTAATAAAACATAGTCAAATGCATGGATGAATAGCATGTTAAAATGTTTCGACATTGGATATTCTATATATTGAAAAGTTATAGCAAAGAATTGAATAGATATTGGACCCTTATAATATTGAGTCGATTCCCATATGCTTCGTGTCACACCCCCAAACCGGAACGGCGGAAACGTTAAGGAGTGGATGACGTCATATGTAGTATCACAACAATTGCATCATAGTAATCAAAGTAAACACAACCATTACATTGAATATATATAAAAAGGTATTTACATCTATTTGATTCATATCTATATACATCAAAAGTAGCAAAATAAAGACGTGACTCTATATGCTCCGTCTTCTCAAAAGTCTGTTGAGGTACCTGTCTACTGATTTCCTGAGAATACAAGCGGTTTTGAAAAGAGTATCAGCATTAAGTTGGTGAGTTCATAAGCATGTTTTTGTAATGAAAACCTGTCATTGAATCTGTAAAATGTTTGTATGTTTCCCAAGAAAATCCAATTTTTTCTAACATATATGATTATTAATGTGTTCTGTAGTAGAGTATAATGTATTAGTTTGTATGTCTGGTTACCACCAGCTGTATTGTATCACGTTGTTTTGAATGAAAAAAAATCCCTTTGTATGAAAACCCTGGCTATCACCAGTAATGTATAGAATGTTCTGTTTGAAAACCCTGGTTACTACCAGTATGTATAGTAGTTTCATTACTTAAAATAAAACTATGAGTTGAAATCCCTGGAATCCTCCAGTTGTATTATGAACTAGTTTTATTAATGAAAATAAAACTAAAGAAGAATGAAATCCCGTAAACAATAATGTTAGTTTATACTATTGTGAGTCGTAAAACCATGCTTGATATGACCTAGTGACCTTTACGACGTTCTTCAAGTGTCGGATAAATGACATTTGTCACCCCAGGCATGCCTGCCTAACTGTAGCTAGCAGTTCAGGTGTGGGATTGTCACTCCCGAATAGATCTATTCACAAATCTCACGCTCTCCCTCTAGGAGACTCTAGTTATACTATGATAGGATTTAGTTCAGTACACCAAAGGGTACAAGTTTGAAGTAGAGTCTCACAATTCTGTATAATCTATTTTACGTGCAGTTCTGTATTGATCTATTGTGTTTAAATCTGTGAGTATACTTTATAGAGTAATAATTATACTTAAATAATTATGTGATAAATTACCTTTGTTACCCGAGTATATCATAAACTAAGTCTGTCATAGTTTATATGTTTAGCAATGTATAAGCCTTGAATTTGTATTACTGTATGTTGAAACCCCAAACTATACCTATTATAGTTTGCATGAATATTATGTAATCGGTTTATGTATTGATCTGAAAACTATGCAATTTTGACTGTAAGTTGAAAACGTTCATTATGCTCAGCATGTTACAAAAGGGATAAAATATCTAAATAATTTATAAACATGTGGAAACTGTAAGATTGTATCAATTGCATCAGTTTAAATGTGTTGAAATCCTTTTTTATAAATTCACAAAATCATTTGTGTTTGGCTTGTATCCCCCCCTGAAATCATTAAAATCATAAAAGTATAGGGGTATGAACTCACAGTTAGTTGTGTGAAAGTGTTGGACAACGAAACTGGGAATGAAGACCCTCGAGTTGATGTACGCGACACTCAACGAGATCCTAATAACAATTAATACATATATGTATTTTATTAGCGAAACCATTTATTACAGTGTTGGAAAAACACTTGTTATTGGTTTAGGAATGTTACCGAGACTCGATCGAGGTGGAAAAGTGGGTTTGCGGCCAAGATTCACGGTGTGAATGAGTTTGCGGCCGTGAACAGCCCCTTGAAGGGTTTACGGCCATGAACGGTGTTCTTGAAGGATTTATGAACCTTTGAAGGGTTTACGGCCGTAAACGGGTTTACGGCCTTTGAAGATTTGAAGATTTGAAGGGTGTACGGCCGTAAACTCAAGAACAATGATGTTGGATTCGATGAAAAACGCGTTTTAGATGCTCTAAAACAACCTCCAAAGGTGATTCTTGATGATTTTCGGAAGAAAAGAGGGTGTTTTGGTGTTTACGGTTGAGAGGTTAGAGAGAGAATGGGAGAGTTTTTGGCCAGAAAAGTTCAAATGAAGGTGGGAGTCCCGTATTTATAGGTTGAGTGTATGGTCGGTGGTGGGGTCCACCCACCGAGAATGGGTTTACGGCCGTAATCCGGTTTACAGCCGTGATTGGGTTTACGACCGTGAACACCAGTCAGGCCAGATTTTCGCTGATTTTCGAAGGAAACTCGGGTTTTCGCATGATTTTGGTTCCGACTCATAAAAGAAAATTCAATTATATAACCTAAATGATTTTTCAAATCATAAGAATTTGACGGAACTAAATAAAATTCAAATTTTATTAACGGAATTGGGCTAACATTAACGGAATAAGATTCGGGTTGTCACACTTCGGATGTTGGATTGACCACATATGCCATAATAGTTGATTATTCTATTTTTTAAATGATTTTAGCATTGTGTGAAAAGGACTAGAATTTCATGTGACTAGAGTTATTAAACAAACTGTCAAGAATATTCTGAGGCTTTACCGAAGATTGGTTGCTTGTGGACAGTTAGAAGTATGACATTATTTGGAAAGGATCATAGTGACACGTATTGGATTGAGATGGTTCTTGGTCAGAATTGATGGTCGTATCGGAATATGGAAATGTTTCCATAATGAGATGTTTGAAAAATCTACATGTGAATTGGAAACTTTAATGCAAGAGGAGTGTTCAAGGAATGTACCTTGAATTTGAGAGTTCATAACCATGGAATTGTTTGAAGTAACAAATTCCAGCAGGACATTCTATAATATCGAAGGCTCTGTCTCTGTGACTTTAGAACCTAGACATCACAAAAGGACAATGCATGTAAAGATGAAATTCCACTACATATTAGATAACGATAAGAATTTGGAATTGTGAAATGAGCATCGTTGGAGTAATATACAGTCGATTTGTTCACAAAGGAAGGACCATCGAGAGGCATAATATGCATGTTCATAACATGGCATGATTGATGTTATCTAATTTAAGTGGTTACTTGATTATTCGAAACAATATACAATGAATAAATTCCTAATTGTTATGGTGATTAAATAATGTTGATTTATTTATGATCCACGAGTATGATACCATAGTTAATTAATTTATTATTGTGTTTCACTGTGCATGTTTTACTTCCCTGAGTAATTTTAATATTATTCAAAATTCCATAGTCATTCATACTTTTGGAAGTAAATCCTGAATTAAGACTATCATGAATTGATTGTAGATTGTCGATTGAGGTTAAGATATTGCAGTTAGAATTGCTACAATATTCATGAGTACTTTAAAAATATAGATTATGAGTATTGGATAAAACCACGCTTAGAAATTACTTCATGGATTCAATCACAAGTAATTCCAAAACGATAATATCTTCGATTCTTAAGGCAAGGATATATAGTTCATAGTTTACAGATTAATTGTGCATTGGTTTGCTCAAACGCATCTTGTAATTGGATGCTATAAAGGGTTATTCCATGTATGATTTGATATGTAAATTGTATGACTGTATAGTCTATATAGTTTGTTCCTTTTTCCTGAATAAGGGAAAGCGATATCTTTGGGATCATCGGTGATTTGAGTTGATTTATGAAAACCAGGCACCTGGTCCGGACTAAATTGATGTGTTCAATTTTGTAGTCGAAATTGATCACAAATCGGGAAATCGAGAAGCAAAACAAATGAACATGAGGTTGATCATTTAATTCATGACTCAGTTCATACGATATCTTGTAGAACGAAGGAATAATTGATCACTTATCTTAGGGGCGACGTTTGATTTGAATCATATTTTGGAAGTGGCTTTGGAAAATACTCTTTGTTGTTTAGTTCAAGGTCTATACTTGTAATTGTAGTTATAGACTTATCCGAGTGGGATACTGTTGGACTAAGGTGTGTAAGACAGTAACTATGTAACATTCGAGATTATTGGTATGCTTCCTGTTAACCCTTAATGTAAAATTCCTCTCATTTTAGTCCCTAGCTAGTACGTGGGGCGTACTTTATGAGTACGCTTAGCGTACTAGCCCATTTTTTTATCACACATGCACCCACATATGCTGGGCGTACGTGGGAGTACACAGTGCGTACGCAATGCTAGGGCAAACCCTAATTTTTAGGGTTTGTGTCGTATTTAAACAACTTATGACACCCTTGGACCTCCTAATGAATAGCCTCCATCTCTCTATACCCTAAAATCGAAAACCTAATTGCCATTTTTGATATTTGAGCTTGGGAGTGATTTTTGGTGGTGTTTTTGGTGAAGTAGAAGAAGAAGAACACTTGGAGGTTGCTCGGGAGTGGCTTGAGCTTTTAGATCCAGAGTCACCTTCATCTTTGCAAGCCATTTGAGGTAAAAAGCTCCCCTCTTGATGGTTCCTTATGCTAGATTCAACTTACGGTGTTATTTATTCATTTTTGGGTCCTTTAAGCCATATTTGAGATTATGGTCTATTCCAGAAGTCGTGCATGTTAGATCTTAGCACATTTGAGGTCCCTTGTCCATAAAAATGCAATCTTTATGAGTTATTTTGGTCCATGCATGTGTTAGAGTCCTTAATATGGTTCTTTTTGAGTTTTGGGTCCCATTAAATCATGCATGGGAGTAAAGTTGCCAACTTTACGTGTTAAGTCACCATTTAGGATCAAATCTGAGAGATTGGCTTAATTGGCTTAACTGATTAAGTGCTTAATGAGTTGGATTGGTGGTCTACGGACTACGCGGGGCCTACCCAGCTCGTATGCTGCATCGTACTGGCCCCGAAGGAGTAGGACCGTTCATTATTTGGATAAAGCCGAATTACCCAATTGGAAAATTTGGATTGGACTATTTGGTTCTGATATTCGGATTTTTGGATAGGTTTTCAACAAAACCGAATTATTACTTTGGATTTCGGATTGGTTATGATTTAAAAAATAAGAACCGAATAGTCTAAAAAAACTGAATAACAATTTATTATGTATTTATTTTTAATATATATTTATAATTATTTATTCTTTATTAATTGTTTTTCAAATAGATTCAAAAATAAAAAACCTTAATATGTATTTTTTTCTCAAAAGTTTTTTATCTATAAAATATTAAGCTTTAATATATTTTTTAGTAGTTGTTTATAAATTTTCAGTTATTGTTTTTTTCTTTTATAAAGTTAGGTAATATTCTAATTACTAGTTTATAACATATGAGAGTCACGGTTATAAAATTAATTAAACTTTCATAGTAAAATTATAATCAATTATATTAAATAAATTATTAATTAAGAGATATTTTTTATTTATATAAAATTATAATCTTTGATTTAAATAAATACGTGACCTTATAATTTGTATTAATTTTATTTTAATTTTAATTTTAATGTTATTAATCATACTATACTTATAAATGAAACATTTTTCCTTTCACCACATCAATTTGAAACTCCCAACTTTTCATATTTTCATATAATATACTTTTTAACTTAAATATGTTATTAATTACAAATATTATCATAAATGAAAGACTACTTAAATTATCTATAACTTTAATATAGTGTTAAATGCATAACCTAAATTAATATATCAAACAATCTTAAAAATATAGTGTAAAAGTTAAAACCTAAAGTAAAATATCAAATAAAGTTTTAAAAAAACTCAGTGTATATTTTTTACAACGAGTTAAAAGGAAAATATTAAATACAATAAATGTAAAAGAACATAAATCTAAAAGTAAATTTAACTAAAAGATCTCCAAAAACTATTTTTTTATAATAACCGAATAAGTTGTTTTTGAATTAATTTATAATAATAATAGTTAAAATAACATAGAGTTATAAATTGAATTATGTTACATCACAAACAATGATTGATAATTTGAATAATCATCATGATGAAATCAATGTTGTCAATTTTTTTAAAGTTAATAAATCATAACATTAGTTAATTAAAATAGATGAGAAATATAATTAATTTTATACACACGTAAAGCATGAGTAGATACCATTAAATAATTCTATTTTAGTAAGTGTTATATTATCTATTGTTCAAATTAATTATAATGTTATATTAATTAAATGTCTAAATGTAATAATAATTATTTTTTAGTTAATATAAATGACATAAATATTTTCAATGACATATGATTATTAAAAGGTTAACTAAATAATTTTATTCTGCGCAACGCGCGAATATTCGCCTAGTTTAATATATATAGAGTCGGAAATTTAAAATTTGAAATGGAGAATCAATAAGTTGACAAGTGGCATGACATTAATTAGGAAACATAATAGAGCGACACATAACAAAATGAGAATAAACATATTCTTTTATTAGAATAAGGAGATATGTAGTTTTAAAAAAATATTTCAATTTTTGATAACCGAATTATAAAAACCGATCCAACGGAATTGTAATTTGATTGGATCGGATTAGATTTGAATTTAGTTTGAACTATTTGGATCTATATTTTGAAAACCGAAATCAATTTGGATTCACTTGATTGAATAGGATCGAATCGAGTACGCCCAACGTACTCAGTAGTTGGACTTTCGGTTGAATTTCATGGGTTTGGGCCATATTTTTGGACTTTTAGAGTTTGGGCCTTGTTGGGCCATTGGACTTCTGATTTTGGGCCATTGCCATGCTATGGGATTTCTTGGAATTTGGCCCATGATGGTTTTTGGGCCAATTAGGTAGTTGGGCCATATTGGGCCTTGGGATGCCATATAGGAATTTAGGCTTTTTGAGTAAATGGGTTGGGCCTTGGTTTTGGGCCAAGCAAGAGAAGGGTAAAATGGTCTTTTACTTTGGATATTGGACAAGTAATTTGGATTCTTCAATATGGATCGAGATCCAATTATTAATAGGATATTATTTGATGGTGTTAGCAAGGGGATTTTCGGGATCAGCAGACCGATATTTTATTTGTGAGATTCAGTAGCTTAAGGTGGGTTTCCTCAGTGTTGGGTCTGGTGTTGCGTCTTTGGGCTCGGTCATAAGTCCATTTAGTTTACCCGGTTTGGGCCTGTTTAACCGTGGATAAACATTAGGGTTAGCATATAAATATTGCATGCATGTATAGCTTTTAAATCGATCGTTCTCATTAATTACTTGCATTGTAACCCTAGCACACTTCTACAGTCGAAGTTCTTCATCGAGCTCTTCTGAGGTGTGAGTTATTAATCATTCGACACCATTGATCCATTCTCGTGTTCTTTGCTTGATTAAATATTGTTTTTCTGTTTGGAATCTATCGATCTACAACTCTAATATTCCAACAAGTGGTATCAGAGCCAGTGGCAAGGGTTCTATTCTCTCAAGGAGCAATTTCTGAGGGGGGGATTGTTGGGGGTCAGAAATGGCATCGACCAAGTCCCCGCACGATGGTCTGGAGTGCCGCAATAGAATGCCTGGTCCTGGAGGGCTGAATGCGCTATATAGGTAAGGTTGCGCCCTTTCTAACACCAATTGGTTTTAGATCAACCGGTAGCACTGATGCTCAACACTCACTGTGTTTAGCGGGTAGAAGGCACCAATGCCATCCCATGATTTATTATGATTAGGATGCTAGTTGTCTGCGTGACTCTTGCATGCATCTTATGTGATATGTTTACAGGGCAGGGACCGATGTTGGCCGAGGCCTGATGATTATATTGTATGCTATTTATCTTTGTGATTCTTGCATGTGTTTATGTGTTTGTATGCATACCAGGCGGGGCCCGATGCCGGACGGGGTCTGATGACTGACATATCTGTTCCGTGCGGGGCTCGATGTCGGGCAGGGCCCATTATATGTTTGATATGTATGGTATTTGGTATTTTGGGGAACTCACTAAGTTTTGTGCTTACAGTTTTCAATTTATGTTTCAGGTACTTCTGATTTGAAGGGGAAGAGCTCGGGATGACTGCATTGCATACACCACATTGTTCCGCATTTTATATGACTCTGATGTACATGGATGTTTATTGACACACTCTGATTTCACTATGGTTTTATAATGTTGTTTTAGATGATGGTTTTATTAATATAAGAATCGAAATTTTTGGTCTTAATTTTTTTGGGACATTACAAGTTGGTATCAAAGCCTTGGTTTGAGGGATTCAGGCAGACTCTTTGGTGTGTCTGAACTCAAACTGAGGATTTGGTAGGTTTTCATAAAATGTATGTTTTATAAAAAGGATTTTCTAATAAAAGAAAGGGGTTTGGTGCATACAATTGACCGAGCTCAAGTAAGTTTTTCCAAAATACCCAAACATGTTTTATGATATGCTTGATCTGTGAATATGTGAATCGCATGCTAGATTAGGGCTAAGGATCTAGGAGAGATGACTTTATATGCCTGCTATATGAGCTTGTAGACTTGCATGCTAGTATTGATTAGTCAGTGATAGGATGACCTATTTAGGTTATTCTTGATTTCGGTTACTCAATGCCCGAATGCTGCTTGCTTTGTGCATTTAGGAGTTCTCACTAACTTCAACTAACTAGTAAGCGAATATGCTAAGTTACATACTATTGAGAATAAATAATTTTAGAATGTTAGGTTTTAACTCTATTACGCAGCTCTTGTTTGACTTCAACCGTTGTAAAGTGAGACCTTTCATTCGAAGAATTATCTGGCGTCGGTGGTATCTAATTGTATTCGTGAGCTAGTTAGAGGGAGTTCCTTCTGCAGCTGATGGCGGAGGGTGGTATGGTGATTGCCCTGGGAAATGCCTAGGAAGAGATTTAGTGTTGGGAGCCTTATCTTGTTGAGGGTTGTATGTATGGATAAGGAAGTGACTTGGAGGATTAGGAGCGGTCCTTGAGGAAAGTACGGCTAGATGTGGAAGGTAGTATGGGCCCGTACTATTGGAAGCATAGGATCCGTACTCGAGTCAAGGAGAGCTACGATGATACCAGGAAACTTGTAGAGTATGAGACTCCTTTATATATATTTATGCGTGTTTTGATGGTTTGAATGGTCTATTTTAAGTATGGTTACCCTTCGAGGAAGACCAGGTAGTGGTTCTGGTACTGCTGAGGGTTCAAGTTCGGGTTTTGGAGCCGGTCAGTTGGATGATCAGATGTAGGAGTTCATTTCGTCTGAGATTACCGGCAACATAATCGAGCAGACTCCTATGATCGTTGGTACGGTCAAGGAGGTCATTCTAGAGATTTTGGATGAGCGCTTGAGCGCTTTTCGGTATGAGATTGTTGCATTAATGGGAGCTCGCACTTTGACTTTCCGTGAGTTCCAGACATGTGGAGCCCCGAAGTTCTTTAGGAAGAAGGACCCGATCGCGAGCAGACGTTGGTTAGTGGTTGTCGTTAATGCCTTTCGCACTAGTAGTTGTCCCGATGGGGCAAAGGTCAAACTTGCTTCCCGTCTTCTGAAAGACAAAGCCCGAGACTAGTGGGAGGAGGTAGGACATGCCGTGGGAGGCGAGGCGATTCAGTCCATGACTTGGGAGGATTTTGTGACGAGATTTCGGGCCGAGTTCGCACCTGTGATTGAGGTCCAACAGTTGGAGCGAGAGTTTTAGGATCTCCGTTAGACTATTGAGATGGTGACTGAGATCACCGCTATGTTTCGAGAGAGGGCGTTGTTGGTTCCACAGTATGTAGCGGACGGGGAGATGAAGAAGGAAAAATACCATTAGATGTTGAGGAGTGATATCCGACAGTTTGTAAGCCGATCCAGTTGCAAGACACTTGCTTATATGATAGTTAGGGCCAGGGAGAGAGAGAGAGAGAGAGAGAGAGAGAGATTGATTTGGAGTTGGAGATAAGATTGATTTGGCAAGTCCTCCGGGAACATATCCGGGTACTCCCGATAGCCAAAGCACCGTATCTGTTAGCTCCTCCAGAGATTCAGGAGTTGTCTACACAACTACAGGAGCTGTTAGAAAATGGGTTCATTCGACCGAGTAGTTCGCCTTAGGGAGCGCCGATCCTATTTGTGAAGAAGAAGGATGGGTCGCATCGGATGTGTATTGACTACCTGGAACTAAATAAGCTAATGGTAAAGAACCATTATCCACTCCTGAGGATTGATGATTTGTTTGACTAGCTTTAGGGTGCATCTTGGTTTTCCAAGATTTATCTACGTTCGGGTTATCATCAGATGAGGGTCAGAGAGGAGGATGTGCAGAAGACGGCCTTCCGGGTTCTTTATGGTCATTACGATTTTGTGTTGATACCCTTTGGGCACACCAATGCTCCAGCCGCGTTCATGGACCTCATGAATCGTGTATGCAGGCTAATTTTGGATCTGTCTGTGATTGTATTCATTGATGACATCCTAGTGTATTCCAAGACCTAGGAGCTACATGAGGAGCACTTGAGAGAGGTATTGGAGACTTTGAATAGGGAGAGACTATATGCGAAGTTCTCCAAGTGCGAGTTCTGGTTGCGTGAGGTGCAATTTTTGGGGCATCTTGTCAACCAGAATGGTATTACGTTCGATCCGGCCACGGTCGAGGCCGTGAGATTCAGAGTTTCCTTGGGTTGGCAAGTTACTATTGGAGGTTCATTCGGGATTTCTCCAAGATAGCGGTTCCTTTGACTCGGTTGACGAAGAAGACTGTCACTTTTCGTTGGGGGCCTAAGCATCAAGAAACTTTTGAGACCTTGAGATAGAGATTGTATGAGGTGCCGATTTTGACCCTGCCGAAGGGTGTTGAGGATTTTGTGGTTGATTGTGATGCGTCAATCATGAGTTTGGGTGTAGTTATGATGCAAAATGGTCGCGTTATTGCTTATACTCCGATTCAGTTGAAGCCTCATGAGGCGAATTATCTGACGCATAATTTAGAGCTGGGGGCTGTGGTTTTTGCCCTCAAAATTTGGCGACATTACGTCTATAGGAACCGCTGTACTATTTACATGGATCAAAAGAGCCTGAGGTATTTGATGGATCAGCCGAATCTGAACATGAGGCAGTGCCAGTGTTTGGATGTGGTGAAGGATTATGATTGTGAGATCCTTTACCATCCGGGGAAGGCCAATGTGGTGGCCAAGGCTCTCAGGCGCAAGGCGGTTGCGGCTCTGATCAGGGATATCTGTATGAGGATGATAGTAATTACTCCACTCTTAGAGCAGATTCGAGAGGCTCGAGTTGAGGCCTTGAAGGAAGAGCACCGAAAGAGTGAGCGCACAGTGAGTCAGATGGCTTGCTTTGATTATGATAGTCGGGGTTTTTGACTCTCCATCGGAGAGTATGGGTTCCTTACTGGGGAGGTGCGCGACAGGTTTTGATGGAGGAGGCACACAAATTGAGATTCTACCTTCATCCCGGGGCGACAAAGATGTATAGAGATCTCCGTCCTGATTATTGGTGGTCATGTATGAAGCAGTATGTAGCTTGGTATGTGGAGAGGTGCTTGACTTGCAAAGTCAAGGCCGAGCATCAACGACCTCACGACAAGATGCACCCGTTAGACATTCCCGTTTGGAAATGGGAAGAGATTACCATGGATTTCATTACGAAGTTGCCTCGGACAACGTGCGGAGTGGATTTGATTTGGGTCATCGTGGATTTATTTACCAAGAGCACACACTTTTGTCCGATTCAGGAGAGTATCTCTGCAGAGAAGTTGGCCGACATATACATCAGGGAGGTTGTGGCACAACATGGGGTGCCGGTATCTGTGGTTTCAGACAGGGATGCCCAGTTTACTTCTGGATTTTGGAAGAGATTCCATGAGGAGTTGGGTATTCGTCTGCATTTCAGCACGACTTTCCACCTGCAGACTGACGAACAGAGCAAGTGGACAATCCAGACCTTGGAAGATATGTTTCGGTGTGTATTGCATTTTGGTGGGAGTTGGAATACGTATCTTGTAATGTCCCAAAAGTTAAGACCAAAAACTTTCATCTTTACATTTATAAACCATTATCCATAACAAGATCATAAAACATAGTGAAATTATAGTATATAAAATAACATCCAAGTACAATCGGAGTCATATAAAAATGGAACAACGTGGTGTGTGCACTACAATCATCCCGAGCACTTCCCCTTCGAACCAGAAGTACCTAAAACATAAACTGAAAAATGTAAGCACAAAGTGTAACGACCCAATTTTTCAAAAGAAAATTTTCATTTTTAAATAATCAAAACATTTCCAATAAACAAGAAAATATCAAGAACAATTGTTTTCAAATTCATAATATCAACATTTTTATTTCAAAGATTAGAGTGTCTTATAAAAATGCCTGAGAGAGTGCATGTCGCGCCATCAAGCCTTGCCCTTGCCCTTAGGCTCAGAAGTACCTGAAACAATCAACAAATTGTAAGCTAATGCTTAGTGAGTTCCCCAGAGCATACCCCACACAATCCACATAATCATATAATCCATATTAGCTATAAAAGCTACATAAACCATATAAGTCATACATACAACATATAGGGATGCCCTGGAAACCCTCCAGGGTCTTACTCTGGGTGCCATGGGAACCCCCACATGGTCTTAGCCCACTACCATATAAATCTGACATACAAACATATAAGGATGCCATGGAAACCCTCCAGGGTCTTACTCCGGGAGCCATGGGAACCCCCACATGGTCTTAGCCCAAGGATGCCATGGAAACCCTCCAAGGTCTTACACCCAAGTGCCTCGGGAACCCCCCGAGGTCTTTCATGAAAGTACTACAATTACAACTAGCATACCACATATCCCATAACCAACTAGCATGTCACATAACAAATAATGGGCCGACCTTGGTGCCTTCGACCCATTGGTATGGTGAGGAAACTCACCTCTCGAGAATGCTGAACTGATAAGATAAGATCATATAAGTCCCAACACGCAGCTCCAACTCATCTGCCTATAACCATCATGTGATTAACTTGTCAAAATCCCGAAATACCATAAATACCCTCAAAGTCAAACTTGGTCACAGTCAAGGTCAACATTCCATGTTGACCCCAACTCGTCGAGTTCCTTCAAGGTCCGTAAAACTGAAATCTCGAGTCAACTCGCCGAGTTACCCGAGTAACTTGTCGAGTTCTTCAGTGTCCAAGGGCCGAAAACTCCAAATCGAAATCTCTAGACCAAAATCCCTAATCAGCTCACCGAGATCACTCAAGACCCCGAAAATGGGTAAACCTTGCCCGACTCGTCGAGTTGGCTAAGAAACTCATCGAGTCCCTTCAGCCCTTGTCATGTTCACTCCTTTCCAGTGGAATCCAAGGCTCCAAACTACAGATCCAGACCCCTAGGGTGTAGTTACCACGTAAAGTTGCCAACTTTACATGAATGCAAGGCCTTAAGAGGCTAAAACACTCAAAACTAAGGTTTACACAAGGTTTAGGGCATGGAGAAGGGCTAAGACTAGATAAAGTGAGCAACTTTATGTCCATGGAGGTCTAGAGGTGTCCAGATCTGAAACCCTATCCTTATAACAAGTTCAAATCCAAGAATGACACCATTATGCACCAAAAGTGACCATTTACTTAAATAAGATGAGATCTAAGAAACTAAAGGTCAAGGTAGCAACTTTATACCTCAAGATGGTTGCCAATACAGAGTATATGTCGGATCTACTGCTTCTCTCTTTACTCCTCCTACGTCAAGCTTCAAAATCCTTCATAACCACACTAAAATCACTCTCCAAAGCTCTCTCACACACTGAAGAAGGTATAAGGCTTGAACTAGGTTTTCTCTGGGCTGTAAGGACGATGAGAGAGGCTACAAATGAGCCATAAGTTCTTTAAATAGGGTACAAATCCCTGAAAATTAGGGTTTTTCTTCACAGCGTCTACTCGTCGAGTTGGGCCTTCCAACTCGTCGAGTAGATCCTAAGTCCAGCGTCCAAAAATGATTTCTACTCGTCGAGTTCCAGTCTAAAACCCTAAAGTAACTTATACAATCAAATGATACCTGGAACAGGCGTTACACAAAGCTTAGTAGTTCCCACAAATACCACATACCATACATAACAAACATAGATTGTGTAACATCCCAAAAATTGTAAGGCAAAACATTTATTTTAAATTCAACCATTAAAACACCATTTAGTATTACCAATCATTCAAAAGTATAATAATGTAAAAATAGTTATTAGAGTACAATCCCAAAATCATAAAGTTGTGAAAACCTGGGTGGATGCAGTGTAGTCACGTTGGGACCTTCGCATTTGTACCGGAAGTACCTGAAACATAAACTGAAATCCGTAAGCACAAAGCTTAGTGAGCTCCCCAAAATACCACATACCATACAAACAAACAGTCAAGCATATCTGGGTGCTTGCATTACCCTTCGGTCTCTTTCAACCAGATACTGCAAAGCATATCTGGGTGCTTGCATTCCCCTTCGGTCTATTTTAACCGGATACCAGGTCTATTTCACCCCTATCACTACCACATAATATCATAGCAAAGGAATCACAGAGTCATCAAACAATACAGACAAAACATATGATTATCACAAAGACCATCATCACACTACAAGCATAAACTAGTAGGCCGACATTGGTGCCTTCGACCCACAGATACAGTGAAAGAAACTCACCTCAAGCTGCTGAATCTCTCAGATAAAATCTCGATATGGTGATCTGGAAAAATCCCCGCGCACTAGCACTATCAAATAACATCCAATTAATAACTGTATCTCGACCCATAATCAAGAATCTAAATTACTTGCCCAAAACCAAGGCCCAACTCATTTGCTCAAAAAGCCCAATTTTCTAGATGTCATCCCAAGGCCCAAAATGACCTAACTTTATAATTGGGCCCAAAAACCATCCTAGACCTATTTTCAAGAAAGCCCAGTTTCTATCCATGGTCCACAGTTAGAAGCCCAATGACCCATCAAGGCCCAATATATAAAAGGCCCAAAATAAACGCCCTGGGGAGTACGCCTTGCGTACCAGGAACGTACGCCCCCGTACTCACCTCTAAAGCACCACGTACAAGCGTCATTGCACGAATCCACATTACACTGATCGTACTCTTCCACGTACGCCCATCGTACTAAACAGAGGTCTAAAAGTCCAAAATAAGCTCTTAATGGTTAAGACAAAAGCTACTAAACACTTATCTGGCCCTAAAGGACATCTTAACACATAAATTTGGAAACTTTACTCCTTTTCATGACTTAATGGGACCTAATCCTTGTTTTTATCCATTTTAAGAACACCAACTCATGCATGCATCCATAAAAACCCTCAAGGTGACATTTTTATGACTTAAGAACTCAATAAGGACCAAGAATGAGGCTCAAAGATATTGGAGTAGCTCTTACTAAGAAGATCAACAACCTTGGGTCCAAAACAATGAAAAACACCACCCAAAACTAGATCTAAACTAGAGGGCCATAAAGTTTGAAGCTTTATACCTCCAGACGGTAGATCAACATGCACAAAGTCTGGATCCAAAATCTTCAAGCAATCCCACACTTGTCTAAGAAGCTCCTCCTTCTTCAATGAGCACCAAAATGCATGAAATACCACCAAAATCTCAAGAACCACACCAATGGGGGCTAGGGTTTTGTTTCTAGGGTTTAATGGGATGGAGGCTGAAGATAATAGGGTTTGGTGTTGAGTTAAGGAGCTAAATAGGGTCCAAGACCCTAAATTAGGGTTTGGATTTGACTGTAGTATGCCATGTGTACTCCCAGTACACCCAGCGTACTCCAAAGGAGTCACACGACTAAGTTGCCTAGTACGCCCAACATACTTCCATGTACGCCCTGCATACTAGGCTCAACACTAAAACTGCCAAACTTCTGAAGGCCATAACTTCTTTGTTCTAAGTCCGTTTTCGATGATCCTTATATCCCCGGAAAGGTAATGAGAAGCTCTACACTTTGTTCAACTCATCCTTGCCTTAAAACTTTCCAAACTAAAATCCAAAATTCATAAAAAGCCCAAACTATCACTTTGCGGTTAAACCCTTGGTTTCCGAAACACAACCGAACTCGGATCACCTATCCTATAATACCCACATCCAAAAAGGGTCTAAATCTCACTTCCCTTAAGGACCGAAGCCTTATGATAGCTGATATTCGAGTCACAACCCCAAATAATGACACGATTCGAAACCGATGTTACAACTCTCCCCCACTTAAATTAGATTGCGTCCTCGAAATCGCTTCTTACTATCATCCATCTACACCATACAACTTGAACAACGCAAGCGACAATTTTGATATGGACTGAGAGAACACTCAAACCTACAACAACATTCCAAAATTGTAGCCGAACATGGCCTTAGCAGGGCCCTCAACTCCTTACAACGAACGAATATTTACCTTACTAAAGTTAACCCTTGAAGAAAAACCATTGCTACCCTGCCCGAAATCCAAAATTCTAAAACCCTGTCTGACTCAATGAAAGACCGCCCACTCTGAAACACTATTAGATCAACTCCACTTGGCATTCCAAAATGGTCATATTACTTTCAACCCTTGATTATCTTGTAGCTTCCACTGGGAATAAAATCACTGACCATCTGTTGCTGCTGAAAACGTTTCACTTGATAAAAGTCTTAGATAATCCTTCGAGTGAAAGACTCATCCCTACAACGGTTAGATTCAAACGAGAACTGTGCAGTACGGACAGATCAATTACTCTGAGATTATTTAACCCATGCATCAATTGACTTAATCTAACCACCTAATAAAGTGATATTGAATACTAGTCCCAATCAATAGTACTACCTTAGGCTCATCTTGCTGTCCCATACACTTCTGATGCAACCGAGACCTCCCTGGTCTCATACTTACCTACCCATTACCCGATAAACTGAATTTCCAACCGGTTGTTAGGCTAACAGCCTCACACAATCGCACCACACGACTTCCAAACAAGGATCCCATCTGGCAAGGGTTGTCCTAGTTAACTTGCTATTATGGCTCCAACAAACCTTCTGATCAACACAACCATAACCCACCAGCAAACCCAATGCAACCAAATCCACTTGCTAAAAGTGAATGCTACATGTCCAGATGTAGTCCTATATCACAACCGGCCTCATACGACCCACGATCTTCCTTAATTCCACAAAAGCTATGGCCTTCCCACAATTTCACTACCTGTCCTGCCATGGGCTGATACCTCCTAGTGGGAACTACGATCCAAATCATAGATTCACCATGCCCTCACAGCTGCTCAAGCACCAGGTGGATGTTATGGGCCACCCCGCCATCTTACAACACTCTTATTCTGTCATGGTCACTGCCCATGGTCTTACCATACATCTATCATTCTAACCAAAATCATCCTAAGTCGAACCGACATCTAATTTTATCCCAACCAGATGCTCGTGTCATGCTTCGAACCCAAAACCCTTAATCAGACAAGAACAAGTAGAAAGGCTCTAACACCACCCTCGACCTGGATCCATCCACATACCCTCCATGCGTCACCACTGAAGTGCAATGAAACACGAATATCCATCCTTGTGCAATCCCTTAGACCAACGACTCTCCCCCACTAGGACTCCACTGCGGTCTCCCAAACCACAACAACTTATGAATTCCCAATATATTTCACAACCTTACAATTCAAACTGTTGACAATGTGAGCTCACCAGAACAAACATTCCATCACTATCCAATATTAGTGATCATACACATCCCATAAGAGATGTACATTTCCCGAATCTTGACAAGCACAATAGCCCCAAGTACATCCCATGATACATCTCCAAATCCTTACACCACTTCAGCTCACGACAAAGAACTATAACCCTTGACCTCAATAGACAGGTCACCAATCCAACTATCCACTTTCCGAAGGATAGATGTACTCAAGGTTCACCAATAGATACAATTTGATTTATGTTGTCAGTCCCAAAGGCTCAGAACATCCATGCGAACAATAACACCCCATTACTTAAGAGTGATACATTACCACTACTCTTCTCCTACTGATAGCAACAATCGACAACTTGAGCTTTAAAATGACTAGCTTTCCTTGACCAGCCTAGCCCAATGCTTATACATTTCAAGAGCATGTAATTATTCTCAATACCTGAACGAATCCCAAGATCCTAAGCACTTAGAGCAATTCCAATGCGAACCTGCTACTGAGCACGATACGAAGGTATGGACTTGGTAACTACTAATCTCACGCCCACAATCAACCCATTCCATATTTCTTTAAAACCATGAGGAACCCCTACCTACACTACATCCGAACCCGACATGTCCACCTTGCAAATTTATCGAATCCTTGCTAAAACTACCAAGGATTGAATCGTCAGCTGATATTTTCTCGCTTCATGCTTGTTTCGACGATAACCAATGCCTCCCACATCTCAATCCAAATCTAGCTCACCCAAACATCTACTAAACACGGATCTTGGCATGCAATTTGGCATATGAAGACTCTCTGCCTTCCTCTTCCCGAGGTGCTACAAATCAATCTCCCGATCACAGGTACCAACAATCAAATCATTCAGGGTCATGCACCCTGACATGCTCACAAACTCTTTTTCAAATGGCTGCACTATGATGGTTGGCGCAATATCTGCCCTAAACCAGGTCAAAAACTCTTCCCAAGACATAGTCGCCAAATCAGTAAGCGTAAAGATTGTGCAATCAGTTCCCAACAACTCCTTGCCACATTATGCAAGAGATCTAAGTCAAACCGAATCTTGGATCCTATAGGATAGGGACTAGTGCGGATGTAACACCCATAAAATTTGAGCCAAATTAAAACATTTTAATCATTCAAAAACCATTACGTTCATACAACTCGTTTTCAAAATAGTTTAAACATCAGAGTATCCCCTAGAACCATATCATATAAATCATAAAGCATGAGGAGCGGTACGATCACACCTTCGCCTTGCCATGATCTCCTGAAGTACCTGAAACAATACACTGAAACTGTAAGCCCGAAAGCTTAGTGAGTTACCCCCAAAATACCAACCACACATATCACACTCATAACATATCATAAATAGAACAACCATGCACATCGGGTCTACTGTGTGACTGGTCCGCCCACACCGGGCCTTCAGTCCACCTGGTCCACCCTCCGAGTCTAGCCATGTACGTCGAGTCTACAGTGTGATTGGTCCGCCCGCACCGGGCCTTCAATCCACCTGGTCCACTCTCTGAGTCTACAGTATGACTGGTCCGCCCGCACCGGACCTTCAGTCGGCCTGGTCCACTCCCCGAGCCTTGGCACGTCTGGTCCGCCCTCTTGGGGCCTTCAGCCTATCCGGACCGCTCGCTGGGCCTTCGGAATATCCGGTCCGCCCTGGGTATGTTGGCCTTCAGCACAAAGCAGGACCCGCCTCAACCCAGCCCCCGTCAAACAACCATGTGCACATAAAACAATCAATCACATAACAATCCTCAACCAGACAAACAGTCTAACAGATCACATAGCATATCAACATCCTAACCAGGATTCCGACCTAACCGGTCACTAGCATAACATTACCCTATATCCCGGGTACCGACCTTAACCAGGTCACTAACATAACACCATCCTAAATACCAGGATGCAGATCTAGCAAAACAATAACATAACAAACAATACCAGGATTTCCATCCGATAAAGGGCCGGCCTTGGTGCCGTAGACCCTGTCGATATAGAGAGGATAACTCACCTCGCAATTGCCGACTGAAAGGATAAGATCAGCTGCTCCGATCATCGACACGAACTCCACCACCGAACACTACCAAAGAACCAATTCCATAAATACCAAAATCACCAAAATACCCTTGGAAGTCAAACTGGTCAAATCTTGGTCAAAGTCAAAGTCCTCAGTCAAAGTCAACCTCCCTGACTGACTCTACTCGCCAAGTCGACCCGTCGACTCGTCGAGTCCCTATACTCAGACATTCCCATAACCCGAGTCTACTCGCCGAGTCACCCCAAGACTCGTCGAGTCCAACGATCTCCGAGTCCCATCCTGTCCAACTCACTGAGTCACCCCTCGACTCACTGATCTGCGTCTTAACCAAAAGGGGTTAGGGGTTCTGCGACCAGACTCGCCGAGTCCAAGAACAGACTCGCCGAGTCCACGACAATCTTCAATAGACTCGCCGAGTTGTTCTTCCAACTCGTCGAGTCCAAGCTCATCATCATAAAACTCGCCGAGTCACCCATGCGACTCGCCGAGTTACTACTTGACTCAAAGTCTGATCTCTACCCCGACACGCCGAGTCATCTCCCAGACTCGTCGAGTCCATACGTGCATTCCCAAAATCTCGAGACACAGAGCTGCTCCTTAGCTCCAAACAATAGATCGGGGTCTCTAGAGTCCATTAGCAACATAAAGTTGCTACCTTTACGTGCTTCTTGCCCCATAATACCAAAAACCAAGCTAGAAAGGGACTTAACTCTTGGGGAAAGGCTTTTTCATAGCAACCAAAAGGGCTTTCTGCATCTTTGATCCAAATAGAGCTCAGATCTGGAGTTTCAACTCCAGATCTAACTTATACACCAAGATCTCGTCATATCATCTCCAAACAAGCCCTAAAACTTCCATGAAAATGGATCTAGAAAGGGGAAAGCCAAGGATAACGATTCATTACCTCCAAAACGACCTCTTGCTGAAGAGTAATTTGAATCTCCACAAATCTCCTTGATCCAAGCTTCTTGATCTTCAAGATCTCTTCACAAAACACTTAACAATGCTCCAATTTGCTTCCAATGGCTCTCACTCACGATTCTAGGGTTTCTGGGTCTCAAAGGGGGCTAAGGGAGCTGAGGGGAGGACATTAAGTCCTTTAAATAGGGTGCAACCCCAAAGATTAGGGTTTTTCCTCGACCAGCACTGACTCGTTGAGTCCAGCCGCCGACTCGCCGAGTCAGGCCACTTAACCCCGTGCCACGCACCTGCTTCGACTTGGCGAGTCAAGAGACCTACTCGCCGAGTCCCTTCCTTTATTTTCACTTAGCACCCTTCAACTTCTTGCTTCCGAACTTGGGATGTTACAGCGGAAGACACCTTCCATCTCCTCAATCCAACGCGAACTCAGAACCCTGACAGTCTTGCCACCAATTGGCTCATCACCAAAGCCTGAACCAAAACCTGAAACTTCTCCATGCGTGCTCATCACCATTTTGAAAAAAAATCATACACATGATCAAAACATACCCTATTAACCCTCATCCCACCGGCTTCCTAGATTCTTCGTGACTCTCCTCGAGTCGAGTATGGATCATGCGATTTCAATAGTATGGGCCCAATACTACCTTCCACACCTATCCATACTTTCCTCAAGAATCATCCCGAATCCTCTAAGTCACCTTCTCCAACTGCTACTCCAAATACTCGATACGCCGCACAACTAACCCACTAAAAATACTTCCTAGGCTCTCCTAGGATCCCTCACCTCACCCCGCCATTAGTTGTTAAATAACTCTTACCAACGTCAGCCCATATCATGATTACAATCATATGCTACAATGCTTAAATAATCATTCGAGTAAAAGACTCAACCCTACAACGGTTAGACTCAGACAAGAGTTGCGTAATAGGGTCACTTCCATCACTCATAGATTATTTAACCTATGCAACATGTGACTTGTCATATTCTCTTGGTAGCTAACCCACATCACTAATAGTTCCACAAAGCATAAAGTAAGAAGCATTTGGGCATTGGAAAATCTAACCAGCTTACCAACTAATAAAGCATTCTATCAAATTATCTCGAAGCCATACTAAAATGCAATTCTAAAAGTTCAAACAATTAGGCATATAAAGACATCTCTCCTAACATGAAATCCTGAGCAGATCCTCAGCCCTAATCTAGCATGCAATTCTCATAACATATAATCATACCAAACATGTATGGGTATTTTGGGATTCCCTTACTTGAGCTCGGCCGATTGCACGCATAACAACCCTTTCGTTTATTAGAAAATCCTTTAAAATAAAATTTTATTTTATGAAAAATTCACCAAACCCCCAGTTTGAGTTCAGACACATCCGAGAGTATACCCGAATCCCTTAAACCAAGGCTCTGATACAACCTTGTAACATCCCAAAAATTGTAAGGTAAAAATTTCATTTTTAATTCAAGTATTAAAACACCATCTAGTATTACCAGTCATTCAAAAGTATAATGATGTAAAAACAGTTATCAAAGTACAATCCTAAAATCATAAGGTTGTGAAAACATGGGTGGATGCAGTGAAGTCATGTCGGGCCCTTCTCATTTATACCGGAAGTACCTGAAACAAAAACTGAAAACTGTAAGCACAAAGCTTAGTGAGCTCCCCTAAAATATCACATACCATACAAATATACAGTCAAGCAAATCTGGGTGCTTGCATTCCCCTTCGGTCTCTTTCAATCGGATACTGTCAAGCAAATCTGGGTGCTTGCATTCCCCTTCAGTCTATTTCAATCGGCTACTATCAAACATATATGGGTGCTTGCATTCTCCTTCGGTCTATTTCAACTAGATATCGAGTCTATTTCACCCCTATCACTACCATAGAATATCATAGCAAAGGAATCAAAGAGTCATCAAACAATATAGAGATAATAGATGATTATCACAAAGACCATCATCACACTACAAGCATAAACTAGTGAGCCGTCATTGGTGCCTTCGACCAACAGATACAATGAAGGAAACTCACCTCAAGTTGCTGAATCTCTCAGATAAAATATCGATCTTCGGATCCGGAAAAATCCCCGCGCACTAGCACTTTCAAATAACATCCAATTAATAATTAGATCTCGACTCATAATCAAGAATCAAAATTACTTGCCCAAAACCAAGGACCAACTCATTTGCTCCAATTTCCTAGACGTCATCCTAAGGCCCAATATGGACCAACTTTCTAATTGGGACCAAAAACCATCCTGGACCTATTTTCAAGAAATCCCATTTTCTATCCATGGTCCAAAGTCAGAAGCCCAATGACCCATCAAGGACCAATCTATAAAAGGCCCAAATTAAAACGCCCTGAGGAGTACGCCTTGCTTACCAGGAATGTACACCCCACGTACTCACCTCTGAAGCACCACATACAAGCGCTAATGCACGAATCCGCATTACGTTGAGTGTACTCTCCCAAGTACGCCCAACGTACTCATCAGAGGTCCAAAAGTCCAAAATAAGCTATTAATGGTTAAGACAAAAGCTACTACACACTTATCTGACCCTAAAGGACGTCTTAACACATAAAGTTGGGAACTCTACTCCTTTTCATGACTTAATGGGACCAAATCCTTGTTTTTATCCATTTTAAGAACACCAACGCATGCATGCATCCATAAAAACCATCAAGGTGACATTTTTATGACTTAAGAACTCAATAAGGACCAAGAATGAGGCTCAAAGATCTTGGAGTAGCTCTTACTCACAAGATCAACAACCTTGGGTCCAAAACAATGAAAAACACCACCCAAAACTAGATCTAAACTAGAGGGCCATAAATTTTGAAGCTTTATACCTCCAGAAGGTAGATCAAGATGCACAAAGCCTGGATCCAAAAGCTTCAAACAATCCCACACTTGTCCAAGAAGTTCCCCCTTCTTCAATGATCACCAAAATGCATGAAATACCATGAAAACCTCAAGAACCACACCAATGGGGGCTAGGGTTTTGTTTCTAGGGTTTAATGGGATGGAGGATGAAGATAAGAGGGTCTGGTGTTGATTTAAGGGGCCTAGATAGGGTCCAAGACCCTAAATTAGGGTTTGGGTCTAACTGGAGTACGTCATGCGTACTCCCAGTACACCCAACGTACTCCAAAGGAGTCCCGCGACTACCCTGCCTAGTACGGCCAACGTACTTCCATGTACGCCCTGCTTATTAGGCTCAACACTAAAACTGCCAAACTGCTGAAGGCCATAACTTCTTCATTCTAAGTCCGTTTTCGATGATCCTTATATCCCCGGAAAGGTAACGAGAAGTTATACACTTTTATCAACTCATCCTTGCCTTCAAACTTTCCAAAAAAAATCCAAAATTCATAAAAGGTCCAAACTATTAATTTGCGATTAAACCCTTGGGTTCCGAAACACAACCGAACTCGGGTAACTTCTAGAGATGCTGCAATGAGATGAAGTGGAGTTCCATGACCTGGAGCGAGTAACTTCTAGAGATGCTGTCACTGCAACTTCATCACCTCTAAGAACCAAAGGCATTTTCAACAAGACAATGATCCTACCTTATCTTCCTTCATGGATCACAATGAATGGAACCTTCGAGTATTGTCTTGGTAACTCTCATAACTTGAAGGTTACAAAGATTGGATCTCTCTAACTCGTTGGTTACAAAGACTGGTTCATGTTCTTTTTTTGTTCTTGGTGAGCATGAAGCTCAGAATCAATCTTCAAAATCACAATGATTAAAGGCATTCTCTCTCTTTGTTTACTATGAATTGTGTTATTTTTGTGTGATATGGTTAATCTTTTTTGTTCTATTTGATGGGTTTTGAGCATTCTAACACTCCTAAGTGTACATGCAACCCTAAATACCTTGGATCTATGTTTTCTCTATTATACATGCAATTATGAACTTTCCAAGGTATTACCCTATCTAGCATACAATACTTGATACTTGGGTAATCAAATGGATAGAATACATACCTTTGTTTGATGTAGCTTGTCTCCATGAAGCTTGAGTGCCTAGTGCCCCAAGTGTGACACCTCAAATGGTTCACACAACACCAAATGCACATGGAATGACTTGAGAGAAATGGAACACTCCTTGAAATCGTCTAGCCCTCATATTCACACATTAGTGCACGATTTCTTGAGCCATGGGATTCTTTTATATGGTGGCTATTAGGGTTACACCATGTAACTCATAACTTTACCCATTCCTTATGCTCCATGGATTTTAACCTCCATGGAGTATCCATGGGTCACCCCATGGACTTAGTCCAACATAAGGAATCTTGGATCACAAGCCCACATATATAAGAATGAATGATTTACACAATCAACCCATATATTTAATTAGTCTCCTTTTGATCACTTAATTAATTCCAAATTAATTCTTGATCAATACTAATTAAATAACCTTATTAATATATTAGAACTTATAATATATTAACCAACCTTAAGTGTTATTTCTCTCATTATAGTCTATCCAAATGCATGATGCCATGCAACCCAAATGGACCATGTCGGGTCGGGTCAAGTCTTACCAATTATAGTTATGGACTTAGACATTAATCCAACAGTCTCCCACTTGGATAAGTCTAAAACTATTATTGCGTATGACTTCAGGAAACGATCAGCAATCGTAGCTCTCAAAAGCTTCTGTCGAACTCTGACCTTGTCGATGAACTCTGACCTTTGTCAATGACTTGTCCATTAGATAAGGGATCATATATTCCTCCATTCTAGATATCATATGGACTGAGACATGGATTATAAATCATTCTCTCTATCCATTTGTTGTTTCCCGATTTTCGATTTATGATGACTGACTGATTGAACAAATCAAATCAGTCCTGGCTTGGCCAAGCACTCACATGTATCATCTTTAAATCATCGAGGGGCCCACATATATCGCTTTTATCCCGAAGGTAAAAGGAATGGATAAACTTCGACTCATATGGCTTGTTCTACTACTTGTTGAATCATACACAAAGTCACGTTTTATAACATCGAGTTACCAAATGCGTTTTCGTGCAATCAATGTATAACCAACTCATAGTAACAACTCATATCTCTAGGTTTGAAGAATATAAGATATTATCGTCTCATGATCACTCGTGATAAAATCCATGAAGTGATTCAAATGAGCGCGGGTTGAATCCAATACTCAGAACTTATGAGCACTCATGAGTGTTGTAGCACCACTTTGTCCACCAACTTGGACCTCTACAAACCAACCCATGACAGTCTTGATTCATATCTACTTCCAACATATGACCGACTGTGGATGGTTTGAATAACTTAATCATTCAGGAAGAGCGACTTAGTTATTCTGGAAGTCAAAACATGCAAAGTGAAACACAAGAATAAATGAATCAAATATGGTATCAAACCCTATGAATATAAATAAACACTTTTATTTATCACCATACTGATTACTCATTATTCATTGTTTCGGTTTTATCAACTTTATACTTGAATTAAAAACACTAGTTGTCCCATGCTCCAAGCATGTACACTACGTTTTTCTTAAACAATAGCTTTGCCATACACCAAGTATGCACTCTATGTTTGTCTATGATCCTTACTTTGTGAAATAAACCAATTGAACATAATTTCAATGATTCTAATTTCACACTCCCAAATCTTTATCGAAAAATGTGAGAATTTCAAATTCCTATCATTTATCGAAATCTGTTTAGATTTTAAACTTATATGCACTGACCCTCCTGTAATGAATATGTACAAAGTCACAAAGACTTGTCAACAGTCATTATAAGGTATTCCAATGGAGATCAACTCCATGGAAACTAAGTCTCATATTCAAAGTACATTGCTTTGGACATGCTTCTTGCATTAAGTTTTCTAATCTTACACAGATAACTTCCACCTATGGAGACAACTCCATATTCTCATTTTGACTATCACTTCTGAATAAGAGATGCCTCTTTTCAGAATATGTCAATATGGTCCTTATAAAATTAGCACTATACTTTCAACTGTCCCTGAGCAACCAATCTTTGGTAAACCTCAGATTGTCCTCGATAATTGCTTAATCATTTTAGTCATATCCAATTCTAGACCTTTTCCCTTCTTAATGCCTCTGGGCATTTGGAAAAATTTAGAAATGACAAATATTATAGCACATGCAATCGATCCTGTACCCAAAGCAAATGGTACACGATTCATGATGTCTCACATAAAGACATGATTCTAGACCAGTCTTTTGCTACAATATTTTTATTTGCCATGTTTTCAAAATTTGACTATGAAGAGGGATGCCGTAATCATAATCGAATTTTGAGAACGCAATATATAGAATTTCCTTAAGTTGAACCAATCCAACATGAAATTCATATATGTATTCTTGACAAAAGATGATTAAGGTCTCAATCTAAGCCTTTAGAACTGAAATGAAGTATATCCTCTCCCTTAATTATAGCAAAAACAACTTTTTCAATCCCTACAGCCTCACGAATTGAAACTTTTGTTTTCTATAATTAACATTGCTAACTTGCAATACTAACAATAATTATCATGCTCCTACTAACATGATGATTATTAGCATAACACTTATGCTCCCACTAGCTTTGACATGTACTCAGAAATCAGCTGGACTTCTAGAAATCAATACTTTATTGACTTTCTTACCAAAGTTCATATTTCTGATACCAGATGCTTTGATAAAACTTTATCAAAATCATACACCTTACCTTAGATAGCATGCATGTGTGTCTAAACAATTTCAGAACTATGAAAAGGGATGCCGTAATCATAGTCTCAATTGTTTAGACCTTTTGGCATCTGCTTCAAATCTACTTGGTGGAAGTGTTTCCTCACCATCATTTTCATGAATCGGAGAGAAACCTTATGACCCTTAGATTTTATGGTGTATGTGTTCTTATCCATGTGAATCGTCAAAACCATAGTCACAAGACAAGGATAATGACAAATCCAAACTCATATGGACTGAACTCAATCTTAACTTCTTGCCACCTGGCAGTACAAGGCCTGCCATTGCTTCCAAGTTGTTATGAAACCAATTGAGAACTCTAAGAACTCATATGCAAAACCAACTTTAACTGGAATGGGCACAGAAATAGAAGTATGTCAACACAATAGGTTATAAACCTCAAGTCGTGTGCTAGTGAAGAACCTCAGGTTTTACTCTTGATTAGTTCTTGAGACTTTCAAGACCTTTAAGACTCCCACTGTCCTCTTGACATATAAGACTCTCTTGTCAAATATTCAAGGGATAGTGCGGATTCTATATCAAGACAAACACTTCACACAATTGGCCTTAGTTGGTCTTTGTTTAATCCAAAACATCACAACTTACCAACTTCAAATGTACAAGAGTAAGACACTTTTACTCTTACATTTGACAAGTGTTATAAACCTTTCTTTAAGATATGTCACTCAATTTATAGTCTTGGAGTATGACTCTAAGACTTGTTTTGAAACGAAGTATGACTTATCTTCTTGATTTAACCATTTCAACAATTCATGACTCCTCTTCTTAGTCATAAGAATGCACTAAGATGTCCTTAGAAGACCAATTGTGATGTGGTTCTTAAATCATTAAGATGATCACAAAACATGATACTAAAGTACTCTCCCATCTTTTCAGATTTAAGAAAACTTTTATCTTTCTGCCTAATTTGATTCTTCTCATTCGTTCTGCCATACATTGAGACTTTTCCAATGTTTCAGAATTATACTTAATCTTGTAAGTATAACCATATTTACTAAACTTTAGTAAATCATGACGAATAGTCTTTTCGATCTTTGTGGTGGACTTGACCAGTGCACAAGAATGTGTACTCAATCCCTTTAGTCCTTTACTTGATTCACACATCCATGTAAACAAGTCTTAATTTTCCATTACTTGAAAGTTCACATTCATCATACTATTCAACTTGCATGATTCCAAGTTTCTATCCAACTAAAGCCTTGGGAATGAGAATCTTTCCTTATTTGGTAAATTATGACACTACCACAAACGAAAGAATCAAGTCCATTTTTTTCTCTAAATATTGCTATTAATGGAATTATATAAACAACCATTTTTCACAAATGCCACTTGTAAGGATATTTTAAAATAAATATAAAATTAAAACCTTTTATTTTATTTCAAAACTTTGCGGAAAAAACTTATCCTTACAGTGAAAATGCATATGAAAACTTGTTGTTATCTATTCCTAAGCAATATATCATAACTCCTAAGTAACAGCTTCAAAAATTCTGATCACTGAACCATGCGATTGAAATTCATCTTCGCGATCAGAATCAGCATATACTTCCGTTAAGTTTCTTCACTTTTCTTTGATTCTTAAAACATCAACATGTGACCCAGTCACATCATGTAATAAGAATCTCAAAATAGAAACTTAACAGAGTTAGATAGTGGACTTTTACCTAAAGTAGAGTCAAACTTCTTGACTTGATCAACCTTATGATCTTTCAGGTAAATAGGCAGCTTCGCAATCAATGCCCCTTCCTTTGGCAAGATAAACATATGGACTCTTTGGTAATGGGACTATCTCAGACTTAGCCTTTCTCTTTACCATTTGGTCAACCGGGTTGACTATGGCCAATCCCTTTCCATTGGGAAGAGAATGCTTTTTTTGGGTATCCAACGTTACCATTGTCAATGTCCATTGAGAAGTTGATCTCCTAATCAGATTTGCTCTGCCAGTGCTCCAAATCATTGCTGATTAAGCACCCCAAAGCAAATAGATAAGATCATTCTGGGTCATGTCATAGTCCTTTACATGGTAGTTCATAAGGAACTTACTATGTGACTTAGAAAGTGATTGAGCATCCAACTTTCTCAAGACTTTGACACCCAACTCTCCCGGTTTATCAATATGTGACTTCATCTCCAAGATGTGATCATACATAGACGTTGCTTGCCAATAGGGCTTGAGTGACCTTAAATTTTTCAAGAACTTGTGGGTTAGGGAGAATAACTGGAGGAGGTGGAGGAAGTAAAGTTCCAAGAGATTTGGGAAGATCATAGATGTCTGAACTAGACATCTTTTGGGAGATATTCAAGATAGTTGATCTAAAGTCCTTAATATAACACCCAATATGAAATATTAAGGCTAGGATCCAACAACCTATTTATAACTGGAAGAGGGATGCCGTAATCCGAGTTATAAAATAGTTGAAGGTAGGTAAATGACGATTTACCAATTTCCACCATGAAAAACGAAATAATGTAATTAGGTTTTTAATTGGATTTGAAACTCCTAGATCTTTTGAGATTCATTGAACTTTTCAATGGCATGTTTCAATCTCGAGTGTGCCCTTCAGGTTTTGTGACTGGGATGCCGAGGATCACAAAACAAGGTGTGAAGTAACCATGCAAATATACTTGGTACCCCTAATATTTACCCCTCAATCGATGTGCCGGTTAACCACACGAGCTCCACCGATACTATGATAAATATTAAGTTACCCTTTGCCTACTTTGTTAAATCCAGGTTAGTGTGCTGATTAACCACACACGCTCCACTAATGGTTTAAACAAAGTGCAAAGTGTAATTTCATGGATTAGCACCTTATTCACATTTTCCTAAGTAACTAAGATTGGGAATTTATAAGTGTTTAGTTACTTAGTATTTATCATTAATACTTTTAATGAAGGGAGAATTATAGTCCTTGTCCTACCCGTTCGGCTAACGACCCTCCACCAGTCAAGGAAGCGGTGGGTGAGAGTGGACACCCATTAAACTGCCATTTTATAGGCAGTAACCTTATACCCCCCTTATAGACCGGCTTCGTGAATGAGGCCTACTAACGGTAAGACTGACTTGCTCTTATACATATATTTATTATTAACTTATAATACTATAAAGTATAAGGGTTGAATTTTAACTTTTAAAATTCTAAGGGCTAACTTGGAATTAAAGTATTCATGGGGAAAACTTTACAAATTCCAAAACTTGAGGGCAAGTTTTGAAAATATTCAAAACTAATTAATTCCATAACTTATGTGTTTAAAGTAGTTTTAATTAAAAAAAAAAAAAAAAACTTTTCAAGTTCCATAACTTGAGGACAAGTTATGGAAGACTTTAAACTAATAAAAGAATGTAACTTTTTTTTATTTTTGTAACTTATGGAACTAATTAAGGTTACACATTTTATCATTTAATGAAGTGACTCTTGAACCTCCATAACTTGAGGACAAGTTATGGAGTCATAAAACCATTTAATGAGGACAAGACTCTTCATTTTTGTAACCATTGCCAACTTTTTATGAGTTTTATGAAACTTAAATGTGACTTTTCATATAACTTGAGGACAAGTTACAAAAACACACTTTAGAATCAACTCTTAGATTAAAATGTATTGAAAACACATAATCAATTAACTTTTCTATTAATCTAATAAACTCATATGAACAAAGATAATTCACATCAAATTTTTTTTCAAATAATTAGCATAACTTTTAAACTAATACAAAACATGAATCTATTGACAATTATCTTTGAAATTGGATTAGCATGAACATTACCACATCAAAAACAAGTTTATAAGTCCAAAAACATCTAAGGGTAATGTTCCTAGTCTATTTCTAGCCAAAACAGTCGAATATATGCTGTCAGGGGTTCCAAAATTCGATTTTTCAGCTAATTTTGCAAGTATAACAAGAAAACAAGCCTTGTCTCTGATACCACTGATGGGTTTTGAGCATTCTAACACTCCTAAGTGTACATGCAACCCTAAATACCTTGGATCTATGTTTTCTCTATTATACATGCAATTATGAACTTTCCAAGGTATTACCCTATCTAGCATACAATACTTGATACTTGGGTAATCAAATGGATAGAATACATACCTTTGTTTGATGTAGCTTGTCTCCATGAAGCTTGAGTGCCTAGTGCCCCAAGTGTGACACCTCAAATGGTTCACACAACACCAAATGCACATGGAATGACTTGAGAGAAATGGAACACTCCTTGAAATCGTCTAGCCCTCATATTCACACATTAGTGCACGATTTCTTGAGCCATGGGATTCTTTTATATGGTGGCTATTAGGGTTACACCATGTAACTCATAACTTTACCCATTCCTTATGCTCCATGGATTTTAACCTCCATGGAGTATCCATGGGTCACCCCATGGACTTAGTCCAACATAAGGAATCTTGGATCACAAGCCCACATATATAAGAATGAATGATTTACACAATCAACCCATATATTTAATTAGTCTCCTTTTGATCACTTAATTAATTCCAAATTAATTCTTGATCAATACTAATTAAATAACCTTATTAATATATTAGAACTTATAATATATTAACCAACCTTAAGTGTTATTTCTCTCATTATAGTCTATCCAAATGCATGATGCCATGCAACCCAAATGGACCATGCCGGGTCGGGTCAAGTCTTACCAATTATAGTTATGGACTTAGACATTAATCCAACACTATTTTATAGCCAAAATATAAGGGGTAGATATCTTGGAAAATGGAAGTGCATTAATAACCATTCAATTCTAAAGATTTGATGGAACGAGTCTTAATCACCTTTCTGAAAAAAGATGCATATATTTAGATGTTTAAACTATTTTCTTGTTTGACTAACTCTTTTGTTTGTATTCTTATATTGTTTATTCTTTTGTACCATTTTGTAAAGGAATCCAACGGTGGAAATTTTGAGCTTAGTATGCAACTTTTGACACATCATCGTCCCTAGAAGCATGTTGTTGTATGTGACTAAATCTCTCTAAGTTTCTCTTTAGTGCAATCTGTAAATGATTCACGTTGATTTCACCTTAGCGTGACTAAAACAATCTATTCTCTCCACAAGTCTTCTAATACAGAACTTGCTGATTCACTATGTAAAACCACACACCGATAAAAGTTTGAAAGTCTGTACTGATGGTTAGTCTATGTACCGCAGGCTATCACATGCACCAATCCATTCTTGCCCTTACATTCTTCTTTAAAGTTTTATGATTTAGCGTAATATACCATACACTGATAAGAGCTTGAAAAATCTGTGCCGATGGGTATATCATTGTCTGTGATATATTACATGCACCTATCCACACTTGCCATTTTTCTTCTAATAAAAGAGATTTATGATTCAGCGTATGAAACCACATGCTGATGAGATCTCGCAATACTATGTTAGTGAATGGTAGTTTCAGCCCACACTATCAGGAGACATCACAAACTTACTAGGTGACCATCTCAAGCCACTCGCTGATTGATTACGATGATGCTGATGACATGTCTAAAGTATCTATCTTATCTAAACGGTAACCTTTTGAATGACGATTAAAAGGTCTATCATTATCTTGGGATTCAAGATTTTTACGGTGAAGATCTCTTTAGTCGTGATTACATAAAAAGGAAGAAATCTTTTGGGTATATATTGGGAATTCACCACTCTAGGTCAATTTTACAAGCAATCAAGCTCTCTCTCTCGCTCTCAAAAAGACTCTAAATCGTCATCTCCATCAAAGCTTTCACCATGTCAATGCCCTTGTACCATTTTCCCCCAGTGCTAACATCATCAAAGGTTTTCATGCTCCTGACTCTACCATCATTATTCAATCGACAAATATGACATTCTCGAATGAAATTCCAAAGCAGTTCACAAAATCAAGAATCAAAGACTTTTTCGACTATGTCAAAAGCGGTCCTCTTCGATACGCATTCCATGACTTTCGTAATCCTTTCTACCCTAAACAAGTATGTGAGTTTTACTATACATGCTATGTCGATACTATTGCTCGAACCATTATTGGAACCATTGGAGATGGTCAATATAGGGCTACCATTGATGTGGAAGCCCTTCGAGCTGCTCTTCGTCTTCAACAATTTGAGAGTTACTCTGAAACTCCCTCTGAAGAAAGTTTCAAATCTGTTCGTGAAAAAATTGGGTGTAACTTCAAACTTAAGGGTCTCACTCATGATCCCTACAAGAACACTCTTCGTCAGTGTTTTAATATAGGATGGAAATACTTAATAGGTGTGAATAGAAAATGTCTTGGTCACAAGACTGAAAGTTTGGATCAATTGAATCTCTTTGAGCAAAGGATTTTATATTCTATTGTTTACAACAAGAAACTGAATTTTGATCAACTTTTTCTTGATCAAATGGTTTACTGCTTTACTGGGAAAAAGAAGCCATTGAATGTTCCTTATCCTCGTTGGCTTGGTATGATCTTGTCTCGTGAAGAAGGCTATGTTGAAAATCATGGGATTATCATCCCAGTTCCTGCCCTTTCCTAAAAAATTATTAATGTTGCTCCATCTCAGTATGATTTGCTTGTTACTGCAAGGATGGGAAAGTGGATTGAAAATCGCTATGTGGTTGAATCCTCAGACTCTGAAGAGGATGATGATAAGAATGATGATGATCCAGAAGCTGATAATAAAGAAGGGGTTGATGAGGAAGAAGACATTGATAAAGATGAAGAAGAATTAGCAGCTGATATGGGAGAAGACTTCACTCAGAAAATGAATTCTCCTTCAAGGTTGAACAAGCACATTCGTTTTTCAGCTACCTCTTCATCCTCTTCCTTTGCTGATGACACTATCCCTCATGGATCAACTCCTCCTGTTGGAGATACTATTGAGCCAATGATCCAAGATGAACCTTCTCCAACACCGTCTCCTCATCCTCAAGCTGAGATTGTCCCTATCATGACTGATGTTTTTCATCAAGTTCATCAGGAAGAATCCAACTCTAACTTTGAAATTGTTGTGCTTTCTCAACTTTCTTTAGTTGTGAAGTTAACTCAGTCAATGGATAAAAGATCGACTAAAGTTAAAAGAGATGTGGCTACAATGAAGCGACTTATGGCTTTGGGTGATGATGATGATGATATGGTTGTTGATGACACTCCAACAAACTATCCAAGTGATAATCCTCCTCCACCTCCACCTTTATCAACAAATCTTTCTCCACCAACTCCTCCTTCATCTCATCCTCCTCCAACAAATCCTTCACCTCCTCCAAACTCTCTTCCCCAATCTGATGCTGCCAAAAAGGTGGGAGAATAATCAAGGGGATCCTCAGCAAATGTAAATGCGGGTGATGATTGTACCAACTCCATCTCAGCCTGAGATGACTGGAAGGGTTTCTTGATCTTGGTTTCATGCAACAAGCTGTTGTTCCTGCTGTTCCCTTAAATGTTGTCCATCCTGGTTCTTGTTTTAAGGGGGAGATTTCTCAAGAGGTTCCTCAAGGAACTGATAGTGACATTGACTCTGACAATAATCGGCTTAATCCCCGAAAGAGGAAGGCTTCCTTCTTAGGGGGAGCTCATGACGCTAAAGTTGGAAGCTCTTCTGCTGCTGCTGTTGCTACTAGTGATCCTTCAACACCTCCTCCCAAAAAGAAAAGCAAGCTCATCTTTGATCTAAATGAGTTGGCAGAAACATGGAGGTTACCTATTTAGGAAGTTAAAGAAATCATGTTAGAGTATAATGTTGCTATCCGATAAAAGAAACAAGCAAGAAAAGAAGAATGTCTATCTGCCAAACTTGATCAAGCTCTTGCTTCCGCTGATGAGAATGCTAATGTTCAAAGCACTGATAATCAGGTCAAGAAAACTTTCAATAACAATGTGGAGAAACAACATATTGTTTTAGACCTGAATGACCGAATCGATAGGTAAAGTTTGGAGATGTTCTTACTCGCAGATCAAAGCCTGATCCCATCATTAACGTGAGATGCACCAAACCTCGAAACGAGTCACTAAAGCTTCACTTGGTCAGGAAGAAGACTGAATATGAATATACTGAAGTTGTTTATGCTCGTGAGCTAGTCAAATTTGGCTACAATGGGTGGATGCAAATTCAAGGAATTATCGAGAAACACAAGGGTGTTCATACTCAATAAGTGAAATTGGCAATTCAGTAGCTGCTCAAAAAAGTCAAGAAGCTGAACCTTGTGCCATCTGCTGGTCCATCTAGTCTATCTAGACCATCCTCATCAGGAAGAACAGGTGCTTCCATACAATCCAAGAATACCAAGTTTCTTCTTCCTTATAGAACACGATATATCAACAATTAATTACCAGCAGGTGTTGAACCAGTCCAATATGTTCACTCCTGAACCATAGCATGGGATATTTTATCTTAACAGTCAGAATCATATGTGCTTTCAATGCATTGATGACCTTCCTTTACTCCCACTAAACATTTGTTTCATCTTCGCTTGGAAAGACTATGTTACTATGAACTGGAAAGAGGATATCGTGTGCTGATATCACTGGAGCTTAGTAGAAGACTGGATGAACTTAAGCATGATCAACTCAGATGGGTCAAGATCAAAATCTTAAAGGAAGCTGAAAAGATCTACAATGGCTCTTCCGATGAATCTGAAGAAGAAGCTTAGTTTTGACATCATCAAATAGGGGGAGATTGTAAGGTCACACCTTATGATCTGATGAGTCAAACACATGGCATGTTGATAGATCAACGTCAACATCTACACATTGACAACGACAGCGTATCAAGCTTATCAGCGTCATCTTCTAGCTTAGTTATCCGATTGTAATCTTTTATATATTTGGTAATGATATAGATAAGTATATAATAGATCACAGATCTGGTATCTTAGTGATAAGATCGATTCTTAGTATAGATTAGATGCAATCCCTTCAATCAAGGGATATACATGTATAGATTAGTATATATATATATATATATATATATATATATATATATATATATAACATTAGGGCAAACCCTAATGTTGTGTGATCGTGGAATTGTGTCAATCGTCTTTGTGACAACCCCGTCTTCTTGGTGAAGACAAAACTCTTTCTTGGTGAAAGAATAATTTGGAGAAGTTCTGTGTTATTTACTTTATGTTTATTTTTTTTCTTAGATTAGTTTTACATTTGTTATTCATACTTGAAGTGTATCCGATCGATACAAACCTTCATGGGTATTTTTATGCTTTTTGGGCCAAGTTTGTAACTTAATAAATTAACACCCATATTAAGTCGGTGAGAAATAACTTAACAGAATTGTAGAGTATGTTCCACCTTCACGTGGATATAACGATCATAGAGAATGGGTTAGAAATGAAGAAGTTATGAAGGTTAAAAGTTAGAGGAAGAGTTGTTCCTAAAGCTGGAACGGAATCAACAACGCACTTTGCTGATCGCCATGGTATGGTGGTGTAAGTTGGTTGGTATTAACCGAGGTCAAATAGTCATCACATCGTGGTGGAACATCCCACCACGACATAGTGTCGACGATTAAAGATGAGTTTTCAAACTTGTTAGGGCTCTTTTCAATCCATTTCATAGAGAGGTCGATTAGGAGCTCAAAGGTGGTGATTTTGGGGTCAATAACATGTCAAGAGAATCCAAAGATGTTGGGTTGTTAAGATTTTCATCTTCTCCACATCAAGGTATGATTTCACTATTTTGGTGAAATGTTTGAATTGATTAGATTGCTTGGTTGGATCAACCTATAGACTAAGTATGATGCTATTGATCGTGTCTAAAAGATTTAACCAAGCGTTGTAAGTGATTTCCATTGTAAAATAATTCCAATGGGTGTTAGGGTTTGAAACCTTAACCAGTGATTATGATTGATGCATTAGAGAGTAAATTCTAATGAATTAGGTAGTATGGGATGCTTAACTCATTAGTTGGAATGGATTAGAAGTAAAAAAAGGAGAAGTTAGAAATATAATCCATTAAGTGGTTATTTTAACCATAAGAGTCATTAAGCTCTTAATAGGATAAGACAAGTATTAAGAAACTTGTATATGTGTATGAATAGGCATATGAGCAAAGAAGGTGGATCAAGAATGCATCAACTGAAGAAAGGAGCCAAAAGGATAGTTGTCTTCACTAACTAACAAGGTGAGCTATATCAATATCTCTTTCTCTCTCTCTCTCTATCTCTCTCTCTATATATATATATATATATATATATATATATATATATATATATATATATATATAATGCTGAATCTTGAGGCACTACGTGAATGCCCTCAAGTGGTTAGATGAAGATAAATGATGGATATACGTGTAAGAACATGTATCAGAGCATGTACATATATTTAGAGTATGTATGAGGTATATGTTTAGAAACATGTACCAAATCATGTACGTATACCTAATGTATGTATGTATTAGTAGATAATGAGAAAGGTATATGTTGATACCTAAGAGATTGTAGATAGACACAAAGTATGATTATATTTAATATGATCATAAGAGTATGTATGTATGTATGTCTAGAAATTAATGGTATTGTGTAGAATACCTATATGTTAATAGACATATATAAAGGTTAAGTACTTGATGAGTTAAGTACTAGATGAGTAATTGAAGATCTCTTGATGAGATAAAGAGATAGAATATCCATTGGACAAGTATTATGTGACGAGCCATATAATAAAGATAGAGATATTTAGAAAGATGATTCCTTCGGGAATAAAGAGCATGATTCCTTCGGGAATGAGATCATGTCCCTGCGGGGAAAGAGACGATAATCCCTTTGGGGATGTAGATAGATGATTCTTGTAAGAATCAAGATTATATATGCTTAGAGAAGATAGAGAAAAGGTTCCCTAAGCGGAACAAGACAAGATATTTCTTTTAAGAACTTAGATGTAATCCATGTGGGATTAAGAGTAAGGAATCCGTGATGGATTCAAGAGAAGAAGAATGATTAAGGACCCACGAGGAATCATTGGAGAGGAGAGTAAGTCCGAATGATTTTACCCGACAGTGAAGTGGGATGTTGTTTCCCTTAGAAGATAGAGATGATTATAGTATGAGATGGGACCGTTGGGGTCTAAAAGGGAACATAATGTTGAGGCATTATAGTTTAGAATAAAGAGATGAGAAGTAAGAAGAGTATGACACAAGCATGCTAAGAGTAAAATATGTGTCAACAGCAAATTAAGAGTTAGAGAAGAGCATGCATAGAGTATAAAGAAGAGCAGATAAAGATTAGAAAAGATAAAGTATATGAAATAAAGAAAGGGGAGATAAATTATGTATAGAGTATGAGATGAGCCTAAGAAGGGGCTAAGAAAAGGTAAGATATGGGTCTGAGAAGAGGCTAAGAGAAAGTAAGAGATGAGCAGAGAAAGATTAGAAGAAGATAGAGTATAAGAATGAAAGAATAGAATGTTGAGGCATGAGAAGAGATAGATGAAATGAGAAGAAAAGAAGAGTAGAGATGAGAAAAGATGAGAAATGAGAATAAGTGAAGAGAAAAGAGTAGAAGAGACAAATGTAACGAGGTGAGAAAGATTAATAGTGTATGCTATGAAAAAAAGAGATTAGATTGCAGAATAAAAGAAAGAAGAAAAAGGAGTAGATGAAACATGAAAACATAATCGAATAGAACTCACCAGACATGTGGTATGATGTAGTAGATATGTTTCATGTTTTGCAGGTTCAGGTAGCAGTTGTAGTACGTGATAAATATGAGCACAAGGACCTAGTATAGATTTTATTTCCTTGTTATTTCAATTTGTATATAAGATTTTTATTATAAACCTATGATTAAGCCCGAGGTATAAAATGTTTTTATTTTTATGAGTTAATAGAATTCTGCAAATTGTTAGAAATAACTCTGATAAATCCATTAGATATATGTATAGAAAATCCGGATCGTTACACTAACAATATATTCATGTTTCAATAATGACCTAATGGTTTAAGGTCTTAATGTTTCATAATCCTGGTTAATTAGTCATGAAGATATTAAAACTTTATTTTCAAGTTATAAGTTTCTATTGGCATATCAATTCATTCATATTGAATACACTTGTCTTCATAGTCACAAATAGCTTCTTAAACATGTGATTAGTCCTTTGGAAACATAATTACACATAAAGCTATGACTTAAGAGTGATGATCCAATGATTTCCACATTAAATATCTTGGTTTAGTTCCATTGAAAATCATATAAGCTCTAATTTCTCATCAATCCTTTATAAACCAAGATTATCGTCAGTTAAGCTCAAATTGACTTACTGCATCATTATGACATCTCCGTGAGTTTTAATTGATCAAAAGTTAAGTTGAGACATAAGTAAAACTTGAATCATCATAAAAACACCAAGTCAAAATTAAAAATTGAAAGATATGAATCCGAGTGTGCAAAATAAGAAAAATAAGTTTTTTTTAAATCTTATATAAGGGGACCACTAGGCGGGCCCTTTTCATAGTCCAAAGTGAGGATTTTGCGTCCCACATGAAAAATTCTCAACCTACATGATAATTTCACAATGCATTTCATGATTTTATAGGTGTCATTTGCGAAGTCCGTGATTACTTATGGAATTTGGTTTTTTCTTGAAAAAATAGTAAACAAGTTTAGGCTAATTTTTTTATAAATGAAATATTAACACAATTATTATTTGTGTTGCACAATCCAGGTTAAATATATTAAAAATGAGTAAAGGCTTTTAATTCCCTTTTATACTTTCATGAAGATATTTGCTTTTATTCTACTCTTATGGTGAAAAGGGTAATTAAGTAGGCATCATAATCCATGATTAGTAATTTATGTTCTCTCCAAACCAACACAAGACATAATAATAATAATAATAATAATATTATTATTATTATTATGTAAATATGTGAATGCGTGAGTTAGGAATGAATATTATACAAGTTTTTTGTAATAAGTATTTATCATGATATAAATTAGGGAAAATGACACATTAGTTCAAAAATGTATTTTGAATTTGCCGAATCAATCCATTAACTAATTTGTATGTTTTATGAAAGAATAAAGTTATTTTTTCGGGTCTAATTGGTCATTTTGGACAAAATGAAGGAGAACCCGGTTACTACTTTGTCACATAGACACTTATTGACCCATTTTTCCTTAATCCACATTGACTTTCAAAATTCTAAAGTTTCCTCATCCTCCTTATTCTCTCTCAATTCTACTACTCAACAAGCGACAATGAAGGCAAATACAAGAACCCTTGCGGAAGTGATCCACTCATATAATTATGACCCATCCGTACTTTGCTAAGTGACTCGCATTTACCAAGATCATCTAGTAATGGCTCGGACATGGAATTGTTGAACAAAATCAAGATTTCCAACTTCCGTCCAAAGCATAAAGACTTCGGGATAACTCCGATGAGTTTATTAGTAGAAAAAACAAGTTTTCTGAGTTTGTCATTATGTCCTAACATCGAAGGAATGATACCTATGAAACTATTATCCTAAAGTCACCTGATACATAAAACTGGTAATCATAAGTTAGATTGACCAAATAAACATGTGAAAACCGACCTTATGCCCCATAAAACAAAGAAAAAAAATTTAAGGAATTAATTCAACAAATTTTAAATTCATTGGTAGACTAATATATCATTTTCATTATAAATTATTATACGAGAATTGTTTATCATTTTTTTTCATGTACTTGTTGAAGTAAATAAACAGCAATAATTGAAGTGTCTTAGGAATTTCCGATAACACTTGGCTACATCAGCTAAAATATTTGTGTTTTAATTTGTAAAGGTTTGCGTGAAAATATATTGACTAAAAATAAATAAAAAATTATGTTCGTTTAAAGACTAATTTGAAAAGTGAGAATTGAGTGCTTAAAATGCAAGACTTGAAAAAAGGGCACTCAAATTTGTCTGCCATGACTCTGTTTCCTTTAATCAACATATAAGTTTCAACATACCCGTATACTTTATAACTTTACATTATTTTAAGGATGTTGCATCAAAATACACACAAACACACATATATATATATATATATATATATATATATATATATATATATATATATATATATATATATATATATATATATTCATTTTTTTCTTTCATTGTCACCTCAATTTCCTTCATTTTTCTCACTGTTCAAAACCAAAAGAAAATAGTTACTTTTCATTTTTTTTTAATATATATTGTATACCAATATTATATTCTTTTTATAAAGAACTAAAAACAATAAATTTTAATATTTTTTTAATAAATTTTTAGCATATAAAATAATTTAAATAAATACTTGAAAAATAAAAAAGAAAGGAAAAAAAAAACATTTTTATCCTTAACCAATCAAAAAATGAAAGAATGAGACAACCGACCACCGCACCATCCTACCCTGCATCTTAAACTATATCCAAGGTGTGGTGTCTTTAGGTGCGATTCTGACCACCGCAAAGTCAGTGGCGGAGCCAGGGTCAAAGTAAAAAGGTATCCCAAACCGATGGTTCGGTTCCTTGGTTTTTCGGTTTTCCAAACTTGGTTTCAGGTTTAAACCCAAACCCATTCAAAAGTTTAACCTGCTGAGAATTAAGAAGTTTGTGTTGCTTATATAATAGATGTAAAGAAGCTATGTTTAATGTTATGGCCGATGTGAGACAATTTTAGAATTATAAGAAACAAGTTGAGGGGATATAAGATAAAAAATGAAAACAAAATAAAATACACCCGTGTCAAGGCCGGAATTCGAGCTTACAACCTTCAGAATAAAACCCTATTACCATAACCACCTAAACCAATTACAACTTTTATTGTTATTTCGCTATACATATTTATATTAAGGACCGCAAACCATTGAAATTTTTTTGAGGGGCATCCCGGGATACCCCGGGATCAAATGTAGATCCGCTCATGCGCAAAGTATAGTTCCACCCACATTGTCCCGTCTTAAAAAATATATGTTATATATATATATATATATATATATATATATATATATATATATATATATATATATATATATTAAAAACTCTCAAAACTATGTACTTTTGATCCAAATATATAAAAAACTAAAATTCAATTACTAATCTTCAAAAACTCACTTACTTTCCTAAATTGATTGGATTTTTATTTTTCTTACTTTCCTAAATTGATTGGATTTTTTGTTTTTTCTTCGTTGTGTCTACGAATCTAAAACATTGAAACCCATGACCAAATTTATTAAAACCCTGCATTTAACATAAAAACAACCGATCAAGATTTTCACAAATGCTTCCGGGGTTGATAAAGATTTTCCATCAAAAGACAAATTGATAAAGTTTTAACTTATACTATTCGTTACAAAATATTGTCTTTTACATCCTTAGAAACTTTGATGAATTTCATAATGAAAAATTATATAATTAATCTTTTTTTTTCATTTCATAATTTAAGTTGACTCCATTGTAGTTTTTAAAACAAAATCCTAAAAAAAAATGAAATCGGATTTTTTATTGCTTAAGCCTACTTCGTTTAAAAAGTTCTACAACTTAGCTTAGGTACATGACACATAAACATACACATAAAAACACACACACACACACATATATATATATATATATATATATATATATATATATATATATATATATATATATATATAGAGAGAGAGAGAGAGAGAGAGAGAGACAGAGATAGGTTCCGTTGAGATTCAAAATAAAATAGCAATCCTGAAATTCAACATCAGTTATATAATTCACATTTGTCGCTCTAACTCTCTGACATACCGGCACGACAGATCAGTTATAATCATAAATGATTATGTAGCGCCGTACGTTTCTTTCACCTCCACCACCTTCCCCACCACCACAACCGTCACCGCCACCACCACTACCACCACATCCGCCACCAGCCGAACCACCACTTCCACATCCGTCACTTATACCACCGACAACTCTGCCACTACCATATCTTCTGCCACCAACCGTTATAATCATATATGATTACTCAATCTAGGAACAGACATATATGTATAATCATTTATATTTAGGTATATATGTATAAACATGTATAATCATATATGATTAGGCATACCTGGCTGTTGCGGTACGCTCGCGCTTTAGAGCAGCAAATGAAAAATATGTGGCTGAGATTTGAATATATATATATATATATATATATATATATATATATATATATATATATATATATATATATATATAATCTCAAGTAAATACAAGAAGAGCTAATGAACTTTTTATCCATATTGAATTTTGACATTAAATTTCAAACTTGCATTGTGAACTACTCGTCTAAGCGAAACACAAAAGAAATTGAAAACTATAAATTATGCAGGTGTTTATATATATATATATATATATATATATATATATATATATATATATATATATATGCACCAAATATGTATTTTTTTCGAAACTGTTTTATTTTAAGTTTCAAGACAATGATAAATGATCCACTTATATGAATAGCTTCATGTGCATATGCATATCTCATGTGCACATGCATATTTTCATATGCTTATGCACATTTTCATATGTATATGGATATTTCCATATGCACATTTTCATTTGTATATGCACATTTTCATGTGTATATGCATATTTCCATATGCACATTTTCATGTGCATGTGCATATGCATATTTTCATGTGCATGTGCATCTTTGCATATGCATATATTCATGTGCACAAAAAGTTTTTTTTTAATATTGCCAACTTTTCATAAATATTTTGTTTTTAACCTTGAAAAAGTATTCTTTTGAAAAGAAATGAAGATCAGGCGCGCGCGCGCACACACACGCATATATATATATATATATATATATATATATATATATATATATATATATATATATATATATATATATATAGAAAATAAATGATTAAAATAACAGATGTTGAAACCAATGCCAGTATTACAAGACATCACTTTAGAGTAAACCATATAAATAACTTTTACAATACCTTACTTATGAATAAAGAAATAAACATGTGTCACCTATCATCGGTTCCAGCATATGTTGCCTCTATATATATATATATATATATATATATATATATATATATATATATATATATATATATATATATATATATATATATATATATATAGGTATTTTAAAAAAATGTGTAAATGTAATTGCAATTTCTTTTTAATATATTTTGTTTTACATTTATCTTAGACAACCATACCTAATGTATATATTAAAATTTGTTAGACAAAATTTAATGTGTATAAAAAGTTCATCGGTTATCTTTTAAGTTATGTCTGCATTGATTATATATATATATATATATATATATATATATATATATAGGTTTATTTTAGATTTTTTTAAAAAAATAGAGATATTGGGATTTGTTTTATTCATTAATAAGTACTCGATAAATCATATAAATAATAAAAAAGGAAGAATAATCATATATGAATATACTTAGTTTTTTCGATTAAATCATTTATGATTATCGAGTAACCATACATGAATAAAAAAATCTAGAGATCTTTAGTTTTCAAAAATCTTAGGTGAACTCCTCTATTTCTTTCTCTTTATCTCTCTCTCTCTCTCTCTATATATATATATATATATATATATATATATATATATATATATATATATATATATATATATATATATATATAGGTTCATATGTTTCTCATATCTATTGTGTGCTAGAATGCACCGATAAGAATTTAATAAAATTTAATTATTATTTAATCAAATAAAGATAGATATTAAATGATTTCCATAATTATATGTATATTAAACGATATCATACTTATAACTCTGTTTTTTATGGAAACTATTTAAAGTTATCATTAATGTCAACAATAATATTCTTTCAGAATGAATTCGTATGTAGAAGAATGAGAGTGTATTCCAGCAGAATAAGAGTGTATTTTAGTAGAATGCACTATCATTTTTCATATTCTATGCAACTTTATTGTATTTTAAGTGAGTGAGTGCTGAAACAAAACACGAACCCATACATAAAAATCTAGATGCGAATTCATTCTGAAAGAATGTTATCGCTGATATTAATGACGAATTTAATTAGTTTCCATAAAAAAGAAGACAAAATTGCAAAAATGGTCCCTGTGGTTGGCAAATTTATGTGCTTTTGGTCCAAAACGATACCTTGGTGCACCACTGGTCCAAAATTTGATTTTTTTATTGGTTTTGGTCCCTCACACTAACTTTCATCCATATATGTCGTGAGCTGCAATAAAGACAAGGGTATTTTCGTCTTTCCACCTATTGGTTTTAAATACTAAATTGCAGGGACCATTTTTGTAAAAAACTTAAAATCAATAGAACGCCTAATAAGATCTTCCCTCTTATCCAGCATCCAACTACACATGAATACCATATCTCTATGCGATTCCCCTCTCTTCACCTCCATATGTATAGATCCCTTCTTTCTGTCTCAATTATGCCATCCACAACCATCTACCTGCTAAAACAATGGAACAACAAAAGAGAAGGTCATTTTCGGCTCATCCCACCATTTTCTCTTATATCTTTCCAGCCACCATCATAATCCCCTTCCTCATTCATCTTACGCTCAACAAACTCCAATTCAAAATCTTTCCCTGCATCATCAAAACCCTTTCATCATCCTCCATCCTCACCAACCGATTCTCCAATTGAAATCAACAAAACGACAATTTGCCATCTGTCATCTGATTTCAACAAATCAAGAAAAAAACCTACAAAATCCTCATATTCGAAAACCAATTCAACATCAATTAACAAAAGAATATGTGAGTTGATCTATCCTCAAGAATATCTGAAAATCAGTGAAGTATCAAAATGAAATCGTTATTTCTATTAATTTGTTCTAACGTACTTTCAGAAAAAAAAAATTATCATCCATCGACTTACAGTAAAATGCTTCAATTTCAGTCAGAGAAACTCAAATCGATTCATGAATAGATGAGAGAAATTCAAATCGAGTCATTCAGAGAAACAATTTCAATGATTTAACTAAATGCTACTCACAACGACTAGTATTTGGATTTCAACTCATCACAAAGTCGTTTGAAGGCTTAGAGTTGTGATTTCTGATTAACCAAGGAGTTCGAACAGTTAAGCCATGCCAACAGACTCTATATTGGTGCTTGCCAAATAACCTTTGCTGCTAGGGAAGAGGAAGGGCGCTGGAAGTGGTTGTGGGTTTCATTGACGGCTGGTGGCGGTAAATGTTGAATGCTTTGTTGTTGTTATTTATTATAGCATGCCTAAATGTTGAATGCTTTGTTGTTATTTTTTGTGGAGGTTCTTATGCTTACCCTGTTATATCACCCAAATCTTGTGAAATTGATACGTTATTGTGAAGATGTAGATCATCAACGCCTCCAAGTTTATGAGTTTCTGACTTTGGGATCACTTGAAGATCATTTACACGGTTAGATATATGTCAGTAATCTTTAACCGTTATTTTGAAAATCCATAAATGTTAGTACCTTTATCAAGTGTTTTCCTTTGGGCTTTCACATTAGGTTGAATGGATAAAAAATGAAAATTACACTTACAAGGGTTTGGAATGTTGATCATATTGTAGCTTTTGTACAACCATTCTTTATTCTTTATACCAATTTATTTTGTGCAGATGATTACCATTGAAAGATCTTGGGTTGCACGTAGACACCAAAGAAGTTGAAGATTTTATTAAATGATGTAATCATGTATTAGTTAGGACACAATTTTTATAGTTTTTAGACGACATGTGTATGTTGACAGAAAGTGTAAAGAAAATAGTATTGTTTTTGGTGGTTTGACATGAAATGGCAACCTACTTTTCTTATTTATTCGAAATAGCAATGTACTTATCATACTTTCGTTTTTAACCCACAATAGCATCATAATTTCGTTTTTCACCCACAATATCATCATATTTTCGTTTTTCACCCACAATATCATCATATTTTCGTTTTTCACCCACAATGACAACCTAATTTAGTTTTGACACGTATTTTCAGTTTTGACCCATTATAGTCGCATACTTTTAGTTTTACCCATAATAACATTGTTTTTCAGTTTTAACCAATTATGGCAGCCTAATTTCATTTTTTACACGTATTTTCAGTTTTGACACTCATAATTTTGTTTTTTCACAAAATACCATCATACTTCCGTCTTTTTCACACAATACCCTCATAATTTCGTTTTTTCACATAATACCATCATACTTTCATTTTTTTCACAAAATACCCTCATACTTTCGTTTTTCCACAAAATACCATAGTACTTCCGTTTTTTTCACAAAATACCCTCATACTTTCGTTTTTCCATAAAATACCGTCATACTTCCAATTTTTTTTCACAAAATACCCTCGTACTTTCGTTTTTTCACAAAATACCATCGCACTTCCGTTTGTTTTTCTCAAAATACCCTCATAATTTTGTTTTTTCACAAAATACCATCGTACTTCCGTCTTTTTCACACAATACCCTCATAATTTCGTTTTTTCACATAATACCATCGTACTTCCTTTTTTTCACAAAATACCCTCATACTTTCGTTCCATAAAATACCATCGTACTTCCGTTTTTTTCACAAAATATCCTCGTACTTTCGTTTTTTCACAAAATACCATCGCACTTCCGTTTGTTTTTCTCAAAATACCCTCATAATTTCGTTTTTTCAATTATAATCACACTAATTATAAACAATCAACAAATTTCATTCGAAAACATTAAAATTGTTAAAAATCATCAATAACTTCTAGATTATTCGTATATCATTTGTGTCTAAAATATGAAAAAGTACAGTTAACCAAAAAAATTGTTAAGAAGCATCTAGTTTTTTTTTTGCTCACAGAAACAACTCATCTCATCATTATGTCTCTTGCAACGATTCAACCGCCTGATACATGAAAAAAAATAAAAAAATTGTTAATATAATTATTAGAGTTCTCAATCATGAAAATTAAGTTATTATTATAATTACCTTTCTTTTAGAACAACTAGTAGCATAATGACCCAATCCTTGACAGTAAGAGCATGTTCGTTTTTTTGGGGTTTCTAAAGAAGACTTGATTCTACTTGCAAGTTTAGGACGCCCTTTTGTAGTAGTTGGACCAAGAGGATCACGGACAGATAACTGTGACATCATATCTACTTGTGAAACTCCCATACAAAAACTTTGAGATGCATTCTCCAAACACATAGATTTCTTTCGATTTGCTTGATCATCTAAAAGATTTATCAACATCGTATTGAGTTTTTGTATCTCCGAAGGGGAGTCCCTAGCTTGTTCAATTAGTTTAGTAAAATTTGAACGGACACAAAATAATGTGTAGGCACTAACTCCATTTTCATTATTGGTTTCTCCGAGTCCAATACTAACACTACCTAGTTTGTACCTAGCATCAAGGGTCCATCGCGGTAAAATATAGTGACTCGGTAGTTCTTAAACATTCTTCTTCTTCATCACGTATAAGTTATGCTTGCATAAAATCCTATTTGTATCATACATAGAACAAGAACATGTGACACTGAATTGATTTAAAGAACGAAAGGTAACAATACGCCAATATTTTTTATCAATGTCCAATTGCCCAACTCTATATGTGTTTTCTTCTGTAGTTTTTGTTAGAGTCTCGTGAGTCAAATTGGTAATAGCTTCGGTCCATTCTTTTTTGAAAGTATCAAACATCTTTCTAGTATAACATTGACCCGCTTTTGCTTCGATTGGATGCACTGAAGAAAGAACCGGTCTCGAGTTCATAGTTTTGAAGTCTTCATCTTCTTCGGCAGCCCTTCGTGACTCAACTGCTTTGTCATATTGTGTAACAAATTCATTCAACATGGTCCTCGAGTTAACAAATCCATCAAAAAATGAATTGATACTCTCACTTCGTCCGGTTGTGGTCATACCAACAAAGAAAATATCCCTCAAAAAGGGTTTAGCCCAATGTATACATTTGTTATACATGTCACTAATCGAACAATTGCTTTCCAGTTCATACTTAATACGCATATCTTCCCATGTTGCTTCAAATTCTTCAATGGTGTTACTATTTACCCATTTTCTATGCGTTTCTTGAAAATCACTGTAACGAGAAAACATACGATCGAAGGTGCCCAGTTTCATGCTTCCTGATATGCATGAACAAAAGCGATGTTGAGTCTTTGAAAACACTTTTTTTATTGCATTGCCCATAGCTTTGTCTTGATCGGTAATAATTGCCTTCAGATACTTGTCGAACATACATTTGAGGAAATGTTCAAATAACCATTCAAATGTCTCTTCCTTTTCGTTTTCAAGCAATGCTCCACCAAAAAGTATAGACTGCCCATGATGATTCACCCCAGTAAGGGAGCAAAGGGCATCTTGAATTTGTTAGTCATAGAAGTGACATCAAATACAACAACATCTCTGAATTTTGTATAGGCATCTCTTGATCTACCATCAGCCTAAAAGATATTTCTAAGATACCCATCGTCAGACAAATCCACGACAAAATACTGGTCACTGTCAACTAATGTTTTATCTTGAAAATGTTTTATAAGTCCATAGAACTCCTTTCCTATATGTTGTTTTCGATGCTCAGATAAGACATCAACACATTGCTTTGAAGTAACATCAGCTACATTTGAGGTTTTCATTGTATTAACAACCTTTTTAATCTGAGAAGGTTTCAACCCTGCTTGACCAAATTGCACCATAAGAGATTTACCTTCTATTGAACGGTGGAAATTGCTATGCGATCGTTGCTTGATCACCTTCGTTGGTGTCATGGTCAATTCGTGATTGTGTGTGTCATTAAATAAGTCCAACAACCATTTTCCATCCTCCTGTCTTGTAATTCGAAGTTTTGCTTGACATCTAGTTCTAACATCTCTACGACGTTTTTTTCTCATTTACACTTGAATCATTGTTGTATACCCGTTTGAAACCTTCTTTACAGCATACATAATACTTCCGATAAGGCTCATTTGTTTTTATGCTTTTAACCGTGTCATCTTTGCGTATACCAAAACCATGTAAAAAGGAATAATCGTTATAAATTGTATATGCTTCGTCGGGCGTATCGAAAACCTTTCCCATTATCCTTTGAACATTATCTTCATCTTCGTCAAATTCAATGTTGACATCGAAATCGTTACATTCTTCATATTCATATGTTTCTTCCACGAAATCATTTGTGTCAACATTTTTATTTATATACGGTTCTATAGCCTGATCAGTTGCTTCAGTTTCAAACATCATGGCCTTCTCCATTCTTTCTTTCTGCAAAGCATATAAATAAAACAATGTGTTATTTATCACACATAACCAATTTTGTGTTTTTTTAAGTTAATAGATGGATCCAAATAATTTGTGGATACACGTGCATATAATGTATCAATGATAAGTTAAAAAAAAGGTTTGTATGTTTAATTCATAGGACCTTCTAATTGTTTAAAAAAAAATAAAGTTGTCATCAAATGTAATATTACATAGGAAACTGCCATCGGATTCTTGGCATAGCCAAGTTTTTTTTTCCATTGACAAAGTTAATCATAAAATTCATTGTCCTAGGCTTCCTGTTAAATTTATTGGAAGCAGTCGATCATGGAAACAAAAGTTTTCTTCATTTAATTCATTAGTAGGAATAGGAATAGTACATATACATTTAAATGATCAAATAAAAACTGAAAAAAATGCTAAAAGTAAGCAGCTAGCACTAACAAAAGCACAATGTAACAAGAGAAAGTTACAGACAAACAAGGCCTGAACAATACAGAAACTATGAAAACAGAAACAGAAAGGTGGCAACTACTATGAATTTTTCCATAATACCAGAATAGTCAAGCCTACGATTCTTCACTTTCAGGTATAAAACCATTATTTTTTAATTTTTTTTGTCATAACGGAGATGGGTATTTAATTGATTATTTATATTATTTGCAGCTAAGGAATTTGTTGTAGTCTAACTCAAAACATGATGTGTATCTCATGTCTAACTACTCAATTATGCATTGGTCATCATTATCTTACAATCTGACTTTGATACTTTGATGGACTGTGCATAAACCTTAAAACTTTGTTGACTGGAAATCAATATCTAAATCGATATGTGAATTTACCTTCTTTGTTTTTTCCTGTGAACTCTGATTGCTTTGAATTCCAATTTATTTGAATTCTTTTTTTGTGATCGTATGACAAAATGTTTTTGTTTCACAACCAGGCGATCATTGAAGCAGTCGATCATGGAACGGGATGCAGCTAGCACAACAATGTTTGAACGAAACCAGTTAAGTGAATTGAAACTTTTTTTTATGTGAATTGCGATTGCACAGAAATCGTGTTTTGGTTTAGTCGAAATTACAATTCTATGAAATCGTTTTTGTTATTGTCGATTGTTTTCACAGCGAATATCATGTAATCATTTGAAAAACGAGGAGAAGTCAACTTCTATTTTATCAGGAATAAGGAAACGTCGATATCTTTGTTAGGAAATTGTTTTTTTTTCCAGAAAATTATCTCTATTCAAAACTACGTAGTTTTAATAAGTGGGTATGTAATGTTATATACCCTTGAGAGTATATTCACTTTTCTCATATATATATATATATATATATATATATATATATATATATATATATATATATATATATATATATATATATATATATATAGAGGTATGTTCAAATGTTTCTCACATCTATTGTGTGCTAGAATGCACCAATAGGAATTTAGTATTAATTAAATGTTATTCATACTTATAATTCATTTTTATGGAAACTAATTAAATTCGTCATTAATGTCAACAATAATATTCTTTCAGAATGAATTCATATCTAGAAGAATGAGAATATATTCCAGCAGAATAAGAGTATATTCTAGTAGAATACACTCTCGTTCTTCATATTCCATGCAACTTTATTGTATTTTAAGTGAGTAAGTCCTGAAACAAAATACGAACTCATATATAAAAACCTAGATGCGAATTTATTCTGAAAGAATGTTATTGCTGACATTAATGACAAATTTAATTAGTTTCCATAAGAAGAGAATTATAATTATGGATATCATTTAATATTCATATAATTATGTAAATCATTTAATATCTATATTTATTTAATTAAATAATTATTTAATTTACTAAATTTCTATTGGTGCATTCTAACACACAATAAATGTAAGAAACAAAATAACCTAGCCCTATATATATATATATATATATATATATATATATATATATATATATATATATATATATATATATATATATATATATATATAGAGGAGGGTTCAATTGAGAAAAAAAAGGTTGATATACTTTTAAGATAAAATAAAAAATTTATTTTTTATTTTGCCGCAAAATACTTAGGCGTACCGTCGGAAATGGATAACGGATAAACATGTGTTTTCCAACCAAACATGTTTCCTTAAACTATGCTAATCATTACCTTAATATACACAAAAACATATTTTTTTTCGTTTTTTTTTTATTTTTAGAAAGCCATTATTATCGAAAAATTATTTTAAATATATCAAAATTAATAATTATTCTCTATAAATAGACATCCATATTGATATACTTTTAAGATAAAATAAAAAATTTATTTTTTTTAGAGTTTCAGCTCTCGTTATTCATAAGTGAATAAAAAAATCTATCAGATTTTTATTACAGTATATTCGTTATTAACTTATGAATAAAACGTATGCGTAACTTTTTTTATAGTTTAAGTACCGTTCATATATGAATATGACACGCAATAAAGTTTTCTTACTTAAAATATATTTTTTACATCATCTTTCATCATATATTATATTTATATATGAATAAAACGTGTATTAATTGTTGTCATATTTTATATTCATATATGAATAAAACATTTATCAGATTTTTGTTACAGTTAATTTGTTATTCATATATGAATAAGTAGTATAAATGATACTTAAACTGTAAAAAATATTAATTATATATTTTTATTCATAAGTAAATAACGAATGTACTGTAGCAAAAATCTGATGCATTTTTATTCACTTATGAATAACGATAGCTGAAAATATAAAAAAAATAAATTTTTTATTTTATCTTAAAAGTATATCAATATTGATGTCTATTTGTAGAGAATAAAAAATCATAAATTTTGGTATATTTAATATCATTTTTGGATATAAATAGCTTTTTAAAAATTAAAAAAACAAAAAAAAAACTATGTTTTTGTATATATTAAGGTAATGATTAGTATAGTTTAAGGAAACATGTTTTGTTGGAAACACATGTGTATTCCTTATCCATTTCCGCTGGTACAACAAATGCTTTTGCGGCAAAAATAAATGAGTGGCTGAGAACGATTCACCATTCTCAACCTTTTTTATTTTCTCAATTGAACTTTTATATATATATATATATATATATATATATATATATATATATATATATATATATATATATATATATATATAATGTTATGTTATCTAAAATAGACTTTTAACTTTGTGTTCACCTGACTTTGTTATTAAAGTACTTAGATTGACATTCATTATTTGCATGCTTCAAAAGAAATTATGTGAAATTGAAAATTATATTATTATAAGTTAAATTATTATATACCACATATAGATACAATACAATGTGATTTATTATTATTGTTATATACCACATATTTCTTCTGTGTACTTAAGGAACATCTAATCGACTTTATGTCCTGTAATTCTTGTAAAAAAGGATATTTAGGATAATCGGGTATGGCCTTTTTTTTTTCTTCATGTCAGCACTTCTCATGTTTTTTATGTGTTCAACATAAGTTTAGACATTAATATTCCCATTTATGAATTTATTTATACAAGAATGAAATCTTATATACTCAGGAATAACAGTTACTATCTCTACTTTGTTGACTCCGTCCATACCAATTGATGTTAGAGACTCTTTCAAAATTTAAAAAATAGTAAAAAAAAAGTAAATTATTGAACTTAAAAAGTTAAGAAGGAAGAGTAAAAGGTAAAAGATTTGACCAACTAATTATACTTCCTACCAAACATACAAAATAATCACATCCCACTTTTTTGTTTTCCTTCGTTTGATGTTCAATGTTGTAGTATAATGTTCAATGTTGTATGGACGCCATGTACCTTATATCTCTATTTTAAATTACTGTTCCTTTGATTGATATGGATTTATCATTCCATTTGATGATAAGGCTTATAGGTGTATTTACCTTTTATTTTATTTTTTCCATGTCATATTAGTTTTCCACACGTTTATTTTATTATTCAAAACATAGGAAGAGATTGTCTCTCATTCCGTTTCATTTTTATCATTTAAAAGTAAAATTAATTTAATTTTAAAGACTATAATTCAAAAAATAAATAGAATTAATTAAAAACTGATTAATAAACACAAAAAATAATAAAAATAAAAATATTTCACTACTTAAAAATAAAAATTGTAATACCAAGTTTTAGGTATATATTTCTTTAGTTGGTATGGTATTTAAGTTCAAAAAGAAAAGAGTTTGAGAGCCACAATGTGGTGATGTATCTCCCACAACGTGACATTGACCGATAAGAAGCGTGCATTTAAATGTGTGTCGCGACGTGATAACATTTTGGCCACGACGTGACGACCATTTTATGTTATATCCTAATTTTTCGGGGTTTTGAGCTTATTTAAGGGAAGTGAGGGCTAGGGTTTGCACACCCTTAACCTCCACCTCCCTTCATCCACATGAAAAACCTAATCCTCAATTATTGATTGTAAGCTCCGTTTTGGGTGATTTCTAGCCAAGAAGAAGAAGAGAAAGAGTTTTGGTACATCATCTCAGCTTGCAAGCCTCACCATCATCTTCTCTCACACACTCTGGACCTTTGTGACTATTCAAACTCCATGCTTTATGATCCAATGTGCTTAGGTCTAGGTTTTGATGTGTTTTTCTTCATGTTTAGGCTAGTTAGAGTGATGGATCCCCACAGTCCCTTTGTAGTTCAAAGTGATAGATCAGAAGTTTGATAGAGTTTTGAACTCTTACATGAGATCTTGCCCCCAATTTACATCATTTTGACCTAGCTTGAGTTCAAGACATGCATGTTGATAAAGCAATGATTTTGATGATCTTTTAGGAGTATGAAAGCCTTCTATAAGGTATGGACAGACGGGGTAAAGAATTAAGAGCTTAATGGATTAAGCTAGTTTGGGCGATTCCCACGACGTGGAGGTTTGGTCTCCACGTCGAGACGTTTGGTAGATTCTCGACTATTTTGTCCCACAGTCCCCACGACGTGGCATAAGCTTGTCCACATCATGGCGACTGACTGAGTGACTTTGACTGTTAACTTTGACCATTGACTGTTGACTTTTTAACCAAGTTTGACTTTTGGTCAAATTTAGGGTTTAGGGCTGTAATTTGAGATTTTGTAACGTCCTAAAATAATGACACAAAATTTCTGTTTTTAGATTAATAAATCGTTAATACATAAAAACTCATAAAACCAAGGTAGACAAGACTTGGCAAAAACATCATTAAATCAGAGTAATTCACAGAATGCGAAAACATGTGGTGTGGGCTCTGCAATCATCTCGAGCCCTTCCATATTGAAAACCGAAGTACCTGAAACATAAACTGAAAACCAGAAGCATGAAGCTTAGTGAATTCCCCAAGATACCACATACCACACATACATAAATCACATGTTGGGCCCCCGCCCTCCATCAGGCCTCGCCCGGTCTCGAGTCCCACTCGGCCTCGGGCCCCGCTTGGCATCGAGCCCCGCTCGGATTACAGATCTGTTATTCTCAGGCCTCGCCTGTCACTGGGCCTCGCCCACTAGACACATCAAAATATATCACATATTCATGGTAACACATAAAATAATCATAAACACTAGCATATGTTCCACTCATCGGGCCTCGCTCAGCATCGAGCCGCGCCCGGTACACACATTACCATATAACCATATAATCATATAAACATATAACCATACTAGCACATGCAATAATCACAAAGACTATAGCATACCATACAATCATCAGGGCCCACCCGACATCAGGTCACACTCGGTAATCATAAGACACATACAAATAATTAACATACGATATCCTTATCAGGCCTCGCCTGGCATCGGGCCTTGCCCGGTAAACATATCATCATATAACACGTGCAACTTTCGAACAGACATCTAGCAACCTAACATAAAACCATATGTCGGCATTGGTGCCTTCGACCCACGGAACATAGTGAGGAAACTCACCTCGCACTGCCGAAGCACATAGACGATCCCTGGCTGCTGGCTGACAGATTATCGAACTATCAATTTCAAAACACCACCCAATTACCAATTGTGTTCCAAACCATGACCACAAATCCATACTTGGGATAAAAAGACCATTTTACCCTTAACCTAGCTTGGCCCAAGACTAAGGCCCAAACTCAATAATCCAAGAGGCCCAAATACCAAAAGCCACTCATGGCCCAATTTTCCAAATTGGGCCCAAACCCATTGAAGGCCTTTCCAACATAAGTTCCAGCCCAAAATCTGATGGCCCAACAGGGCCCAAGACAACTAAGCCCAAAAGATAGCCTACACCGACGCCCAACATGCCAAACCTTCCAAACTGAGTACGCGGGCGTACTCAACTGTACGCTAAGCGTACATGCAATCTGACTTGAATGCTGCGCGTACAGACTTGTACGTCCAACGTACTCCTCCATTAAGTCCATTTTCAACATTAAGCACTTAATGCTCAAGATCAGGAGTCAAAACCACATATCTACTTCTTAAAGAACGTCTAGACCCATAAAGTCATTAACTTGATGACTTTGCATGCCTCAAAAGAACCCAACATCAACTTAAAGCATTAAACTTTCACCAAATGGACACCAACTCATACATAGGGGATTCCAAACCCTAAAGGAGGTAACTTTATGCATCAAGAATCTCAGAAACACCAAGAGTGGCAACTCATAGCTCCTGGAGTGGTACCAAACTGCTAGATCTCATTCTTGGGACCAAAATGAACCAGAAACTCATACATGTTAGATCTAAGACATCAATGATGAAGTTCATAGCTTCTTACCTCAAACAAGCTGGAAATGAAGCCCATAATCCAAATCCATAAGCTCTTCCTTGATCCCCATCCTTGCACCAAACTCCATCTTCTTGGAAATGAACCAAACACACCAAAAATGGACACCATGAGCTCAAAAATACCACCATAAAGGCTAAAGGACGATTTCTAGGGTTTGGGGACTTAGAGGCTAGTAAAGAGGCCAGCCGTAAGGACTTAATGTACTTATATATGGTAAACTTACTTAAAATTAGGGTTTTCCTCTAACCCTCGTACACCCTACGTACACCTCATACGCCCAACGTACGAGGCTCCACACCCATGATAAAACCTTCGCAGTACGTTACATGTACCTTGAACTACGCCTTGTGTACCACCCTTTTCACCTGTACGCCCCGTGTACTTGCCAGGTATGCCCCGCTGATCGGTCTATATTTATAGCACAATAAATTATACTAAATATGTTAAATTGATGTATAATTGTCCAAGAATGACACTATTTTGATAAAATGTTGAACATTATGTGCAGGCAACTACTTAGTGCTAAAGTGGGCAGAACCCGCAAGAAAAATGAGCAAAATGAAGCTAACAAGCATGGGAGACAAATTTTTAAAAGAATGAAGAAAAATGGTGCTGAGAAATTTGACCACTCTTCAATGTTTTGATCATATCTCAAGATCTAGAGATCTGATTGACATGAATGAAGATGTTTCGGAAACTAGACAAAATTTCCTACAACTTTCATGTTTTGCGTTTTTACTGATTCTACCGTTTTCATCATCAAAAAGGGGCAACAAAGATGAGGGACGTCCTGGAACGCGTCTAAGACGCCTCCTAGGACGCCTAACCGTTTTAGGCCATTTTCAAGTGCAAATCAAGGACGACAGAAGGCATGTAAAACGTCCTGAAGGACGCCCAGACGTCCTAACTTACGTCTAGGACGCCTACTGGGACGCCGACGCGGAAAACAGCTCCGAAAATCAGTTTTTCAGCATCTATTTAAAGGAGATTTAACCCTAATAGAAATTGGACTTCTCCCCTGCGATTTTCCACAGTTTTGGAGGGTTCCAAACACTTTCAAACCTTCTCTAAACGCGTTATTGATCATCAATTTCTGAATTTGTGGCTACGAATCACCAAGTTCATCATCAAGCAACGTTTGAAGATCATTCAACCGGTGAATCGTCATCAATTCCATCAAACTCCAGATTTGATTACTTTTTCTCCAAGGTTTCATCGTTCCATGATTGATTGATCATTAGACTTTATTAGTTTTATGATTTCAAGTTTGTTTATGAATGTTAGTATGAATTACATTGTTTTTATTCAATTTGTGTGCTTTTTGATTGTTATGGAAGACTAAACCATTAAGGTTACTTCCGGGAAGGTTGTAGGATGTTAGGATGAACATGATTTGATTATTACTTTTATTCCAATCAATTTCAATCATTGTTCTATTCTTCAAGTTTTAAGTTTTATTTGCAATAGTTGGAGTTGGGTTTTTCTTATTGTGTGATATTGCAACTAAGCTAGTGTATTGTTAATTCACTAATCATTCTGAATTCAAGTAGTTTAGGAACTAAGATGGCTAGTAGAATCCACATACATTATTCCGAACTTGTAGTATTAAACACTCAACATTGTAATAAGTAATCGTAAGACACATTATCGCCAAACCACTAGTTGTTCCTAATCCAGTTAGACATAGGGAGTAAGACAATTAGTTGGATCAACATTTTGTGTGCCCATAATTATATATTGAATGTGAGTCAACCTTAATTATGTCTAGGTAATTAAATTGGAATTTAAGGGAAGAAAACATGTTTGTCCAACCATCTGAACAACTGAACCGGAAGTACCTTGTTTTCTCATTCATAGTATTTTTTTTACAACCTTTTGCAACATGAAGTCTCTAGTTGTTTAGTTTATTTTAGTTTAATTTGAATTCGTGACAATTGCAAGTATTAGTTCTTTTTCATTGACTACTATAGCACAAAGTTTGACCACAAACTCCTTGTGGATTCGACCCTTACTTACCTTAGCTATCTAGTGGTTTTGAGGTTATTTTTGATTGAGACAACGACCTCGATCAAAATTTGGCGCCGTTGCCGCGGAGATTGTGCGCTTAAATTATTGTGTTAAAGTAGTCATTAAATTTTATTTTTTAGTTTTATTTTTAGTTTAAAATCTTCACTCTTTTTTTGTTTTTGTGTAGGTTCACCGGTGTCTGCAAACAAGGCACAACATATATATTATTGTTTATACTCAATCGTGAATGGAGGAATATAATTACATCAATCAAGACATGTGGTGGGAGTATGGAAGTCTAGGCCAATATCAATACTATAATGATGATCAATACGATGATCGATATAATGATGATTGTTGGTGTACTGGCGATTCGGCTCAAAGCCAACACCATGAATCACCTTGTTTTCCGGAGGACCAAGAATCAAATGAATCTTCATTCAGCAAGAAGTTGGATGAAATGTTGGATATGTTGAATGAAACCTTCAACAAAGAGGAAGACAACTCCAAGTTAATTTTAGTTATTGAAAAACAATTAGAACATATAGTTGAGCAACTAAATCAACAACCTTCTAACAATCTTTCAGACACTACGCTGGTGAATGAGGTAACTTTTCCATGTAGTGATAAGTTATTTGATAACAAAGTGCATAAACTTACACCACCCGAACTAGAGGTTGTGGTGGAGGATTATGTATCTTTAAATGACCAGGAGACTGAGAGTATTTCTGAAATTAAAAAAGCTGTAATTGAATTAGATAAGTCTAATGAAAGTTTCATGAGTTAGAAGCGTCCAAAGTTGGGGAGGGGTTTATGGAGGCTAATACCACCCCCTACCCAACAAATTTTAAAAAAACCGACCCACAACTTCTTCAGATGGATTCTAAAATATTGGCCAAATACAAACAACCAAGTATAATTATTGATCTTCCTTTTTTGAAAACTATATATGCTCATATTAGTTGCCAGGAAGGTGCGATAAATGTGACATTTGTAAGCCATAAACTGAGACTCCTATTATTTGGACCTACTACTGATCCTCCAATCAGTGGCGACCTGCTTGTAATCAATACTATCAATGATTATGTCTACGATCATACCGCAATATGCTCTCTGACATCAACCACGATTTGGAGAAACTTTTTCCTTGTCACAGGTTAATAGAATTGGATGGGGCCGAGTTTCAACAAGTGAAGAAGAAATTATGGACCAAGAAACATGATGTTGTGCTTACCCATAAATCAAAGATGAAGGTGTTTCATGGTACCAAACATCAAGTCAAGAAGTCCATTAAAAAAATTATGCTTGGCTGTTCAAATCAAGGTTTAAGTGTCGCCGTGGAAAGATTAAAGTCAAAATGGTTTATTTATACAAGGTCAAGGGATGCATTCCACATGATCTGATTCCCCAAAGTAAGGTGAGCGACCTTATGGTTGGCTTTCAAGGAAGTCAACTAACATATGATCCTCCATAGACATCAGTCAAGGTAACCTGTCCTGCTAATGACGTTAAACTTGGCAATTTTGGAACTTTGTGGGTGTGTTCACTGCAAACCCTCACGAGACTTCACTCCTCCACTAGGGGTAACCTAGGGGTTTAAAAGGCTTGTTGCACGTGCCAAGTGCAATCGTGGACCCCGACGAAATTGAGGGCTAGTTAGTGTGATTTATTTTTATTTGATTTGATTTGTGTGCTTGTAGTTTTTTTGTTATTATTTTAGGAATTTGTCTTTTAATGCATCGATGATGATGCAAGACTCAAAGTTGGGGAGGGGGTGTACACAATAAGAAAACTGAAGATTGAAGAAAAAGTGACAAATTTAAAAAAAAATCATAATTTTTCGGTTTTCATTCGGGAATAAAAAAACATTATGAAAATGCCTCAAGTTAGTGAAGCTTTTCAAGAATCAAAACCTCCTCTACCACCGGTACCATCAGGTGTGTCGTCCTCCTCATTTGTATTATTTTTATTAGTTTTGATGATTTTTATTAGGTAATCATTTTGGGATAAATGAATGTTATCTTAATTTTTTTATTATCTTATTTTCACGAGTTGGTCATCGTGAAATCTGTGATGAATTAATAGCTTCTCAATATATTGAATGTAACTCATCAAGATGGAAAATGATAGGAGTTTCGTATATTGAGTCATAATATATATTAAATATTGATTTTGTGGGTTGCTCAACCGGTTTGGGAATATTTATATTTATTTAAAAAATTGTTATGTGAAATACCCAGGTGTTTGAAAAATGAAGGTTTTTGGCTCGAGCCTACGATCTTTCAATTGAGGACCCAATCGAACAATATGTGCCATCACGCTCTGAGTACTTGGTCTTACTTACTCCTGCGCCTTTGGGGTTGGGAGGGGACTATTATTGTTTTCACACAACCAAAAAGCATCAAAAGACATTAAAGAACTTCCAAGTATATATATTCAAGCTCAAGTCAAATACAAATACGATCAAATCCGATGAAGCCATCAAAGAACTTGGAGAATGCACAATCAAGATAAATATGAAGAAAAGTTCAAGTTAAAGACATTGTGTGAAACAATATGTGACCCCTCGATAGCGGGAGTGTATGGGTTGGTCCATTAAGTGTTACCGACCGCGCTAACTATGTTAGTGAACATTGAAAACGGGACTTTGACAATGAGTTCAACTGATTACTCATGAGGTTGATTATTGGAAAGGGTTCAAAAAGTGGAGGGTTTCAAACAACAAAGTAAAATAAGCATAACATGTCTTTTGAGTTTAAAAGTCCGGATAAGCAACTAATAATCCCCAAAATCAATATATTGTGCTATCAAAAACATTGTGATAAAATGTACAAAATTCGTGATTCCATTGAGTTTTTCTTAGGATTAGAGAGTAAGCCTACGCTGATTATTTCAGGCCAATATCGGGACGAGTTTGGAATAAAGTTGGGGAGGTTGCGTACTCGGGCTTCCCTTCAAACCCTACATATTCCGAAGGCCATAACTTCTTCGATACACATCTAATTACGACAATCTATATATTCGCGAAAAGGTAACGAGAAGTTCTATGCTTTAATCAACTCGTACCCGCCTTACCATATCCTGAACAAACATCCATTTTCCATAGAATCCCGAGTTGACAAATTACCGAAATTCCCTTTAACTCTAAAACGCAAACCAAATACTCAGATCATCCAATATACATCATCCACCTCCAAATGAGCCCAAAACTAACTTCTTCAAGGATCCTAAGCCTGCTAATACCCAATCCTTGATTACTGCCCCAAAATAGAAACGATTTGAAACAGGGTGTTACAACTCTCCCCCACTTAAATTAGATTTCGTCCACGTAATACTTCCTTACCATTCCTGACACGCCAGACAACCTAAGCAACATAGCCGCAACCTCGAACATACCCCAACCTTCCCCCAAGGCAACTGAAACCAACCCTCGCAGGGCTCCCCAACCTGCAGATGAACAAATCCTTTCACTTCCTGAAAATAATCCCTTGAAAAATAACCATATCTACTCACACTGAGACCTGAAGTCTCGAGATGGTATGACTCCCTGGCAGACCGCCCATACTTAACCATTGTTGAATCCATCCCACTTAATTTCCTAGCTGACTACTCGACTTCTGATACTTGAGATTCCCATTAGAAGACTTAATCACTGACCAATTATCCTAGTAGGACACTTATAGTTGACAGGAAGCTCAAATAATCCTTCGAGTAGGATACTTATCCCTGCAACAGTTAGACTAAGACGAGAGCTGTGTAACAGGGTCAATTCATTTACTCTGAGATTATCCAATCCCAACTACAAGTGATCTAACATCTCCTCCGAATAATAGGAGACTCCACACACAAGCTCCAAATCAATAAGGCTGCCCTAACTTATTTGGATGCCCTTTACCAATAAAACCAATACAAGACACAATCACTAGAGCTTGATGTATCATAAAAAATGAATCCATTCATTACCATTGAACCCTTCAAATGATGCCTCGACATATAAATACACCAATCCTTATTCCACTGAAATGAAAATTCTGCACAAAATACTTGTAATACCCGACTCGAGATCTCAACCCAAAACCAACCCGATGATTAACTTATAACCCAAGATCCACAGATCTGCACTTTAATATCACCCAAGACCTTCTGGTAACGACAACCCCTTGCTAGAACGAGATATAAAGATTCCCAACCATTGTTGAGACTACCAGTCTCGCACCTGGTCCAACCACCAAATTCCTAAATCACGAGGCCACCCAGCCTATAAACCCATCTGCGCCACATACTAACCACCCACTTAATTCTGCAACTCAAGATCCCAAAAACTTGACCCAATGGTCTCTACCAGGTCCCACCTGTATTGTCATAATCACACGGGCCTCACCCACGGGTCTCACCTAACTAAACCACGGAGCAGCCTCACCCACGAGTCTCACTCGCCTAGAACTACACAGGCCTAACTCCGCCTCGAAACCCAATGGTCCTCAACCCAAAACAGAGAAATACTCCTTGGCAATCCTGGCCGGCATGCCCAAGGCACGAACTGATTCCCCCTTTACACTTATGACCACCTCCAATGTTCGTCTACTTCAAACTGGTGAATGCTACGATCCCATCATAGTCTTACAACACCTCAAACCAACCACGGTTACCACCCATGGCCTAACCACACCCTAATCATCACACCTCACTCACCCTGAGCCGAAACTTGCACCCAACTACATCCAATCAGGTGTTCGGGTCATACTCCGGATTTCGAGGCCCTCGGCCTGTACTCAACCACAAGCCTGCTATGCATAATAAGGAAGACGCCGACCAGCGGTTGGAGGTTTCCTGAACTCCCACTTACACTACCTCAATATAAACGGCCACTTGAGGCATCTCTCCCTCTGGCCAAGATGTGAAACTTTCCCTAGTTCACACCCTCCCTGACTTCCGGAAAAACCTAATCGATTCTCCCCCACTTGGATTCGAGAAAGTTCTTTCATCCCTTAAATCTGATGGATTCCCAACCCATCAACCTTATATAACATGAACCGCCTATGACATGTGCTTATCAATACTAACGTTCCATCGTTAGTCGAACTCAATGATCACCCAATTCCCAAAATCCTGAAGAATACTCTCGAAATCTTAACTAGTCTGATAATCCAATCACTTCCCTTAATACCATGCCAATGATCAAACAACTCACGCAACTAACACCACCATCTTCCTGCTACCGCTCCTCTCCAAGCAACGATAGTGTTGGAACTCAAAAGTTCTTCCATGGGCAACCGCAAATCATGCCCGAATAGATGATAAAACCACTGAACCCTGAATTCACTAGAGAACTAACCCGCTAACCCTGCCCAAAGGTCCTCTAAGAAATACTCCTAAAGTGATCCCGAAAAAGATCCGAAACAACAACGGGACAGGCTAAACCAACTCAACAAGATACAGACCTCTAAAGATTCATCGAAGACTCCTAGCATGCAGAATGGCATATCACAATCCTTGATAATATAATCCAGACACTTGCATAGAACCAACCTGAGATATAACTCATCCCAAACCAGCAAAATTCTAATGCAATACAAATCCCCGATGCAAACCAGAAGAATACCGAAGATGAGATACCCGCAAAGCATCCGAAGAAATCCTGACCTTCTCCTCTTGAACTTATCCCAACCAACCTGAGGACATGGTGCAAAACTCCCCTTCGATCCCAGATAACAAGAACTAACAACAGAATCCTCCTTCCTGAAGGATTCTAGAGGTTCACAAGCTTTGGGCTCCAGACGAGCCCCCAACTTCCCTAATACAACCTCGGTCTGAAAGGCCCCGAAATGACCATCTAAGAGCTCCAAAATCCATTCCTTGGCTGAACCAAAGACCACCAAAGTCCAATCTAAAACACTAATAGTAATTTCCAATGAGATGAACTCCCATGATCGTGCATCGATTGGCTCAATACTTTCTATTGAGCCAGAACCAGAATCCGAACCCCATTCCCGAGTGCTCAACACCATATCGAGATGATACTCAATAGATCCGACTATACCCAAGAATCCTTATCCCACAGGCTATCTAGATTCTCCAAGACTCTCCCCGATTCAAGTATGGATCCTGTGCTTTCAGTATTACGGACCCGATACTACCTTCCACACCTATCCATACCTTCCTCAAGAATCCTACAGAATCCTCTAAGTCACCTCATCAACCCATATGCCAATGCTCGCTAACCCATGCAACAAAGCCCACTGAAGCAACCCCTAGGCTTTCCTAGATTTATGACCTCACCCTGCCATCAGTTGCTGAAGAACTCCTCATAATGCCAGTCACCCACCTCATGAATATAATCACATGCAACAAGGCTTAGATAATCCTTCGAGTAAAAAACTCATACCTACAACGGTTGGACTTGGACAAGAGCTACGTAATAGGATCAAATCCATCACTCTGAGATTACTCAACCCTTGTCACATGTGACTTGACATATTCACTTGGTAGTTAACACCCATCACCTAAGAGTTCCACAAAGCACAAAGCAAGCAGTATTCAAATAGTAGCACTCCAATCCCACACACTACAACTCACACTAGGAGCTCCCACCCCCGCTACTGATTGCCTTATGCATACAAATCATACTCAATCCAGCATCCCATGCTTCCTAGGCCACCAGGCATCATATATCAGGCCAATCTATCACTGTCTAATTAGAACTAACATGCAAGTCTACAAGCTCACACAATAGGAACATAAAGGCATCTCTCCTAGCATTCTAGCATGCGGAAACTAAGCAGATCCTTAGCCCTAACTATTATGCGATTCCACAGATTCACAGACCAAAGCATAACAGATAACATGTATCTGTATTTTGGAAAAACTTACTTGAGCTCGGTCGATTGCATGCACCACACCTTTTTTTCTTTTAGAAAAATCCATTTCTAAAATATATTTCTTTTTGAAAAACTTTACCAAATCCTCAGTTTTAGTTCAGATACACCCGAGAGTGTGGCTAAATCCCTCAAACCAAGGCTCTGATACCAAATTGTAACGTCCCAAAACAATGACACAAAATTTCTGTTTTTAGATTAAAAAATCGTTAATATATAACAACTCATAAACCCAAGGTAGATAAGACTTGGAAAAAAACATCATTAAATTAGAGTAATTCACAGAATGCGAAAACATGTAGTGTGTGCTCTGCAATCATCCTGATCCCTTCCATATTAAAACCGAAGTACCTGAAACATAAACTGAAAACCCTAAGCACGAAGTTAGTGAGTTCCTTAAAATACCACATACCACACATACATAAATCACATGTTGGGCCATTGTCCTCCATCGAACCTCGCCCGGTCTCGAGTCCCACTCGGCCTCGAACCTCGCTCAGATTATATATCTGTTATTCTCAGTCCTCGCCTGTCACTGGGCCTCGCCCACTAGACACATACAATATGTCACATAATCATGCTAACAAATAAAATGATCATAAACACTAGCATATGTTCCAGTCATCGGGCCTCGTCCGACATCAAGCCCTGCCCAGTACACACATTACCATATAACCATACAATCATCAGGCCCCGTTGGGCATCGGGGCTCGCCCGGTAATCATAAGACACATAGAGATAATTAGCATACGATATCCTCCTCAGGCCTCGCCTGGCATCGGGCCTTGCCCAATAAACATATCATCATATAACGCGCTCAAGAGTCGAACATACATCTAGCATCCTAACATAAAACCATGGGCTAACATTGGTGCCTTTGACCCGCTGAACATAGTGAGGAAATTCACCTCGTACTGCCGAAACACACAGGCGATCCATGGCTGCTGGCTTATAGATTCCAGAACTGTCAATATCAAAACAACACCCAATTATCAATTGGGTTCCAAACCATAACCATAAATCCATACTCGGGGTAAAAGGACCATTTTACGCTAACCTAGCTTGGACCAAGGCCAAGGCCCAAACTTAATAATCCAAGAGGCCCAAATACCAAAAACCACTCATGGCCCAATTTTCCAAATTGGGCCCAAACCCATTGAAGGCCTTTCCAACATAATTTTCAGCCCAAAATCTGAAGGCCCAACAGGGCCCAAGACAACTAATCCCAAAAGACGGCCCACACCGAAGCCCAACAATCCAAAACTTCTTGACTGAGTACGTGTGGCATACTCAGTTGTACGCTAAGCGTACATGCAATCTGACTTGTACGCTGCGCGTACAGACTTGTACGTCCAGCATACTCCTCCATTAAGTCCATTTTCAACATTAAGCTCTTGATGCTCAAGATCAGGAGTCCAAACCACATATCTACTTCTTAAAGAACGTCTAGACCCATAAAGTCATTGACTTGATGACTTCGCATGCCTCAAAAGAACCCAACATCAAATTAAAGCATTAAACTTTCACCAAATGGAGACCAACTCATACTTGGGGATTCCAAACCCTAAAAGAGGCAACTTTATGCATTAAGAACCTCAAAAACACCAAGAGTGGCAACTCATAGCTCCTGGAGTGGTACCAAACCACTAGATCTCATTCTTGGGACCAAAATGAACCAAAAACTCATACATGTTAGATCTAAGACATCAATGATCAAGTTCATAGCTTTTTACCTCAAATAAGATGGAAATGAAGCCCATAATCTAGATCTATAAGTTCTTCCTTGATCCTTATCCTTACACCAAACTCCATCTTCTTGGAAATGGACCAAACACACCAAAAATGGACACCATGAGCTCAAAAATACCACCATGAAGGATAAAGGACGATTTATAGGGTTTGGGGACTTAGAGGCTGGTAAAGAGGCCAGCCCTAAGGACTTAATGTGCTTATATACAGTACGCTCACTCAAAATTAGGGTTCTCCTCTAAGCCTCGTACGCCCCGCGTACACCTCGTACGCCCAACATACGAGGTTCCACACCCCGATACAACCGTCACAGTACGCTACGCATACCCTGAACTATGCCTTGCGTACCACTCTTCGCACCTGTATGCCCCGCGTACTCGGGATTCCCTTCAAACCCTACACATTCCGAAGGCCACAACTTATTCGATACACATCTGATTTCGAAGATACATATATCCGCGAAAAGGTAACGAGAAGTTCTATGCTTTAATCAACTCATACTCGCCTTACCATATTTTGAACAAACATCCATTTTACATAGAAGCCCGAGCTGACAAATTACCGAAATGCCCTTTAATTCCAAAACGCAAACCGAATACCCGAATCATCCAATATACATCATCCACCTCCAAATGAGCCCAAAACTAACTTCTTCAAGAATCCTAAGCCTTCTAATACCCAATCCTTGATTACCACCATGAAATGGAAACTATCTGAAACAGGGTGTTACAGTTTTGGTCTTTGTTTATTGTATGTGTCCTTGTATGTAGGATGTTGTTATATTGTAGTGTCTATGAGATTGGTAGATCTTCTATGATTAAATGTGTTTGCTTGTTATTGTTTTATGCATATGTTGACATAATGTGGATCGGTTGAGGTGGTACTGCTTTATGCTGTAAGCCAACAAACCCGGGAGAAATCTAGTCATAAGTTGAGGGCCGGGAAGGGCATTCCAGTCTTATGCTATGGGCTCGGGGGCAAGCCAGTCATGAGCTATAGGCCCGGGAGGGGGGCAATCCAGTCTTATGTTGTGGGCTCAAGGGCAATCTAGTATTGTGTTGTGGGACCAATGTGTATGGATTGTATATGTAATGTTGTGTTCGGTATTTTTGGGGAACTTACTAAGTTTTGCCTTATAGTTTTTTATTTCTATATTTTCAGGTACTTCTGATGATCAGGACAAGGCAAATGGTGTGATTGACCACATCCTCCTATTATTTTATGTTTTGAGAGATTGTTGATACTGTGATTTTCTATGGATTTGATTTGAAAATAATGGTTGATTATCTTATAGTTTTATAAAAATGTTTTATTAAAAATGAAAAATTTTGTTATAGTTTTAGGATGCTACAATTGGTATCAGATCTCTGGTTTGAGAGAATTAGATGAACATTTGTATGATTCTAGACTCAAACTATGGATCTGCAAAATATCTTTCACAATTAATTTTAAAACAATCAAAGGAGAGGATATGATGTGTACAATCAACCGGAGGCGAGGAAAAGTGATTCCCCAAGATACAGACAATTGTGTATGTGTATTGATGATATATATTAGAAATGCATGCCAGTTTATAGGCCAAGGATCTTCATGAATTGCATGATATAATTGCCTGATTTATGATGCCTAATAGCCTAGGGGATTTCTTAATATAATATATGGAACTAACATGATTACTATGGTTGCTTAGTATGTGCATCATAGTTGTATATAACTAAGTTTTTATAGCCTGATAATGGTTGATTTAGCCTTATTTATTGTTCCTAGTTTGGTTGTGGACTTAAGGTAGAATCAATTATTCGAGTGTCTATCGGATCCAATGTTATTTATTATTAGTATACACAAGGTGGCTGCAGGGTTAATGGAAGTTTCATGAATAGGTTTGGCTGTAAGAAATCGGCATAACGTATGGTTAGCTACTATTGAGAGAGTGGGTATATGATATATACGTATCCTAGTTGATTGGACTTTGTGGTCATGGAATTCGTGGTGATCATTCGAGATAAATACGGGAAGGTGTAGAAGGTAGTATGGGCCCATACTATTAAAAGCACTGGACTCATACGCGTATCAAGGAAGTCACAAATTCAGAGAATTTATTGGTATAGTAGTGAAGTGTTGGATTATTATTTGATTTTCTGATGTGTTCTGGTTTATTTCCAGTATGGCGATCACGAGAGGTTCATGATCAGGAGCTGACGGTCCAGTCCGGAGAGGCCAAAATTTACCGACGATAAGATTCGTGAGATGATCATGACCTAAGTGACCATCGAAGTTAGGGAGGCGATCCTAGAGATGTTTGGGTATGTCAAGACCATAATTATTGAGCTATTTGACGAGCGTTATGCCACCGTTTCTGAGACTGAAGCTGTTGCAGCCACTACAATCATTCCTGCTGTGGGATTTTACAAGAGAGGGATGATGCAGTATCGGGACTTCAGCAACACGAAGCCCCCTAGAGTTTGACGAGTTCAAGGACCCGATAGTTTCCTTGAGGTAGATATTTGATGTTGAGGGTTGCTTCTTCACATGCGCATGTGTGGAGGAACAGAAGCTCAAGTTTGCCTTGAACCTTCTACGATGGGGGGCGAAGGATTGATGGAAGCTGGTGACCAGTGCTTATTCTCCTGCGGATAAGGCCATAGTGACTTGTGAGCTGTTCACAGAGATGTTCCACATTGAGTATGTTCCGTTAGTCGAGAGAGGGAGGTTAGCCTAGGAGTACCTGTCGCTGAAGCAGACGTCAAATTCAGTGATGGAAATCACCAACAGGTTTTTTGAGAGAGCCCTTTTCTGCCCTGTGTATATTGCTTCAGAGCAGGTCCAGATGTCCTGCTACTTGAGCATGCTCAAGAAGGAGATCTGTGAGTTTGTGTCGACACAGCAGTACCGTTCCTTCTCCGAGATGCAGTCTTTTGCTCGGAAGAGAGAGATTGAGATTGAGACCCAGGTGAGAGAGAAGAGGCAGACCCTAGTTCAGTCTCAGCTAGCAGCGGAGTGGTTCAATCCTGATGATTCACGATCTAGAGGCCAAAGGGCCCGTACTTGTGGTAAGTGCAGTAAGATGCTTGATGGAGCATGTCGATCAGTGACGGGATGCCACAATTGTGGCAAGGATGACTTTGTGAGGGACTGTCCTCAGCAGGCCCCGCCGCCGAGCACCAGGATATATTACAACTGTTATTAGGTTGGCCATGTGAAAGTCAATTATCCCTTGCTCGCTGCAAGACTAGTGCAACCACCAGGTCCAACTACCATTTGGATCACAGATGGCCATCAGAGGAGGGTTGAGGCCCCGAGGCCCCGTGCTCGTGCATTTCAGCTTAGTGCAGAGGGGGCTAGGGCGGTGCCCGACGTCGTTACTAGTAGGCATTCATTTATTATTTTGTCATGGTAAATTTCTATATGCTCATTTTTATGACTCTGATAGGTACCTTCTTAGTGAATTCACTGTCTGCTCTTGTACTTTTCGACTCTGGTACGATTTAGTCCTTTGTATCTCAGTCCTTCATTGAGGATTTTGTTATGGCCCTTGGAGTGTTAGAGTGTCTGTTTTGAGTTTCCATCACCAACGAACACAAGGTTTCTACTTCGAGTGTTTTTCATGATTATACTTTGGAGATTTTTTGGGGTGCCCTACCTGATTGACTTGATTCCCATCCCTATGAGGGATGTGTACATGATTGTGGGGATGGACTGATTGAGCAGGTTTGGAGCTGTGATCGATTTCGAGAGTCAGTTGGTGGTGGTTTGAACCCAAGTGGGAGAGAACCAACCATTTATGACAAGGGTACCAATATTGGTTCAGATTTTTATTCGGCCACTAGGGCTAGGCACTATCTCTAGCATGGATGTTCGAGTTATCTTGAATATGTGGTTGACACTCACGTTGAGTGGAAGAAGTTGGTTTTGGATGTTCCAGTAGTTAGAGAGTTTCCGGATGTTTTTATGGAGGAGTTTCCCGGCGTACCTCCCGTGAGGCAGGTGGAGTTTAGGATCGACTTGATTCCCGGTGCAACCCTGATTGCAAAGGCATTGTGTCGCCTCACATCGCCAGATATGTAGGAGTTGTCCTCCTAACTCTAGGAATTGTTAGGCAAGCAATTTATCAGACCGAGCAGTTCACCCTAAGGAGCACCAATTCTGTTTTTGAAAAAGGATGGATCTCACTGTATGTGCATAGATTATCAAGATTTGGAAAAGTTGACAGTGAAGAATTGTTACCCACTTCCTAGTATTGATGATCTTTTCGATAAGTTGCAGGGTGCATCTTGGTTCACCAATATTGATCTAAGGTCGGGTTACCATCAAATGAGGGTCAGAGAGGAGGATGTGGAGAATATAACATTTCGAACTCGTTATGGGCTTTATGAGTCTGTCGTGATGCCATATGGGATCACCAATACACCTGTAGCATTATTGATTTGATGAATTGGGTATGCAGACTAATGCTCGATCGATCGGTCATCGTTTTTATTAATGATCTTCTAGTCTACTCCAAGACAAGGAAGCAGCATGATGAGTATGTTCTAGAGTTACTTGGAGTACTAAGGCATGAGAAGCTTTATGAAAAATTCTCGAAGTGTGAGTTCTGGTTATGAGAGGTCCAGTTCTTGGGACATCTCATCAATTAGAACGGGATTCTGGTCGATCCGGTTAAGATTAAGGCAGTTATGCAATGGGAGGTCCTAAAGTTGCCATCTGAGATCAAGAGTTTACTGGGGTTAACAAGTTATTATCGGAGGTTTATTACGTATTTTTCCAAGATTTTTTTCCTCTTACTCGCTTGACGAATAAGAATGTGGATTTTCGCTTGGGGGCCGAGCAGCAGACTCCGAGGTAGAATTTATGTGAGACCCCGGTATTGACACTTCCTCAGGGTGTTGAGGATTTAGTGGTATTTTGTCATGCTTCGTTCACAGGTTGGGGGTGGTACTCATGTAGTGGGGTAGGGTCATTGCATATACATCCAGGCAGATAAAGCCTCATGAGGTTAGGTATCCGACACACGACTTGGAATTGGTGGCTATGGTGTTTTCCTTCAAGATTTGGTAACACTATCTCTAGAGGGTTCATTGTACCATTTACACGAATCACACGAGCTTGAGATATCTCATGGATTAGCCGAATCTAAACATGAGGCAACGTAGGTGGCTTGATGGGGTCAAGGATTATGACTGCGAGATTCTTTATCATCCACGGGAGGTCAATGTAGTCGTTGACGCTTTAAGCCACAAGGCGGCTAGTGCTCCAATTCGAGGACTCTGTTTGAGGATGACCATCGACTCACCACTTCTGGATTTGATTAGGGAGGCCCATGCCAAGGGAATCAGGAGGGAGAATTGGAAGAAGGAGAAGATTAGGGGCTAACTTGGAAAATTTGTCACCAATAGTCGCGAGCTTATGACCCAGTGTGGGCGAGTTTGGGTCCTAGTTTCGGGTGGGGTCCGGTAGACATTGATGGAGGAGGCACATAAGTCCAGGTTCTCAATTCACCCTGGAGCCATGAGGATGTATCGAAACTTGCGATTTAGCTATTGGTGGCCATGCATGAAGCGAGAGATAACTAGGTATGTGGAGAGATTCTTGACCTGTCGGATGGTCAAGGCAGAGCACTAGAGACCGCACGGTATGTTTCAGCCCTTGGAGGTTCCCATGTGGAAATAAGAGCAAATCACCATGGATTCAATCATCAAATTGTCAAGGATGACCAAGGGGTTTGATGTCATATGGTTATTTTTAACCGTCTGATGAAGGGTGCCCATTTTCTTGCCATACGGGAGAGCTCTTTGGCTTAATAAATTGGCTGAAGTATATGTACGCGAGATCGTTGCTCGCCACGAGGTACTGGTTTCCATCATATTCAACCATGATGTGTGCTCCACTTCTTAGTTTTGGCAGAGGTTTTATGAGAAGGTGGGTATGATACTTAATTTCATCACTGCTTATCATCCTTAGACATATAGTCATAGTGAGCGGACTATTTAGACGCTTGAGGATATGTTGAGGGCTTGTGTCATCGATTTCAATGAGAGTTGTGACTCCTAACTCCCCTAGCTGAGTTTTCTTAAAACAACTATCATTCCAACATTGGTGCACCTACTTATTAAATTCTTTATGGGATGAAGTGTTGTACACCAATTTGCTGGGGAGAGGTCGACCATAGGGTCATAGGGAGGACTGAGGTGGTTCTCTAGATGATAAAGCTTATTCAACAGATCAGGCAGATGTTATAGATATCACAAAGTCGACAAAAGAGTTACGTTGATAGGCGCCGATCTAAATTGGAATTTCAGGTTGGGGACATGGTTCTGCTGAAGGTATTACCCTGGAAGGGTGTCATACAGTTCAGGAAGTGGTACAAGTTGGGCCCCCGATTTGTCGGACCTTTTAGACTGGTGGTCAGGGTAGGCAAGGTGGCCTATGTTGGACCTTCTTGAGGAGATTAGTCAAATTCATAGCACCTTCCATTTTTCTCGGCTTCGAAAGTGCATAGTGGAAAATGCGGCAGTGGTTCCGTTAAACGACATTCAGGTTGATAAGCGCCTAAATTACTTTGAGAGTTAGGTATCTATTCAGGATAGGAAGATGAAGACCTTGCACAACAAGGTGGAACCTTTATTCAAGGTTCATTGGCAGCATAGGAAGGGATCCAAGTGAACTTGGGAGCCCGAGTCAGAGATGCGCGAGCACTACCCAAATCTATTTGCAGCTGGGGATTTTGAGGAGGAATTCTAGTTCAAGTGGGGGAGAATTGTAACACCAAGTTTCAGGTATATACTTCTTTAGTTGCTATGTTATTTAAGTTCAAAAAGATAATATTTTGAGAAACCGCGACATGGTGATGTATCTCTCATGTAACACCCGTAGATTCGGGCTAGATGATTAAAATATAATAAGCAATAAAAATGAGTTTTTGATAGAAGATTATTTAGGATAAATAATATTACCCAAAATTTTAGTATATGTAACAAGGATTCCATACATATAAAAAACTCTAAAATCCGACTTCGTATGAAAAAGTTATGCTTCTTCGAAGTTTCGCAATTAAACCGACACAACTCTATGTATCGTAAAAAGTGGATTTTTGATAGAACGCTTATTAGCCTAAGTGATCCAAACGAAAGCCATAGTAGTCGTAAAACCAAGAATAAGAATATAGAGAATGTCCAAATCTGACTTTGTGAGAGGAAGTTATGATTTTTTGAAGTTTTAGCGTAGCAGTGCGGACACTGAAATCGAAATTCAAATCGGTTGATTGCTAGCTAAAACAATCTAAAAAAGAACTAAAGATCTCGTAAATATGAATCCATCAATATAAAGACAATCGAGAATGGAGTTTGTATGAAGAAGATATGAATTATGCATGGACTTTAACAGTCTAAACTAGTCTAAATATGAAATTTAATTAGAGCAAGAAGTAGTAGTTGCGACCTTAATGGAAGGTGTAGAGCTTATCGAGAGGATTATGGGGATATAAAGAACGTTGAAAACATAGCTTGTATATGAAAGTTGTGGTCGTCTGAATATCTGCAAGAAATATATAGTACTAATGACGTGGCAGCACCAGAGTGTGCCACGTGGCATTGTCGGCAGCTGGAATCTCCCTCGATACATGGTGACGTGGCACCATAAGAATTAAACACGTGGCACCAAAATTTGACAAAACATGGCGACTTCTAGAACCAGATGGGGTAGACGACAAAGACGGCGACACGTGGCAAGCATCCAAAGGAGGAACGTCAGCAGTAGGGCGCGGTGCGTGCCCCTGATCCTACAAATACCAGCCGCAGTTTGCCTATTTTCTCACAACATTCTTCCAAACACTCTCAGATCCGCTTTGATTTCTTATGTCTAATTTTTAGTAGTTTTTAGGATATTTTAGTATAAATTCTGGAGCTCTAGGAGGCCGATGAGAAGAAGTGTTCAGGTCAGGATTCTACCCATGCAATTTCCCGGTTTACACTAAAATCTCTGTAAGTTAAGATACACTTATTAATATAAGTGTAACTTATATTTATGTTCGTATTCGTTATTATGAACCTATAAATAAGATTTATCATTGATTCCAAGTCATTATACGCATTGATCTACTTACGGGGATAATGTCTAGGCTGGATCTTGTGAGGTGTTTAAAGTGGGATTTCCAAATAGTATACTCTGTATACCAAATGGACCCTACCTCCGAAATGATCCTACTTGGTTGTTCCTTACTTTATAGATCTTGATGTAGAGATTGGGATTGTTGAGGAATCTAGACTACCAGTAGCCATAAGGAATATCAGACTAAGACTTAGTAATAATCATACCTAAGTCACGTCAAGGGAAAAGTCAAAGTACTAAGGCAAAACACTGCTCAAATTATGAAGCATCCACTTTTAACAAGTAAGTTCATAGTTACCTTCAGCTTACACATAGATATGAAGTGTGTACTTGTTATTTGTGCTATAATATGATATGATTTTATTTATAAAAAATACTTGATTATATTCTCATTCGTTAATGAAGGGTTTTTGGGAAAGATAAAATAATAGTTTAGGTAGTAAAAGGGTTTTGGGGAAAATAAAATAATGCTGAGAGGTCACACATTGTATTACTGGAACCATTCATCTAACAAAGTATAGGTGACGATCACTGACTATTCTAGGTAGTTCGGTGGAACACCAACAGGTTCGCCACCTGTAGGTGTTTACGATCATACTTTTCAGGGAAAAAGAAAGTTGTTCGTTCGGGTACTCTATCCCCATCAAGGTTGCCTTATTGACACACATTGCTATGGAATCCCCGAAGCAGTATTATCTACTCATAGAGATACTTTAGGGTAATTCTCATAAGACTAGCATTAGGGATTAGAGAGTAAGAATAAAGGTAATGGGTAATCATGGATTATTTGTTTATTGTGAAAAATATATAATTACAATATTGTAGGTTGAAAGCCTTATGTGCTCACCAGGCTCCTAAGCCTGATACACTCAGTTTCTTTGTATCACAAGTAGGGTACGAAGGTACAATTCACTGAGAGATTCGAGGAGTTTATTCCATTAGTATAATAAATTAATGTAAGGCCTGTAATGATTACATTTATGTTTATGTTTTGTATCAGTTATGACAACCCATGTTTTAATAATCAATGATCAGCATTTTCTTCGGAAATACTTTTTATGGGAAAAATTCCGCATTTATAAAGATCACTCTGATTTAAAATACGCATAAATAAAAGGTTATTTTGGACCATGAAATTTTGGGGATGTCGCATCCCACGACGTGACATTAGCCGATACGAAACGCGCATTTAAGTGTCTGCCATGATTTGGCAATGTAACACCCGTTTTCCTGGATGAGTCGAATCAGGGTTTCAAGGAGTCAAAAGGTTGGATTTTGGAAGAAAAGGAGCCTCACAACGTGAGAAATAGAGGTTCGAGACGTGACGTGGGCTAAGATGAAAACGTTTGTACGGGACTGGACTCACGATGTGAGAGCTGAAGCAACCCAAGCCCATTATATTTTAGAGTTTCCTTCGTATTTAAGCACCTCTAAACTCATTTTAGGGTTTCTTATCAGCCTCAAAACCCTCTTTCACCTCAGAAAACCCTAGCTTTCATCCCTTGCTTGATCCTTGGTCAGTTTGGAGTCTTTCTTGATTTGAAAAAAAAGAGAAGAAGAAGAAGAAGAAGAAGAAGAAGAAGAAGAAGAAGAAGAAGATCATTTGTAGTGGCTTGCAAGGAATCATCATCATCACTTCACATTGTTACTGGACTTTTGTAAATGTCAAAGCTTCCACCTTTATTGTTATATGAGGCTAGATCTAAGTTTTGTCCCACTTTTCTTCTTGGTTGTGCAAGTTTGAATGAATGGAAACCATAAAGTTGGCAATTTTGAGGGTTATAAGGGTCTTAAGAGTGTTATGGAGTTCAGATATAGTGAATAGTTGAGTTTTAGGAGCCTTGCATGAAAGTTGGATGTCTTTTTTTCAACTTTTGACCCAAATGAGATCTAGACATATATTGGACATATATGTATTAAAAGCATCGACTTTCCAGTGTGTTATGGAGTTATAAGACCTTCTGGAAAGATATAGAGTTCAAGACTTAATGGATTAAGGACTTAAAAGTTAGACTTTTGGCTTCAGCATGTTCTTACGACGTGAGACACGGGGGTCTCATGACGTGATGAGTGGGTGATCTTGTTTTTGATGAGCTTCTTGGAGCTCATGATGTGAGGAAAGGCTTCTCACGGCGTAAGGTCCGTACGAGTGACTTTTCAAGTTTGAGTTGGCTGAGTTGAGTCGAGATGAGTTAGAATCGGACCAAGGGGCTGGTGACGATGTGAGGATGGATAAGTTGGAATTGGGTTGTTGAATTTGACTTTGATCGTTGATTTTTAGTCAAAATTCTATTTTTAGAAGGTAGTGTTGGGGTCAAACCCAATCCCACATCGGTAAAATAAGAAACTAGATGCTAGCATATAAGGCAATCGATAATCTCTTCTATCATCAATTGGTTTTAGAAAATTGAACCTCATTGTTCTTATATATTGGCATGGTTGGGCTAGTAATGAACCTAACAAGTGGTATTAGAGCTACGGTCACAACCCTGATGATGTGGTTGGTACAGGTAGCGTGGTCCCCAGTAATTCCCGGTCCAAGGAAGTTGATCCTGGAGCCTTGTATCGAAAGTCTCCCTAATGGCCCCAGGTCAGATGGGTGTGTCCCGAGAGTATTAGCGGTATGAAAGAGGATTGGAGATGATGAACAGTCGTTGTAGTGGAGGCAAAAGGCAGAACTTGGGTTTGAGGAGAGGATTATTGGGATACAAACCCAATCCCACATCGGTTAAATGAGAAACTATATGATAGCATATAAGTCAATGGGTAATCCATTCTATCATCAATTGGTTTTAGAAAATGGAACCCCATTGTTCTTCTTTGTTGAGTATGGTTGGGCTAGTAGCGATCCTAACAAGTGGTATCAGTGCTACGGTCGTAGCCCGGAAGATGTGGTCGGTACATGTGGTGCAATCCTCGAATATTCCCGGTCCAACGAAGTTGATCCTGAAGCCTTGTATCAAAAGTCTTCTTGATGGCCTAGGTCAGGTGAGCGTGTCCCGAGAGTATCGGCGATATGAAAAAGGATTGGATCTGATGAATAATCATTGAGGGGAGGCCAAGAACGGAACTAGATACTAACATATAAGGCAATGGGTAATCCCTTCTATCACCAATTGGTTTTAGAAAATGGAACCTCATTATTTTTCTATGTTGGCATGGTTGGGCTTGTAGCGATCCTAACAGGTAGACTTAGGGTTTACCTTGTGTAGATTGATAGGAAGTGTCGAGCACCCATCTTTTGGCAGGAGAGCAGTTAGTTGTAGTTGACTTTTTGATTCGAGTGAGTCTCCTCACTATAACCGTGGGTCGAAAGCACCAATACCAGCCCACTAGGATCTATTATGCTAGTTGTCTTTGTGACTCTTTCATGTATGGTATGTATAGTATGTATACCGGGCGGGGCCTAATGAGTGCGTTATAGTATGCTAGCTGTCACAAGTACTTACGGGTCGAAGGCACCAATGCCAACCCATTGGATTATGTTATAGTATGCTAGCTGTCTTTGTAACTCTTTCATGAATTATATGTTTATGTATGTATACCTGGCGGGTCCCGATGCCAGGCAGGGCCTGATGAGTGTGGTGGGTGGGGCCCATCGCATGTTGCTGACAGATCTGTTCCAAGTGGGGCCTGATGGTTGTCGGGAAAGGCCCATTGTATGTATGGTATGAGGTATTATGGGGGAAATCACTAAGCTTTGTACTTACCCATTTATGTTTATGGTTTAAGGTACTTCCACTACGAAAAGGAAGGGCCCGACATGACTGCACATAATGATGGGTTTTCTAGGTTATAAACAAAAATTACATGTGGCGGGAAAACACTTAAACCCTTAAGTTCACATGCAACCTAGAATGGATCTATGTTTTCTCTATTGATAGCAACTAACTGTGAATATCAAGAAACCCTAGGAGAGAGGCTATTAAATCAAAATTCATACAAAATTAGGGTTACACACCTTTTGATTATTATTGTAAATAATTAAAGTAGAATCCTTCTTCTAGATCTTGGAAAGCTAGCACCAAAGGAATGGATGCCTCTAATGGCTTGTACCTAAAACCCTAGTAGCAAGAAGCCTTGAGGAGAGAGGAGGCTTGAGCAAAATTCTGGTTCTACGAAAGCAAGAAAAGGTGTACCAAAATAGGCACCCATGGTGTCCTATTTATACTTGCTTAAGGAAACTCCCATGGAAACCAAAGAGTCATGGAATGATTAATTCTAATTAATCCTAGAATTAAATCCAAAATAATTTTAATTAATCAATTAATCATTACTATTTCCAATTAACATATTAATCATATAATATATTAATAAAACATATATTTCAATTTCCAGTTAGTTTATTATTCGTATAATAAACTAACAAATCATCATCTATCTCCAACTGTCATTGTAATCAATTACTAGTTTTGAGGGCAACTCAAAAAGGACTTTGTTTCTAATTCAAGAATATACCAATTTAGTTATTGTCTTAGATACCTTAATCCAACACAGCATCCCCCAACATTTTCCGCATTGGCAATTAATGATGTTACTCTGATGTTTAAATAATGTAATTACTTTGATCGGTTTTGGAACAACTCGTTTGTATAAATTATTGTTTTAAAAATGAAAATTTTACTATGAATTTTTGGGACATTCCAACTTGGTATCAGAGCCTTGGTTTGAGGGATCCAAACACACTTTCGGGTGTGTCTGAACTTAAAATAAGGAGTTGATAATCTTTTTGAAAAGAAAGGAATTTTCTAAAGATTTTAAAGAAGAAAAGGGTGTGATGTGTGCATTCAGCCGAGCTCAAGTAAGTGATTCCCATAATAACCATACATGTTGATATGTTATATGATATGTGCATGCTAGGATAAGGCTAGGGATACTTTCAGTAATTGCATGGTAGATTGGCCTGATATGTGATTCCTTGTAGCCTAGGAAGCATTGGATGCTATGCTAGATTGGGAATATGTATTGGTAACAATAATTGCTAAGTGTATGCTTTAAAAATTGTATATGGTTAGGATCATATAGCCTTAGAATGACTGATTTGGCCTTATTTTGCTATTCCTCATTTGGTTGTGGTCCTAGGGTAGAGTCTTTTATTCAACAATCTATTTGATCCTGTATTGTGTATAATTTGCATGCATAAGGCAAACAGAAGTGAGATTGGAAGTTCCTAGCATGGGTTGTAGTAAGTGAGCTTTGTTTGTTCTTTGTTTGTTCTGTGGCTTGGAGTGTTACTACACAAATGTTGCTTGCTTTGTGATTTGTGGAACTCCTAGTGATCTGAGTTAACTATTAAGTGAATACGTTAAGTCACATGTTGCAAGGGTTAAATAATCTCAGAGTGATGAATTTGACTCTATTACACAACTCTTGTTTGAGTCTAACCGTTATAGGGTTGAGTCTTTTACTCGAAGGATTATCTAAGCTTTACTTCATGTGATTGTATTCATAAAGTCGTTAACTGACATTATTGGAAGTTTTCAGCAGCTGATGGCAGAGTGAGATCGGGAACCTGGGAAAGCCTAGGGAGTGCCTTAGTGGGTTTAGATGTGTTGTTTAGCTAGTACTTGGAGTACCAGTTTGAGAAGGTGACCTTAAGGATTCAGGATAATTCTTGAGGAAAGTATGGATATGTGTGGAAGGTAGTATTGAGCCTGTACTACTGAAAGCATAAGATCCATATTCGAATCGAGGAGAGTCATGGAAAATCTAGGAAACCTATGGATTGAGGATTTTTGGGTATGTTCTAATTATTGTATTGTTTCTTTTTAGTATGACGATGAGAACTCGTGGAGGAGGATGTGGTTCAGGCTTAGGTGTTGGCACTGAGTCGCTAGATGAGAGGATGTGGGAGTTCATCTCGTCGGAGATCACTTGCGGTAGTTGGAGCAGACTCTGGTGATCTTTGGTATGATCAAGGAGGGGATCATGAAGATTATGTAGGAGCATCAGGACGCTTACTGTACTGGGATTATGGAGTTGTTGGATGAGTGATATGGGGCTTTTTGGGCCTAGATTGTAGCATGATAGTTGGAGGCTCATCGGGAGCTCAAGGCTTGTGGAGCCTTAGAATTTTTTGGGGAGAAGGATCTTATGGCTAGTTCTTGTCATGAGGGATCAAAGGTGGGTTATGCATCATGTCTTCAGGGGGATCGATTATGTGATTGGATTGACACTGAGATTTCACAAACTTTACACGAAGAGTTACCAGGCATTATTGGTCTTGTCACTGATAGGTTGGTCACCAAGTTCGAGGATCAGATCTCGGCCATTAAGGCAATTGGTAGGATGGTCGAGGTGACTCGGGAGCGGGAGCTTGGCTTGGAGGGACATATGGGGAAGAGGAAGCAGACTCATGATCTAACTCTGCTAGCAACATCTAAGCGGTCTGATGTCGTCGTGCCTAGTGCTAGAGGCCTGAGGGGCCACGACTTTTAAGCCAAGGGTGAAGGAATCCACGAGCGTGTGTGCGGCAAGTAAAAATGCAGAAGGTGCGGATGGAAGGGCCACCTTCGCCAAGAGTGCACCATGGAGGTAGAATTATGTCATCGTTGGCATCATCCTAGTCACCTTAGGGCAAATTGCCCATGTTTAGTGGTTGGGGTAGCTCAGGTTCCATTGCAAGTGCTTTTACGCGAAAGGGGAGTGTAACACCCAAAATCTTGAAGAGAAATTGTTGAGAATGAACCTATTTCAAGGTGAACTCGGTGAGTTGGAGGGACCAACTCGACGTGTTCAAGATGGAAGAATCGCGAGGGTTTAATGAACCAACTCGACAAGTTGAGATGCCTCAACTCGACGAGTTGGCAGTTGGGAAGGAAATCCTAATTTTTAGGGTCTTGCACCCTATTTAAAGGCCTTAAGTCCTTTTTCTGGCCTCTTTATCAGCCTCCATTGTTATCAAAACCCTAAAACGAGTTGTAGCCTCCATTGTCAAGTTTTTTAGCCTTGGAAGGAAGTTTGGTGTCCATTTTGTGCATTGTGAAGGAGTTAGAAGATCTTGAAGTTTCTAGCTTGGAGAAGGAAGTATTGGATCCATAATCCCTCCATTTCTTGCAGTCACTTTAAGGTATCAAGTTCATACCTTGATTTTTAGATGATTAGATCTCATTATTTTGGGTTTTGTTGTGTTTTGGCCTCTTTTTAGGGATGTTGATGGAGTGAAGTCATTTAAGTGGTTGTTCTTTGAGACCTGAGTTGGTTTTTGTACCCTTGAGCTTAAAAGTGCAAACTTTATGAGGATTTTGGTGTCATACATGCATTAAGTCAATTATTAAGTCCATTTTAAGCTTAAGAGCTTCATTTAAACATGCATGAACGTAAATTTGGCAACTTTATGTGGTTTTCTAGCTCAAGGAATTCAGATTTATGTTTTGGGGCCATGTCCTTATGGATTAAGTGCTTAATGTATTAAGATGAGGGTTTCTGACCAACTCGGCGAGTTGGCTCGATTTTTCCCCGACTTTGCAGATTGATAGAGGAACTTGGCGAGTTGATGGACAACTCGACGACTTGGGTCAACTCAGGCCGTTGACCTTAACTTTTGACCCTGTCTTTGACCAAGTTATTCTAAGGTATACTTGAGGTAATCAGAATTGTAATTAAGAAAATTATGGGCTTAGGATAAGACCCATATGGGATTGGGCCCAATTTGGAGAATTTGGCCATTAGTGGGCCTTTGTGGATCTTTTGGATTTGGGCCTCAATTTTGGTTCATGTTGGGTCAGGGGTAAAATGTTCATTTTACCCCAAGTAAGGATTTTGGATTATAGCTTGGAACCCAAATTTCTAATTGGGTGTGTTGCCGGTATTGATAGTTCAGGAAGCCGACAGGGCAGTAGCTAGGGATTTTTTTCAGTGAGCTTCTGCATTCGAGGTGAGTTTTCCTCTCTGTACTTTAGGGTCGAAGGCACCAAGGTCGGCCCATTGGTTTGATAACTAGATATTTGTTGATATACTAAGTATGGAATAGATATGCATGCTAGATTTGATATGCTAGTCTGGTAGATCTGTAGGGCTACCTGTGATACCGTCTGTTTATCTGTATATGATATTATCTATTATATTTCGACATATTCTGTGGGTTGGGTTGAGGTTGTACCGCTTTGTGTTGTAGCCAACAAACCCTGGAGTATGCTATATATGAGTTGAGGGCTAGAGAGGGCATGACAGACTCATACTGAGGACTCATTAGCATTCCACATATGAGCAGAGGGCTGGGTAGGGTAAACCAGACTCATACTGAGGGCTCAGTGCCATTCCAGATACGAGCTGAGGACCAGGTGGTATGCCAGACTTGTACTAAGGTCTACTCATTTGTATTCCAGTCCAAGGACTGAGGGAGCAAGCCATCCAAAAGCTGTGGGCCCGAGGGCAAGCCAGACTTATGTTGTGGGATCGAGAGCAAGCCAGATATGAGTTGCGGGCCTGATAGGCAAGCTAGACTCATATTGTGGGCTCTAGGGGTAATCCAATCTTTTAGTAGTGGATCCAATATATGTTGTTATTTGTATATTTTATATGTTTGGGTGTTGGTACTTTAGGAGAACTCACTAAGGTTCGTGCTTACAGTTTTGGTTTATGGTTTCAGCTACTTCAGTGGATCGTGACAAGGTGAAGGCGTGACCGTACACATCCTCGCGCTTTGGACTTATGATTTCTAGGAAACTCCGATAATGTGAATGTTTTGAAAACTATGTTGGAAGAGATTCTAATTTTTAAATAATGTTTTGGGAACAACGGTTTTTGTAAACACTTCTTTAGAAAAATGGTTGTTTTGAAAAGTTTAAATTTTATGAATTTTTATGGATGTTACAGGGAGCAGATTCGTAAGACGCTATAGGTATGTATCGTATTCTTCTCTTTAATGCTTTAATCATTATGCCTATGATCCTATGTTGATATGTGTGAAATTTTATGCCATGGTTATCTAAGAATGGAAGCATCTATATGAGTGATATAGTTATTTTATCTGGAAGTTGTTATATGCCATTTTGCATACTGAGAGTCATGATTAGAAACACATCTTGTGGAGCTAGATTTTGGTCGTTAGCCAACATTAGAGTAGGCCTTTGAGTGAACAAAGTATCCTACTCAGAGGATCGACAACCATATTGATGAGTTGATTTCAACATAATGGGCCAGAAGGAGTTACAGAGTAAGTTCATAAGAGTATTGGAACTCGAGCTGGTGAAGATCCATTATGATTGAGAGGTGTAAGAGATTGGTCATAACGCAGGTGCATGGTGAGTTACTGTGAGGTTCATGCCTACAGGAATGTAAGTGTGGTACTCGCTTCAGAAGCTCTTAGGAAAAGATCTCGTGGAAGCTGGTTGTCCCCATCTGGGACAACAAAGTCAGAATTCAGGAGCGTTTGTGTCGCTCAGAATGGATGCCAACTGATTGTTGTCAGGCTTTGAACCAATTGCTACTATTGGTAGGACAAGAGCAGTAGTGAACCATCACTTAAGAGTGTGGGTGATGAATTAATCACATGGGTTTATTTAGATGTGGGGATTGTCAAGAGGATTTAGATGGACTTGTTAGAGATGTATAGAGTGCATCGATTCTTTTGATAAGTGGGTAGTTAGATTGGTGATCATTTCCGTTTCGGTTGAGGGTTATAGTTCTTTGTCATGAGCTGATGTGTCTTAAGGATTTGGAGTTGTATCATGGGAAGTAGTTGAGGTTAATGAGCTCGTTGAGATTTCAGGAAGTAGTCATCTGGTTTTGGAATGTGTGTGATCGCTAAGATTGGTTAGTAATGGAATGCTAGTTCTTATGAGCTCAGTTTGTTGATAGTTTGAGTTTTAAGGTTGTGATACGAATTAGGAATCCATAATTTTTTATAGATTGGAAGAGCGCAGTCGAATCCCAGTGGGGGAGAATCATTTCTTCTAAGGGTTGCATAAGAATGGCTATTCAGGTTTCATTACGCATCAGTAAGTGACGCATGGTGGGTATGTGGACAAGAATAGGTTAAGGGTTGTGTTAGGGCCTTTCTACCTATTCTTGTATGATTAAGGCTTTGGGGTTCGAAGCATAACCCAAACACCTGGTTGGGGTATAGTCGGATGCGGGGTTCGACTCAGGATGACTACAGTTGGTATTGTAGATGGGCGGTAATTCCATTGGTGGGACCATGGCAGTATGGAAGTGTTGTAAGACTGTGGGGTATCTGTAGCATACATAAGGATGATAGGCTATCGGGGAAGTGTTGTAAGTCAGTGATGTAGTCGTAGCATTCACCAGAATGTGGTAGACCATTGTTAGAGTGGTCGTTGGGCTGAAAGAGGAGCAGCACATGCATGTGTTGAGGCGGAGAATATTATCAGAGGACTTCTCTTTGTTTTGGTATGAGGATCATTGGATCCGAGGCGAGTTTAGGCTTGTATGGCACTCGATTGGGTGAGATCCATGGGCGAGGACCGTTCGATTATGCGGATTGGGTGAGACCCGTAGGCAAGTCCCGTGTGGTTGTGATAGAATGGGTGAGACCCGGTGGAAATTGGCTTGGGCAAGGTATTGGATCACGTTTAGAGTGAGATGACTTTATGGTCAGTGGTTGGTATCCGTGTGATGGTTAGGCTAGGGTAGCCCTTATTAGTTAGACTTTTAATCGAAGCCTTGTGGCAGGACTAGGTGTGAGACTGTCAGTTTTCATGATGGATTGGGGAATTTACATCTCAGTTCAGTGGGAGGTCACCATGGATGCAGGAGATCTCGGATAGATAGAATGTATGAATTCCTTTGGTTTTCGGAATGTGAGTTTTAGTTTGGTCTGGAACTTAGGGGTGAGACTTGCGTTGGGTGTCAACCTTGATCTCAAATAGAAGGTTTCAGCAATGATGAATGGTTGGTTATTTTATCCTTGGTTGGACCAGGAGGGTTGTTGGAGCCATTAAGGCAAGCAAGCTAGGACAACTCTTGCCATATAGACCCTCGATTAGGAGTCATGTGGTGCGATTATGTGAGGCTATCAGCCTCAACAACCAGTTGGAAATAGGTATGTCAATTAATTGGTACGTAAGTATGAGATCAGGGAGGTCTCGGTTACATCAGAATTATAGTTATGGTACGACAAGGTGAGTGGGATGGTACCCATGATTGAGACTCGTGTTAGGAGTTGTCTTGTTATCAAGTGAAAAGTTTTCGTCAACAATGAATGGTCAAGGATTCTGTCTCCCATTGGAAGCAACAAGATAGTCCAAGGACGGAAGGGTTTATGCTCAGTTTAGATTGCGAAATGGAGTCAATTTGGCAGTGATTCTAAATGGTCTCTCTATCGGGGATTCATACAAGGTTTTGGGATTTCGGTTTTTGGGCAGAGTAGTGATAGTTATTCTTTAGTAGCTAATGCTAGTGGGGCAAGGATCTGTTCGTCCCCAAGGTTTGAGAGCCGTGCTAAGGATGGGTCCGGTTATAGTTTTGAAAGGTCGTTGTATGTATGAGTCGACTTCTCATACCGTATCGAGGTTGTGGGAGTATTGGTGGTTGTCGAGGCCAACAAAATAAATACCCTAAATATTACACACTAAAATAGTGTATAGTGGTAAAGGGATCGTATCCACGGAGATTGGTTCAATTTAAGTCTCTATGTAAATCACTTATTCAAGCACTTGTAAAACAAAAGTGAAAGTAAAATGGAGGGGGGTTTAATTCTTTTGGATTGTTTAACAAAATTAAAACTAACTAGAATGTAAATATGACAAGTAAACAAGTAAAAAGATTTGATTAAAATTAATGAAGTGAAATTGGTTGATTTTGGGATACACCACATGGATGACATAGTTGACTTATCATTAGACTAAGTGGAGCAAATCTTGTAAATTTGTTTAACTTGGCTATAGCAATTCATAAGCATAAATTGCCTCAACTCTTCTTAGATATTAGAATGGTTAGAGGAGCTCTAACACATTCCCTTAATTAAAGTCACAAAATCAATGAAGCATATAATCTTATGAAAATCAATTAGCTTTAAGTTCTAAGAGTTACCAAGTCCAAAAGATAATCAAATGCTTACATTATCATTATGGAGGAAACATTTCCATGGTCTAAATGAAATGAAAACAAACATATAAACCATTTGTTGCTTACCAATTTGAGGGTCCATTACTTAACCAAGAAATTAGTCAACAAAAATAAGTATTCATTCATCTAAGCTCATGATCAAGGATAAATAAACACAACAAGATGTTTAACTAGAAAACATTTCCATAAACTTCAAACACAAGATAATAATAAGTCTTCAAAGCAACTAATCATCCATGGGTTAAACCCTAATCAACCAAATGGGAATTTAGCCAAGCATGGCCAAAATAAAAGAAATACAAGGTAATTTAGTGGTACCAAACATTGTTCTAGTTGCAAGATGGAAAGAAATTACACCAATCTTCTAAATCATCCAATTCTTCCAAAACCTTCTTGAGAGCAAAAATGGGGTTCTTCAAAGTCTTCCTTATGCCAGAATGCTTCAAATCTATAGTAAAAAGGGTTCATTTCCGGATTCAAAAACTTGCTAAAAGCCACCCACCAAGCTTCCACAAATAGAGTCAACAAGTCAAAACCTGGGTTCACTTCACCACTCTTCATGCAGACCGCGTATGGATCCACGCGGACCGCGTGGGTCATGCTGAATGCATGCTTTGGCCCATTACAAATACCATCCAGCCCAATCTTCTAATTTATGCTCCAGCCCATTTGTGCAAGTTCTTGATAGCCCAATTGTGCTATTCCAAAGCTCTTCCAAGATGCTCCAATGCTCCTTTAATCTTCTATAGCTCAAATTTTCGTCGTCCCGCCCGAAATTTAAGTCTGACGCGCTTTCTGGTTTATGTTGACACCAAGCCCAATTGCACCACTTCAAGTCCATGAACAAATTGCAAGCCTCCAGCAGTCCCGCACTCCTTCAACGCCTCCAATAATAAAAAGTCTTCGATAAATCCCGCAAATAAGCTCAGAAGACTGGAAAGCACCCGGTAAAGGAGAAAAATAACAAAAAGAAAAAATATGCATGAAGATTAACTAAAATGAGATGGTTTTAACTAAAAATAAACTATGAAAAGAAGTAATAAAAACGAAACTATCAAGTATTATCCGGGTTTTCTGGCGTATTCGGAAGGTAGTAAGGAGTGATTTCGAGGACAAAATCTAATATAAGTGGCAGAGAGTTGTAATACCCATTTTCCTGGATGAGTCGAATCAGGATTTCAAGGAGTCAAAAGTTTGGATTTTCGAAGAAAAGGAGCCTCACGACGTGAGACATAGAGGCTCACGACATGAGGTGGGCTAAGATGAAAAAGTTTAGGCGGGACTGGTTTCACGACCTGAGACATAGAGGCTCAAGACGTGAGAACTGAAGCAGCCCCAACCCATGATCTTTTAGGGTTTCCTTCGGATTTAAGCACCTCTAAACTCATGTTAGGGTTTCTTATCAGCCTCAAAACCCTCTTTTATCGCAGAAAACCCTAGCCTTTATCCATTGGTTGATTCTTGATCATTTTGGATCCTTTCTTGGTTTGAAGAAGAAGAAGAAGAAGAAGAAGAAGAAGAAGAAGATCATTTGTAGTGGATTGCAAGGAATCATCATCATCACTTCATATTATTTCTGGACATTTGTAAGTGTCAAAGCTTCCACCTTTATTGTTATATAATGCTAGATCTAAGTTTTTTCCCACTTTTCTTCTTGGTTGTGCATGTTTTAATGAATGGAAACCATAAAGTTGGCAACTTTATGTGTTATAAGAGTCTTAAGAGTGTTATGGAGTTCAAATCTAGTGAGTAGTTGAGTTTTGGGAGCCTTGCATGAAAGTTGGGTGTATTTTCTTCAACTTTTGACTCAAATGAGATCTAGACATATATTTGACATATATTTCTTAAAACCATCGACAAACTAGTGTGTTATGGAGTTATAAGACCTTCTGGAAAGATATAGTCCAAGGCTTAATGTATTAAGGACTTAAAAGTTGGACTTTTGGCTTTAGTCTGTTCTCACGACGTGAGACATGGGGGTCTCACGACGTGAGGAGTGAGTGATCCTGTTTCTGATGAGCTTCTTGGAGCTCACGACATGAGGAAAGGCTTCTAACGACGTGACGTCAACGCCAATGACTTTTCATGTCTGAGTTGACTGAGTTGAGTCGGGATGAGTTGGAATCGAACCGAGTGAGTTCTCACAACGTGAATAAGGGATGAGTTGGAATCGAACCGAGTGAGTTCTCACGACATGAACAAGGGGTTGGTCATGATGTGAGGATGGATAAGTTGGCATTGGGCTGTTGACTTTGACTTTAACCGTTGACTTTTGGCTTGGGTTGACTTTTGGTCAAAATTCTATTTTTAGAAGGTAGACTTAGGGTTTACCTTGTGTAGATTGATAGGAAGTGTCGAGCATCCATCTTTTGGTAGGAAAGCAGTTAGTTGTAGCCAGCTTTGTGAATCAGGTGAGTCTCCTTATTGTAACTGTGGGTCAAAGGCATCCATGCCGACCCATTAGGATCTATTATACTAGTTGTCTATGTGACTCTTGCATGTATGGTATGTATACTGGGCAGGGCCCAATGCCAGACAGGGTCTGATGAGTGTGTTATAGTATGCTAGATGTCACAAGTACTTGCGGGTCGAAGGCACCAATTCCAGCCCATTGGATTATGTTATAGTATGCTAGCCAACCTTGTGACTCTTGCATGAATTGTATGCATATGTATGTATACCGGGCGAGGCCCGATGCCAGGCGGGGCCTGATGAGTGTGTTGGGCGGAGCCCATCGCATGTTACTGAAGGATCTGTTCCAGGCGGGGCCCGATGGTTTTCGGGAAAGGCCCATTGTATGTATGGTATGAGATATTATAAGGGAACTCATTAAGCTTTTTACTTATGGTTTCAGGTACTTCCAGTACGAAAGGGAAGGGCCCGACATGACTGCACAACATCCCCTACCATTTTATGCATTAGCAATTAATGATATTACCCTGATGTTTAAATAATATAATTACTTTGACTAGTTTTGGAACAACTCGTTTGTATGAATTATTGTTTTAAAAATAAAAATTTTACTATAAATTTTTTGGACGTTACAGGCAACCTGTTGGCCACGACGTTGCGACCATTTTATGTTAAACCCTAATTTCTGGGGTTTTGGGCCTATTTAAGGGAAATGGGGGCTAGGGTTTGCTCACCCTCAGCTTCCATCGCATCCCTTCACCCTCAAGAAAACCCTAATCCTCCATTGTTGATTATAAGCTCCTGTTTGGGTAATTTATAGCCAAGAAGAAGAAGAGAAAGAGTTTTGGTGCATCATCTTAGCTTGAAAGCCTCACCATCATCTTCTCACACAAACTTTAGACCTTTGTGAGTATTCAAGCTCCAAGCGTTATGATCCTATGGGCTTAGATCTAGGTTTTCATGTGCTTTTCTTCATGTTTAGGCTAGTTGGAGTGTTGGGGTTCCATAAAGTTGCCAACTTTATAGATCCCAAGAGTCCCTTTATAGTTAGAAGTGATGGATTTGAAGTTTAATAGAGTTTATAACTCTTGCATGAGATCTTGACCCCCACATTTTACACCGTTTTGACCTAGCTTGAGTTCAAGATTTGCATTAGACATGCCTGTCTATAAAACAAAATTTTTTATGATCTTTTAGGAGTATGAAAGCCTTCTGGAAAGTATGGATGGTTGGGGTAAAGGATTAAGAGCTTAATGGATTAAGCTGGTCTGGGCAGTTCCCACGATGTGGAGGTTTGGTCTCCATGTTGTGGTGTTTGGAAGATCCTTGACTATTTTGTCCTATAGTGCCCACAATGTGGCATAAGCTTGCCCACATCATGACGATTGGCTAAGTGACTTTGGCTGTTGACTTTGACCATTAACCATCAACTTTTAGACCAAGTTTGACTTTAGGTCAAATTTAGGGTTTGGGGCTATAGTTTGAGATTTGGTCTCTGTTTGCTGTATAGGTGACCTTTAGTGTTGATTATTGGATATGTGATCAGTGTTGATATCCTCTAGACTGTGATGTGAGTTTTTTTTACTATACTTTGTACTGCAGTATGTGTCCTTGTGTGTGGGATGTTGTTATACTGTAGTCTTCTGTTAAATTGGTAGATCTGCTATGATTACATGTGCTTGCTTTGTTATTATTTTATGCATATGTCGACATAGCGTGGTTGCGTTGAGGCGGTGCTGCTTTGTGTTGTAAGACAACAAACCCGGGAACAATCCATTCATAAGTTGACGGTAGGGAAGGGCATTCCAGTCTTATATTGTGGGGTCAGGAACATGCCAGTCATGAGTTGTGGGTCCGGGAGGTGGGGAATCCATTCTTATGTTGTGGGCTCAGCGGCAATCTAGTCTTGTGTTGTGGGCCTAGTATACATGTATTGTATACGTATTGTTGTGTGGTATTTTGGTGGAACTCACTAAGCTCTGGCTTACAGTTATTGAGTTCAATGTTTTCAGGTACTTCAGATTATCCGGGCAAGGCGAAGGCATGATTGCAAACCTCTTCCTATTATTTTATGTTTCAAGAGATTGTTGATACTTTAATTTTCTATGGGTTTGATTTGAAAACAATGGTTGATTATCTTATGATTTTATAAAAATGATTTATTAAAAATGAAAATTTTGTTATGGTTTTTGGGATGTTACAAAAATTACATAATCAAACCTAGAAAACATAATTAAATATTACATAATGAAAATAATAAACCATTATTAAAAAACTACACAACTCCGGATCGTCGTCTTCGTTGTTTGAATCCTCGCTCGAGTCCTCGACGAACATATCTAAATCTTCATCTGATTCGTCAAACAAATCATAATGCCAATATCCGAACCTGTAAATATGCTCCACCAAATCCACACGAAGAGAGTGATGAATGTTGCAATCTTATACTTCTTTTCTAATTGCCCTATATTCTTGCATACCAACTACTCATTCGACATTTGACAAAACATCGTTTTCATCGTAGCGGCATATCACTTTATTCTTCACCTTCTAGAATCATATTATTTAATATGATGCACGCGTACATTATGTGTTGCAAACTTTTGACTTCATATGACCATGCCCCGACTTAAAGTACTTGCAGACACCTCTTAAGTACACCAAATGTTCGCTCCACGTCCTCCTAGGTGACTCTTGTACCTACTTAAACGTTTTTTTCATCGTTCATACATGTGAACGATTTCACAAAAAACATATAAGGTAGGATATATCCCATCAATTAGATAGTACCCATCCTTAGATGCCACCTTATTTGTTTGAAACGGTACATCATGCAACTTTTCAAGATAGATGTCGTTGAATACCAACGACCAGCCAAAAACATTAATGTCGTTGATTCTTTTTGCTCCATCGAATTCGAAAAACTAGATGATGATGACGACATTATGGTTGAATGGGTTTTTGAGAGAAAATATAAAAACTAGTGTGAATAAATATGCTGGTTTGTTTGGTATTTATAGAGTGGTAAAGTTTTTTTAGAAAAATTAATATATATATATATATATATATATACACACACACTATATCATAAAACATATTGATCATATCTTGAATCTTAAGATGTATAAATTATAAAACTTTTTATACAAATCAATTATGTATAAATAAATCATTAATACTTGTCAAAAATTTGAATACGTGTACTAAGTAAAATTATTAAGAAATTCAATTTGGAGCAAAATAAAAATTTTAAAATATTAAATTAATGTATATAAATTAATTAATTTAAAAATAAGGTCTAAACATAAATATTTTATTTAAAAATGATAAAATATTTTTATTACTTAATAACTAATAATAAAATCAAAAAATTATTTCCCTGTAAAAAACTATTCGCTAAAATAGCAATATGTCGTCACTATTCGCGGGTGCAATATATATATATATATATATATATATATATATATATATATATATATATATATATATATATATATATATATGTGGAAAAGTGAAGATGTGGTTGTCTTGAATGTAATATTTGGTAGAAAACCATCTAAATTGACTTCATTTTGATTAAAAAAACACAATATATATATATATATATATATATATATATATATATATATATATATATATATATATATATAGAGAGAGAGAGAGAATGTGTGTGTGTGTATCAATATGTGGCTGTTATGTACCTAATATTAGGTATAGAACCATAAAAAACTATATATATATATATATATATATATATATATATATATATATATATATATATATATATATATATATATATATATATATATATCTTCAAACTATTAGGAATAAAGAATAAAAATAAATATTTTTCATTTTGAACAAATCAAATTAGAAACCATACGCCTACAAGACACAAGTTAAACCACACCAAGGATGTAGTGTTCATATCGCGGTATAAAACCACCCCATGAAAACTTTAGGTTACTCCCTCCAACCTAATAAACTATAACAATTAGTTGACTGTATAATAATTATTAAATATCAACTATACATGCAAAAACGCATTTTAATAAAAACTTACCCTTCATGTTTTACACAATTAGTTCATTAAATTATTGGCTATTTTATATATGCGTTTAGTAATAATTAAATATGAATTAAATATGAATTATGTTTCAAGAACATTTCCATAATAATGACATGTTTAATAATAAGCCTATTAAATATTGGGATAAAATCCAATAACCTAAATTGTCTTATTACAATTTGGATATGATTATATAGCTTTTATATTTGTATTTATAGATTGGTTTTCACATAAACAAAATTATTATTTTGATTAGTTTATTTTATAAAATAAAAACATAATACTCCAAAGATACAACATTATAATTTATCATTTATTTATTTATTGAACCTTTTTAATATAAAACTCTTAATGTATATTCTCTTTCAAATGTTTGTATATAATATTAAATTATAATATATTTTTCATAATAGTTGTTTATGAATATATATTTGATTGAAAGCCTAATTACAAAAACCGGTCAAACTGAATTGTATCTAATCACCATTGAATATTGTTTAATTTGGATTCATGTTTTGAATACTGAAATCATTTTGGATTTACTTGAATAGATTAGATCGAATCGGTCTATTCAAACAAACACCCGAAAGATGTTTGTTCTTTTGAATAAAATGAGGTGACAACAACAAAAGTTTGCATAGTCGTAGCATAATTTGCTTTCTTTCTATCAACTCATGCTTTCATTACACTTATTTTTCCTTAACAATTAGCAAAAACTCAAACTCTATAATCCCAGTATCATGTTTGGCTTGTTTTATCCAATTCTTAGCAACATGCATTTTTTTCTTGTCCATTATCCACTTTTTTATTTTCCTCAATATCTCTTATAATATCCTTTGTTTGTTATACGACTTGCTTACACTATGCTTTCAGCTGAAATTATTCTGTTTGTTTGACATATACCATCATCCTCATAGATTCATAGTTACAAGCCCTGAGCTCATTGGTGGATATTGAGGGCGGGAATGCATTTTGATTAGCCGAAAAACATTTTTAGAGACTTATAGTTATGAGATATTCAGATACCGATAGGATTTTGCTATGAAATATGTTATTATTTTAACATGTTCAAATAAATGGTAAATATCAAGGTTTTAAATAACGTAAGACGTGACTTGGCGACAATGTCAAACCTTAAACTTTTATGAGCCTTACACGTCGTTTGTAAGGTGTGACATAAGGTAACAATTTTATATATAATTAATATTTTTATATGTATTTTCAACTGTTATTCATTTTTATACATATATATGAGTTAAGACGTCATTTTGGTAAAGCTTGGCGACAAGTACAAGACTTGGAGCCATGACGAGTTTTTTAGAACCTTGGTAAATATAATTATTAGTGGGGAGTCTAAATAATTCATAAGGATTTAGGTGGATGTTGTGTGATAATAAAGTGGTATGTGAGAATACGATGGTTGGTGGAAGTTTAGTACATCAATTAATCACAATGTTAGGTGGGTGTTGGTGTATTAATAAACTCTACGTTTAGATATGTTTTGAAGAAAAAAAATGAAATGTTATGGTAGAGGGAGTCGAGCGACAAGAGGTGAGGTTTGGCAGTGGTACTGACGATACCACACGGAACACCGCTTCATAGTGGGTGGTACCATAAGTATATATGGTTTAAGCAGGTTCTCGATGTCATTGTCCTCCTCCCCCTTGCATATTACCTTATACTAAAAAGGTGTTGGTTGCGATGGATATATTTATATGTGTTGTGGGTTGATAGAAATAATAGTGAGACAAGAGAGAAATATTAATTTGTTACCTAGGTGGTATATAGATTGGGAGGGATGAACTCCCTCCACCTTTAGAAGTTGAGAATTAGATATACAACATTAAATTCACAATGAAAAAATAGAATAAACTTGTTTTTTCACTCTGAAATCCAAAATGTTCATCTAAACACATATAGCTTATTATTACCATATAGTTGATTATTAGTGATGACATATTGCAAGTTAATAAACAACAAAGTTCTAAATAACGTAAGACGTGACTTGGAGACAATGTCAAAACTCAAGTTTTTCTAAGGTTTGGCAAGCCATGTCGGTTTTAAGGCGTGACATATGGCTTCAAGTAGCGTTTATTAAAATGCAGTGTCTTTGTGAATCTTATTTTAGAATGGCTAATTCATATATGCATTCCTAAGTCTATATTTTTTGTCCTAAGCGAGACTTCAGTTGTCAAACATTTAACTGAAAGACATACAACTTATGATGCAGCTAGGTCACATACCATTGGATGTTTCTTTTGTGAAGTTAAGAAACAAATTGACTTAAAAGACATAAAACCATGATATAGAAATATATTACTATTACATTATCTATTAAATTATTAATTCGTTTAAGTTTTGGAATGTGAATATAAAACAAGTAATTCTAAAGGAATAATTTATTTTCTTATAAAATAAAAAGTGTTGCGTTCCATTGTGACATAACTGATTTTTTATGAATGACATATAAAACAAAATGATTTTAAATTACACCTTAATTTAGTGGATCAAATATAAAACATAATCATATAAGAAAAAAAACAAGTATTGAAATAGATAGATCATGTGAACACGATAGATTGTTGAAAATAAAAAAGCAGCTGGAATGATGACGTTGAGGTGATGATATGTTTGACATACATCACATATATACATAATCAAAGACAATTCTTTGACCAGATAAATAGAATAATGCATATAAAGTTAGAAAAATATAAATCAAAGATGAAAGCAAATGGTTAGATTGATTTTGAAATTTATAGGAAATCTTTAGCAAATTTTTTATATTTTTGGTTCATTAATTATTAAGTTATTATTTTATTTTTTTAATAAAAATAACATTAAAAAAAACTTACTACTGTTTACGGATTTAAGATTTCAACCAGTAAATCAATCGGTATATATATATATATATATATATATATATATATATAATAAATTCGACGTAATTAAAACTAAAGTCCAAAACTAATAAAATTAAACTAAAAAATTATAAAAAAAAAGAAAGAAATTTGAGAGTATTCTCACTTAGAAGATTATATATTCAAAATGGTGTATTTATATTTTTCACATTTGATGAGTATTTATACTACATATCATCCTATTCTCACATCATCAAAATAGTAACTAAAGAGTCAAAATAGAACTGTTTGAAGGGTGAAAATGTTCATTAACATGTTTTGTCTAACTCAATAATTTGATGGCTTTTATAACACTTCCCTTTGGATGACACTTTTTTAAATCAGAGTCCAACCTTGACGTACTACCTTGTTAAAACCTTGCTGAAAAAACTTTAATGAAGGGAAAAAAAGTGCAGTATATAGTTGAATCCTCTCATTCAGGGGCGGACGCAAGATTTTCACAGTAGGGGTTGCACGGGAAAGTTAGGGGTTGTACGATAGTTGAAAAAATAAAAATTTTAAAAAATTTCGAAAAATTTTCCATTGCGGCCGGAAAAGTTAAGGGTTGCCGGTGCCACCCTGGACCACCCCTAAATCTGCCCATGCTCTCATTTACATTACATGTTATGCACATGTCGCATCCTAATGCCATGTACATGTTTTCTAAAGATTGCAGTAGGAAGTCCTTTCGTGAAGTGGTCAGTTGCATTGTTGTTGGATTAAATATATTCTATCTTAACCTTTTGATCTTTTATAATCTCTTGAGTGTACACAAAAAACTTTGGAGGTATATGTTTTGTACTGTCACTCTTGATATATCCTTCTTTCATTTGAGTGACACATGATGAGTTATCTTTATAAATTAAAGTTGAACTTTTATCTTTATCTAGTCCACATGAAGACAAAATGAGTTGTCTCATCAATCTTAACCTTGTGCATTCTCTGCTAGATTCATTTAGTGCAATTACTTCAGCATGATTTGAGGATGTGGCGACAAGTGTTTGCTTTTGAGAATGCCACGAAATTGCGGTGCCTCGTTCATGAATACGTATCCAGTTTGAGATCTAGCTTCATGAGGTTCAGATAAATAATATGCATCTGCATAACCAATCAAACCTAATATTGAATCTTTAGGATAAAGTAACCTAAATCAATAATTCCTCGAAGGTATCGGAAAATATGCTTGATCCCGTTCTAATGTCTTTTTGTTGGGAATGAACTGAACCTTGTTAACAAGTTTACAACAAAAGAAATGTCGGGTCTAGTACAATTGGTAAGATACATAAGAGCCCAAATTGCATTAAGATATGATACTTCTGGACCAAGAGCTTCTTCATTTTCTTCGCATGGACAAAATAGATATTTGTCAATATTTAATGATCTAACAACCATTAGGGTGCTTAAAGGATTGACATTGGCCATATTGAAACGTTTCAAGACTCTTTCTGTATAATTTGATTGATACACAAGTATTTCGTTAGGCATATGCTCAATCTGTAAACCAAGACAATATTTGGTTTTTCCAAGATCTTTCATTTCAAATTCTTTCTATAAAAGTCCAATCACTTCAAAGATTTATTTATTCATTCCATTGTTGTTTAGATCATCCACATAGACCGCTATAATCACATACCCAGATGTTGTTTTCTTCATAAATACGCGTGGACAAACAACGTTATTTTTATAACCTTTACTTGTCAAATAATAGTTTAAACGATTGTACCACATGCATCCAAATTATTTTAACCCATATAAAGATCCTTGTAATTTTATAGAATACATCCGGTATTTAGGGATTGTACATTATTGGTCCCTTATGTCAAAATCTTTGCATTTCAACCCATACGCTGTGCGTACATGGGGTACGTGCAGCGTACATGCTGAAGATGTAACGACCCGAAAATCAAGGGTAAAAATTTCATTTTTAATATAGCTAAAACATTAACACCATTTATTTCAAACATTTCAATTCATCGTTAAGTAAGACATTTATCAGAGTTCATCCCAAAATCATTCATTGCGGAAATCATAAGTGTGTGCACTGCGATCAATCCGAACTCTTCTTTTCCAAAACGTTGATACCTGAAACCAAAACTGTAAATCGTAAGCACAAATCTTAGTGAGTCCCCCAGAGCATACCCCACACACAATCCACAAAACACATATCATATTATCTATAAAAGCTATCTCTACCGCATACCACATATCAATTAGCTATAAAAGCTACCTCTACCACATATCACATATCCATTAGCTATAAAGGCTACCTCTACCACGTATGACATATCAATTAGCTATCAAGCTATCTCTACCATTAGCCACAAAGGCTATCTCTATCCTTAGCCGTAAAGGCTATCTCTACCATTAGCCCCGAAGGCTATTTCTACCGTTAGCCCCAAAGGCTATCTCTACCGTTAGCCACAAAGGCTATCTCTACCATTAGCCATAAAGGCTATCTCTACCGCATATTACCACCTACTCAAGCCACACACCTCTACACAACAAGTATACCAACTATCATAAAATGGGTCGGCCTTGGTGCCTTAGACCCATTGGTATGGTGAGAAGACTCACCTCGCACTGCAGAAGCTTCCCGCATGAAATCCTTAGCTGCTGCCCCACCAGCTTCCCGAGCTGTCACTACCAAACAATATACCCAATTAACAATTGGGTCCCATACCATAATCCTTAATCCATGCATGGGGGTAAAATGACTATTCTACCCCTGGCCCAGTATGATCCAAAACTAAGTCCCAAACCCAAAACAAAGCCCACCACTCTAATGTCCATAAGTCCTTTAATGGCCCAATTTCAAATTGGGCTCAAAACCATAATGGGCATCCACAAATAAATATCAATCCCAAACCTGATGGCCCAACAGGGCCCCAAAACACAAAGTTCATTGCTTGGCCTAAACCAAGGCCCAAAACACGCCAAACCCATAACTGATGAGTACGCGGGGCGTACTCTTCTGTACGCTAAGCATACTGGCTGAACAGAGTGTACGCTGCGCGTACCTGCATGTACGCCTAACGTACTCCTTTGTTAAGACACTTTTCCATTAAGTGCTTAATACTTTACTCCAGAAGCTACAATTACAGATCCAAGTCCTCTTCAACGTCTTAAACCATACAGTTGCTTACTTGATGGCTTTGCATGACCCACATAAGCTCAAACTCAAAAATGATAATCTACTTCCATGGAAATGGTCTTAACTCATGCATGAACCCATTAAGACCTCCAAGATGGCTACTTTCTGCCTTAGGGACTCATTTAACACAGAAAGTGGCAACTCTAAGCCTAAGGATCGGATTTCAACCATAAAGTTCCATCCTTGGGACCAAAATGAACTAAAACTCACAATGGTAGATCTAAGAGATGAATGATCATGATCAAAGCTTTATACCTTCATCAAGCTGAGAATGAGTCCCAAATGCCAGATCCACATGCTCCTCCTTGATTCCCATCTTTGCAACAAGTTCCATCTTCTGAAATGCACCAAAAACCACCCAAAATGCACCCACAAAGCTCACAACACTCTTGGATGAAGCCACCACTCGAATTTAGGGTTTAAGGCACCGAGAATGAAAGGGAAGTGTACCCCCTCGGACTTAAGGTGCTTTAAATAGTGAGCCAACCCTAAAAATTAGGGTTTAGGGACTCTGAGCGTACGCTGGGCGTACTTCTCGTACGTCTCCAACACCTGCGACCACTTATCCCCTCTACGTTGGGCGTACCCCAACTTACGTTGGGCGTACTCTTGAGCTGGCCACCTTGCATGCATGGGATCTCCTTGCCACTCTTCTCTACCAAGGACCAATAATGTCAATATCTTCAAAGTACTATAACTTCTTCATTCTAAGTCCGTTTCATACGAACTTCATATCCACAAAAGGTGATAAGGAACGCTACACTCCCAGCTCCACACCCGAGCCCTACAACCATCCGAATAAGACTCGAGACCCATAAAAGACCGAATCGTCAGAATACGTTTATACCCTTGGCCTCCGAAGACACAATCGAACACTTTCAAAACCGGGTGTTACAACTCTCTCCCACTTAAATTAGATTTCATCCTCGAAATCATTCCTTACCATTCCTCACACCACATAACTAGGGCCTCATGGCCACAACCCCGAGCATACCATAGTTTTTCCTAGGCAACCGAAACCAACCCTTGTAGGGTTCTAGAACCCGAAGATAAACGAATTCCTTGCAACCTGATCACATCTGTTTCATCTGAAATCTGAAGTTTCGAGATGGTTTGTCTCCCTGACAGAGTGCCGACATCGAATCATCATCAAACTGATTTCACAAGAAACCAGCCTAGATAGAATACTTCCCACTCGTAATACCTTGAGGCTTCCTAAAGAACAAAATACTGATCAACTACGACTACCGAATAACAAGCAATTCTACACACAGACCCCAAATCACTGAAGTCGCTCCTGCTCCTCTTGCTGCCACATGGCTGCTTTCCTGAAGAACAACCAGGGACCTCCTTGGTCCCAACCTGTCTGCCAACTGAATCCGACGCAAAAAGGTGATTAATACAAGAATATTTGTAGTCTTACATCATACCCGGCCTCCTTCAACCTACCGTTTCCTGATTCCGACATGTCGTGGCTCTATTCCGGATAGAGCCACCCGAGACACATCCTAATGGCTTAGACTACCATCAAACTAACCCGTTCACCACCCTGGAGTTCTGCCCTCGATGCCCTTGGCATATAAATGCCCCACATCCCATCTCACTGAAACAATATCCTGCACAAATTCCGATTCGGGTTCCTATCCAAATCCGAATTGTTACTCTGCTCCTATCTAGAGATCCTCGAATCGGCACTTACATAATGCACCATGACTTCCCGTCATCCCTTACTCGACCGATTAATAAACACCCTTAGCCGATTCCCTGAGACTTATAGTCTCGCACCCAGTCCAACCACCAGGTTCTTTTGAGATCCAATAACAGGGCTACCCCGCCGTAGCCCTACAGAAACATGCACTACTCGACCACCAGATCATGTATCACAAGGTCCAACCCTTAGCTCAGCAGTCTCTACCGGTTCCATCTTAAATTCCCATAACCATCCGGGCTCACCCCCGAATAACTGCTCAGTCAATCACATCTGGTCCTGATCCTAACTAAGTTGTGGCTCCCCCACAACCTTGCGAACTACCCTGCCCTAGTCCAAATCACCTGAAAGAATCCGTGAACGCTACGGAACCCCCACAGTCTTACAACACTCTCTACTGCTAGTGAATGCTACGGCTCCCCCGCAGTCTTACAACACTATACCCTAACTGACCATTAGTGAATGTTACAGCCTTCCCGTAGTCTCACATCACTTTCATCCTTGCTTCTGCCCTGGATACCTGGACGGTTCTCCCCCACTTAGATTCAACTAAGTCCGCTCGGCACACGAAAATTGAAGAATTCCCAATCCTCATTACGTTCCCATGTTCACCTTGCTGACGGCCGGTGCTTACCAAAGTTAGCATACCAAAAATATCCCTGCCCAAACATCTCACTTCCTGAAATCCAGCTAACACTTCTTATATCCCAACATCAATAATGACTTCAACGCTTAAAAAAACGATGTCACAATCAGATCTCGGAGTCCAACGAACGGATAGTCTAACCAAACCTCAGCGACAACTTTCTCTTCCCTCGGCAATCCCGATGGCTCTTCCAAACATAAAAACTAAGGCTACTGAAAACTAGTCATAACTCCCTCGTCCAAGCCCTTGAGCCAACCTCGAAGATGACTGGAGCAGGTGCACTCACTGCTCCTCCCAATGGGCAATCCCTGAAGACGCGGCCAAACCTGCTACACCCGTAGCAACCCAGATCACTGAACAGATTCCGAAAACGACTCAGAGCAATCATGGTACACGTGAAATCCGCTCCGCGAGATACATCCATTTAAAGATCTCTCAAAGATTCCTCGACATGCAGAATGGCATCTGCCAACCCTTGCTAACCTAGACAATAGCATAAAACCGACCCGAGATCCAACTTATCACAATTCCCAAATACCCGATATCTACCGGAAATGGCCGAAAATTGCATATCCGCAAACATCTGAAGGAATCCTGACCACCTCCTCATGTGATACCTCAACCACCCTGAGGACATGATGTAACACCTCATCCCGATCCCAATGACAATCCAAACCCTTGGAACGAAACTTCATTGCGCAGTCCTTCCGCTATCTGGCTCACCACCGAAGCCGGGACCAAACCCTGGTCCCATCCCTGCGTGCTCATCCTCATTCTGCAAAGCAGCCATTCCCACGATCAAGGCATAACCAAGAACTCTCCTTCCCATAAGCTTCTCAGATTCTCCAAGACTCTCACCGATTCGAGTATGGATCCTGTGCTTTCAGTAGTACGGGCCCAATACTACCTTCCACACCTATCCATTCTTTCCTCAACAATCCTCCTGAATCCTCTGAGTCACTTACTCCACATATATACTAAATGTTTGCTAAACAGCAAGACGATCTCTACTGTAGCACCTCGTAGGCTCCCCCTAGGTTCCTAACTTCATCGAACCGCCCCACTGAGCTCACTGGAGCATATCCTAGGTTTTCCTAGGTTCCCAACCTCACCCTGCCCTCAGCTGCTGAAAGATTCCCATTAATGTCAACTAGCTACCTCATGAATATAGCCACATGTAGCAAAGATCAGATAATCCTTCAAGTAAAAGACTCATCCCTAGAACGGTTGGACTCAGACAAGAGTTGCGCAATAGGGTCAAGTCCATCACTCTGAGATTATCCGGCCTGTGTCCCATGTGACTTAGCATATTCACTTAGTAGCTAACTCACATCACCAATAGTCCCACAAAGCACAAAGCAAACAACATTCAGACAACGGAAAACTAACCAACATACACTAGACAAATCAGTCTATCCACACATACATCCCGCAAGCAAGTAACACCTTTCGCTAACCTCATCCTGGGCTTACCCTAGGGTAATCTCCGACCTACAAACTATCATAGAACATTTAGTCCATATACCACAACCCATGTTGTCCACATCCACCCTCGCTGTCGGCTGCCTTATGCATGCAAATTATACACAGAACAGGATTTAATCAACTGTCGATTAATAGACTCTACCCTAAGACCACAGGAAATAAGGTCAAATCAGCTATTCTAAGGCTATAAGATCCTAACCGTATACAAATTTCAAAACATACATATTGCAGTTACAAACACCAATTAGCATTCTCATTCCAGCATGACATTCAATATCCTCATGGCTACAAGCACCACATATCAGGCCAACCTATTGCTGACTACTCAGCATTAGCATGCAAGTCTACCAGCTCATACAACATATATATAGGCATCTCCCTTAGCCCTAAATAGCATGCGATTCACAGATTCATAATCAAATCATAACAGATAACAACTATGGGTATTCTGGGGAAACTTACTTGAGCTCGGTTGATTGCATGCACCACACTCTTTCTTGTCTTAGAAAACCTTTCCCTTGAAACATTTTCTTTTGAAATTTTTTGAAAACTTTACAGATCCACGGTTTGAGTTCAGACACACCCGAAGGTATCCCCGAATCCCTCAAACCAAGGCTCTGATACCAACTTGTAACGACCCGAAAATCAAGGGTAAAAATTTCATTATTAATATAGCTAAAAGATTAACACCATTTATTTCAAACATTTCAAATCATCGTTAAGTAAGACATTTATCAGAGTTCATCCCAAAATCATTCATTGTGGAAATCATAGGTGTGTGCACTGCGATCAATCCGAGCTCTTCTTTTCCAAAACGATGATACCTGAAACCAAAACTGTAAACCGTAAGCACAAAGCTTAGTGAGTCCCCTAGAGCATACCCCACACACAATCCACAAAACACATATCATATTAGCTATAAAAGCTATCTCTACCGCATACCACATATCAATTAGCTATAAAAGCTACCTCTACCACATATCACATATCCATTAGCTATAAAAGCTACCTCTACTACGTATCACATATCAATTAGCTATCAAGCTATCTCTACCATTAGCCACAAATGCTATCTCTACCCTTAGTATTAAAGGCTATCTATACCATTAGCCCCGAAGGGTATCTCTACCGTTAGCCCCAAAGGCTATCTCTACCGTTAGCCCCAAAGGCTATCTCTACCGTTAACCACAAAGGCTATCTCTACTCTTAGCCATAAAGGTTATCTCTACCGCATATTACCACCTACTTAAGCCACACACCTCTACACAACAAAGTATACCAACTATCATAAAATGGGCCGACCTTGGTGCCTTAGACCCATTGGTATGGTGAGAAGACTCACCTCGCACTGCAGAAGCTTCCCGCATGAAATCCTTAGCTGCTGCCCCGCCAGCTTCCCGAGCTGTTACTACCAAACAATATACCCAATTAACAATTGGGTTTCATACCATAATCCTTAATCCGTGCATGGGGGTAAAATGACTATTCTACCCCTGTCCCAGTATGATCCAAAACTAAGGCCCAAACCCAAAACAAAGCCTAACACTCTAATGTCCATAAGTCCTTTAATGGCCCAATTCCAAATTAGGCACAAAACCATAATGGGCCTTCACAAATAAATATCAATCCCAAACCTGATGGGCCAACAGGGCCCCAAAACACAAAGTCCATTGCTTGGCCCAACCCGAGGCCCAAAACACGCCAAACCCATAACTGATGAGTATGCGGGGCGTACTCTTCTGTACGCTAAGTGTACTGGCTGAATGGAGTGTACACTGCGCGTACCTGCATGTACGCCCAACGTACTCCTCTGTTAAGACACTTTTTCCATTAAGTGCTTAATACTCTACTCCAGAAGCTACAATTACAGATCCAAGTCCTCTTCAACGTCTTAAACCATAAAGTTGCTTACTTGATGGCTTTGCATGACCCACATAAGATCAAACTCAAAAATGATAATCTACTTCCATGTAAATGGTCTTAACTCATGCATGAACCCATTAAGACCTCCAAGATGACAACTTTTTCCCTTAGGGACTCATTTAACACAGAGAGTGGCAACTCTAAGCCTAAGGATCGGATTCCAGCCACAAAGTTCCATCCTTGGGACCAAAATGAACTAAAACTCACAATGGTAGATCTAAGAGATGAATAATCAAGATCAAAGCTTTATACCTTCATCAAGCTGAGAATGAGTCCCAAATGCCAGATCCACAAGCTCATCCTTGATTCCCATCTTTGCAACAAGTTCCATCTTCTTGAAATGCACCAAAAACCACCCAAAATGCACCCACAAAGCTCACAACACTCTTGGATGAAGACACCACTCGAATTTAGGGTTTAAGGCACCAAGAATGAAAAGAGGCGCACCCCCTCGGACTTAATGTGCTTTAAATAGTGAGCCAACCCTAAAAATTAGGGTTTAGGGACTCTAAGCATACGTTGGGCGTACTTCTCGTACGCTGGGCGTACGTCTCCAACACCCACGACCACTTATCCCCTCTACGCTGGGTGTACCCCAGCTTATGTTGGGCGTACTCTTGAGCTGGCCACCTTGCATGCATGGGATCTCCTTGCCACTCTTCTCTACTAAGGACCAATAATGTCAATATCTTCAAAGTACTATAACTTCTTCATTCTAAGTCCGTTTCATACGAACTTCATATCTACAAAAAGGTGATGAGGAACGCTACACTCCCAGCTCCACACCCGAGCCCTACAACCATCCGAATAAGACCCGAGACCCATAAAAGACCGAATCGTCAGAATACGCTTATACCCTTGGCCTCCGAAGACACAATCGAACACTTTCAAAACCGGGTGTTACACAAGACTTGGAAACGTGCGACTTATCCTAGTATGTTGGGCGTACTAGCTCAGGCCTCAAACCCTAAAATTTAGGGTTTGTTCCCTATTTAATCAACAATATACCTCCCTTGGACCTTCTAGAGACAACCTTAACTCCTTCCAAACCCTAATCTCGAGTCTCATCCTTGTGTGGGAAGATTTTGAAGCTTTTTTAGTGATTTTGGTGATTTCTTGTTGAAAAAGAAGGCTATTGAAGAAGGTGGTGTTGCTTGCAAACTTGTGGATCTAGAAACTACCTCACGGTGCATCTTCTTAAGGTATAAAGTTTATACCTTGGCGAGTTTCCTTCAAGATCTCTTTAAGAGGTTATTTAAGAACTTTTTGTCCTTAGCTTGGATCTTTGTGAGTATGGTGTACTCCAAAGCATATTACCTGTCCTTTCATGTGTTTTAGGTCATCTAGAATCATAAAAATGCTTGCTTGAAGGTCCCTTTCTTTCCATGCAAGAGTGTGGTGGTTTTGAGTATGGTTTAAGTTAGGGTTTTGAGGTTTAAGCCTTTTTCAGCCGTGCAATGACTTAAAGTTATGGACTTTATGGATTAAGACATTCTATCGAGTCTAGATCTATGTTTGGATTGCATGTGTTAATGATTAAGACGTTATGGAGTAACTTTAGGGATCTGACAGTGTATGCCTAACGTACTTCTGGCTATACCCAATGTAGCCAGACCTGACCCCGATTCACCTTGTTCATTGAGTACGCGACGCGTAGGGAGCATACGCAAAGTGTACGCACGGAATGGTTGACTTTTGTTGATTTTTGACTTTTGGTCAAAGATTTACGGTTTTAGGCCATGGAAGGGGCAAAATGGTCTTTTTTCCCTTAAGGAGCATAATTGTGGAATTTGGACTTGTGAATTGGGTTAATGACCTTAATTGGTTAGGGTTATTTATTGTGTTTATTAGGCGGAGTCTAGTTCTGGCAGTTCGGGTGTGAGATTTATATGTCATCAGTATCAGGTGAGTCTCCTCACTTATTCTTACTTGTATGGTAGGATAGCCATGTAGTTATATATGTGATGACCAGCTGGTTCTAAGTGCTGCTATTGTGATATGTGATACTGTGTGTGCTGAGACTTTGAGTAGTCTCCAGGGTTGCTGGTAACCTACCGGGCGTGCTGTTTGCTCACTGAGAATTCGGTTAGTCTCCGGGGTTTATGATAAACCATAGTTGTTTATTTGTGTTGTGTTGTATGTGATATTTTGTGGAACTCACTAAGCTTCGTGCTTACAATTGTTGATTATATGTGTTTCAGGTACTTCTGAGTATCGTGGGAAAGCGAAGGTCTGATGTACACACTCGCTGGGAGATTTTGTTACTAGGCATTATGTGGCACTCTGATATTTATAGTGATGATTTGTACTTGATACTTGTGGTTTTCTGATGGTTTGGTTTATGAAAAATGTTTTGGGTAAATTAAAAATGAAAATTTTGGTTTGAAATTTGAGGTGTTACAACTTGGTATCAGAGCCCTGGTTTGTGGGATTTGGATGAACTCTAAGGGAATTCCAAACTCAAACTAAGGATTTGTTGATTTTCATAAAAAAATTTCAAAGAAATGAAAATTTTTACAGGAGAAAAACCTAGTGAAGCAGTGTGTACAATCAGCCAGAACTCGAGCGGTAGTTTCCTAAAATATCTCAAATTATTTTATGAATAGTGTAGAGATGATATCTTATGATCCGATACAACTGTATGATAGTGATAGGCTAAGGATCTTTGAGGAAAAGTTTCATAGGTTTGACTGATTTATGATGCCTTTAGCCTAGGAGTTTGCCCTTATAAGATTGAATATGTCGTTGCTATTTTCTTGGTGTATGATGCATAATTGTACATAGTTAGGATTTTATAGACTTTTAATGTCTGATTTGGCCTTTCTTTATGTTCCTTGTTTGGTTGTGGATTTGAGGTAGAATCACTTATTCGAATGTCTATCGAGTTTCGTATTGTGTACGATTGGCATGCGCAAAGCAAATGGTGAGGATAGCGGAGGTCTTGTGAGGCGGAGTAGTGTTGGGGAGCAGCCTTGGATGGGTGCTTAGCTGCCTAGTAGTGGTTCTGGGGAATTGACAGAGTGGTATATACACACTCTTGAGGAATAGAGTCCTTGTGACTTAGGGTCTTGAGAGGACGACTTGAGACAAACGGGTTGGCATGGAAGGTAGTATTGGGCCCGTACTACTGAAAGCAGCGGATTCGTACGCGGCTCGTGAAGGAATCATAAGGAACTAAGGATCTTGCAGGAGTGTGTGTATGTTGTTGGATTTGGTGTCCAAGCCCATAATTATAACTGGGATGTACTTGACCCGATAGTAGCATGGTCCTTTTGGGTTGCCTTCACCAGTGCAATTTGATAGGATGAACTTTTAAGAATAAGGTTATTTATGATTTATTAATATATTACAAGTATAATATATTAATATATGAAATCATATTATTTAAATAGTATTGATCAAGAATTAATTTGGAATTAATTTTGTGGTCAAAAGAGACTAATTAAATATATGGAGATTGATTATGTAAATCAATGATTCTTTTAGTGTGGGCCAATGATCCATGATTATTTAGATGGGCTAAACCAATAAGTTAATCCATGGATAGTCCATGGAGGTTAAACCCATGGAGCATAAGAATGTGAAAAGTCATGGAGCATTAGGGTTTATAATGTGTAATCCTAGCATTTGCCACACTATAAATAGAACCCTCATGAGCCAAAATCGGTTACACCATCTTTTTGAGATAAGTAACTTATTCTCTTCAGCCTCCTCTTGCATATTGGTGTTTGTGAACCATTAGAGGCATCACACTTGAGGTGCTCAAGCTTTCAAAGGTCAAGAACTCTACCCTACTCAAGAGGTAAGCATCCAAACTAAGTTTTATATTATATAGCTTCAATGGTATGCTAGCTAGGGTGAATGCTTTGGAAAAACCAAAATTCATGTATAATTTGAGAAAACATAGATCCAAAGCATTTAGGCTTGCGTGTGCACCATAGGAATGTTATAGTGCTCAAAACCTAACAGATGTGTGTATATGCGCTTTAACCTGATTTTGATAGTTTTCTTGTGTGTTTCAGTATGGTGGTTATCCGAGGTTCAGGCTCAAACGACCCCGAGAGGCCGATTGCTAGTGATAATGAGATCCGTAGGATTGTCGCCGCCGAGGTGGCTGTGGAAATCAGAAGGGCTATACCATAGATGTTTGGCTCTATTAAAACCACTATGATTGAGACTTTTGACGGGCGTTATGTCGCCGTCATTTAGGATGCTGCTGCCGCAGCCACCGCAGCCGTTGCTGTTGCGAGACCGCATGGGGATGATTTCTTGTAGTACCGAGAGTTCAACAACACGAAGCCACCCGAGTTTGATGGGACCCAGGATCCGATTTCTGCAATGAGATGGATTTATGATGTTGAGGGTTGTTTTTACACTTGCTCCTATCCGAAGAATCTTAGGGTTCATTTTGCGCTAAATCTGCTTCGCTTGGGAGCGAAGGATTGGTGGAAATTTGTGACAGATGATTATACTCTTGCAGAGTGTTCTGCGGTGACCTGGGAGAGATTTACTGAGATACTCATAGATGAGTTCGTACCAGTGGGTGAGAGAGAGAGAGAGAGAGGTTCTCCCAGGAGTTCATGTCTCTTAAGCAGAAGACAGAGACTGATACTGAGATCACCACGATGTTTCATGAGAGGGCCCTGTTCCTATCAAATTACCTGATTCGTTCTTACTAGTCATACCCTTGCCCTCATATTCCCATTAGAGGGAAATTACCTTTCATTCTTTCGTAATCATGATTTGGAAAATCTATTTGTTACTACCTCCTTTCATAACTAAGTTTTTTGATCCTTGATTTATCAGTGATATTGACACTTCTAATATGACCATGTTAATCCATTTAACATAAAGGATGTAATTAATCCATTCAAGTCCAGGTGATACCTATAGTACCATCAATAATGACCTAGTTATTGTGCAACTATTTTATACTTATTCAATTTCATACATAACATTACAATGCTATCTTCATAGCTAAATCCCATAAGTCGTTCATACATCTCTATCGGTTTCTATCTGATAGGTGTGTCTTACAATCATCTCTACATCTCTTTAGCGGATCCTTTCTGGTACTAGTTATAACAATCACACACGTATGAATTAATTCACATTGATTCTTGGTTAAATTACTTAACTCCATAGAGGATATCACATCAGTAGTTTATTTTCCTCTCATCACAAGGTTACTCACCCCATGTCATTTCTATTTCTCTCACACTGTCACACATACTATACAATAATAGTATATCTCATTTATACTGACCGATTCTACTTATCACTAATATATAGGTTATGAAACCAATATGCTTATTCAACATCCCTATTTTAAGTTTCTTACTAACTCCTTTAGTGAAGTAGCAAAACTAAACTACCTCACTTTTAACCGTAATTCACACTTCTACCCTTAACTCTGGGGTGGGTATATAACATTTCATATACTAAGTACAATCTATATATTAGTGTGGTACTATAGGGTATGCATGCCTCAATACATAATTTCTATGATGATATTCATGTCATACTTCTCTCATGAACTTTATCTTTTGGAAACTTCATGATTCTATCAATTCACAATGAATGCCATGTGTCTATAGTGATATGTGATAACCATAATGGTGCATACACATTATACTCATGTAGCCCTGACTCTCTCCTATGTCCCCTGATTCACAAGCTCAAAAAAGTTCTTTTATACTATTTCAATGCATTCTCTATCTAAGAATATGAGGGCTCATCATACTAAATTTTATTTACCTTGTATCGATGCACCTACGGCCCATGACTAGTACATTGAAAAGATGTACTCTAATATGTATATGTGTATATTACTAGTAACAAGGAGTCATTCATCTCTTCGTTTCGCATCTCGCTTTCCACGTACTTATCCATCCTTAATCTCTTTCTGGATCTTAATATTTATTCTTAGGTCTCATGAGTCTATTTGACTCCTCAGCCAACCCTTTTATACAATATTTGTATTTCACTTAAACATTTTTCTCTACATATTGACTCTTTTGCAATTACACATCCTCTTTAGGCGAACTAGGATAAGTTTTATGACAATTCAATCCCGTTCCATTTACACATAAGGGGTACTATCCAATTTATCATAACTTAAAGACTAATCATACCACCTATACTTAGGATTCATAACTATACTTTCATCCACTTTCCTTTATGTATGTTCATTGTTTCCTTCCAATTGTAACTTCCTAAAAAGTTTCTAGGTTTCTCTAGACTCATTACCAATATGTATCATTTGTGTGACATGTGCCACAATTCATATTGACCAGCAACTCTACGTTACATCCTTACATTGTGATCATAAGAAAATAGTACTACCATATCCTAGGCAACGACGCCAATTTGTTTTAGTGTCGTACCAACAAATAAAGGGATAAAATAATAACAAGTAAATACAAGTCATTGCTACTATATACGAAAAGATAGTATAGAATAAGCAGGGTCGAACTACTGAGATACGAGACTTATTATTTGAAAATACTTTCACACAACGCAATACCAGTTCTTAAAAGGGGGTGTTTGGTTGACATTACATTAAGTTTCATAAATAGACAAATTATAGACTAAAATTTAGAATTTAGAAGACATTTTTGATTCCAAATCTTATTCAAGTACAATGTTGTAAGATGTAATGTGATCTCAATTTATGTTTAATCTAGGTTGGTACTTAAGATATTAATATTTTCTAATATCTCAAAGTTGACAAAAGTGTTTTACTCAAAATATGATCTTCTAGTAAAACTTCACTTAATTGATTAAACACAAATAGGCTCTTGCATTAAATCACTAAATGACATTATAGTTCTTGCAACAATTACCAAAAATGCTCAATACTCCTCATATGCTTAGGAATGTCAAATCATATAATCTTTGATTACATTAATTTTGATTCATTTGAAATCAATTAAATTTTTGTTACCAATTTTAAATCATCAAACATATACGGATTTCACAGTTTGATTAACAAGAACGATATGAACCCTAATTTCATTTATCAATTGAAAAGAGTACAAATAAAGCATATAATGAAGACCAAATCAAAGATTACTAGATAATAAATGTGAAATCAAGTTCACATCACAATCTAACAATAAGTATTTAGAATCCAGAACCAGAAATGACAAAGAAACGTTAGCCACACATGACTAACTTGAAGTACAAATTCAACAAGTTTTAATCTTAAAACAACTTGCAAATTCAAAGAAATAAAGTTTCCATAATGCAAATTAATGATATGATCTCCGAAAATCACCTCTTACAAGTCCTTGGCCGAAGTTGTGTTCAAAATAACAAGAAATCCCTCTTTTAATTGGAAGTTGAAAATCCAAGAAAACTGTCAAAACACGTTACACGACCATGTAACGTTATGCCTTGCCAAAGCAAGGTCATGCAACGACTTTGCTTTGTTGAAAAACTCCAAAACACGGTCGTATAATGACAAGAGTAATCAAAACATAGGCCATGCAATGATCTGAGAGATCCATTTTCCGATTTTACAGTTTCTTCAATCCATCTTTGAAAATTATAAAACTTTATCGAGAGCTTCCATTGAACAACCTAAGCATGCTCCAACCTTCAAACGCTCCTAAAACATCCACAAAAACCGTGAAAAGTAGATGAGTCCTCGATTTGTCCTGAAAATGAAAAATACATGTAAAATTATACTAAAATGCCATCCAATGTTATAAATAAACATGAAATTAGTATGTAAAAAGGTGCATAAAATTCACCTAACAAATCTCCACAATCATGAACCTTTTCTTATCCTTAAGAAAACAAAACTCGAATCAAAACATGAAAGATAATGGAAATGAAAATGCGAATAAGAAACAAAAAGGAAGAATGCCTCGAGTTATTCATATCGTCAACATAATCATGATTAAAGACTTGTCAACCTATACCGCATATACACACAAATGCATTGTATTCCAAAACAAGACAATAGAAGACATGGAACACAAATATTCACCAAACACCTAGTTTAAATGCATAGAGTTATAATATAAGGCATCTCCTAGTAACTTTACTGACAAGGCAGGTGCATCTCAATCTATAGGGTGGACTCACTGAAGCACTCATTCACTCGTGTATGCATTCATTTCACAAAATGTGTAAACTCACTCCTATGAACATCTAGACTCGATTATTTAAGGTGGAGGGCTCTCAGGCGTCGATAAAGGTATAACCCATTCTCTCTAGTCTTTTCTCCATTCTCTTCAACAACTTGTGGTTGAACAATCTTCATATCACCTTCTAAGTCCTTTGTCAACTTCTAACAATCCATAATAGGAGACAAATCAATAAACCGTGAGAAAGGAGAAAAATAAATATACAAAACTATATACAAACACAAAACCTACAAAATAAGTAAAATAGAACCATATAACATATTTTTTGCCCTCAAAACAACTATCAATACTAAACAAGCCAAGAATATCAAAACTATACCAATGATTACCATTCCTCTATGAAATAGCAAATATCATCATGACTAATCTGGAATCGTTTGGTTCAGTTCTTTTTTTCTTTCTTTTTTGTGTTTTTTACTAGAAAGCAACATAAAGATGTACATTGGCTCAACTCCAATATTTACAAAAAATAAGAACTAACAAACTATAAACTTTTTAAAAAGCTATATACAAGACATAGCATCTAACTTTGAAGAAATCTTTGAAAAGGCAAACCAAATTGTCAAAGATTTGACTTTGGATTCCGCCTTTTGGTGACTTCGTGGTTTTCATAAATGAACATTTGGTTAAAAACATGCAACAAACTTCTAAAAATTTACAACTATTAAACCCAACGAAAATAACAAACGACTTTAAAAACTATCTTTTGGAAAATGTATTTGACTTCAAAACACGCAAGGATAAACACTGGAATATATATATATATATATATATATATATATATATATATATATATATATATATATATATATATATATATATATATATATATAGGAGTAGGATCAAATGAGAACACCAAAAAGGTTGAGAACGCGAGAACAGATCTGAGCTCTTCAAATATTACGATCTAAGGCTAAAATAATTTATAAAAGTCATGAGATGAAATTGTAAATTTCTAAAAGTCATGGTATGAGATTGTAAATTTTTAATAGTCTAAAGGGTAATATGGTCATTACATGTTAACCTATTTTTGTAAGTTGCTGGAATATCTCTCTGTCCCCCCCTCCTCTCTCTCTCACTCACATATCCTTCTTCCTCTCTCTATCTAAATACAAATTTCAAACCTTTAAACCCTAATTGAGCCGTCACCACCATACACCATATCGGAACTGAAAAAGTTAGGTCCGGAGGAGATCTAGGGGTACGATGGGCTGTGCACAGAAGGTGTCCAATGACATACTTAAAAAACATGTAATTTCAATTTCGACTTTGTTTCTTTAATTCCATTTCTCCATCTCAAAATGTTTCTTCTCTATTCACTATTCACTAAATTGGATGATTGAGCGCAGGAGAGATGGATCTAACATATGTGTTTTTTTTTTAAAAAAAGGCGATGAACTGTGCACACAAGGTGCTCGATAAAATGTATGTGAGAAGAGCATTTTTGACTGGAATGATGGAAGGGGTCTCGATGGGGCAGTTGCTTCGATCGGTAATGATTCTCTTCTCTTTTCTTTTTATTTTGACTGTAAATCAATGAAGTTTAATCAACTACATTTCTTTACTCGTCTTTCTTTCTATTCATATGTGAATCTAGCTATGGAATTAAGTTTTATGAACCACAAGATCTTATCGTGAAAACGTCTACTCAAAACCATAAGGTTTATGCTATTTTGGTGTTCGGAGACTCCACTTCTGATCCTGGAAACAACAACTACATTCTGACCCCTTTCAAGGGCAATTTCCCACCTTATGGGAGAGATTTTGCAAACCAAAAAGCGACAGGGAGGTGTACCAATGGATTACTAACCAGTGACCTTATTGGTAATTTCCATTTCTTTACTCTTCTTTCTTTCTATTCATACGTGAATCTACTCTCCTTGAATCCCTCTCCAAAAAAATGACAGTTTCTCCGGCCTTAACTTTTTCTTTAAAGATTACACTAGTTTTCTTAGTCCAAATTCTTTTGATCTTTGTATCCAATGCTAAACCACAAGATCTTATCGTGAAAACGTCTACTCAAAACCACAAGGTTTCTGCTATTTTGTCTTTCTTTCTTTTTATTTTGACTGTAAATCAATGAAGTTTAATCAATAGGTTTAGATGGGTGTTTGGGTTTGGTTGTTTGACAGAAATTGATAGAGATGAAAAGAAGAATAACGAAAATTCCTTTTTCTTTGTTTGTTTTGATAGAAACTGATGAAGGTATGGATATTTGGGTGTTGATATTTTACAGTGAATCGGTGAGTTTTTGTTTCTTGATCATCCATATCTCACAAAAAGATTTTATAATTATACATATTGGTTTTATCGTGGAGTGTTGATTTTGTTTGAGTGTTAATCTTTGCTTGAGTGTTCAGGAGGTAGAATGGTTGCAATGGAAGGACCAACTGGAAAAATTTCTGAAGAACAGAGGCAAAGAAAGAAACACAATCCTAATTTTCGAATTTTTTGGTAATAATTTCTTGAAGGGGGTGTGTGAATGGTTGTATTTATTTATGAATAGCACGTGTATTTATTTATGAATAACATTGTAGTTATGTGTGAATAGTTGTATTCATTTATAAATAGCACGTGTATTCATTTATGATAGAATGTGTATTAATTTATAAATAACAGTGTATTCATTTGTGAATTGCAATGTATTCATGTGTGAATGATTGTATTTATTTATGAATATTAGTGTATTCATGTGAATGAGTGTATTTATTTATGATTAGAGGTATTCATTTTATGAAAAAATGATAATTTTTACACTTTTTTTTTATTTTCAATTTATGAAAAATGCATTGAATTATTTGTAATTTGATGTGTTTTCATTTATGATTGGAAGTGTATTGATTTGGGATTGGATTTCTATTCATTTTTTTTTTGAAAAACAAAAACGTGAAATAGTAGAAAATAATATTTTTTTTAAGATTTTCTTTTCAGATTTAAAATAAAAGGAAATATTAATTTTTTAGGTGATTTTTTTGAAACGGTCATAAATAATTTTTGGGAAAAATCATAAAAAAAATATTTATATATATTTCATTAACTAAAAGGAAATATTAATTTTGTTAGGTAATTAAAATTATTATCCCTAGATTTTAGGAAATCATTAATTAATATTTATATGAAGTTACTAATATACCCTTATAAAATGATTGGTTCAGAACTGTTCTCGCGTTCTCAACCTTTTAGGTGTTCTCATTTGATCCTCTCCTTTTATATATATATATATATATATATATATATATATATATATATATATATATATATATATTTGAACCAATATTTTGAACCAAGCGAAAAACATATTCAAGAATTCAACAGAAATCAATTAATCTAAACTATAAAGCAAAACAAATATATACAAACGGCTAACAATATAAAACTAAAAAAACAACTAGATAACTGTAGGCACTCCTGCGCCACACCATAAGATAGAGAACATGATATTTATTGTAACTGAATCACACAATGACATACTCACAAGTATTTTTAAAATGATATTTTTGTTATAAAGTAAGACAATGAACCGCCAATAAGTGAATTAGAAAAACAAGTGTGTTCTTAATAGTTTTAACGTTCCACAAATTAGTGACATCACATGTATACGAGGTATAAGCAGAAAGAACTTTGACCTTGACCATATATTGTAACAAAAGATTAAAGGCATTCTAAAGACGAGAATAAAAATGCATGAATATGATCCTAGTAACCTAAATGAAAAGATAAATTAAATGTGAAAATAAAAAACTTTTTTTGTTTTTATATTTTGTATTTTTTATGTAATGCAATGAATGATTTTTTTATGGAATTTATTAGTTTTTGTTTTTTTATAATACAGTGAATTAGAAGCAATGAAAATTCACTACTCTCCAAACTTAAAATGATGCGTCGTCCTCGATGCTTGGGAAGAAAGCGGGTCTAAATATTGAGGACGATCTTGAGGCGAGTATTGGTGCATGAATTTAAGTGGATACAGGGGTAGGAATTGTTGTGGGAATGGCCATGGATATTGAGGATAGTAAGGTGGTCGTGTTGGTTGACCACCCAAACACGCCACTCTATGCATGTTGAACATTAGAGTTTCCATGTTTTGGTTAAATGCTTGTTGGCTCTCTCTAAAGGAATAGAATTCCTCTCTCAACTCCACCATCTTAGTATTTATCTCACAAGCATTGTCATAAAGGTCTGAGTAGTCATGATGCAAGCACCTATAATCGGCATGCAACTGTTAAAACTATGTTATATACATGTCATGGTAGGGATGCATTACAAACTCTTGCTGTAAGGATGGTGCACTAGTAGGAATCGGTGCATCAGGAATAGTTTTGTCTTCATCAGATTCAAGATCATGCTCAAACATCAAGACACCTAAATTGGATAAAAGCTGCCAAACAATGTTGGGGACCAGATTAGATATATTAAGAAGCTAGCCATTTTGACTACAAATACGAAGGTAGTCACGACTGTCTACAACCCCAAAAAAAAAACATCGCGGTATGTCTTTCTTAACATATGCATGTTTTGGATCACGTTGTGAGGCGATTTTATCCTTTGATGAACTTGAGACCGATTGGAAAGCAAATAGCTAAAGCTGGGTTTTTGAGGATAATTGTGATCATGCCCCCACAATGTAATTTACTACTAATGTTGCAGGATAACATCAACAATTTGAAAATAATCCATAATCAGAAATTAGGATTTTGTTTTGGGTTGTGGATCATATACTACATGAGCTCTAATTCCATTTGGCCTTCCTTGCTAATCTGATTTTGAGGGAAGATGATAGAGGAAAGGATATGATGGGTGGCTTTAAGGACGAGATGGGTGATGCTCGATGCCTGTGCAACACTTGATATATAACTTAATCCTTCAATTCTTTCCCAAAAATATTTGCAACCATCTTGGAATGGGGAGTTAAAAATATGAAAGGGCCTATAAGTATTAGCAATTGGGGCACCAATAAGCTCACATAACTGATTCTTGTGTAACTGATAAATGCGGTTGAAAGCATGGAATGAGAGATATTCAATTCGATGATCGAATAAAACAAATGACAAGAAATTTTAGAGTGGGTTGGAGATAACCAACATCATGAAGTGAGAACAACCCTTCCCATTCAATATTTCGAAACGAAGTACGGATTTGGTCATGTATATGGAGGGACTCAAGAGTGGGAATGTCTATGAATTTTTGTGCTAATTTTTTAAGTCTAAGAAATTTATAAAATCTAGCTTCTTGTTGGGGATTTGAGAATTTCATCTCTCCGAAATTTGGACGTGGTGGATTTGGGTCCTGTTGATTTTCACTAGAAGAGTCAAAAACTCTAAAATGCTTGGATTTACCCTTATTACCACCCTAGTGAGATGTTGAAGCCATTAGAGATATGAAAATTTTGACACTTAAGCATAATGCACAACCAATTTTAAGGACTAACACACAATAATCACTCAATTTCACAGTTTAGACACAAAGATTCAATCTCTTTTTGACTGGTAATGCAAAAAAAGGAATTGGAAAGATAATACCCGATTTTGGAGTTTGTAACTCGGAATTGATACTTGAAATCACTTCCACAATGCCTCCCCTAGCTTAACCTACAATTTTTTTACAAAATTAGACCAACAAATTCATATCCCCCATTTTCTAGAGTTTCTTTCCAAATCCGAAAATCAACAGCTTAACATAATGATTTCCATCATATTCACCTAACATGGTGATAACAATACTTTGGTCATTTCATATGGCCCAAACACAACTTACATAAGACATACATGACTATCCTCTTCCAACTACATTTCTCACTGACCCAGACATATAGTCCTGTTAATAACGCAATCATCGTTATTCAGAATCTAACTGTACCTCATGAACAATGACCTTGATTGTTTTAACAACAATATTAATCTTAATACCTAACACAAAGGTGATAATACCTTGGTCATTATATATGACCCTATTACAACCCTTATTTCACAACTTAAGACTAGGACGGTCAGTCCTTGCCTACTTAGCTTAAATGCCGGCTCTGATACCAAATTGTGATATCGTACATTTAAAACACCGTTTTAATGTGCTTCTACGAAAACTTTTGATATTTTAATCAGAGTTTACAACTTTCAGTGTTGCAAATAATACCAACAACTATAGTAAAAGAGAAAAGCAGTATACAACCTTCTCTGATTCCATTGGAGTATTCCTTATATTAAACACTATCTCTGCTCTCATACTTGAGTACATATCACAAACTATGTTAGTCCGAAGACTCGTGAGCTACATGGGTTTTTGACTTAGTAAACGATTCAAACTTTGTTTAAACACAATGAATTTGTTTTTAAGCCAACGTAAACACGATGTTCAACGTATAAATCTCAAGCAAGTCATAGCTTTTAAAACTCAAACTCAAACTTAAAACTCAACACTTAAACTTATAGGAAATCTATAATAGGGACTCATGTCCTAAAACTAAAAACATATTGATCTACATAAGTCAGATATTTGATACTACATGCAAACTTTAACTCCACAAATCTATATGAACCATTGCATGTACCTGGGGTTGTATCCCTATTGCTCGTCACCCGACTTGAGCCACGTGAGACTGATCTATGCTGCTACATAAAGACCCGAATCATGAACACTCATAACAAGTCATAACTGTTCTCCAGTTGTCGCCGCTTCTGTCCCCACGTGGGATATGTCCGGACCTTACCTCTAAAACTATGAATACATTCATTTCTCAACACATGAAAACACATCACAAGTTATCAAATCTAAATAAATTATCTTAAACCAAAACATGAAAACTCAATAAAAGTAATCAATCAAATCCTGAAAACGCATAATATATAACCCTCAAAACTCATAATAGAAGCAACTCTCTTTCCGTTAAAAACCATTTCAAAAATTATTTTACACTTTGCATGTTATCACTTTAGAGCATTTCAGTGACTAGTGATGCCCTTTTAAAACAAAACATGAAATACTTTGAACCTCTAGTCTTACGTTCCACAAATCCTTTTCTTTCAAATACTTGCTTGTTACCATTTACTTTCACATAAATGTTTCACATAGATATTTTTCATATAATGATTGCTATGTACCCAGAATGTCGACATGTACTCACCTGACTAGTTACTGAAAACTAACTTCAACTCATATCTATGATTCTATATTGCTTCTTAATTAACCCCTTACTTGACCAAACCTGTTTGGATAATACACTAATTTTCTTAGAATTTGTATAGTTTTTTTTATCATACCTACTATAGTGGTCCTTTATACGATCACTAACCGAAACTGGTAACCATTTATTGTCAGATTGATCGGGTCCCACAATACAACTATAAAATAGCTTAATAATCACGTTACAATACGATAAATAATGTCAAGACAAATAACTATCTTATCTAGTTCCACGATCAATTCCTCACGTATCGATGCTAACATGTACTCCTGTAAGCTACACATCACTGTGTAGCTGCTTAGAGCTCTCATCGGAAATACATACAATGAAAGATGATGTATGTGTACATGTATGTATAGGTGTGTGTATATATATATATATATATATATATATATATATATATATATATATATATATATATATATATATATATATATATATATATATAGCCGACTCGCCACGTCGGGCATGTGGACGCGCCACATTTACGTGGGGTTTTATCCTTCTATGTGTCCTACCCCTTGCCACATATCCTTCTTAATCAACATGTTTCTCGTTACTCTGCTCACCTACCCACTGTGTAAGTCAGCCGACACACCGCGTATCATCGTAATTTTTTTGATCGTTGGCTTTTCTCAAATAGCAATATACTTTTTATACCAACTTTAAACGGTCATAACTTCTTCATACAAACTCGGATGTTGATTATCTTTATATTCGTAGAACCGTCTTAGAGTGAACTATAACTTTCTTTTAATAATCAATTCCTAATAAGTTTTAAATTTAATTTAATTCCTCACTTAAGAAGTAATGATTTTTTGATTGTTACATTCTACCGATTCCTTGATTGGTTAAGCCTCTTCATTCGATTCTAACTATACAATTCTAAGGAATTTTGATCACATTTATCATGTAGACTAATTACCCTTATTATTTGTATTTTGGTTCATATCATGCAAGAATTGATCCTACTGATCTCATTGGTCATGAAAATTAACCAATTATATTGAATGATAACCCGCTATGGTTCTTACGTATTAGATACAAATATATTTGGTCCATTAGCAGTAATAACATTTTAATGGTTGTAAAAAAGTTATGATTCAAGCTTACAGAGTTAGATTGGTCCTCTAAACCATGTTAACTCAACAATAAGTCAATAAAGATAGAAAATTTAACACATAAGGATCTTTGATCAAACAAACATGATATATTATACAACTAATAAAAATGAAATAATTGAAATCAACACATAATATTAGTGTTTGTTTACACTAAGTTAAAGCAAACGAGTATTAGCCCATAATATGAGGTGCAAAACGGGAAGTAATCATAAAGGTATTTCTAAACATGATTAGAAAAGCAAACTAATGATGTCCTAATGATTAAAACATTTGATTCTTTGAATCCTTGCTCCAATGGAGATCTCTACACTTCAAATAGAATTAGAAGGGTTTGTGGTTGCTCAAATATGAATATTACTTTTTAGAAACTCTCTAGGTCAAAGGGATCTATTTATAATTTTACAACTGACCCAATTACACTACGCGTAGGTATACTAGGTGCGTCACATTCTCTCATGCTTCCCTAAAAATTAAGGACTCTTCTTAAATGTATCGCATAATATAATTTAGACATGTCACATTTTCACACATAATTGATGTGTGCTCAGATAGCTCCAGCTCCACTCGCTACATATATAAGTGGGACATGTTATATTCATTATCTTTTCACTTGCTTTCTATTTCTTAAGTTCCAACTTAACTTCTAGTTCCAATTTGCTTATTATATTCCTAAATGTGTCTTCTACACTAAAAAAATCAACTTAATAAGTATTTCTTTATCTAAACTTTAATCAAAACAAAGCTCAAAATATTAAGATATCGCACAAAATATGTATATATAAACAATGATATCAATCTCCATGATCTATATTTATAATGAAAAGGTCAAACTTTTGCAAAGATAATTACGCTAAGAAACAATAGTAATGCAAAATAATTATTTTCACCTTAGAAGCATATCTAAAACCATGTATGGTATAATAAAGTCTTCAACTTGGGGTTGGGAATAGATGCTCTTCGATTTTGTTAAAAACAAAGGACATATATCGTAAGGTGTAATCCTAGATTTACTTATCCCATGGGTACCTTTGGCAGAAGAAAACATCCCAATACATTAAATATTTAATAAAATTAAGCTGATTAAAAGTAAATTGAATATCTAAACTATATGATATATGTTAAATTTGTCTAAATCAGATATGAGTACAAGAAATTCATTCTTCAATAGCTAGCGATGGTATCTACCATAAAACCCCTTGTTGAGAACAAGATCAACAATGATATGAAACACAAACTAAAATTATTAACAATTAGACAAAATACAATTTAGGTTTTGATTGACTGAGATATTTTAAAATACAAAAGATAGGCTCAAGTGTTTAATCAACACGGGCCCAGTTAGTAAAAGATCTTTATGCCTAAGAGTCATTATAGAATGATATTTGCTAATGACATATAATCCTATAGGATCACACCTTATAGCAAGTTACTATTAATTAATTATTTATTAAAGTAATTTGATTATTAATAAATATTATCAACGCATATATTTAATTGGAGAATTATTATTGTATGAAAATTATATTTTAACAATTAATTGATAAATTATTATTTCTAGGAAATGATAATAAAAGAGAAAAAACTATTTATATTCATATGGAATGAATATATAAGTTATGTACAATTAAATGGACACTTTGAGTAACCATCTAGTTGGACTTGTAACTGGCTAGTTAGTAAGAAAGAGTGCAACACACTCTTGGTCTTGACTTCCATGCCAAAACCGCCAACTTCCCAGAAAGGTTGAGCTATGGTTGTCTTTCTTTATCCTTCTCACCATGCTTGTCATAAGATGACATACTTTCATTTAATGACTAGTTTTGACTTAGTTCATTAGTAGAAGTATATAAGGAAGAACATGAGGCAAAAACTAGCTACTTTTCATCTTATTTTTCTTTCTCTTTTTGGGCTACCAAAATAGAAAGCTTAGAGATCATCCCCTCTCCTCCTTCTTGTATTGTGTATTGAAGTATTATATTTCTTATAAGTTTCTTCTCCTTAATACTTATTTGGTATGTGTGACATATAATGCCTGAAATCCCAAACTAACTACTCACACTAACATACACAACTTGTTAGGAGAACTAAAAACATCCTATGCCCAATACCGAAGGAGAAAATAATGCTCTTTTGAAACTCCGGTATGCAAATACATTATCTTCAGATTATGACTTCAACATATCTTCATTAAGTTTTCAGATTGTCACTACAAATCTTGAACCAAACACCCTTCTCTAGCATATACAACAGAGAAACTCAGAATATATTCATAGAATAACTCACTAATTGGGTTATTGCAGAAAACCTCCAAGTCACCAACTTTCACATTCTTTGTCACCAAGAGAAACAAAAAACATGTCATTGAAATTGTGTGGCTGTAAAACGATTAACAAAATAGTCATGAAACCTCAAACCATTATCATATAGAATGGTATCTTATTAAAGTAGAGTTCGTAGTTGCCTGGTAGAAATCGTAGCTCATCCACATTGGACTGTAAACCAGTCACAACCTCCATGTAGAACAAGTAATGGGCGAGCAACGGGTGACCTTCCATGCCCCAAGGTACATCAATCCACCTACCAAAACATGACTCCCTGAAAATTTTTGCTCGTGTCAAGATATGTTGTAGCCTTGTAATAATGACCCGAACCAAGTCATGTTTGTAAGTAGTAGTGACTATGGAGTCATATACATAATCATGATGAGTTAAAGGAGAAAAGCTTAACATTATGACATATTGTTCTAGACAATTTCTACTCCACTGCTCAAGACTCAATCATCTTATTCTGTATTCGTATTTAGAGCTCCAAACAAGATATTTGTAATCCAGACTACCCCAAATATTCTATACACACACTTTGGAAAATCATTTAGCATTCCTAATATCAATTTATAATGAAAACATGCCTAAATAGTAAATATATTTACATATATACATATTTTCAGCTATTTTCGTATTTCGAACACGTTTTATATGTTCTAGAATCAATCTTCATATTTTAGACATCTTAATATCTTTTTATGCATCGATTTTGGACTATGTAAATTGGAGACAAATTTAAGAATAAGTTAAAGTAAAGAAAAAACATAACCAAAATATAGTATCTTTTTCATCATCAAAAGTTATTTTCTTCAAAATCCAAAGAATTAGGAATGCCACTCCAAGATCTAGTAGGTACTACATTTTGGAAACATTGTATATATACAAGAGGGACCACTTACACTGAGTTGGGTACCTAATTGAAATCAGGTCCGAAATGACTATTTTGAAATGGTTTGTTAATTATAAAAATGCACTATTTTCTTAAATAATGCAAACACAAATGATTGGTTTTATAGATATCCCACAATATTTAAACTAAATATACACTTATAAAGATATCAAAATTTTACAACATGCCATGTATGGATAAAATGTGTACCTATCTAAATTATAAAATTGTTCAAAATCTAACATGGTCAAGAAAATATGATGTTCTATGCCATCTATCTATATCTATATCTATATCTATATCTATATTTATATTATAAACGAAACATTTTTTCTTTCACCACATGCATTTGAAACTCTCGTAACTTTTCAATTTTTTTTTTCTAATAATAATACTAAATTGCTTAATATTATTAAATAAGTGCAAAACCTAATTTGTAATCCTAAATTAACTAAATATAAATATTAAAATTCATCTTTTACTTCTACATAAAAAATTTTGTCTTTAACTTTTAACATGATATACTTAAATTATTACTGTGGATATGGTTTTGTATGTAAGTCATTGTCATTTTAAAGTCACAACTTTTAAATATTTTATGTAAAATACTTAACTTGTTAATTTAAATATAACATTAAAGGGTTAACTTAAATCAAAATTTCAATTACACTTAAAAAAAATCCAAAGATTATTTTGTAAATAGGAAAAGTTTCAAATTGTCGTGTTAGATGCAAAACCTAAATTGCAATTTCAAATTAACTAAAAATATTTCTAAAATTATTTATATATTCATTAAAAGTTTCCAAATAAGTAGCTTATAACTTACAACAACAAACTTAAAAGTAACATTTATAAAAAATTATATTATTAGCTTTAAAAAGGAAAATAATGTTTGATGTTTTAAATAATTACAATTATATAAATTAAAATATTAAGCAATTAATTTGTTTTTAAAGAATTAATCACAACAATTATAAATAAGATTAAATGATCATACATTGTATGTAATTTTATTCACGAGTAACTCATAGATATATGTCATTGACAATTGAGATTATATAGTTTTGATAAATGTCTACTTTATCATATAATTCAAAATAATCAATGTTTTATATCAACCTAGTATAGAAATTATTATAGCAATGTTAACAATAACACCATTGTTATATTTAAAAAACATATATTTATAAATATTCCAACAATATATTTGTATTCTGCGTAATATATTTGTAAATAGTTCAACTATATGTCATCAACTATATATTTGAAGCAATATAATCCTCTTATTTTATTTGTTTTGAAAAAGATTGACACAGCCTTTATAAAAATATTTTTTGAATGACAAATTGATGCAGATGATATGATTGATGACACAGGTGGTACAACATGTCGTCTTTGTCATTTGGTCAAAACTCATGGAAACAAGAATGAGTTGTATACCCATCATCCCGTCTCTACTTCTCTTTAGGAAGACGTGAGTTTAAATGTTGTTTTAGGTATGTCTCATATTTAATGACATAAGGATTCGGTCATGGTGGTGGTTGATCAGTTTAGTATTAAAGATGACGAGAACTCCAGTAAATTAAAGAACTCGATCACCCTGCTTGACTTAACTCCTATAACTATGGTTGATCAGTTTAGTATTAAAGATGACGAGAACTCCAGTAAATTAAAGAACTTCACCAACAGGTTTGCATTGAGAAACATAATAATCAATATGTTGACTCTACTAATAAACATCGCAAACGGGGTGTGTATTGTGAATATGATATTGTGTGGATTCATTTGAGGCAAGAAAGGTTTTCCAAAAGACGCTTTATCAAGCTCCGACCAAGGGTTGATGGTCATTTTCGTCTTTTGAAGAAAATCAACGACAATGCTTACAAGATTGAGTTGTCAAGTCATTATAATGTGTCAGCTATGTTCAATGTTGCAGACTTTGTCATCTTTCATCAGGGATTCTTGTTTTGAAGTAGACTCGATGACGAGTTCTTTTCAAGAGCGAGAGGATGACACAACTAGTACAAGGGTGATGCATGATTTGCTGATGCCAACACCAGTAAGAATGGAAGTATGATTACATCAATAACAAATTTGTTGAAGTTATCTGACAACTTAGAATTGGATGAATTTGCACACGACATGTAAAATTGGCGGGTTAAGAAAGTTCATAGCTTTGCCATGAAAAATGGTGTTTTTCGACCATTTAGGGATTCAAAACTGTGGTTTTTTTTTTTTTTTGAAAGCCTGATTTTTTATTTGATTTAGATAATTGATTAGAAACCTTCTCCTAATCAATTTTGATCGCCTAGGATTAAGGATGGAAACTTACCTTATCCTCGTTTCATTTGTTAGTTAGATAGTTTCCGATTATCAATTGAGAATCCATTTAGAGTTTTTTTTTTTTTTTTTGTTCTTCGTGTTGTTGATTGTAATCGGTCATTCAGATTTTTCATTCTTTGTGTTGTTGATTGTAATCGATCATTCAATCCGATCTTCTAGGCATCATAAAAATACACCCTTTACTCCTACTTTTAATTCTATATTGTTGTTCACGAAGAGACTTAAGCCTTTAACCATTTGAGAAGAGACATACTTCCTATACACCTTAATATATCAAAAACCATTTGATAGCTTTATAAAAAATTTAATATACATAATTCGATTTGGCAATTTCTATACGTACCCTTAATGTTGTGTACCCCTCAATATGATGGTAATAGTGTTTGTATAGCTCCGTGATTATTTATGTAAGTAGATGGTTACTTATAGCAAAGCCGATTCGGTAATCTGTACGCACTTAATATCAATTTCAATGTGTTGCAGCTTTAAGATCGGTGAGAATTGATGTATCATATATCAAGTAAAATACACACCAGAATCTTTTAAACTGTTTGATTTGAAAATTACCCAAAGCAGTACATTAATTAAACGAAAGTAGGAGTCCACTTTTGCAGAGTGTGATCATCATCTATCTCATCTTAAATAAGAAACAAAATTGAAAGAGAGAGTGGCCTTAAAATCCACCACGACTCCAATTGTGTTTGATTGGTACAAAGTGTGGAGCAAAATGGAATAAGGATCCGAAAATCGTCTGCTTCTGTCTCCTACTTGGGGTTTCCCTTTTATTAACTCCCTTTCATCTCTCTCTCTCTCTCTCTCTCTCTCTCTCTCTCTCTCTCTCTCATATAAATTTCTTTCACTTGGGAGTTATTTGGGCATATAACGAAACGATTTGAGGCATTTGAGGAAAATCATCCACTTGGGTCTCACTCGAACTTCACAATCTTGAGTGATCCAATAATGGAAAATCTGCATTTCGTGCTTGGAGCTGCGTGGTTGTGAGGGAAGTCCATCTGCCAACAAGAGTTAAATTAAAAAAATAACAATAAAAGAAGACACAAACAAGGGTAAACGACAACGTTACACTTCAATCCAAGGTGTGTTTGTCATCTCTCTCTCTCTCTCTCTCTCTCTCTCTCTCTCTCTCTCTCTCTCTCTCTCTCTCATATGTCGTATCATCGCTTTGTCAATAAGCATTCTGGGAAATCTTCATAAATGCCATTGATGAGATGAGACGAATGTTTTTATCTTTGTTTTTTTCTAATCACTTTACTCAAGAGTACACACATGATTTCCCTTTTCGCTCTCATGGTTCTTGTGCGTGTAGCTAGATAGATGAACTTCTATCCTCTTGAATCACGTATAATTCATTCATTCAAGAATATATATTAGCTGGAACTGATCACATCCTTCTCCATCATGGCTTCTTCAAGTTCTTGAACAACTTTCACCAACTCACTTCAAAGTTTTCATCATTCCAACCAAGATTCTTATAATCAAATTTAAACTTTAGGGTTTACTTCAAAATTTAATCTTTATACATATATCGGAAATATTCACCGTTTTCAGAGTGATGATGGCGGTGAGCTCCGCCTGCAAAGGTGATCCGATGGGGATGGACAACGGAAAATATGTCCGGTATACGCCGGAGCAAGTCGAAGCTTTAGAACGCTTATATCACGACTGCCCAAAACCCAGCTCACTTCGCCGGCAACAACTCATTCGCGAATGCCCAATTCTCTCCAACATCGAACCCAAACAAATCAAAGTCTGGTTTCAAAACCGAAGGTAATTACTAGTTAATACCACCATGATTAATTACTTCTTCATCGATCTTGAATTGGTTAGAAAGTTCATCATTAAAAGGTTCGTCGTTTTGGATACACAGATGTAGAGAGAAGCAACGAAAAGAGGCATCGAGGCTACAAGCTGTGAATCGGAAGCTATCAGCCATGAACAAGTTGTTAATGGAGGAGAACGATAGGTTGCAGAAACAAGTTTCTAATTTGGTATACGAAAACGGCTATTTTCGTCAGCAAACTCAAAACGTACAGAAAAAATTCGATATTTTTCTTTTTTTTATTTTTTGTTTTACTGATTTTCCGGCGGATTTAACGGTTGCTGATTTAACGCAGACGGCGCTCGCCACCACGGATACAAGCTGCGAGTCGGTGGTGACGAGCGGTCAACACCATTTGACTCCTCAAAATCCACCAAGGGATGCCAGTCCTGCAGGGTTAGTTACATTTCCACTTGTACATCATGCATAGAATGTTGTAGTATTGATTTTTATAAAAAATAAAGAAAAAGATAGTTTTTTTTATATGTTTTTTGATCGAAAATGTGTTTTTTTTTTTTTTGTATTTTTTTAGGCTTTTGTCTATTGCAGAGGAGACTTTAACAGAGTTTTTATCAAAGGCAACTGGGACTGCTGTAGAGTGGGTCCGAATGCCTGGGATGAAGGTTCTTTGCACTTCCTTTAATTAATTAATATTTATTTATTTTTTAATTGTGAATAATCATTCCATTAACCTTAAATTAATATTATCTTTTTATTAAATTACTCTACTTTTTTTTCTAACCTTCTAACACACATCAGAATCTCATCATTTGAACCACTACCCTCCACATTCAACCTTTTCCTATATTTTTTAATTTAATTTAATTTAATTCCTGTTTCCTTTTTCAACTTCCATTGTTTAAAATTCCGATCTCAAAAGCAAAACTATACATAAAAGAATTAGATTTATTAGTTTTAATCATTTAACATTTTCATTTTGTGGCTTCCATTTACTTTTGAAATAAAAAACTATCTTAAGTTACATTTTTGGTTCCTAAATATTACTAAGTTTTGAAATTTCAGTCCTCATTTGAAGTTTTGTAACTTGTTCCTAGTAATATTTCTGGGACTTTCTTTTACTTAATAGGGACAAAAAAAACATTTTAAAACTTCAAATATTAACCAAAATTGTAAAAATTAGCAATAATCAGAGGGGCAAAAATGTAATTTACTCAACCTATCTTGACATTTTCTTAATTATGCAGCCTGGTCCGGATTCCATTGGAATCATCGCTATTTCTCATGGTTGCACAGGTGTCGCATCACGTGCATGTGGTCTAGTTGGTCTAGAACCTACTAGAGTAAGTCCTCTCCTAGATTCACTAAAAAAACCTTAAAAAAAACATGTTTTTTTGTATTAATATTTTTGGTAAAAAATAGGTTGTCGAAATCTTAAAAGATCGGCCATCCTGGTGTCGCGATTGTCGAGCTGTTGATGTTCTTAATGTGCTCACAACTGGAAGTAATGGCACCATTGAGCTTCTTTACATGCAGGTTTACAATTTTTCATTACTTAATTTCACACATGCAATGAGCACTTGTACATTTGTGTACAAGCTGTGTTGAACGATTTTTTAATAGTTTAATTGACTCGTTTTATCTAATTTATAGCTTTATGCACCAACAACTTTAGCTCCAGCACGTGACTTTTGGTTACTTCGGTATACGTCTGCTTTGGAAGATGGCAGCTTAGTGGTATGTTTAAAAATTATATAAATGGTCTTTGTGGTTGAAAAAAAATTTCTTTTAAGAATTTTTAATATCTTAGTCAATTTTAGGTTATAAACGTACACGATAGGTTATTTTCTGCCAACCACAATGAAATATCATGTGTGTTCTAAACATGAAAATAATCAACCATATTAAAAATTCTTCAAAAGTACTTACAATGGTATTTTCTGTCTTCCATAAGGACTATTTGTGTAATTTTGTAAAAAAAAAAAAAAACAATTTTATTTATTTATTGTGTTATGTTTTATTTGTATATTTTAAGGAAATGTTTGAATTTTGTGAAAATTAAGGTTTGTGAAAGATCATTAAACAATACTCAAAATGGGCCTAGTATGCCACCGGTACCTCATTTTGTGAGAGCCGAAATGCTGCCAAGTGGGTACCTAATTCGACCTTGTGATGGTGGTGGATCGATAATTCATATTGTTGATCATGTCGATTTAGAGGTAATTAAATTTATTTATAATTTATAAATGTAAAAAAAATTACTTGTGTTTTTTTTTGTTATATAAATTTATTTATAATTTCTTTTTTTTTTCTTATTGTGTAGTCGGGAAATGTTCCGGAAGTCTTGCGCCCTTTATACGACTCATCAACATTACTTGCTCAAAGAACTACACTTGCGGTATACTTTGAATACTTTCCTAAAATAAAAATAAAAATTCAAAATTTCTCAAATAAATACTCCAAATGCTTTCTAGAGAAAACTACAAATTTCGTCAATATGATTTATTGAATAATAAAAAGTTTAGTCTAATTTTTAAAATTTTCTAAAGTAGTCGTCCTTAAGTTTGCATTTCATTGTAGATTTCGTCCTACCACAAAGAAATACTAATTTTATAAGAAAGATTAAATTAAATTTGGGGTTCATGAGTTAAACTGTTTTTTGTAATTTTAGTTCTTATTTGAGGCTATTACAATGTTTTTTGTCCTTGTTCTAAGTAAATTGTCTACTTTTGGTATCTAAGTGTAGCTGATTTTTGTAATTTAGTCCCATAAAATAGTCATTTTATTTGGGATAGAAACAGAAAAACATTACAAAAAACCACAAATAGACAAAAATTGCAAGCGAAAACATTTTTTCCATGTAAAATACTCCAAAATTAATAAAAAAAAAATCAGGCATCTAGAAAGAAATAGTTTAAGTGTATAAGGACCAATTTTTATGAGAAATAACATTCGAACAAACTTGCAATTTTTAGTAAACTATAAGGACCAATTTTTAGTAATCGACTCTACTTTCTACAACGACGTTTTTCTCTTCTTGATTTCAGGCTTTACGCCAATTAAGGCAGATTTCACAGGAGATTTCTCAACCAATGGTGACTAGTTGGGGAAGAAGACCTTCTGCTCTTCGTTCACTAGGCCAAAGAATGAGCAGGTTTTTCTATTTATTTATTTTTAAAATTTTAAAATATCGTGTTTATGAAATTTATGAAGGTGTTTCATGTGGTGAAAGTGATTCCTAAAAGATTATAACTTTTGTTACAGGGGTTTCAATGAAGCCATTAATGGTTTCAGTGATGAAGGTTGGTCTATAATGGAAAGTGATGGAGTTGATGACGTCACTGTTCTTGTAAACTCATCTCCTGATAAAGTCATGGGTGCAGCTCCAATATACGCAGATGGATTCCCATCGATTAGCAATGCCATTCTATGCGCCAAAGCTTCAATGCTCTTACAAGTGAGTTTGACTTTTTTCTAAAGTCAAACATACCAATTTCAAAACTAAAATTCGTTACACTTTTTACAAATTAGTTGAATTCCACGAAAAAAGTAAACACATATAAGTATATAACATATTTAGTATATAGATAGTTTCGATTTTGGAAGTCAAAGGGTAATGATTTTGTTGGTGGCATTTTGGTAATTTTGTAGAATGTGCCACCTGCAATACTTACAAGATTCTTGAGAGAACATCGATCAGAATGGGCTGATAGTAGCATTGATGGATACTCGGCTGCTTCGGTTAAAAATGGTCCTTGTGGAGTACCAATGGCTAGAAATGGAAACTTTGGTGGACAAGTTATTCTTCCATTAGCTCATACAATTGAACATGAAGAGGTGAGTTGAATAATTAAAACATGAATTTTTATAATTTTTTTGTAATATTTGCGAATTAATTAATGTGGGTTTTTCTTTTTTGGAGTAGTTTATGGAGGTTATTAAGCTCGAAAATATGTCTCATTATCGCACGGAAGACATGCTCATGCCTGCAGATATCTTCTTTTTGCAAGTAAGAAATTAATATATAAATGAAAGAAGGTTAAATGCAAGAAATAGCAATGTAATTTTATTGATTTATCTAGTATAATATCATACATTCATTTCCTTATATTATAACCTTCATTGATTTGTTTGTTATGGCGTCCTACTTTCATTGCTTTAAAAATTTTACCAAATTATAGCAACGTCATTTAAACACAATTTTCAAATCTATAATTAAATTTCGAAGTACGAATTGATAATAAGCAAAAAAAATTGAAAGTACAACACTATAATATAAAGAAATAAAAGTAGGATGCTATAATAAACGATTAAACGAAAGTAAGTTGCTATTTCTTGTATTTAAACCAATGTATCAAATCTAATATTTATATTAGCAATTTTCGCCGATATAATTGGATAAAACTTTCAAAGTATAATGCCTTAAAAAGAAAAAAAATAATTAAAACATTCAATTCTATATAATTAAAAGTGCAACACTTTAATAAAAGAAATGAAGGTAAGATGCTATAATACGCAAACAAACAAAAGTACATTAATAAATCGTGCATTCAAGTAAATAAAATAAATCTAATATTTTGTAATCTTTTGTTCCCTAGCTTTGTAGCGGAGTTGATGAGAATTCAATCGGAACTTCCGCCGAACTTATTTTTGCTCCAATCGATGCCTCTTTCACTGATGATGCACCACTTTTACCTTCTGGATTTCGTATAATCCCCATTAATAATGTTACGGTATAATTTTATAAAACCTTTGGTAAAAAAATGTAGCAGTTAACATAATTATTGTTAACGACGCCAGAGTTGAATCTCAGTGGATCGTGACAGCAATGTTATATTGCTACTTACAATACTCTGTCGTGTATTTAACGTTTTGTTTTTTAAATTTTCATCATGATGTAGAATCACCCTAGTCAGAATCCGACACGTGACCTGGCATCGGCTCTCGAGGTGGGCCCACCCGGGAGCCGAACACCAGCGGATTACCTTGGACAATCGGGGCCCACGAAATCGGTTATGACCATTGCGTTTCAGTTTGCTTTTGAGATCCATCTTCAAGAAAACATAGCAGCCATGGCTAGGCAGTATGTGAGAAGTATCATTGCGTCTGTTCAAAGGGTCGCATTGGCACTTTCACCTTCACCTTTTGGCCCTAGAAGTCTTCAAATTCCCAATGGTACCCCTGAAGCACATATGTTGACTCGTTGGATCTGTCAAAGCTTTCGGTGAGCCTTTTTATGAGTAAATTACATTTTTGGTCCCTTGGTGTTGTTGATTTTTGCTATTCTTGTCCCAAAAAGTTTACTTTTTCTGTTTTAGTCCTGATTTGATGTTCTAGTAGCATTTTTGGTCTCTTGTTGCAAGTAAAATGACTATTCTTTTGTCCTCGAGTATAGCTGATTTTTGTCCAAAAGTTTTCCCCTTGCAATTTTAGTCTTATTTAAGTTTCTTGTAAAATGACTATTTTGGTCTGAATATTGCTGATTTTTGCAATTTTGGTCCAAAAAAATAGTCATTTCGCTTGAAATAAGGACCAAACACGTTATAAAACTTAAATAAAGTCTGAATTGTAAGACAACATTTTGGGGCCGAAATTGAAAAAATCAACTTTAGTCAGGGACTAAAATGTAATTTAAGAGAAGTACCTTGTGTCACTTAACTTGTATACTTTCGTAATGATGGTTTTTTTGTTTATAGTTGCTTTCTTGGTGAAGATCTGTTTAAAACGGTTGATGAACGAAGTGATTCGATGCTTAAAACACTTTGGCATCATTCAGATGCCATAATGTGTTGTTCCTTAAAGGTACTTTTTTTAATATCATTTTTAATGCTTTTTATATCCAAATGTTTTTAGTTTTTTTCAAAACAAATATTATTACATTTCTGCAGGCGATGCCAGATTTCACATTTGCAAATCAGGCGGGGTTAGATATGCTTGAGACAACATTGGTTTCACTTCAAGATATTACTCTTGACAAGATTTTTGATGGAGGTGGAAGAACGAATGTTTGCTCTGAGCTCCCACAAGTTCTACAACAGGTTAGAAAATGACTTAGTCATTTGACCCTGAAAAAAAGTGAAAATAAAGAAATATTGTTACACTATATACTTATTTTAGTTTTTGGTGTACATGTAGGGTTTTGTGTGTCTTCCAGGTGGCATTTGCTTGACGAGTATGGGGAGACCTGTGTCGTATGAAAGAGCAGTAGCTTGGAAGGTGTTGAATGATGAAGAAAGCCCTCATTGCATAGCTTTTGTATTCGTTAATTGGTCTTTTGTTTGAGTGGCTGAAAGAAAATGGAAAGAAAAACTTGGTGTTTTTAGGGAGATAAGTAGGTTTAGAAAGCCAAACATGCATGGTGCATACTATAGGAATATTTGAAGGGGTTTGGCTTTCTTTTGTTGTGCTACACTTTTGTGCTTTGTTCTTTGAGCTTATAAGATCTTTGTGTTTATTTAAAGATTCTTGAGTGTAGTTTTAGGGTTGACTTATTTAACTTTTCGAACTATATATCTTTGTTGATTTAAAGATAATGTTAATTATTCTTAAAAAAGATTACTTTTCTTGTTATTGGAACTTATTTGATATGCAAATCGGGTATATAATGGCTTGTTAAATAGTTAATGTACACAAGAAACATAATTCATATATAAGTGAGTAAGAGGCATTTCAGAAGAGTCATGACCTTGTAAGGGCATTTCAGAAGATCTACAACTGAATCAAACATATAATATCAAACAGTATGAGTTTAATTCAGATATCTAACCTCTTGCCAAATCCAATAAGAAACATATCAAGCAATCCCTCACATGGCTTTTCAATATATATGATGTTAATTAAACGATCACAAATTAATATCATAATATTTTACATAAGAAAAAAGGCATATTTTGAATATACGTGTATGTTTATATTCCTAAAAGGTTACATAAACACATGATACATACACCCGATGTCTAATTATATCCTAGAAAGTTACACATATAAACACATGATACATAGACTAGTAAGTTAAAAATCTAGGGTGGCAAATCGGTCCATCGTGTCGTGTTTTTGTCTGACACGACACGACACGATAAAGTTTTATGTAACACGAACACGACACGACACGATGTCGTGTTTTTTTAACTAACACGAAAACGAACCGATTAAAAAACGATAAACACGACACGACAAAGATAACATAATAAAAAAATTAGTTTATTTAATTAATATTTAATCATACATAACACGAAAAACACGAAAAACACGACAAATAAATGCTAAATCGTGTCAATTTCGTGTCGAATTTTAAACACGAAAACGACACAGCACGACATCGTGTTTTTTACAATTAACACGAACACGAATTCGAATTTCAGTTTCATCCCAATTTCGTTTCGTATCGTGTATTTTTGTCGTGTCGTGTCAACAATTGGCCCCCTATAAAAATCCAGATCATGTGTTTTTAAGGATAATTTTATTGTTTTTAAGGATAATTTTAGATGATTATACGTGGTACATTTAGTTAACCACAAAATAAAAACTGAAAAAACACTCACATGATATCCATTATAGTAGACCACTAGTATACGCATTAATTTATAGCCAAGTAACCCTTTTAATACTAAAACTCTTTACTTTTTTCTTAATCTTAATCTTAATTATCTTTACTTTTGTCTTTAATAGCAATTTCATTCCATGCAATCTGTGTAAAGTAAAGTAAGTCATCATCTATGTTACTTCATAGACTATATCAAAATCATTACTCTGAAAGAGACTTGGCCTTATATTATATATATCTTTATAAACATGTTGCAAATATAGCTTTTCAATCTCATCAAACTATACATACGCTTTCTATACATGACGAATATCAAAATGGTAGAATCTGGGAAGAACTTTGAATTGTTAAGGGAAGCAGATCATGATGGAGTTTTGGAAGCTGAATGTGGATGCTGCAGGCTAAAAGAGAAATGTACCCAAGACTACATTGTGGAAGTTAAGAAATTGCATGCTGGGATATGGGTTTGTGGGCTTTGTTCTGAAGTTCTTAAAGAACATTTATCCAAGAATCCTGAGATAACCATGGAAGAAGCTGTCAATGGTCACAGGAAAATTTGTCACAAGTTGATGCGGAATTTAAAATCCGTGACAATTCCATCCTTGGTCACTAATCCATTGGCGTTTCACAGGGAAAACCGACCTCTTTGACTGGATATGGAGAAGATACGGCGTTCTTGGGATATTAATAGTTTATAGGTACATATCCATGCAAAGCACGTGCAATTTCGAAGTAAACTCCATGTTAAAACATGTATCTTCATCAATTTATCATTAGGTATATTTATTTTTATGTTTAAATCGAAAGATTTATCCCTAAATAAAGTTTATGGTTAATTCTTATAAATTATAGTTTAATATAAATGTAGCAAGTAAACAAAATAACTTAAGCAAGTAAGCATATATCATATCATACTATATTATAAAAGAAATATTTTTTCTTTCACCACATTCATTTGAAAGTCTCATCTATTTTTCATTTCACCACATTCATTTGAAACTCCTATGATTTTTCAATTTCTTTCTAATAATGATTATAAGTTGGTTAATAAGATTAAATAAATATCAAACCTAAAGTGTAATCATATATAAACTAAATTTCAATATTAAAAGAATATATCTACTTCAACTTATAAAGTTATGTATTTTAACTTTTTACATATTATACTTAATTTATTAGTTTTAATATATTGTTGGATGTAAACCATTATTATTTTAAAGCTACAATTTTTGAACCATTTGTATAAAATATTTAAATTATAAATTTAAATATAACATTACATGACCAACTTAAATATAAATTTTAGTTTAACTTAAACAACCAAAATAATATTTTTGTAAATAGTTAAAAGTGATAAATTGTAGTGTCTTTCTAATAATGATTATAATTTGGTTAATAAGGTTAAATAAATATCAAACCTAAAGTGTAATCATAAATAAACTAAATTTCAATATTAAAATAATATTTTTACTTCTACTTATAGAGTTATGTCTTTAACTTTTAACATATTATACTTAATTTATTAGATTTAATATGTTGTTGTATGTAAACTATTATCAATTTAAAGCTACAATTTTTGAACAGTTTGAACAAAATACTTAAACAGTTAATTTAAATATAACATTACAATGTCAACTTAAATATAAATTTCAGTTCCACTTAAAAACCCCAATGAATATTTTGTGAATAGTTAAAGTGATAAATTGTAGTACTAAATGCAAAAACTAAATTATAATCTCAATTTAACTAAAATATTTCCTAAAGATATTTGTATAATCGTTAAAAGTTTTCAAATAAGTAGCTTAAAATAACTTACAATAACAATACTTAAAAATTACTCTATATAAATGATTATATTGTTACCTTTAAAATCAAAAAACAATGTCTGATGTTTTAAATAATTATAATGATAGAAATTAAAACGTTAAGAAAATAAATTTTAAAAAATTAATTAACAATAACAAAAACTATAAATAACATTAAGCCATATATTATATTTAAATTTATTCATGAGTAACTCGCAGGTAGAAGTCATTCAAACGGTTGAGATTATACAATTATAATAGATGTATATATTATCATATAATTCAAAATAATCAATATATTATATCAATTTAGTATACGAATTATTATATCAAATTTAACAACAACGTTATTGTTATATTTAAAAAAAACATATATTTATACAGATTTCAACTATATAGATGTTTCTGCGCAATGCGTGTACATTCGCCTAGTCCTATTTATAATCATATGATATCTTCTATGCAATAAGGAAACAATTAAATGCATGAAAAGGAAACAGGAAAAAAAATCCTAAATCCTAAAACTTACACAAAAACAAACAACTTTTCATTCAAAAAAATAATAATATTCAAAAAAATAAACATAACAAACATAGCCCAAGCCCCAAACATTGGCCCATGTGATAAAGAGGACAGGGTGAACTAATTGTCTAGACTCTAGAGCGGACAAGGTCAAATATCCAAACAAGTATACGGTTAGAAGTATATCCTTTCGGTACATTTTTCTCCACTCTACTCACGTGCTAAGAAAATAAGATCATGTGATGGCACATGTTGGTCCGTTCGTTGAATGCTTAGTGTTAAGTTGTGTGAGGCCCTTGACCTCATTGAAACTAAGCACGGGGCTCTGACCCACGATTACTTTTTTTATTTTTTTTCTTATATATATAAACTTGTCATTACAAATAGATCATCATATACGATTGTAACCCTACACATAAAATGTGTATTGATGTTTATTAATAAAAATATCTTTCTAGTCCCGCCATGGATTAGACGATCATTCTAATCGTGTGAACCATGTAAATTCTTTGCAACTATATGTTTTATGTGATTTATCGATCCTTAACAGCTCATTGGATAAGTTCTTTGCGTGTGGAAAGCTTCTAAAAGACTCACCCTTGAGAGTATGTTTCTTCCTTGTTATCTCCTTTGTATGGACTAAGGTCTAGTACAATGAATGTTGTAATTATGGTTGTCAAAATCGCGATCCTGGTCGTAAGATCGTAGGAACGTACGATCCTACGATCCTAACCAGGTAAATCGATCCCGATCTTACTTTGATCGTTTTTCAGTAAGATCGTTATAGGATCATAAGATCATAGGATCATGACTATTTTTTTAAAACAAAATTCTAATGTTTTTTTATGGACTAACTACGTGGAATACCATTTTGCATTGTTTATCAATAAATGATGTATTGAATATGTATTTTTATGTTTAAACAATTTATTAACGGAATGGTTAACGGATTGGTGAAAATGTATTTTTTTTCATGTATTAAAATGTTTTTGGTAGAATCTTACGAACCGATTCGATCTTACGATCACGATCTTGCAAAGTGAAAAACGATCATATATAAGATCCCGATCTTGACAACTTTGATGTATCTATTTATATTATTATATATGCTAATTTGTTGCCCTCTTCACTAGCTTTGTCAATGAAGTATCATGCATGCCAATCGATCAGGGTGGTCAGGTTGTGTCATTATACAATTTTGAAAGGACTTTTACGTTGATCAATTAACAAACTAATTATCCTGGCAAACTCATCTTCACGGATTATGAGATCCTACTACTTTATTCTACACAATGATTCAAAGCAAATTTCCTAAACTCATATTTTGTTACTTCTAATTGCCCATCCATTCTAGGGTTATAAGAGCTACTAAATAGTAAGTTGGACCTTATCTTATCCAACAATATATATGCCCAAAGTGACTGACATATGTTACATTTATTGGATCATGATGGTTTAAAATAAAATACAAATTAAAACAACCAAAGGAATTAACCAACAAAAAAACATCATGATCAAACATTGGGTCTATGTTCAAAAATTACTACACCAAAATTAAACTATAAGATGGATGATGTGATTCACCTTAAACCGATTTCAAGTATGATTATGACCCAAAGGAGAACCCATCTATTGTTTTACACCACAAAGTACACAATCTTTTGCAAAAGCTTTTCACAAAATTAGCTAGAACACCTTCTTTCCATCTTGCCTTTGTCGAAATCTTGGAGATCTGAAAAACCAAAACCCTAGCTTTGGTGGCTAGCATTTCATAAAGACAAGAAGGGAGGGGAGAGAGAGGAATATTTTTTTTGGTTCATTTGATGGGGAGGAGAAAATGATTACTTTTATCCTTGTGATTGACTTGCCAACCAAGCATATGGATTACAAGATCATTACCATAAATAGTTAATTTCCATAATCAATGTGTCTTGTTCTGAGTCAAGTCCCTAAATTAAATTTGTTTCTAATTAAACCATTATGTTAGTGATGGATAATAAACTACTCTCTTTATTCATTTTTTTTCTAATTAAACCATCATATTAAATATGCAAAATTAACTAGCCTATATATTTATTGTTTTTTTGCCAATTTGAACTTGGATTGTACTTTATGTGCAACCTAATAGGTACATGCGACATTCAGAATGTTAATAACTTATTGTGTCGGTGAACATATATCCAACAAACTCCCTCTTGCATTTAGCACAACAACTATATATTAAAATTGACAATGTTTTGTATCTTTAGCAATACACCACTGCCCAAAATTCAACATATGGTATTTCTGTTGGATAAGGTGTCTAAGTCCATAACTTATTTGGTATATACTTGACCCGACCCGGCATGGTCCATTTGGGTTGCACTTCACCCGAACTAGTTATGGATAATTTTATGAGAGTTGTATACTTACGATTTATTAATATATTATAAGTTATAATATATTAATATAAAGTCATGTTACTTAATTAGTTTTAATCTTGAATTAATTATGAATTAATTTAGTGATTAAAAGGAAGACTAATTAAATCATGGGCTATTATATTTATATGGTGTGTGGGCTAACACTCATTTGGAATGGGCTAAGCTTATATGGAAGTTCATGGATGATCCATGGAGCTTTTACCCATGGATCCTTGGAAGAGGAAAAGACATAGGTTATTAGGGTTTCACCCTAACCATGTACACTATATAAACAAGCTTATGTTGCATGAAAAAGACACTAATGTGTGTGTAAGTGTGGTGGCCAAAATCAAGAGTTAGTATACTCTCTCATACATTTTCCAAGTTTGTGGTGATTTGTGATTTCCATTTGAGGCATTCACATTATTGGTGCTTGGCTCTCAAACTACAAGGAATCAACAATCAACAAAAGGTATGTAATTCATCTAGTTCTTTTATGGTTAAAAGTACCCCATGCCATGCTAGATAGGTTATAAACCTTGGAAAATAATATTTTGCATGTATCTTAGACAAACATAGATCCAAGGTTTAATAGGGTTGCATGTACACTTAGGAAGTGTTAGAATGCTCAAAACCCAACAGTGGTATCAAAGCCTAGGCTTGTTTGTTTGATACTTGATGCAAAATAGTGAAAAAAAGTCGAATTTTTTGCTGTCTGCCTGATGAACTCGCCGAGTCCATGGGGGGACTCGCCGAGTTCATGAGTAAACTCATCCTACTCGGCGAGTAGGTTCGTGCACTCGGCGAGTAGGAGCCTCAGAATGCAGATTTTCGACTTTTGCTGCTGGAAATGGACTAGAAACATTACCCTAAACTGTTTTGGTGTTTTAAAACTTGTTTTAGTTGGTGTAATGGTTGTTCTAATCCATTTACAATAGCTTATATCAAAATTTCATGCTTTGTATGTGTTCATATAATTCTTGAAACTTTGATGATCATGTTCATGTTCTTATGAATTTAGAAGATGATAGGAATTATTTGCTAAATTGTTTAGGATTAATTCTTGATCATTTATGTGTTTTAATGGAGTCCATAATTTGTCCTCAAGTTATGGATATCCAAAGGTCACTTCTTTTAAACACACACTTAAAACACATAAGTTACATGGAAATGAAGAGTCTTCATTTTATGAACCTTTAATTCATAAGTTATGAAATGAAAAGTTTTGAATAGTTTCAAAACTTGTCCTCAAGTTTTGGAATTTGTAAAGTTACACACACTTTAATATACTTTAATTCCAAACCCTTAGAGTTTTAAAAGTTAAAATTCAACCCTTATACTATTTATAACATTAATGGTTAATTGTTATATATATGTATAAGATCAAAGTCGTCTTACCGCTAGTACGCCTCATTCACGAAGCCAGTCTATAAGGTGGGTATAAGGTTGTTGCCTATAAAATGGCAACTTAATGGGTGTCCACTCTCACCCACCGCTTGCTTGACTGGTGGAGGGTCGTTATCCGAACGGGTAGGACAAGGACTTATAAATTCTCATTAAAAGTATGATGAATATTATAAAGTAACTAAACCTTTTATAAATTCCCAATCTTAGTTACTTTAGGAAAATGTGAATATGGTGCTAACCCATGAAATTCACACTTTGTACCTTACCAAGTCGTTGGTGGAGCGTGTGTGGTTAACCGGCACATTAACTTGGACTAGTAAGGATCACGAAGGGTGACTTAATGTTTATCATAGATCGGTGGAGCGTGTGTGGTTAACCGGCACATTGATTAGGTGATAATATTAAGGGTACCAAGTGAATTTGCATGGTTATTCACACCTTGTTTTGTGATCCTCGGCATCCCAGTCACAAAACTTGAAGGGCACAATCGAGATTGAAACATGCCATTGAAAAGTTCAATGAATCTCAAAAGAATCTAGGAATTTCAAAAACCAATTAAACCTAATAATTCATTTCGTTTTCATGGTGGAAATTGGTGAATCGTCATTCACCTACCTTCAAATATGTTATAGCTTAGATTACGGCATCCCTCTTCTAAGTTATAATATATTGTGTTGGATCCTAGCCTTAATATTACATTTGGGTGTATTATTAAGGATTCGACATATACCTAATCTAAACTTGTTTTCTTCTTTTCAGATGTCTTCCAAAAACAAAGCTTTGGGCTCTAACCCTACTGGCTCCTTTTCCCTCATGAACCTTTGTGGGAGAGTCATCTTTGATGGTTCCAACTTCATGGATTGGATCCGGAACATCAGGATGGTCACTCGTTACGAGGACAAGGAATATGTCCTCGATAAGGAGCTAAAGGAGCTTGATGAGTCCACTGCTACTCCTGAGGAGGTCGCTGAGTATCAGGCACATGAAAGAGATGCCACCAAGGTGGCATGCATCATGATGGCCACCATGACAGCTGAACTCCAAAAGTCCTATGAGGACTATTACCCTTTTGAGATGCATCAGGATCTGATGGAAAGGTACCATCAGAGTGCTCGTCAAGAGCGGTATGAAATAATCTCCTCCATGATCACTACCCGTATGAAGGATAGCGAACCAATCACGAGCCACATGCAGAAAATGCAAAGGTATGTGGACCGTCTAATGAAACTGAATGTGAACTTCCCTGAGGAGTTGGCAATTGATATCATTTTGCACTCCTTGCCATCGTGTTATGATCAATTTCGTATGACATACCACATGAACAAGGAGGAAGTCACACTCAGTAAGCTTCATGGACTTCTAAAGACTGCCGAAAGTGGTCTTAAGAGTAAGTCGGTTGCTACTCCTACTCCTACTACTACCCCTGTTTTGGCTATCCGGCAAGGCAAAGGGAAGAAGAGGAAGCACCCTTCGAAGGGTACCAAGGGAAAGTCCCTTGAAGGCTCCTCATCTGGAACCAAAGGTGGTTCTATCACTCCTTCTGCCATCCCTAAGGATGCTGAATGCTTCTACTGTCAAAATAAGGGGCACTGGAAGCGAAACTGCCCAAAGTACTTGCAGGATGTCAAGGATGGGAAAGTGAAACCATCCCATGCAGGTATTTACACTATATTGTCTAATAACTCACCATATTCTAATTCTTGGGTTCTTGATACAGGTTGTGGTATTCACATCTGTTGTGACTTGCAGGGCCTAAGAAGAAGTGAGGATGTGGAGCACGGAAAGATAAACTTAATCATGGGGAACAAGAAGGTTGCACCTGTTACCAAGATTGGAGTTTATACTTTGTTGCTAGATAGTGGGTTAAAGTTAGATTTGAATAAATGTGTGTACTCGTCTGAAATGGCGAGGAATATTATTTCCTTTCATGCTTTGTACAAACAAGGTTTTACCTTTTCTTTTGATAATGAAGTTGGTAGTATTAATGCTTTCTTTAATAATGTTCTTTATTTTAAAGCATTACCTTGTGATGGTGTGTATGAAGCTGTATCGGTTGTAGATAATTTAGGAAATAATGTATTATGTATTGATTCTTCTACTAGCTTGGATAAAGCATCTTTGTGGCATTGTCGTCTTGGACATGTAAGCAAGAAACTCATAGGCCAGCTCCAAAAGGATGGAGTCTTGGAGTCGTTCGACCTCAAGTCGGATGATAGTTATGAGTCTTGTCTACTTGGAAAAATGACAAAATCACCCTTCACTGGTACTTGTGCAAGGGGTGAGGGTTTGTTGGACCTTATACATACTGATGTATGTGGACCATTCAAAACCGCCACAAGGGATGCTAATCGCTATTATGTGACTTTTATTGATGATTTTAGTAGATATGGTTATGTCTACTTAATCAAACATAAGTCAGAAACTTTTGAAAGGTTTAAAGAGTTTAAACAGGAAGTAGAAAATCAATTGGGCAGGAACATTAAGATGCTTCAATCCGATCGAGGTGGTGAGTATCTTAGTACTGAGTTCCTCGACTATCTTAAGGAGTGTGGGATTGTCTCACAATTGACACCTCCCAGGACACCACAGCTGAATGGTGTAGCTGAGAGGCGCAATCGAACTTTGTTGGACTTGGTTCGCTCTATGATGAGTCGAGCTTCGCTACCAATCTCTTTTTGGGGGTATGCCTTAGAGACTGCCGCCCACATCCTTAATCTAGTCCCTACAAAGAAGGTTGCCAAAACACCTCATGAAATGTGGACTGGGAAAGTTCCCAATCTAGACCATATCAAGATTTGGGGTTGCGAGGCTTTCGTGAGGCGCAAAACTCATGACAAGCTCGAACCTCGAAGTGAAAGGTGTATTTTCATCGGCTACCCACAAAAATCCTTTGGTTACCTCTTCTACAGACCCAGTGAGAATGTGGTCTTTGTGGCTAGGAGAGGGGTCTTTCGAGAGAGAGAATTTATAAACCAAGGAGACAGTGGTAGGCAAATTGACCTTGAAGAAATTCAAGACTCAATTGGGGAAGGAACCTCAGACACTAGCAATCAACTTGAGGAGGAAATTCCTGTTGATCCAGCTGACGAGTCTATACTTCCGAGGCGTTCCACAAGGGTTAGGAACACACCTGAGTTTTATTATGGATTTCATATTACTACGGAAGGTGATACATTTATCAGTGACAGTACACTGGTAAATCTGGATGAACCTAACAGTGTTAAGGAAGCCATGGCAGGCCTAGAGTCTGCTAAATGGAAGGAGGCTATAGACAGCGAGATACAGTCCATGTATGACAATCAAGTTTGGAACTTGGTTGACAATGTACCAGGCCGTAAGACAGTCGGGTGCAAATGGATCTTCAAGAAGAAGACCGACATGGATGGGAAGGTGCACACTTATAAGGCTCGACTGGTTGCGAAGGGGTTTACTCAGACTCAGGGTATTGATTATGATGAAACCTTTTCACCAGTAGCAAAGATTAAGTCTATTAGGGTTATGCTAGCCATTGCTGCATTTCATGATTATGAAATATGGAAAATGGATGTCAAAACCGCTTTCCTTAACGGAAAGTTGGCTGAGGATGTTTACATGAATCAGCCAGAAGGTTTTGTCAGTGCAGAGTACCCCAATAGAGTGTGCAAGCTTGAGAAATCCATTTATGGATTGAAACAAGCATCTCGAAGTTGGAATCTTTGTTTCGATGAGAAGGTCAAAGAGTTTGGTTTCTCAAGAAGTGAAGATGAGTCCTGCGTGTATGTCAGAGCTAGTGGTAGTATAGTTAGCTTTTTGGTACTGTATGTGGATGACATACTACTCATAGGAAATGACATCCCAACCTTGCAGGAGGTTAAGTCCTGGCTTGGGAAGTGCTTTGCTATGAAGGACCTTGGAGAAGCTACCTATATCCTAGGGATAAGGATATTAAGAGAAAGGAGTAAAAGACTAATTGGACTTAGTCAGAGTATCTACTTGGATAAGGTGTTGAAAAGGTTCAACATGCAGAATTCCAAGAAAGGAGAATTACCGATCCAAAGCAATGCCAAACTGAGCAAGGCTCAGAGCCCGAGTACAGAAGATGAGATAGCTGAGATGAGTCGATTACCTTATGCTTCCGCTGTTGGTTTGATCATGTATGCTATGACTTGTACCCGTCCTGATGTGGCCTTCGCTTTGAGCATGGTCAGCAGATATCAGGGGAACCCTGGCAAGGCTCATTGGACTGCGGTAAAGAATATTCTCAAGTACCTGTGGAGGACTAAGGATTGGATCCTTACCCTTGGTGGGAGTGATGACTTGAGAGTAGTAGGGTATAGTGATGCAAGCTTTCAGACTGATAGGGATAACTTCCGCTCTCAGTCGGGCTAGGTCTTTACCTTGAATGGAGGGGCAATCACTTGGAAGAGTTCCAAACAGGAGACTGTAGCTGATTCGACTTGTGAATCAGAGTACATAGCAGCGAGTGAAGCGGCAAAGGAGGCGATATGGCTGAGGAACTTCATCGGAGACCTTGGAGTTGTACCAGCTATTAAGGAGCCTATGGAGATTTTCTGTGCAGCAATAGTGCGGTTGCCTTAGCCAAGGAACCGAGAGATCATGGCAGATCCCGACACATTGACAGAAAATATCACTTCATAAGACACAAGATAGAAGAAGAACTCCTCGTGGCAAAGAGGGTATCGTCAGATGAGAACCCTGCAGATCCCCTTACGAAGGGACTGGCGAGGGTTAAGCATTTGCAGCATGCGAGGCGCATCGGGCTGAGGGACGATATTAGTTTTACAGATTAGATAACTTTTCTGAAACTTCTAAAATGTAATTGACGTTTGATGATGAATAAAATGTGTGATTTATTTATGAGTAAAGTGTTACTATCATTGTCAATTATTTACTATTGTTTCAGTTTTGCATGTTTTGACTTCCAGAATAATTAATTTATTCAAACCTCCACAATCGGTCATACGTCGGAAGTAGGTATGAATCAAGATTGTCATGAATTGGGTTTGTAGATGGCTAAAGGTGTTTAGACATAGCAATGGTTGCTACAACGTTCATGAGTGCTCATAAGTTATGAGTATTGGAATAAACCCACGCTCACTTGTATCACTTCATGGAATTTATCTCGAGTGATCGTGAGACGATAATATCATATAAGTCTTCAAACCTAGAGATATGAGTTGTTACCTATGAATTGGTTGTGCATTGATTGCACGTAAACGCATCAGTAACTTGATGTTATAAAACGTGCCTTTGTATACAATTCAACAAGTAGTAGAACAAGCATATGAGTCGAAGTTTATCTGTTCCTTCTAGAAATAGAAGCGATATCTGGGCCCCTCGATGATTTTGTGTTGACCCATGTACCGGGCCCGGTCAGAACTAAATTGATGTGTTCATTTAAGTTCTTTGTCAAACAAATCGGAAATCGAGAAACAACTGCTAGACAATAAGTAAGACATTGTTCCATGTATTTGTCCGGCTGATATCATGAGAGCAGAGGATTATATGATCACTTATCTAAAATGGCGCTTCATAGTTCACAAGAGTTTTCGAGAGCTACGATTGCCGGTTGGTTCCTGAAGTAATATAGGCAAATACAGTTATTAGACTTATCCAAGTGGGAGTCTGTTGGATAAGGTGTCTAAGTCCATAACTTATTTGGTATATACTTGACCCGACCCGGCATGGTCCATTTGGGTTGCACTTCACCCGAACTAGTTATGGATAATTTTATGAGAGTTGTATACTTACGATTTATTAATATATTATAAGTTATACTATATTAATATAAAGTCATGTTACTTAATTAGTTTTAATCTTGAATTAATTATGAATTAATTTAGTGATTAAAAGGAAGACTAATTAAATCATGGGCTATTATATTTATATGGTGTGTGGGCTAACACTCATTTGGAATGGGCTAAGCTTATATGGAAGTCCATGGATGATCCATGGAGCTTTTACCCATGGATCCTTGGAAGAGGAAAAGACATGGGTTATTAGGGTTTCACCCTAACCATGTACACTATATAAACAAGCTTATGTTGCATGAAAAAGACACTAATGTGTGTGTAAGTGTGGTGGCCAAAATCAAGAGTTAGTATACTCTCTCATACATTTTCCAAGTTTGTGGTGATTTGTGATTTCCATTTGAGGCATTCACATTATTGGTGCTTGGCTCTCAAACTCCAAGGAATCAACAATCAACAAAAGGTATGTAATTCATCTAGTTCTTTTATGGTTAAAAGTACCCCATGCCATGCTAGATAGGTTATAAACCTTGGAAAATAATATTTTGCATGTATCTTAGACAAACATAGATCCAAGGTTTAATAGGGTTGCATGTACACTTAGGAAGTGTTAGAATGCTCAAAACCCAACAATTTCATCCATGAAAAGTACTTATTTCAAAATTGAAGGTATGAAATAGTCTTATAAGTAAGCTATCAAATATCTCTTTGTTCTTGATATCTATATGAATGCAAGACGTGAAATGTTGTTAATCTTAAAACATTCAATATTATGTTTCTCGATAGAGATTCATGGTGACCACAAAGGCAGCCCACATAATTGATCCAATATCGATCCAGTCTGAGTACAACCATGCATTTAATATTATCGTCAGATCATCGAGGGAACCCATGATATCGCTTCTATTATTTGTGGAAAGGAACAAATAAACGTTGACTATATAGACCCTACACACTCATCATATTAGACATGAACATTCCATAAAATATGGCTGCCTACTACAAATAACATTGGATAATGTCGAAGCGCGATAGACTATGAGTAAACAATCTTATTCATCCCCACTTTAAGAAATTCAAGTTGCGTTATTTGTTCAGGAAAGGTGAGTATTTTAAGAAATTCATCTGATTTCTCCTATTTCTCAAATCTTTATTGTTTCATTATCATAGTCATACTAGGTAAGCGATTTTGTCCTTCTATATGTTATGATAAATATAAACCAAAGAACTAACTCTCAATAATTAATCCTCTCTTCTTCTTCTTCTTCTTCTTCTTCTTTCTTCTTCTTCTTCTTCTTCTTCTTCTTCTTCTACTTCTTATGTATCATGATTTATCCTTTTTTATCTTTGTATCAGGTAATCCTACTGATAGATTCTTATAATCAATTTATAACTAATGAAAAGTTGCTTTATTATAAGGTAATTGCTAATTGCTTTCTTATATGATATATTTGTGTTGGTGTAAAATTGCTAAGTGCTATGAAAATTTAGAATGAAGCAATAGAAGATTAGTGCATGTCATGTGGTTAATATGTTATATATGGGTTTAGTGTAAGATATAGGGGCATGGTTAAATCTTTTTTCCTGGCGCATGATTTACCTATGGACCGACCCTTCCTAGAGGCAGCCTACAGTTCCTTGGAAAAAGAGGTGAAAAGTTTTATTAAGGATTTTACGTGGTAAACTTATTATCTCATTAATTACATTTGTGTTGTTATTTTAGATTGATGAGATCTTAAGGAGATGAAAAGAACAATGGCTTAGAGGTCTTAATGTTGTCTAGGTTCAAGGTAATTAATTTTGTGTATATGCAGATCAAGATCTCTTATGATGAACCTAGTAAGAAATTCTAGACCTAATGATTTATTGATCATTATAGTATCCTAATTTCAAGTTTTTCCTATTTCAACATTTTACTTTGAGAAATCTTACCAATTTCTAACTTATTCTTGCATTTTGTGATGAATAATTATGGTGTGTTGAAATAGGAATCATTCTTTCATTTGTTGATGATTTACCCATGTGGTGGATGTTGTTGATTACCATATGCTAGATATTTTTACCCCTATGGGTGAAAGTAAGTACACGTCATGTATTGGATCTAATATATATAATAGCAATGTACTTTCATTACTTGTTTAAGGTTGTTAAAAATATGTAGTTTCTGATTCTTTTTTCTCCTTATCACATGCCACTGATTTAAAACGAAGACAAACACAACTTAAATAGCAGTTGTCGGGTTTTATTAGATAATTTAACACTTGGTAATCCAACAAATGGTTTTTAGTTTTGTTGTTTCAAACTAAGTTGTTAAACATTTATTATATTTTGTATGTAACTGTATTAGACATTGTTAATGTATTAGACAATTTATATAGCATGTCTATTAAATTAAGTTCTTTATCAGAATAATGTACATGATGTTAAATGAACAATATTTGACATATAAATGATTTGAAGTTGTTCAATAATAGTCATGACAAAAAAAAAGTGTGATTGAATGTCAATAATAGTCACTATTTAATCTATTATGCGTCACTAAAAGTTAATAATAGATATGAAAAACAAAAACGAGTGACTAAAAGTAGTTTATGGTCACAGGTTAATATATTACGTGTCACTAAAAGTCAATAGTAGTCGTGAAAAACGAAAAAACATGTGACTACTAGTAGTTTATGGTCACAATTTAATAAAAGATGTGTCACTAAAACTCAATAATAGTCATGAACAAATGAACAAAATGTGCGACTAAAAGTAGTTTATGATCATGGTTTAATATATTACGTGTCACTAAAAGTCAGCAATAGTCATGGCAAATGAAAAAACATGCGACAAATACTAGCTTATGGTTATGTTTTAATATATTACATGTCACTAAAAGTCATCGATAGTCATGAAAACAAAACAACTTGTAAGGGAAAGTAGCTTATGGTGACGGTTATCAAAACATGATTGAAAAACTACAAAAATTGGTACCCTATGGAGACGGTTTTTACCAATAGTAACGGTTTTTATGGATCATAGTTATCATAATTAAACGTCACCATAACTTACCTTTAATGATGTGACCATTCATTACACATTGAATGAAAAAAAACTCGTCATAAAATGTCTATAGTGATAGGTTTTTTGCATGGCCAAAGACCAGTTTTGTACTAGTGATTCTAGGGCACCAAAGATCACCAAATGAGCACCAAAATGGATTTTATGAGAGTGGTTGAGCTCAAAACTCTTCAATGGAGGCTAGGATTCCATAAGGTTCATTCAAGAGGTGATGGAGGCTGAGAATGATCAAACACTATGGGTAAATGGCATTTAATACCCAAAAACCTTAAATAAAACGTTCAGTCCATGGGTGTAACATCTTGATCCACGTAATTTACATCTTTAACCGTTTTGTAGCGTCCATAAAATTCAAGCCAATTTAAAACTTTTTAAGTCATTCAAAAACCAATAATTATTACAAACATGTTTTCAAAATGGTTTAATGTCAGAGTTTCCTAGAATCAAATCATAAAAACATAAGGAGGTGCACGATCACGCCTTTGCCTTCCTGCGATCATCAGAAGGACCTGAAACAATAATCGATAAATGTAAGCTCAAAGGCTTAGTGAGTTACCCCCAAAATACCAACGCCATACGATCATAATCATATCATATAAACAAACACATCATGCATAATGAGCCATCAGTCTGACTGGACCGCCTCACAGGCCATCAGTCTATCTGGACCGCTCTCCGAGCCATCAGCACGTCTGGACCGCCTCTCAGGGCCTTCAGCCTATCTGGACCGCTCGTCGGGCCTTCGGCCTGACTAGTATGCCCTAACCGGGTCTGCAGTCTATCCGGACCGCCATGGGTATCTTGGCCTATAGCACAAAGCAGAACCTGCCTCAACCCAATTCCCCAAACCAACAAACATGTACACATAAACATCATAGGCTAGCATGCAAGTACAGATAGTCATACAGATCTAACAGATCGCTAATCATGGCAACCATCCTATAACCAGGATACCGATCTAACCGATCAATAACATAGCAACCATCCTATAACCAGGATACCGATCTATAACATAGCAACCATCCTATAACCAGGATACCGATTTAACAGATCTCTAACATAGCAACCATCCTATAAACTAGGATACCGACCTACCAGGTCACTAAGCATATCACCATCCTAACTACCAGGATGTAAATCAATAAGCATATCATGCAATAAACCCGAATATGAATTAGAATATTTAGATGGGCTTTAGGATAAGGCCCATTGGAAAGGCTTAGGCCCGATTTGAAAAATTAGGCCATAGGTGGGCCATAATTGGGCCTTGATGATTATGAGATATTGGACCATTGGAATACCAAGAGTTTGGACTAGAATAAATGGATGGGCCTTAAGGTAAGACCATGTAGAGGTCTGGGCCCAATTTGTAAAACCGGGCCATATGTTGGGCTTTGGCCCATTAATTGACTTTTGGGCCTTAGAGTGTGAGTTGGGCCTTGGACTTGAATCAAGCTAGGTTGGGGGTAAAGTAGTCTTTTACCCCAAGCATGGACTTGTGGTTATGTATTGAAACCCAATTATTAATTGGGTGTCGTTTTGATGTTGACAATTCGGGAATCTGTCAACCAATAGCTGGAGTTTTATTCGCGGGACTTCAGTTGTGGCAGGTGAGTTCTCCTCACTATATCAACAGGGTCTAAGGCACCAATGTCAGAATTTACATCTTTAACATATGCTTGTTCTTGGATGGCCCATCCATAACCCATTCACCAAAGCCCAAAAGAAAGGCCCAACTCAAGGTGTGACATCCCCATTTTCACGGCCAGAAAAGACCGATTTTATTTATGCTTTATAAAAATCAGAGTACTTCTTTTAATAAAAATCTTGCGGAATTTGTTCCCAGAAAAACATGATAAATACGTTATCAAAGAATTTCCGAAGAAAATGTATTTTTATTCATTTTAAAACCTTTGGGATGTCATCGTCAATACAGAAACATAAGCATAAACAGAACTTACATTCATTTACACTAGTGATCTACATCTCTTTTAAATCTCTCAGTGTAAAGTAACTTCACATCGACACCTGTGATACAAATAACTGAGTGGGTCAGGTTGGGAAACCTGGTGAGTACATAGGGTTTTCAACCCACAATAATATAATTATTATGTTTAATCATCAAACAATTAACCCAATTACCCATCCCCATTATCTTCTTTACTCTTAAGGATCTACCCTAAGAATCAACTATTCCTCGTTCATTCATTCCTAAGGATCATCCTAAGGAATCGGCATGAAGTCTATCGTTGCCCCAGTTTACACAACAGGCACTAAGTCTGCATAGTCGTCAGGGTTTAGGCATCAAGTCTGCATGATCACCAAGGTTTAGGCATCAAGTCTGCATGATCACCAAGGTTTAGGCATCAAGTCTGCATGATCACCAGGGTTTAGAGTACACCGGGTGAACACATCGTTCACAACACCTACAGGTTGCGAGCCTGCTAGTGTTCCACTGGACTGTCTAGAATAGTCCGTGGTTGTCATCCATACTCTGCTGAATGACGGGGCCATCATTTGGGAAAAAGGCTTCTCGCATCGTCCACCTCTCACCCTCACCTCATGGTCTAATTCATCCCTCATCTCATCATTCAACTCATATCTCATCTACCCATGTTTTACCCAACACATTTTGTAGATATAAAATACATATACGGTTTAAATCATTTAAAACAGGTATAAAATTGTTCATCCAGCATAGATAGCAAGTATACAGATAATATGCACACACAGCACGTAATTTATATAGAATACTTCATATCTATGTGTAAGCTGAAAGTAACTATGCACTCACTTGTTAAGGTGGTGACTCGGCACTCGGACAACAATTCGTTACTCTTAAAACAATTTCCCTCGACAAAACAACGGGTTTTACAGACAACCGGGCTTCGTTTGGAGCAGCGTTTCCGAAACCGAAAGACCCTTTTTCTCGGAACTCCGGGAGTCTCGGGGCTTCTTTCGGGTGCTAGGGATTCACCTAGACTTTAGGGAGGGTTCAAAACCCTAGAGAGAGAAAGTAGTGTGAGAAGAAATGAAGAAAGGTGTGAAAATTTCGGAAAGGCTCGCATGCTATTTATAGCCTCCAGTAGCCTGGGACTACGCTGCGCGTCCAGCAGTTACGTTGGGCGTAGTCTCGGATAGGGTTGCCAGGCGTGTTCCAGCTGGCTCGCACTCGGACAGGACCCGGATAAGACCGAAGGTACGTGGGGCGTACCGGACCTCGTACGTGGGGCGTAGTGCGAAGCGACGTGGCGTTCATCGGATGCGAGGCTGGCCTTCATCGGACGGCTCAGATTGAGCCACGTCATCTATCTCGCATCAGATTTCGTGATTTTCTACTCCGACATCTAAAAATCATAACTTTTGCATACGAGATCCGTTTTTGACGTTATTTATATCCACGCGAAGGCGGGAACATACTCTACAACTTTCATTTAGATTCCCTCGGCTAATTTTGACTCTATTTTAAAACTTATATTCTTAACAGGCCGAGACACGATTGGTCCATTAAAATTTCATAACTTCTTCATCCGACGTCCGTTTTCGTCTGTCTTTTTACCGATACGCTACTATTAACGAGATGTTCGATTCTCATTTAGGTTGTGTCGGCTAAAAACCGCTCGATCTAATATTCGAATTTCGGGTTGTACACTGCTAAGCCGAAACTTCGAAAAATCTTAACTTCCTCATACGAAGTCAGATTTGGGCGTTCTTTTTATGGACGCTCTCGGTTTAACGTATTCTACGACTTTCGTTTAGATCGCTAAAGCTGAATATCGCTCTATCGTAAATTCACTATTTACGTTTCCCGGTGTCGTGTCGTGTCGGTTCCGTCGCGAACTTCGACGGGTCATAACTTCTTCGTTATAACTCGGATTTCGACGTTCTTTATATGTACAGAACCCTTGAGACATATTCTACAACTTAGTTAAGATTATTTATTCTAAATAATCTTTTGTCGAAAAGTCATTTTCGACCCCTATTATCTCTAGATTGACTAGCCCGGATCTACGGGCGTTACATAAGGCCCAAGTGAAATTTAGGGTTTTCACATGAAATGACGATTAAGGTTAAGTGTTCCTACTTAACCCATTAAAGACTTAATCCATTAAGTCCAATATTGCCTTAGGTTAATTGCAAATGATTATTAATTAATATTTTAAGTCTAGTAAATAATTCCAGTGCGGGTCCCGATAAATCCCCAAAATTAGGGTTTCATGACATTAGGGTTTTCCAAACCCTAATTAGGGTTTCCAACCCAAATACTAGCCAATTAGTCAAATGGTTAGGCGTTTAGGTCAATTAGGGCTTCACTAGGTCCATTAGGGTTAAACAAGTCGGGCACCACCCACTACCACCTCGGGTAGTGGTAGTCAACGGCGGCTCACGGCGGCGGCCATCACCTCGTGGTGGTGGTTATGATTTTTGGCTAAAAAAATATCCAAGCATCCCAAAATAACAATCACAGCCACCCAAGGTGGCGGCAGAATGGCGGCGTGATGTGGCAACCACCACCTCACGGTGGTGACGGGTTGTTTTCTTTGATTATTTCGGCTATACAATACAATTTTACAACAATATCCAAATACACACACATAAAATAACACACACACACACAGCCGCTCTGTCGCGGCAGGCGGTGGTCGGAGGTGCTAGCCACCACCTCACGGTAGTGGTGTTGGCCCTCTTGTGATTTCTGGCCAAGTACCCACACCTACACTCATGTAGCAACAACAAAACACACACAAACACGAGTTGGACACGAAAAACACACCCCATCAGAAATCTCGAGGCGGCAGCATCGACGGTTTGCGATGACAGCCACCACCTCACGGTAGTGGTGAGTTTTCTTGAGTCCCTACCAAGCAACACACGTCCATAAAACACCTAATCGTCGCAAGCTCGACACTGAAATGCACTCCGATCTCAGCCACTCTCGTGGTGGCACAAGGTAGCCAGGAAAGAACACCAGCCGCAACAGCCACCTGGAATGGCGACAATGGCGATCGTGCAACGGCAGAAGAAGATGGAGAGGAGCGATGCACTTCGACCGGTCGTTGGGAGCAACGACGACAGAATGGAAGAAGAAGATGACGCCTGCTCATGGTTCTCGTCGGCAGCTGGACAGCGACGGTGCTGGATGGTGGCTCATGTCGACATCATGGACGTTGGCGGTCGTTTGGAGCTTCGTTTGGTCAGAAAAACATGAGGGAATCGGGTGGCGGCTGGAGAAGAGCACAAGGGTGGTGAAGTTGGCGGCTGAGAATAGTGTATCTAGGGTTAGGGTTTAGTGGCTGGTGCAAGGTGATGGGTTTAATACCCGATCATATCAAACTTTTGTTCAATGTACACCTTTGGTCCCTCCTTCTATTATTCTTTCCAAAACGAATCTGTGATTTACCATTTAAGCCCCGCCTTCTGAAATCCCTTGCAAATCAAGTCCGAAATTTTACCAATCAGCCCCTCCCTCTACAAATTATTTTCAACTGAAGTCCAGAATGTACTCTTTAGCCCCTGCTTCCATAAATTCTTTCATATTAAGTCCAAATGATACCAATAACCCCCTGACTTCTGAAAATCTTTACAAAATAAGTCCCGAAATTACACTTTAACCCCTCTGAATATTCAAATCTTGTCATTTGACTCCCCGAAACCAACACCCCATTAATTATTATTTGATTTTGGTTACAATAATATAAAATAATAATAATAATTACAACTCGGGGTTCCGGGTTTATTATTTAATTACTTTATTTTAAACGGGATGTTACACTTTTGTATGAGAATTGTTTTCAAAGTTGTTCCATTTAGCCTTTAAATGAAACGCATGGTTTTATCAGGTACGTTGAGCTATTTGATGATCGCTATGATGCACTGATTGAGGCTGTTCCTGCTGCAGCTACCGCGGTTGTTGCTGCTGCGGGATTCAAGGGGAGAGATCATTCTAGTATCGGGACTTCGACAACACGAAGCCTCTGGAATTTGATGGGGTCAAGGACTCGATTGTGGCGATGAGGTGGTTGTCTGGTGTCGAGGGTTGTTTCTTAACATGTTCTTGCCCTGATAACCAGAAGGTCAAGTGCGCCCTGAACTTTCTCCGGTTAGGGGCAAAGGATTAGTGGATATTGGTGACCGGTTCTTATACTGCTGAGCAGAGGGCTGCTGTTACTCTGGAGCAGTTTTCGGAGATGTTCCGCACGAGAAATGTTCCCCTGGTGGAGAGGGAGAGATTGGCACAGGAGTACCTGGATCTGAGATAGACGACCAAGACGGTAACGGAGATCACCAAGATGTTCACAGAGAGTGATCTTTTCTGCCCTGAGTTTGCTGCTTTGGAGCAGGCTCAGGTGACTCGGTACTTGAGCATGCTCAAGACGGATATTCGGTAGTTCGTGTCCACCCAGTGTTACGGTACCCTCTCCGAGCTTCAGGATGTCGCGAGGAGGCAAAAGATCGAAATGGAGATCTGGAAGAGGGAGCAGCAACAAGCTCCCATTCAGTCACAGCCGGTAGAGAAGTCGTTCAGGCCCTCTGATTCGCGATCTGGGGGACAGAGGGGCCATACTTGTGGGAAGTGCGACAAGGTTCATGAGGGTGCTTGTCGATCTTCTTCTGGGTGCCGTAAATGTGGAAGGGTGTCACACCCCCGAACCAGACGGCGGAAACGTCTGTGGGCTCGTGTGACTTAAATTGAAATATCATCACAATGAATATACATAAAACATAACATAAACATCACCATGCATTAATACATTACAACCGTCATTGTTCACATCCAGTACATTTTTTACATTACATAATCCCAAAAATAAATTGTTTCTCAAATGACATCACACAAAAGACATTCAAACACATGCTTGATAATTCTTCATTCTAACGGTTACCTGAGAATACAATTTATTTTGAAAATGGTCAACATATATAATGTTGGTGAGTTCATAAACAGGTTTGATATGAAAATGTTTTGTATTGCTTGTAAAACCCAGAAAATCCGATATTTTCTGAAACAGAAATTGTTTACGAAAAAGATGTGATAATCCATAAGTATACGTGTGAATGATTTCAAAACATGCAAAGGTGAAATGGTTTTCATAATAGTTTCTTGTATTATAGTTGTTGTAAGTAAAAGTGAATAATGTTGTTCCCCAGGAAAACCCGATGTTTTCCGATATAAATAGTATGATAGTTTTGTATTATTGTATCGTCATAGCACATGAACATGATTTCCCAATGATTACTTAGATGGTAATGGATCTCTATGTGAGTCGTTATAACCATGCATAATAATGACCAATTCGCCTGTCTTGGCATTCTAGTGAATGCCGGTATTGAATTAAGATTTTGTCACCCTAGACTGGCCGAGTCTAACTGTAGCGAACAGCTTAGGTGTGGCGGAGTCACCCCCGTATAGATCTATACACAAACTCTCGCTTTCCCTCCGGGAGACTTTGATTATAACTACAGACTACGACCGACACTTATTGGTGTCGCCCGTTATTTCTCACTAATCCAAAAGAAATTGTATAACATTGTTCCACGGCCCGATTTATGTTTACTTGAATAAAGGTAAGCCTAACAGACGAAGAGAAGAGGACTACGGAGGCCCACTAACTTTGTATGTTATTACAGGCTGTCGAGTATGCTACGGACACGTTATAGCCCATTAAGCATATTATAAATGTTTAAGGTCTTATTAGCAATACGAGTGGATTAAGGTCCAATGGTATGTTAAAGCTAATAAAGGCCCACTAGGTATGTAATTGGGTCACCGGAAGCCCAATAAACATGTGTGATTATATTGGGCCCAATAATCAGGATATTGGGCCATAAAGGCCCAATAGCACGAATAGAAGATATTTGAGCCCAACCATTGAATCATTTATAATTTATTGATATTAAGTTCGTAATGTAGCTGTTTGTTGTAAGTGAGATGTTTATTCGAAGTGTTAAAATGTTTTGACGTTTGATTTATAACGAAACTTGGTTATATATATATATATATATATATATATATATATATATATATATATATATATATATATATATATATATATATTATTTATTTAAAACCATGCGTTATAAACTTAATATTTTTAGCCCAATAATTTAATGTTTGACCATTTCAGCCCCTTAATCTATAAAAATGGCACTTTTAGTCCCCTTTTATGAAAAATGACATTTTTGGTCCTTAAACCGTTTTTCTTGACATTTTAGACCCAAACTTTATTTAAATAATAATTTCAGCCCAAAAATATTGTATTGGTCATTTCTAGCCCTTACTTGTAAAAAGTTTACACTTTTGGCTCAAATTCCGTAAGTTTTACAATTTTGACCCCAAAATCAAAAACTTTGCAATTTTAGTCCAATTTTTTTTTGCATCAAAGTCATTTTCAGCCCCTAAAAATAGTTTATTCATGTTTTAGACTCTTCGTTTGTTAAGTTTTCCAATTCAGCCCCTCAACATTTCATTTTTTTCGCAACTTTGGGCCCAAAAACTCGTGAGGCCCAAATTAAAGCCCAATAAGCTAACATTTATGTTTTTGACCCCTAGAAAAGTGTTATTTTCATAAAAGTTAGGTTTCTATGTAAATAATACCATTTTGTCCTTATAAAACCGAAAGTTACATATTTTACCCAAACTTTGATTATTTTTACAAAAATGACACTTAAAAGGTCTTTGACTTTGTTTTCACTTCTTAAGCCTAAAGATCCTTAGATCTTTGAAGTAAATTATTTATTATGTACTTTGTTTATGTATTCTTCACACTTTAGCCATAGATTTCAAGATTTAGCAAATAACATCATATTTTCACAACATAAACCAAAGAAATCACATATAACAAGCATACACACATAGATCAACACATAGTACTTGTATTCTTCCCCAAAAACAAGTAAAAACCGAAAAAAGGGGGTATGAACTCACCTTGCTTTGTTACTCACGGTTTTGAAGAAGAAATGGAAGGGGTTGAGGTGATTATCGGCCTTAGCAAGCTTTTTGAGAAATCTTTGGGCTTAGATGGGTTCTAAGAAGCATGATCATGAATTTGAATGAATTAAGAGAAGATTTTTGATAAGATATAGAAGTTTATCCATGGATCTAAGTAAAAACTTACCAAGGATTTGTGATATGAGTGAAGAACCTTCTTGGAATGATTGCAAATCTCGAAATTTTGATGGAAGAATGAAGGTGTTCTTGAGAGGATTTGGAAGTATTTGGAAGTGAATTAAGTGTGTGTGTGTGTTGATGCTCTCGGCCGAGAATAGAAGAAGGAGAAGAGAGAGAGAGGGTGAGGTAACATTGCATGGATGTCCACAATGCAATAAGGAGGTGGCATGCTCACAATTTTTCTCCTTAATCCATTTTCTATTAATTCTTCTTCTAATCTTTTCTTTCTTTTTAAATGGGTCGAGATTTGCATTGAGAAGGGAAGAGGATTCATTTTGGCCCAATTCTTGATCCTTACTTGAAATCATGAGGTCCATAAAAGAGTTTTCGGCCCATTGGGCCCTTAGGGTGGTTTACGGCCCAATTAGCATAAAAGATTAGGTTTGTGACCCATTAGGGCTAATTAGATTAGTTATGGCCCAACAAGGTTAATTAGGCTAGTTATGGCCCAATAAGGCTTATTGGAGTAGTTTACTTCCATTTTAGGCCCAATATGGCCCAAAATATCCATTCTTATGAAGGTGGGTTGAATTAGAGCCCAATTAAGAGTTCTAAGCCCAAACTAGTCAAATTGGAGACTTATTGGTCCATTAGGCCCAATAAGGAAATCCTAGTCCATAATGGACTTAAACCGGGATTTTGTTTTAGGGTTTCCAATCTTTTGTTGACTATTTGAAGTGTTTGCATAGAGTGATTGATGGAACTTTGGTGTTATAGAATAAACATCATGCATACTTTCAAGTTTTAGTCACAAATGTTATCATTGTTACTGTTTACAAAAGCATTAGAATTCCTAGTTGTGACATCATCCCCCCGTTAGAAGGAATTTCGTCCCGAAATTCTTTTTGAAGCTAGATTTGAGAATGCAAGAATAGGTGAGGATACTTTTGCTTCATCTGGTCTTCGCGTTCCCATGTGAATTCCGGTCCACGCTTTGCGTTCCACCGAACTTTCACAATCGGAATGCGACTTTGCTTAGTACGCTTCACTTCCCTGTCCATGATTTCAACTGGTTCCTCGATGAACAGGAGATTCTCGTTGATTTCGATTTCTTCCAATGGGATGACAAGAGTTTCGTTGGATAAGCACTTCTTCAAATTGGAAACATGGAACACGGGGTGTACACTGCTGAGCTCACCAGGTAGCTACAACCTATAGGCCACTGGACCGATTCGGGCAAGAATCTCGAATGGCCCAATGTACCGTGGGTTTAGTTTTCCCCGTTTTCCGAAACGAATCACCCCTTTCCAGGGTGAGACCTTTAGCAACACCCGATCCCCGACTTGAAATTCCAAGGGCGTTCATCGTTTATCAGCATAACTCTTCTGTCGGTCTCGTGATGCTTGTAGTCGAGCTCTGATTTGAACTATCTTCTCTGTCGTCTCACGTATGATTTTCGGTCCTGTTAATGCATCGTTTGGTGTCTGTCCTCATTGCTAGCTGAGTGTCACCTACCTCAGCCCAACATAACGGTGATCTACATTTACGCCCATATAATGCTTCAAAAGGAGCAACTTTGATGCTTATGTGATAACTGTTGTTGTATGAAAACTCAATTAAAGGTAAGTGGGTATCCCACGACCTTCTGAAGTCTATCACACATGCTCGAAGCATATCCTCAATCGTTTGAATGGTTCGCTCACTTTGACCATCCGTTTGTGGGTGGTAAGCAGTGCTCATATAGAGTTGTGTTCCCATAGCCTTTTGAAGTGTTTGCCAAAAGCGTGAAGTGAACCTACTATCCCGATCTGAGATAATAGATATTGGCACTCCATGGAGTCTCACAATTTCCTTGATGTAGATTCTTGTCAGTCGCTCCATCTTGTATGTCTCCTTTATTGGCAGGAAATGGGCGGATTTTGTCAACCTATCAACTATTACCCATATGGCATCCATTCCATCAGTTGTCTTGGGTAATTTGGTCACAAAGTCCATGGTAATCCTTTCCCATTTCCACTCGGGTATTACCGGCTGTTGTAATAGTCCCGAGGGCTTTTGATACTCTGCCTTCACTTTAGCACAAGTGAGGCACTTGCTAACGTAAGTGGCAATCTTTGCCTTCATGTTAGGCCACCAATAATATTGCTTGATATCCAGGTACATCTTATCTGAACTCGGATGGATGGAGTATCGTGTCTTATGAGCCTCATTCATGACTACCTCTCTGAATCCCCCAAGTTTAGGGACCCAAATTTGGTTCATGAAATAATATGTTCCTTCCTCCTTGACTTCGAAGTTCTTTTCCATTCCACGTAACGCTTCGCTAGTTATGTTTTCTGTCTTCATGGCATCAGACTGGGCTTCTTTGATTTGCGAGAACAGGTGGGATTGAATGGTTATTGAAAGAGTTTTCACACGATGATTTGAGTATTCTTTCCGACTCAAGGCATCAGCTACCACGTTAGCCTTGCCTGGGTGGTACTTGATTTCGCACTCATAATCATTTAGCAGCTCAACCCATCTTCGCTGCCTCATGTTTAACTCCTTTTGATTTAAAATGTATTGGAGGCTCTTGTGGTCAGTGAAAATGGTGCACTTCGTACCATAAATGTAGTGCCTCCAAATCTTCAAAGCAAAGACCACAGCTCCCAATTCGAGATCATGGGTGGTATAATTCACCTCATGTGTCTTTAGTTGCCGGGATGCATAAGTTATCACCTTCCCACGTTGCATGAGTACACAGCCTAAACCCTGATTCGAAGCATCGCAGTAAACTACGAAGTCCTCAGTTCCCTCTGGTAATGATAGTACTGACGCACTACAGAGAGCTCGTTTCAGAGTTCGGAAGGCAACCTCCTGCTTTTCTGTCCATTCAAATGGTACGCCTTTTTGTGTAAGCATGGTAAGTGGCTTGGCTGTTCTGGAGAAGTTCTGAATGAATCTTCTGTAATAGCCTGCGAGACCCAGGAATTGACGAATTTATGTGGGTGTCGTTGGGACTGCCCATCCTTCAATGGATTTGATCTTAGAAGGGTCTACATGTATCCCTTCTTGGCTGACAACATGCCCTAAAAAGTTTACGCTACAGACCCAGAACTCACACTTAGATAGTTTTGCGTACAACTTTTCAGCTCGCAGGGTTTTCAGGATTTGTCGGAGATGTCGACTATGTTCCTCTTCGCTTCGAGAATAGACCAGGATATCGTCGATGAAAACGATTACAAAGTTGTCAAGGAATGGTCGGCAAACGCGATTCATCAGGTCCATAAATGCGGCAGGGGCATTCGTTAGACCGAAGGGCATTACAACAAATTCATAATGTCCATAGCGAGTTTGGAAAGAGGTCTTGGGTATATCCTCTTCCCAGACCTTGAGTTGGTGGTAGCCGGATCGCAGATCTATCTTAGAGAAGTAATTTTGCTCCCTGAAGCTGGTCGAATAGATCGTCGATTCGTGGAAGTGGGTAGCGATTATTGATAGTGAGCTTATTCAGTTCTCTATAATCGATACACATCCTAAAGGATCCGTCCTTCTTATTAACAAAAAGGACTGGAGCTCCCCAGGGTGAGAAGTTAGGTCGGATGAATCCTTTGCTCAAGAGTTCGCTGAGTTGGCTTGACAGTTCTTGCATCTCCGCAGGAGCCAACCTATTGGGTGATTTGGCGATGGGTGTAGCTCCTGGCACAAGGTCGATTTGGAGCTCAACTTGTCTTTCTGGGGGTATCCCCGGAAGATCTTCAGGAAAGATGTCAGGGAAATCGCAAGCCACTGGGATGTCTCGAATATTGATCTCTTCCTTGGATTTATCCACAATGTGAGCCAGAAACGCAAAGTCCTTCTTTTGTAGACACTTCTGTGCCTTAATACATGAGATAAGACGAAGGTTCGTACTGGCTTTGTCTCCGTATATAATTAGGGTTTTGTGGTTAGGGAGATGAAGGCGAACGGCCTTCTCGCGACACATAATTTCGGCATGATGGGGGCTCAATCAATCAATGCCGATAATCACATCAAAACTCCTAATAGTTACAGGCATCAAGTTTATTTGAAATGTGTGGTGATTTAAGGTTAGGGAACATCCTACGTAGATTTCCCCAGTTGATTCTGTTTTCCCATTAGCCATTTCCATCGTAAAGGTTTCATTAAGCTTCTGGGGTTCTTGTTTTAGCAAATGTTTGAACTTATTACTCACAAAACTCTGTTCTGCCCCGGTATCAAAAAGGATGCATGCATATGAGTTGTTAAGGAGAAACGTACCAGTGACAATAGCGGGATCCTGAACCGCTTCTCCTTGACCCATGGTCAGCACTCTCCCTGCTCCTCCATTCCCTTGGTTGTTGACATTGGGGCAGTTTCGACGGAAATGCACAGTCCTTCCACATCCATAAAAGGTGTGGCTAGCCCCAGCGTTGTTGCCGTTGTTGTTGTTGGTGTTGTTGTTGTTGTTGTGGTTGTTGTTGTTGTTTCCTTGTTGCTGGTTCTGGGGAGGATAGGTCCTACAGTATTTTGCCTTGTGACCCTTTCGGTTGCAACTGGTACATTGCATCTCCCTACATTCACCATTGTGATGGAGATTGCACTTGTTGCACTTTGGGAGATTTCCGGAATACTGTTTGGGGGCACTTGGGGTGGATGAGGCTGGAGCATGTGGTGTGGAGGGAACTTGGGTGGTTGCAGCATGAACTGTTATTGTTTGTTGTTTCTTTGACGACTCTGAGCCTTGTCGTCCCTTCCTCTTGTTATTCTTTCCTTTCTTGTTATCACTCTCCTTCTTGCTTTCAGTTTTCCCTGCTTTCTCGCCCTTCTTATTGTTGTGGTCGTACAACTTTTTGGCCAGCCTCTTGGCACTGTCGAAGGTTTCAGGATTTGCGGCTATCACGTTTCCTTGAATTAGGGGAGTTAATCCCCAAATGAATCGTTCGATTTTCTTCCCTTCTGATGTAATCATGCCAGGGCACAACAGAGACAGTTCGCTAAACCTTGATATGTAGGCATCGATGTCGGAGTTTCGGACAGTGAGATTCCATAACTCTTGCTCTATTTTCTGAACCTCGCCACGCGGGCAGTATTCATCCATCAGCATTTTCTTCAATTCCGTCCATGGCATCGCATTAGCCGCCGGAAGAGTCATAGCCTCCACATGTCCATTCCACCAGGTGAGAGCTTGATCAACAAATGTACATGCTGCAAACTTCACCTTGACTTCTTCAGGGCATCCGCATATCTCGAACACCGATTCCACCTTTTCAATCCATCTCTTCAGGGTTATCATTCCCCCTGTGCCATTAAAGGTCTGTGGTTTGGCGTTGGTGAAATCTTTGTAAGAGCATGTCTTGGTAGGTCCTTGGTTCATCCCGTTGTTTGAACTTCCGGCCCCCTGCCCGTTGCCTCCACCATTGTTCCCATTGTGGATCTGCGCCAGTGTTGCTGTGACTGCAGCAGATATAGCTGCTTGAAATGCAACTGATTTGATTTCTGGTGGTCTCTGTGGTTGATTGTTTCCACGGTTTGGTCTTTGCGACATCTTGCTGTTACGGAACAGAAAGATGTTGAGTACGTATTGTATTTAAGTTGGGAATTTCGTGAATCGATTGAGCATCAAAGTGATTCCATATATTTACACCAAACAATAAAAATGTAAAACACATAGCAGATAACAACATCACGATAAAACACATAATATTTTCCACTAATAATATCCGTACTTTGATACATGAAATTTGCCCGAAAGAGCATACATAAGGGTACAAAGTTCGGCAGCATAACGACTCTATGAGTAGTGTAATCACTTAAACATGGAGTCGGTAGTACATAACATGGTAAGCATAAGAGAATGTAGCACTAGTAGGGGGGTCTACTGATCCGGAGTGCTCCGAATATTCAAATCTTGTCATTTGACTCCCCGAAACCAACACCCCACTAATTATTATTTGATTTTGGTTACAATAATATAAAATAATAATAATAATTACAACTTGGGGTTCCGGGTTTATTATTTAATTACTTTATTTTAAACGGGATGTTACACTTTTGTATGAGAATTGTTTTCAAAGTTGTTCCATTTAGCCTTTAAATGAAACGCATGGTTTTATCATGTACGTTGAGCTATTTGATGATCGCTATGATGCACTGATTGAGGTTGTTCCTGCTGCAGCTACCGCGGTTGTTGCTGCTGCGGGATTCAAGGGGAGAGATCATTCTAGTATCGGGACTTCGACAACACGAAGCCTCTGGAATTTGATGGGGTCAAGGACTCGATTGTGGCGATGAGGTGGTTGTCTGGTGTCGAGGGTTGTTTCTTAACATGTTCTTGCCCTGATAACCAGAAGGTCAAGTGCGCCCTGAACTTTCTCCGGTTAGGGGCAAAGGATTAGTGGATATTGGTGACCGGTTCTTATACTGCTGAGCAGAGGGCTGCTGTTACTCTGGAGCAGTTTTCGGAGATGTTCCGTACGAGAAATGTTCCCCTGGTGGAGAGGGAGAGATTGGCACAGGAGTACCTGGATCTGAGATAGACGACTAAGACGGTAACGGAGATCACCAAGATGTTCACAGAGAGTGATCTTTTCTGCCCTGAGTTTGCTGCTTTGGAGCAGGCTCAGGTGACTCGGTACTTGAGCATGCTCAAGATGGATATTCGGTACTTCGTGTCCACCCAGTGTTACGGTACCCTCTCCGAGCTTCAGGATGTCGCGAGGGGGCAAAAGATCGAAATGGAGATCTGGAAGAGGGAGCAGCAACAAGCTCCCATTCAGTCACAGCCGGTAGAGAAGTCGTTCAGGCCCTCTGATTCGCGATCTGGGGGACAGAGGGGCCATACTTGTGGGAAGTGCGACAAGGTTCATGAGGGTGCTTGTCGATCTTCTTTTGGGTGCCGTAAATGTGGAAGGGTGTCACACCCCCGAACCAGACGGCGGAAACGTCCGAGGGCTCGTGTGACTTAAATTGAAATATCATGACAATGAATATACATGAAACATAACATAAACATCACCATGCATTAATACATTACAACCGCCAATGTTCACATCCAGTACATTGTTTACATTACATAATCCCAAAAATAAATTTTTTATCAAATGACATCACACAAAAGACATTCAGACACATGCTTGATAATTCTTCATTCTAACGGTTACCTGAGAATACAAGTTATTTTGAAAACGGTCAACATATATAATGTTGGTGAGTTCATAAGCAGGTTTGATATGAAAATGTTTTGTATTGCTTGTAAAACACAGAAAATCCGATATTTTCTGAAACAGAAATTGTTTACGAAAAAGGTGTGATGATCCATATGTATACGTGTGAATGATCTCAAAACATGCAAAGGTGAAATGTTTTTCATAATAGTTTCTTGTATCATAGTTGTTGTAAGTAAAAGTGAATAATGTTGTTCCCCCGGAAAACCCGATGTTTTCCGATATAAATAGTATGATAGTTTTGTATTATTGTATCGTCATAGCACATGAACATGATTTCCCAATGATTACTTAGATGGTAATGGATCTCTATGTGAGTCGTTATAACCATGCATAATAATAACGAATTCGCCTGTCTTGGCATTCTAGTGAATGCCGGTATTGAATTAAGATTTTGTCATCCTAGACTAGCCGAGTCTAACTGTATCGAACAGCTTAGGTGTGGGGGAGTCACCCCCGTATAGATCTATACACAAACTCTCGCTTTCCCTCCAGGAGACTTTGATTATAACTACAAACTACGACCGACACTTATTGGTGTCGCCCGTTATTTCTCACTAATCCAAAATAAATTGTATAACATTGTTCCACGTCCCGACTTATGTTTACTTGAATAAAGGTAAGCCTAACAGACGAAGAGAAGGGGACTACGGAGGCCCACTAACTTTGTATGTTATTACAGGCTGTCGAGTATGCTACGGACACGTTATAGCCCATTAAGCATATTATAAAGGTTTAAGGTCTTATTAGCAATACGAGTGGACCATTAAGGTCCAATAGTATGTTAAAGCTAATAAAGGCCCACTAGGTATGTAATTGGGTCACCGGAAGCCCAATAAACATGTGTGATTATATTGGGCCCAATAATCATGATATTGGGCCATAAAGGCCCAATAGCACGAATAGAAGATATTTGAGCCCAACCATTGAATCATTTATAATTTATTGATCTTAAGTTCGTAATGTAGCTGTTTGTTGTAAGTGAGATGTTTATTCGAAGTGTTAAAATGTTTTGACGTTTGATTTATCACGAAGCTTGGTTATACGTGTATATATATATATATATATATATATATATATATATATATATATATTTAAAACCATGCGTTATAAACTTAATATTTTTAGCCCAATAATTTAATATTTGTCTACTTGGCCCAAAAACATTTAGTTTGACCATTTCAGCCCCTTATTCTATAAAAATGGCACTTTTAGTCCCCTTTTATGAAAATTGACATTTTTGTTCCTTAAACCGTTTTTCTTGACATTTTAGACCAAAACTTTATTTAAATACTAATTTCAGCCCAAAAATATTGTATTTGTCATTTCCAGCCCTTACTTGTAAAAATTTTACACTTTTGGCTCAAATTCCCTAAGTTTTACAATTTTGACCCCAAAATCAAAAACTTTGCATTTTTAGTCCAATTTTTTTTTGCATCAAAGTCATTTTCAGCCCCTAAAAATAGTTTATACATGTTTTAGACTCTTCGTTTGTTAAGTTTTCCAATTCAGCCCCTCAACATTTCATTTTTTTCGCAACTTTGGGCCCAAAAACTCGTGAGGCCCAAATTAAAGCCCAATAAGCTAAAATTTATGTTTTTGACCCCTAGAAAAGTGTTATTTTCTTAAAAGTTAGGTTTCTATGTAAATAATACCATTTTGTCCTTATAAAACCGAAAATTACATATTTTACCCAAACTTTGATTATTTTTGCAAAAATGACACTTAAAAGGTCTTTGACTTTGTTTTCACTTCTTAAGCCTAAAGATCCTTAGATCTTTGAAGTAAATTGTTTATTATGTACTTTGTTTATGTAGTCTTCACACTTTAGCCATAGATTTCAAGATTTAGCAAATAACATCATATTTTCACAACATAAACCAAAGAAATCACATATAACAAGCATACACATATAGATCAACACATAGTACTTGTATTCTCCCCCAAAAACAAGTAAAAACCGAAAACAAGGGGGTATGAACTCACCTTGCTTTGTTGCTCACGGTTTTGAAGAAGAAATGGAAGGGGTTGAGGTGATTCTCGGCCTTAGCAAGCTTTTTGAAAAATCTTTGGGCTTAGATGGGTTCTAAGAAGCATGATCATGAATTTGAATGAATTAAGAGAAGATTTTTTATAATATATAGAAGTTTATCCATGGATCTAAGTAAAAACTTACCAATGATTTGTGATATGAGTGAAGAACCTTCTTGGAATGCTTGCAAATCTCGAAATTTTGATGGAAGAATGAAGGTGTTCTTGAGAGGATTTGGAAGTATTTGGAAGTGAATTAAGTGTGTGTGTGTGTGTGTGTTAATGCTCTCGGCCGAGAGTAGAAGAAGGAGAAGAGAGAGAGGGTGAGGTGACATTGCATGGATGTCCACCATGCAATAAGGAGGTGGCATGCTCACAATTTTTCTCCTTAATCCATTTTCTCTTAATTCTTCTTCTAATCTTTTCTTTCTTTTTAAATGGGCCGAGATTTGCATTGAGAAGGGAAGAGGATTCATTTTGGCCCAATTCTTGATCCTTACTTGAAATCATGAGGTCCATAAAGGAGTTTTCGGCCCATTGGGCCCTTAGGGTGGTTTACGGCCCAATTAGCATAAAAGATTAGGTTTGTGGCCCATTAAGGCTAATTAGATTAGTTATGGCCCAACAAGGTTAATTAGGCTAGTTATGGCCCAATAAGGCTTATTGGAGTAGTTTACTTCCATTTTAGGCCCAATATGGCCCAAAATGTCCATTCTTATGAAGGTGGGTTGAATTAGATCCCAATTAAGAGTTCTAAGCCCAAACTAGTCAAATTGGAGACTTATTGGTCCATTAGGCCCAATAAGGAAATCCTAGTCCATAATGGACTTAAACCAGGATTTTTTTTAGGGTTTCCAATCTTTTGTTGACTATTTGAAGTGTTTGCATAGAGTGATTGATGGAACTTTGGTGTTATTGAATAAACGTCATGCATACTTTCAAGTTTTAGTCACAAATGTTATCATTGTTAATGTTTACAAAAGCATTAGAATTCCTAGTTGTGACAAAGGGAGGGCCATATTGCTAGGGATTATCGTCAGCAGACCCCGCTGGCGAGCACCAGGATTTGTTATCACTGTGAGCAGGTTGGCGATGTGAAGGTCAGTTGTCCATTGCTTGATGTGTGACCGACGCAGGCTCCAACACCAGCTAATTTAAGGATCACGGATGGACGCCAGGGCAGGGCAGAATCCCCAAGTGCTCAAGGTCGTGCTTTCCAGCTCATAGCGGAGGAGGCCAGGGCGGCGCCAAACGTCGTTACTGCTATGTTTTCATTTATTATTCTATCAGTTATTTTATGGTATGCTTATGTTTATGATTCTGCTAGGTACCTTCTTAGTGAACTCCCTGCCTACTCTTTTGCTTTTTGACTCGGGTGCGAGTCGGTCTTTTGTGTCTCAGTCTTTCAGTATGAGTTTTAATATGACTCTTGGAGAGTTGGAGTGTCCGTTGCGGGTTTCTATCGCCAACGAACACAAGATTTCTGCATCGAGCATTTATCGGGGTTGTGTTATGGAGATTTTTGAATTGTCTTACCTGATTGATATGATCCTTATCCCCATGGGGTATGTATGTGTGATGGTAGGGAGGTTTGGTGCGGTGATTGATTGCAAGGGTTAGCGAGTGGTAGTTCGAACCCCAAGTGGGGGAGAATTGATTATTGATGGAGAGGGTACCAGGATTGGATCAGCTTTTTGTTCTGTAGCCACGGCACGCCAGTATCTTCAGCATTGGTGTATGGGTTATTTTGCGTATGTGGTTGACACTCAGGTCGGGAAGGAGGTTTCGGTTTCAGATGTGCCGGTAGTCAGGGAGTTTCCAGATGTGTTCTCGGAGGAATTGCCTGGTGTGCCTCCTGAGAGGCCGGTTAAGTTCAAGATTGATTTAGTCCCCAGTGCGGCCCTAGTTGCCAAGGCATCGTACCAATTAGGTGAAGGGTTTTGAGCATTCTAACACTCCTATGGTGTACATCCAACCCTAAATACCTTGGATCTATGTTTTCTCTATTATACATTGTCACACCCCCAAACCAAGGATGGCGGAAACGTCCGGGGGTGGAGGACTTCATGTATAGTATCACAACAACGAATATAATAGTGCTCAAAGTAAATACAACCATCATAAATATAATTGAAAAATTACACCATGGAATAAGTTTACATGTTTCAAAATCAATTACATTATGATGACAAAATGAAACGTTTAACGATTTATCGTCCCATCCTCAAAATGCTGTTGGTTTTCCTGTTTCACTGATTTCCTGAGAATACAAGTAGTTTTGAAAAAGTGTCAACAATTAAGTTGGCGAGTTCATAAGAGTTTGTTTGAGAAAGAAACCGTTTTCCTTGTAAAAGCGACAAAGCATGTTTCCAGAAAATCCAATATTTTCTTTATTAAGTGAAATGAATGCTTCTATGTTATGCGATAATGAACCCTAGAAAGGCCCATAGATTTCCTTCTATAATCGCCCAGTGTATATAAGTTATATAAAATTTAAGTTAAATAAACCGTCGAATATAATGGGTCTGCCCTAGGTCCACAACCAAACAAGGAACAGGAAGTAAGGCGGGCCCATCAATTCTAAGTCGATTATGACTAGATTCTTATATAACTCTAGCATATACACTTAGCAATTATAGCTGAAGTCTAACAATTCTAGATGAAATATAGTTTTAACAGAGATATGATTCCAAAGAAAATCCTATATTTTCCTTATAAAGTTATGTGGTCCTAAATCCTAGGACCGGAAATAAACAAGTATTTTCCATACTTAAAGATATAAAAGTGGTTCTAAATCGGCATAAAACCCTTTTTTAAGTTAGGTAGTCCTAAATCCCAGGACTGAAAATGAACAAGTATTTTCCCATACTTAAAGTAATTTTTGCAAGTTTAAATCGACATAGACTCGTTTAGTTTTAGAAGTAAAACCCTTTTTTTTTCAAAGTAGAATTTTCCATGTAAACTTGAATGATTGTTAACTACCTATGTGAGTCGCTATAACCATACTATGACGAGAAATAACCTGCACAACGTTTTTCAGACGTTAAGATACTATGACTCTTGTCACCCGTAGACCTACAGGTCCCACTGTAGCTAACAGCAAGGTGTGGGGTGTCAAACCCAATATAGATCTATACACAATTATCACGCTCTCCCTACAAGAGACTCTAGTTATAACTTACATGAATTGGGATCCCGTACTCGAACGTACGGGGAGAGAATTGCCTCACATCCTAAGTTAACTAGTTTACACACAGTTTGATATTAAAACCTCTTCCATGAAGGAAGTAAAATCACCTTTTCTGAATAAATTAGTGATATGAAATCCTTAAACTATTACTATTATATTTTATTACGTAAAGATATGAAAAACCCATTTGTTTTGAGCGTAAAACCTTTTTCATGTAGTAAAAATCCATAAACTATGCTTATTGAAGTTTATTATAAGTATTCGAAATGAATGAGTAAACCTTATCATGAATGACTAAATTTCAGTTTATGATGATAAACTAACAAGAAAATACATTCAATATTTAGAACTTATTTTTATACACTTTGCTCAACATAATACAAAGTGTTATGAAAGTTATAAGCTGTTAACTAGTTTTTAACCGTTCTGCACTGTTTTATAAAAATCATAGAAAAATCATACGAAGTCGAAAACTGAATCCGTAAATTCTGAGAGTTCATAAAATGTGTCTAGTTTGTTCATAATTTTTATTATGATTTTTGGAAGTCTTTAACGTGTGTTAAAATGTTCATATTCACAGACTGGTCCGAATTCGTTTTTGAAATGATATGCAGTTTTGTAAAAATCACCATAAATCGTAAAACAATCGTATGGTGATGTGCAAGTAGTCATTTTAAAGGTATGAACCTGAACTATTTGCACCTAATACAGTTTTGAAAACTAAAATGTTTAAGTTGACCAAAACAGTCCGTGAATGGAGTTGAACTTTTCTGATGAAGGCTGTTAAATGAGTTTAGTTGAGTTCTTGGTGTTTTAACTTGTATTCCCCCCCTTAAAACTTAAGAAAAACATGAAACGATAGGGGTATGAACTCACCTTGAGTGATTTCAGTAGATGGATGATGGAGAAAAGAAGTGCTCAACTCAAGAACACTTGGGAGGTGCTTGAAGATTTGAAGATCTAACACAAATATGACGATATTTGTGTAAGCAATCTATGATTTGGATGAAAGATAGTAGAATATCTAAGTGTGGGAGGAAGACACTTACCAAATGTGGAGGAAAAACCCAAGACCAGCCTTTGAATCTCGAATTTTTAGAGAGAGAAAGTGGAAGAGAGGTGTTTGTTCTTCTTAAGAAAGAGTGTATAAAGTGGGAGGAGAGGGGAGGATATCTCCAGCTTTTGTTCAACATTATGGCTGAAAAAGAGTGGGAAAAGGACAATGATTGACTAGGTATGGGTGAATAGTGACTAGGGGTTGTACTATGAAGGTATGGGGAGGTTGCTTGTGTCCTTGTTTAAAGGATAAGTCAACACTCCACCCATAAATCTTACCTACTAGATTTTATTCTTAGGCAAGGATTTTCCTCAAAATATACTTAAAATATGAATATTTGGGGTTTATTATGTTAAAATACGAGTTTGGGTGAAAATCCCGCGTTAAAATCTCGAAAAACGGGCTTAATACGTGAAAATGGTCAAAAACCGGGAAGAATAGGCGAAAATCCGAAGTTCAGGCCGAGAATGCGAAGGCTCGGCTCCTTAGGAGCTTAGAACTGAAAGTAGGTTGGAGCCGAGAGGAGGGTTCGGTCGCTGTAGAGGAACCGAGAGAAGGGGAAGAGGAACCGAAGGTGCGAAGAGAAGGAACAGAAGGCGAGGCTCGGTCTCGGTGGCTATCTGCGAGGTTCGGTCCAGGCTCGCATCTCGGAACCGAAGGTCAAGTCCTCGGACCGAAGGTCAGGTCTTCGGACCGAAGGTGAGAAGGGTAGAGCCGAAAGTCAGGTCTCGGTTCTGATTAGTCAGGGGACCGAAATAGACCGACCGCTCGGTCCATTTCGGTTGAGAGGGTTTCGGTTCTCAGGAGGTTCGGCTCTAAGAGGTTCGGCTCCTAAGAGGTTCGGCTCCTAAGAGGAGTTTCAGTTCCTAAGAGGAGTTTCGGCTCCTTCAGGCTATTTTTCGCGTAGACTTCCGTTTTCGAGCTGTTTTCGTCAAATTCGAGGGTCGGGATCCCCCGAGTGATTATAAAAAGTTGAGAGAGATTTTGAGAGAGATTTGGGAGAGATTTGTCATACTTGGAGAGATTTGGCATACTTAGAGAGATTTGGGAGAGATTTGACATTCTTGGAGAGATTTCTCATACAGAGAGAGATTTGGGAGAGATTTCACATACTTGGAGAGATTTGGGAGAGATTACACACACTTGTAGCGATTTCTCCTACTTAGAGAGTTTTGTGAGAGTTAGAGTGAAAGAGATTGGGAGAGACTTCTTTTGTGACCTTTTTGAGTGTTTGGCTTCACAACGCAAGGTTTGTACATCCCGTTAAGTCTCGTTATGATTGTTATATGCCCCTGAGGGTTAAGGAATAATGTTTTATCGAGTAGTTTCATCAGTTGCCCTGATTAGGGTTTAGAATTTCCGAACACATGAAAACTCTAAGTGATACTTTGTATTAAGATTGCGAGTTGTTCAATAAGAAACATAATGGAAACCCTAATGTACAAGGGTTAGATGAGTTGACCAGTTTGACTTGTTGACTTTAGTTGACTTTGACTTGGCCAAAAGTTGACGGTTGTCACATCATCCCCCCGTTAGAAGGAATTTCGTCCCGAAATTAGCGTTTCGACTGGGACTTCAAGAATTTGGAGGAAATATGGGGGAACTTTTCGTAGTATAAGGAATTGATATGGTGGGGAACAACCTGCTTGATGTTAAGTGACGACCTTGGAATTTCTTATTGTAACTTGAGCTGAGTCGATTTAAAGGAGTTATTGTTTTGGAATGATAGTTTATTTTACGTGTACCTTTATGCTCTCCGCTTTATACTTGGTATTACCACTATGAATATTTTATAATGTAGTTAGCGAGTTCCAGCATTACGAATGTTTCAACAATTTGTGACGAAATTTGCATTATAAGTCCTACCAGTTCTTTTATAATCGCTTGGTGTAAACTAGTCGTATATCATTAAGATTGCAAGGGCATTCGGATGGGTGACCCCGCCTTAAGCCCACAACCAAACAAGGAACAGGAAATGAGGCAGAATCATACATTCTAAGTCCGTAGAATCTTAATGATATATGACCATAATGTTTACACCAGCCATCATAGATTCACTGGTAAAAACCCGGCGTTTTTATATAGGAGGTAAGACTTATTTGGGTTTTGTTGTGTTCTCAAGTTTTATGGTTGGTATACTTTATTCGATGCTAGATTTAGTAAAAAAAAAATTAAACGTCGATGTCTGAAACACGTACTGATATTTATGGGCGGTTCCAGGGTGGTCTCTCCGGCAGTGATCGCGAGCACCCTTCCACCATCACCGGCATTTCGTGCACTTGGGCAGTCCCTTTTAAAGTGTCCCGTTTCGCCGCACTGGTAACAGGATGGGCTAACTCCAGTGCCAGGGACCTGGTTGATGGGTCGTGCTGGTGCCTTACAGAAACGGATAGTATGCCCCTTTCTGTTGCAATTTTTGCAATGCATCTCTCGGCAAGCCCCAGTGTGATGGAAGTTACACTCGTTGCATTTCGGAAGGGTTCCAGCGTATCGATTTATGGGTGCTGGCGTGGCGTGGGTTGTGGCAGCATGAACAGCAACACTCTGTTGCTTCTTAGTGAAGTCCTGGGTTGGTTGGTCCTTTTTGTTGTCCCCGAACTTCCTTTTGTTGTTTCCTCCTCTTGCTTGATCCGGGGTGGTTGTCGCCGTGTCATGGCTGGCACGATGGTCGATGAGTTGTTGTGCTAATTCCTTGGCACCCTCAAAGGTAGTTGGTCTTGAGGCCAACACGCTATCTTGAATTTCGGAGGACAATCCCCAGAGGTATCGCTCCAACTTTTTGTCTTCCGGGGTGACCATAGCGGGACAAAGGAGTGCTAGGTCACAGAATCGGGCGGTATAAGTTGCAAGGTCAGAGCCTGTCATTTTGAGGTTCCACAGTTCTTGCTCTAGCTTTTGCACCTCGCCCCTTGGGCAATACTCTTTCAGCATCCTTGCCTTCAAGTCCTTCCAACTCATCGAGTTAGCCACTGTAAGCGTCAGTGACTTAACGTGGCCGTTCCACCAAGTAAGGGCCCGACCGGAGAAAGTGCGAGCTGCGAATTTGACCTTGTTCGCTTCGGGGCACGCACAGATTTCGAAGACAGATTCGGTCTTCTCGAACCATTGCATCAAATCGATGACTCCCCCGCTACCGTTGAACGGATCGAGTTTACCATTGGTGAAGTCCTTAAAGGAACATTCTCCAGAACGCCCTTGGCTATCTCCTTGAGTGGAGTTATTAGTACCGCTCCCTGCCCGTCCTGCACCATCAGTGCTGATTTGGGACATAGCAGCTGCCACCGCGGCCGTGACCGCAACTTGGAACATAATAGGATCATATTGGGGAGGCGGCGGTGGTGGTGGATTTGTTTGCGTTCCGCTAGTGCGTCTAACGGACCTTCGAGGCGACATCTTCCCGTTATAGAATTTCAAAGACGAAATGAGTATAAGTCTTTTAGTATTGGTTATTAGTCGGGCGTCGTAAAAACTAGGTTATTAGTTTTCAAGTATAGTATTTCCCGATTCTTCGAATGTGGAAAACAATTCATAACAGAGGTCTATATAAATAAACTTATGAATTTAGTAGAAATGACTCGATTGTAATCTTGTGATTTGTTCCATGCCCGATCCACCCCTAAGATCACTCAATGTATACCAGTTGTGTGTAATTAAGGTCCGATAGGCCGTTGAACTTAATGAGTCTGCCCTAAGCCCACAACCAAACAAGGAACAGGACCTAAAGCGGACTTACCATTTCTAAGCCGATCGTCTCTTAATTACACATAACCTTGAGGTATATATATCAAGTAATCTTAGAGTTGCCATAAGCAAATTGTTTGTAATAACAGCTTATGAAATATGTGGTAAACTCCCACTGAAATAAAATGCATGCCAATTTTTATTGATATACATTGGTTATATCCTTACCCTTTATATACACACGTAATAAATTTCGCACTTTACTGAACTATTCTCGGTGTTTCTGCTAACGTCCCTGAGACGGAGTTATGGTAGTGGGTAGAAGTGGGTTTTGTACGGGCGTTAAGATTTACCCATTACGTTGCTCGCGCGAGAATAGGGGTAGAAGAGATAATTAATAGACGTCTAATCCTATAATTACTTATAGGGGGTGATCCTTATCATTCATGTCTATAATCACCTAGTGCATACCAGTTATACATAATCTGAGATGGAATAGACCTTCGAATAAATGACTCTACTCTAAGTCCACAACCAAACAAGGAACAGGAAGTAGAGCAATAGTCATAGATTCTGAGTCTATAACATCTTTAATCATGTATAACCTTAGCGTATGCACTCAGTCATTATAGACCAACTAATAGGGGTCTTTAGTTTTCACATAAGTTGGTTATAGTATCACCAAATACTCCTATAGTATTTTAATGTTTGTCTTATGTTTTCGATGGTTGTTTGTAGATAGAGTTGGTAAGTTTTTAGACTTGTTGCAACAACACAACCATTCCCGGGCATATGCTAATCACTTATGGGTTAGACATAGTTGATCAGGCTATGTCATTCCCAGACCTGACTATACATCCCCAAGCCTACTTGTGCCATTCAACAATCATTACTTTTGTTTTGTTCTAGAATGATGTTGACCTTAGTATGTATGCATGCATGTATACTTTTAACAAGAAACTATTTATTTCTAAAAGTATAGTTATTTGAAAAATGTTAAATCAGAGACCTTAGTCCCAATGCATTTATAGTTTGTATATCTTATGTGGTTCGATATACTTAGTTCACTATAAACAATGCTCTGATACCAATCTGTCACACCCCCAAACCAAGGATGGCGGAAACGTCCGGGGGTGGAGGACTTCATGTATAGTATCACAACAACGAATATAATAGTGCTCAAAGTAAATACAACCATCATAAATATAATTGAAAAGGTTACACCATGGAATAAGTTTACATGTTTCAAAATCAATTACATTATGATGACAAAATGAAACGTTTGACGATTTATCGTCCCATCCTCAAAATGCTGTTGGTTTTCCTGTTTCACTGATTTCCTGAGAATACAAGTAGTTTTGAAAAAGTGTCAACAATTAAGTTGGTGAGTTCATAAGAGTTTGTTTGAGAAAGAAACTGTTTTCCTTGTAAAAGCGACAAAGCATGTTTCCAGAAAATCCAATATTTTCTTTATTAAGTGAAATGAATGCTTCTATGTTATGCGATAATGAACCCTAAAAAGGCCCATAGATTTCCTTCTATAATCGCCCAGTGTATATAAGTTATATAAAATTTAAGTTAAATAAACCGTCGAATATAATGGGTCTGCCCTAGGTCCACAACCAAACAAGGAACAGGAAGTAAGGCGGGCCCATCAATTCTAAGTCGATTATGACTAGATTCTTATATAACTCTAGCATATACACTTAGCAATTATAGCTGAAGTCTAACAATTCTAGATGAAATATAGTTTTAACAGAGATATGATTCCAAAGAAAATCCTATATTTTCCTTATAAAGTTATGTGGTCCTAAATCCTAGGACCGGAAATAAACAAGTATTTTCCATACTTAAAGATATAAAAGTGGTTCTAAATCGGCATAAAACCCTTTTTTAAGTTAGGTAGTCCTAAATCCCAGGACTGAAAATGAACAAGTATTTTCCCATACTTAAAGTAATTTTTGCAAGTTTAAATCGACATAGACTCGTTTAGTTTTAGAAGTAAAACCCTTTTTTTTTCAAAGTAGAATTTTCCATGTAAACTTGAATGATTGTTAACTACCTATGTGAGTCGCTATAACCATACTATGACGAGAAATAACCTGCACAACGTTTTTCAGACGTTAAGATACTATGACTCTTGTCACCCGTAGACCTACAGGTCCCACTGTAGCTAACAGCAAGGTGTGGGGTGTCAAACCCAATATAGATCTATACACAATTATCACGCTCTCCCTACAAGAGACTCTAGTTATAACTTACATGAATTGGGATCCCGTACTCGAACGTACGGGGAGAGAATTGCCTCACATCCTAAGTTAACTAGTTTACACACAGTTTGATATTAAAACCTCTTCCATGAAGGAAGTAAAATCACCTTTTCTGAATAAATTAGTGATATGAAATCCTTAAACTATTACTATTATATTTTATTACGTAAAGATATGAAAAACCCATTTGTTTTGAGCGTAAAACCTTTTTCATGTAGTAAAAATCCATAAACTATGCTTATTGAAGTTTATTATAAGTATTCGAAATGAATGAGTAAACCTTATCATGAATGACTAAATTTCAGTTTATGATGATAAACTAACAAGAAAATACATTCAATATTTAGAACTTATTTTTATACACTTTGCTCAACATAATACAAAGTGTTATGAAAGTTATAAGCTGTTAACTAGTTTTTAACCGTTCTGCACTGTTTTAGAAAAATCATAGAAAAATCATACGAAGTCGAAAACTGAATCCGTAAATTTTGAGAGTTCATAAAATGTGTCTAATTTGTTCATAATTTTTATTATGATTTTTGGAAGTCTTTAACGTGTGTTAAAATGTTCATATTCACAGACTGGTCCGAATTCGTTTTTGAAATGATAGGCAGTTTTGTAAAAATCACCATAAATCGTAAAACAATCATATGGTGATGTGCAAGTAGTCATTTTAAAGGTATGAACCTGAACTATTTGCACCTAATACAGTTTTGAAAACTAAAATGTTTAAGTTGACCAAAACAGTCCGTGAATGGAGTTGAACTTTTCTGATGAAGGCTGTTAAATGAGTTTAGTTGAGTTCTTGGTGTTTTAACTTGTATTCCCCCCCTTAAAACTTAAGAAAAACATGAAACGATAGGGGTATGAACTCACCTTGAGTGATTTCAGTAGATGGATGATGGAGAAAAGAAGTGCTCAACTCAAGAACACTTGGGAGGTGCTTGAAGACACTTACCAAATGTGGAGGAAAAACCCAAGACCAGCCTTTGAATCTCGAATTTTTAGAGAGAGAAAGTGGAAGAGAGGTGTTTGTTCTTCTTAAGAAAGAGTGTATAAAGTGGGAGGAGAGGGGAGGATATCTCCAGCTTTTGTTCAACATTATGGCTGAAAAAGAGTGAGAAAAGGACAATGATTGATTAGTTATGGGTGAATAGTGACTAGGGGTTGTACTATGAAGGTATGGGGAGGTTGCTTGTGTCCTTGTTTAAAGGATAAGTCAACACTCCACCCATAAATCTTACCTACTAGATTTTATTCTTAGGCAAGGATTTTCCCCAAAATATACTTAAAATATGAATATTTGGGGTTTATTATGTTAAAATACGAGTTGGGGTGAAAATCCCGCATTAAAATCTCGAAAAACGGGCTTAATACGTGAAAATGGTCAAAAACCGGGAAGAATAGGCGAAAATCCGAAGTTCAGGCCGAGAATGCGAAGGCTCGGCTCCTTAGGAGCTTAGAACCGAAAGTAGGTTGGAGCCGAGAGGAGGGTTCGGTCGCTGTAGAGGAACCGAGAGAAGGGGAAGAGGAACCGAAGGTGCGAAGAGAAGGAACAGAAGGCGAGGCTCGGTCTCGGTGGCTATCTGCGAGGTTCGGTCCAGGCTCGCATCTCGGAACCGAAGGTCAAGTCCTCGGACCGAAGGTCAGGTCCTCGGACCGAAGGTGAGAAGGGTAGAGCCGAAAGTCAGGTCTCGGTTCTGATTAGTCAGGGGACCGAAATAGACCGACCGCTCGGTCCATTTCGGTTGAGAGGGTTTCGGTTCTCAGGAGGTTCGGCTCTAAGAGGTTCGGCTCCTAAGAGGAGTTTCGGTTCCTAAGAGGAGTTTCGGCTCCTTAAGGCTGTTTTTCGCGTAGCCTTCCGTTTTCGAGCTGTTTTCGTCAAATTCGAGGGTCGGGATGCCCCGAGTGATTATAAAAAGTTGAGAGAGATTTTGAGAGAGATTTGGGAGAGATTTGTCATACTTGGAGAGATTTGGCATACTTAGAGAGATTTGGGAGAGATTTGACATTCTTGGAGAGATTTCTCATACAGAGAGAGATTTGGGAGAGATTTCACATACTTGGAGAGATTTGGGAGAGATTACACACACTTGTAGCGATTTCTCCTACTTAGAGAGTTTTATGAGAGTTAGAGTGAAAGAGATTAGGAGAGACTTCTTTTGTGACCTTTTTGAGTGTTTGGCTTCACAACGCAAGGTTTGTACATCCCGTTAAGTCTCGTCATGATTGTTATATGCCCCTGGGGGTTAAGGAATAATGTTTTATCGAGTAGTTTCATCACTTGCCCTGATTAGGGTTTAGAATTTCCAAACACGTGAAAACTCTAAGTGATACTTTGTATTAAGATTGCGAGTTGTTCAATAAGAAACATAATGGAAACCCTAATGTACAAGGGTTAGATGAGTTGACCGGTTTGACTTGTTGACTTTAGTTGACTTTGACTTGGCCAAAAGTTGACGGTTGTCACATCATCCCCCCGTTAGAAGGAATTTCGTCCCGAAATTAGCGTTTCGACTGTGACTTCAAGAATTTGGAGGAAAGATGGGGGAACTTTTCGTAGTATAAGGAATTAATATGGTGGGGAACAACCCGCTTGATGTTAAGTGACGACCTTGGAATTTCTTATTATAACTTGAGCTGAGTCGATTTAAAGGAATTATTGTTTTGGAATGATAGTTTATTTTACATGTGCTTTTATGCTCTCCGTTTTATACTTGGTATTACCACTATGAATATTTTATAATGTAGTTAGCGAGTTCCAGCATTACGAATGTTTCAACAATTTGTGACGAAATTTGCATTATAAGTCCTACCAGTTCTTTTATAATCGCTTGGTGTAAACTAGTCGTATATCATTAAGATTGCAAGGGCATTCGGATGGGTGACCCCGCCTTAAGCCCACAACCAAACAAGGAACAGGAAATGAGGCGGAATCACACATTCTAAGTCCGTAGAATCTTAATGATATATGACCATAATGTTTACACCAGCCATCACAGATTCACTGGTAAAAACCCTGCGTTTTTATATAGGAGGTAAGACTTATTTGGGTTTTGTCGTGTTCTCAAGATTTATGGTTGGTATTTTTAGCCATGCGTTATAAACTTAACATTTTTAGCCCAATAATTTAATATTTGTCTACTTGGCCCAAAAACATTTAGTTTGACCATTTCAGCCTCTTAATCTATAAAAATGGCACTTTTAGTCCCCTTTTATGAAAATTGACATTTTTGGTCCTTAAACCGTTTTTCTTGACATTTTAGACCCAAAATTTATTTAAATAATAATTTCAGCCCAAAAATATTGTAATTGTCATTTCCAGCCCTTACTTGTAAAAATTTTACACTTTTGGCTCAAATTCCCTAAGTTTTACAATTTTGACCCCAAAATCAAAAACTTTACATTTTTAGTCCAAGTTTTTTTTTCATCAAAGTCATTTTCAGCCCCTAAAAATAGTTTATTCATGTTTTAGACTCATAGTTTGTTAAGTTTTCCAATTCAACCCCTCAACATTTCATTTTTTTCGCAACTTTGGGCCCAAAAACTCGTGAGGCCCAAATTAAAGCCCAATAAGCTAAAATTTATGTTTTTGACCCCTAGAAAAGTGTTATTTTCTTAAAAGTTAGGTTTCTATGTAAATAATACCATTTTGTCCTTATAAAACCGAAAATTACATATTTTACCCAAACTTTGATTATTTTTGCAAAAATGACACTTAAAAGGTCTTTGACTTTGTTTTCACTTCTTAAGCCTAAAGATCCTTAGATCTTTGAAGTAAATTATTTATTATGTACTTTGTTTATGTATTCTTCACACTTTAGCCATAGATTTCAAGATTTAGCAAATAACATCATATTTTCACAACATAAACCAAAGAAATCACATATAACAAGCATACACATAGAGATCAACACATAGTACTTGTATTCTCCCCCAAAAACAAGTAAAAACCGAAAACAAGGGGGTATAAACTCACCTTGCTTTGTTGCTCACGGTTTTGAAGAAGAAATGGAAGGGGTTGAGGTGATTCTCGGCCTTAGCAAGCTTTTTGAGAAATCTTTGGGCTTAGATGGGTTCTAAGAAGCATGATCATGAATTTGAATGAATTAAGAGTAGATTTTTGATAAGATATAGAAGTTTATCCGTGGATATAAGTAAAAACTTACCAATGATTTGTGATATGAGTGAAGAACCTTCTTGGAATGCTTGCAAATCTCGAAATTTTGATGGAAGAATGAAGGTGTTCTTGAGAGGATTTGGAAGTATTTGGAAGTGAATTAAGTGTGTGTGTGTATGTGTTGATGCTCTCGGCCGAGAGTAAAATAAGGAGAAAAGAGAGAGGGTGAGGTGACATTGCATGGATGTCCACCACGAAATAAGGATGTGGCATGCTCACAAATTTTCTCCTTAATCCATTTTCTCTTAATTCTTCTTCTAATCTTTTCTTTCTTTTTAAATGGGCCGAGATTTGCATTGAGAAGGGAAGAGGATTCATTTTGGCCCAATTCTTGATCCTTACTTGAAATCATGAGGTCCATAAAGGAGTTTTCGGCCCATTGGGCCCTTAGGGTGGTTCACGGCCCAATTAGCATAAAAGATTAGGTTTGTGGCCCATTAAGGCTAATTAGATTAGTTATGGCCCAACAAGGTTAATTAGGCTAGTTATGGCCCAATAAGGCTTATTGGAGTAGTTTACTTCCATTTTAGGCCCAATATGGCCCAAAATGTCCATTCTTATGAAGGTGGGTTGAATTAGATCCCAATTAAGAGTTCTAAGCCCAAACTAGTCAAATTGGAGACTTATTGGTCCATTAGGCCCAATAAGGAAATCCTAGTCCATAATGGACTTAAACCGGGATTTTTTTTTAGGGTTTCCAATCTTTTGTTGACTATTTGAATTGTTTGCATAGAGTGATTGATGGAACTTTGGTGCTATTGAATAAACATCATGCATACTTTCAAGTTTTAGTCATAAATGTTATCATTGTTAATGTTTACAAAAGCATTAGAATTCCTAGTTGTGACAAAGGGAGGGCCATATTGCTAGGGATTATCGTCAGCAGACCCCGCTGGCGAGAACCAGGATTTGTTATCACTGTGAGCAGGTTGGCGATGTGAAGGTCAGTTGTCCATTGCTTGATGTGTGACCGACGCAGGCTCCAACACCAGCTACTTTAAGGATCACGGATGGACGCCAGGGCAGGGCAGAATCCCCAAGGGCTCAAGGTCGTGCTTTCCAGCTCATAGCGGAGGAGGCCAGGGCGGCGCCAAACGTCGTTACTGCTATGTTTTCATTTATTATTCTATCAGTTATTTTATGGTATGCTTATGTTTATGATTCTGCTAGGTACCTTCTTAGTGAACTCCCTGCCTACTCTTTTTCTTTTTGACTCGGGTGCGAGTCGGTCTTTTGTGTCTCAGTCTTTCAGTATGAGTTTTAATATGACTCTTGGAGAGTTGGAGTGTCCGTTGCGGGTTTCTATCGCCAACGAACACAAGATTTCTGCATCGAGCATTTATCGGGGTTGTGTTATGGAGATTTTTGGATTGTCTTACCTGATTGATATGATCCTTATCCCCATGGGGTATGTATGTGTGATGGTAGGGAGGTTTGGTGCGGTGATTGATTGCAAGGGTTAGCGAGTGGTAGTTCGAACCCCAAGTGGGGGAGAATTGATTATTGATGGAGAGGGTACCGGGATTGGATCGGCTTTTTGTTCTGTAGCCACGGCACGCCAGTATCTTCAGCATGGGTGTATGGGTTATTTTGCGTATGTGGTTGACACTCAGGTCGGGAAGGAGGTTTCGGTTTCAGATGTGCCGGTAGTCAGGGAGTTTCCAGATGTGTTCTCGGAGGAATTGCCCGGTGTGCCTCCTGAGAGGCCGGTTAAGTTCAAGATTGATTTAGTCCCCAGTGCGGCCCTAGTTGCCAAGGCATCGTACCAATTAGGTGAAGGGTTTTGAGCATTCTAACACTCCTATGGTGTACATGCAACCCTAAATACCTTGGATCTATGTTTTCTCTATTATACATGCAAACTTGAACTTTCCAAGGTATTACCCTAACTAGCATACAATCTTTGATACTTGGGTAATATAAACAAGTTAGAAGACATACCTTTTTATGTAGCTTGATTCCATGGAGCTTAAGAGCCTAGTGCCTCAAGTGTGACACCTCAAATTGTTCACATAACATCACCAACATCTTGGAATAACTTGAGAGAAAAGGTTCATATGCTCAAATCGGCTAGCCCTCATGTGTACACACACTATTTCCAATTTCTTGAGCCATGGGGTCCTTATATATGGTGGCTATTAGGGTTACACCATGTAACTCATGTCTTTCCATATTCTTCATGCTCCATGGGTTAAAACCTCCATGGAGTATCCATGGGTTACTCCATGGGTTTAGCCCAACATGAAGAACTATGGATCATAAGCCCACGTATATAAGAATGAATGATTTACACAATCAATCCCCATATATTTAATTAGTCTCCTTTTGACCACCAAATTAATTTCAAATTAATTCTAGATCAATACTAATTAAAAAATATGATTTCATATTAATATATTAGAACTTGTAATATATTAACAAATCATAAATATCCTTTTCTCACAAAAGTCTATCCAAATTGTTCTGATGCCATGCAACCCAAATGGACCATGCCAAATCGGGTCAAGTACATACCAATTATAGTTATGGGCTTAGACACTAATCCGACATTAGGACCACCAGAGATGTAGGAGTTGTCCTCTCAGGTTCTAATCTTTTCTTTCTTTTTAAATGGGCCGACATTAGGACCACCAGAGATGGATATCCTACGCATGATCTAGAGTTGGGGGCGGTGGTGTTTGCCTTCAAGATTTGGCAACATTATCTATATGGGCTCTGATGTACCATTTACATGGATCACAAGAGTTTGATATATCTCATAGATCAACCGAATCTGAACATGAGAGAGCGTAGGTGGCTTAACGTGGTCAAGGATTATGACTGTGAGATTCTGTACCACCTAGGGAAAGCGAATGTGGTCGCTGATACTTTAAGCCGCAAGTTGGATAGTTCTTATGTTGGGAGTCTATGTATGAGAATTTCGATTGATTCGCCACTTTTGGACTTGATTATGGAGGCTCGGGCCAAGGGAGTCAAGAAGGAGAATTGGAAACAGGAACGAATCAGAGGCAGGATTGACAGGTTTTCTACCAATAGTCATGGGTTGTTGACTCAGTGCGATCGGGTTTGGGTACCAAATTTTGGTTGGAACAAGCAGATTGTACTGGAGGAGACACACAAGTACAGATTTTCGATACACCCAGGAGCCACCAAGATGTATTGGGATTTGCAACTTAGTTACTAGTGGTTGTGCATGAATAGTGAGATAGCCTGGTTTGTTGAGAGGTGCTTGACATGTCGGATGGTCAAGGCCGAGCACGAGAGGCCACATGGTAAGCTTTAGCCTTTGGAGGTTCCCATGTGGAAATGGGAGCAGATCACCATTGATTTCATCACCAAGTTACCTCAGACGGCTAAGGGGTTTGATGCGATTTGGGTGATAGTGGACCGTCTGACCAAGAGTGCCACTTCTCAGTTATTCGAGAGATCTCCTCAGCCAAGAAATTAGCCGAAGTTTATGTACGCGAGATTTTCGCTCGGCAAAATGTTCCAGTTTCCATTGTATCAGATCGAGACGTTCGATTCACTTTTTGGTTTTGGCAGAGGTTCCACGAGGAACTGGGTATGAGATTGCTTTTTAGCACTGTTTATTATCCACAAACCGACGGCCAGAGCGAGAGGACCATTCAGACACTTGAGGATATGTTGAGAGTATGTGTCATAGATTTCAGTGGGAGTTGGGATACCTACCTTCCTCAAGCTGAGTTTTCTTACAACAAAAGCTATCACTCCAACATCGGTGCGCTACTATTTAAGCTTCTTTATGGGAGGAAGTGTCGTACCCTAGTCTATTGGGGAGAGGTCGGTCATGTCACACCCCGATCCTTATCGGAATCGATCGAGGCATGATATATTGTTCAAAGTCTCATGACAACTATGTTATAATATGATTAGATTCAATTAAGTACTAAGTATGCAAACAAGATCCACAACATACAAATACAAATCCAAATACGAACAACATTTATTACATCAAATTTAAATAGTCTTGTGGATTTCTAAGGCACAACCTATTTTTCATCAACTTCATTCTTCAAATCTGCATCATGGGTAAAAACAGGTCAACTACGAGAGTTGGTGAGTAATCTAATTTTAGTAGAGAAAATTGTGAAGTTGAAACCTTTATAATTGGAAATTTGTTTTCTTTTGAAGTCGGAAAACAATTGTATTTGAGATAACGGTTTATAAATCAAAAATTGATTAACAAATGATAACAACAACAATAAGTCCTCACCCTATATATACATATGTATATATATATATATATATATATATATATATATATATATATATATATATATATATATATAAATATATATATAGGATGGAGCATCTAATCATCATACACACTCAACCACGTGCGATCAATCACCTTAGCGTCCCAAGGCGGGGTGGTCAACCCAATAGCGCTATTATTGTCCATAACGTACCTCAAGAATACGGGCATAGTCATGGAGATTAGACTAAAAATGGTAATGCACTACAAGTACATGTAGCGTAAACAAACAATAGTTATACAATTAATGACTCACGTATAAATGTCCCAACAATGTCTCAATTGTGATAAAACAATAAAATGAAGTTGGAATATATTAGAACCACATGATACACCCCAAAAGTATTGAAAATTATAAAGTATGGGGTAGATTACTCACTTTAGTCCCAAATCGAAATGCGTGTGTCGTACGATAGACGGTTCGGGTCAAAATGACGTAGAACCTAATATAATTAATAGTTTTGGTTTAGGAACTGCTAAACGAGAATGGAGTATTAATACAATTAATTAGACACATATTATTATATTAGATGAATTAACAATAATTCATTTTGATTATAATATTAAGGTATTTATTTGTTAAATGAATTTTAAATTGAATTACTTACTTTGCATAATTAATTTATATTTTCAATTTAGGCCAGATTTTATTAATTTCTTATTAAAATAATAACTTGCCCAATTATAATTATTTACAGATTTTAACAATTATTTATATGAAATAATCATTAAAATGTATTTTTACATGCTTAAATACTTAGGAAAATAGTTTTAAATAGTAAACAGTATTGAAAAATTATGAAATTATTAGGAAATCATTATTTCATATAATATGAATTACTGTAAAATTTGTATATTTTTCTGAACTGTTTTAGTATTTATTTAATATTTTAATGATTAAACAACACAAAATTCGGGAAAAATAGTAAATGATTCTCAAAAAATCTGTAAAATTAACCATAGTTTTATAACATGATGTAGAGCTCAGTGTATAAGTTTCAGATATTTGTGACTATGGGAAGTATTTTTTATATATTTCATTATTAATTAATCAATAAAATCATAAATAATAGTAAACAGTAATATAAATGCATGAAACTTGATATATCATGTTTAATCAGTATACATATCATCCCAGAATTTTCTCAGAATTTATTGAATGCAACAAGTATTTTATGTGAATTATTGCCCTACTTTATTGAAATAATTATGATAATTCAATAAAAATAAGTTATTTTCTGAAAATTTCCAGAACTTCTTATTTTATTGATGGTATTCTGAGAAAAATCAGGTTTATGAAAAAAAATGAGTTTTAGATATTTTGGTGGATTTAATTTGTTTCTTGTATGAATTTGAAACTTTTAACAACATACCTTGATGAATGCTTCAAGAGGGATGAAGATTTGAGTATAATAGATTGTTCTTGGATGGAATATGAGTATTCTTGGAAGAAATTTCGAGATTGAGAGTGAGAGAAAGAATAGACAATGTTTAAGTGGTGAAGAGAATAATGTGTTGGGAGAAAAATGAAAGGAAAGTGGATGGGAGGTGTGAGTGGGAGACCATGGGAATAATCTTTTTGCTTTTGGTGGTCTTCATAATTTCCCACTAACACAAGCATCTTTTACATAATTAATATAAGAGTTTTATAAAATTTAATGTAAAGTTTATAAAAATAGAGTTTTATAAAATTTAATGTAAAGTTTATAAAAATGAAGTTTTATAAAAGATGAGTTATTATTTGATTATAACAATCTACTTTGATTTGAAGTTTAATTATAGCATTCAAGTTTGATTCTTTTAAATTTAATTAGAGCATTATACTTTGATTTGATTTTAATATGGTATCATAATTTAATTTGATTATAGTTATAACGTTGTACTATACTATGTTGTTATTAACGTCAATTTATATCGTAGTGTATGAGTTTTGATCCTATTAGCGTCAAGTAATCTTGAGTAGGGTCTGAATGAGATTGCGAGAGGTTTCGTTTGTGATCTTTTTGAGTGTCCGGCTTCGCAACGCAAGGTCCATAAACCCCGTTAAGCCATGATTTAGTGTCCTACACAATCCCGATGATTGTGCAATAGTGTTTTATCGCTTTGGTTCATTGTTTAGCACGGTTAAGGCTAAGGAAAATCAAACACATGAACTTTCCAAATGATGTTTTCTCATTAAAATAGCGAATTGTACAGTGATTACATAACGTAAACCCTATCATACAAGGGTTAATGGAGTTGACCGGTTTGACTAGTTGACTTTGTTTGACTTTGACTTGACCGAAATTTGATGGTCGTCACATCATCCCCCCGTTAGAGGGAATTTCGTCCCGAAATTTGCATTTTGATTGGGACTTCAAGAGTTTGGAAAAAGATGTGGAAAACTTTTCGTAGTATAAGAAATTGATTATGGTGAGGAACAACCCTCCTGATGTCACATGATGACCTTGGAAATTTCTTATTGTAACTTGAACTGAGTCAATTTAAAAGGAGTTTATTGTTTTGGGATGATAGAGTATTCCATGTGTGCTTTTATACTCCCTGTTTTATCCTTGGTATTACCACTATGAATATTTTATAACGTAGTTAGCGAGTTCCATCATTACGAATGTTTCAACAAATTTTGACGAAATTTGCATTATAAGTCCTACAAGTTCTTTTATAATCGATTGACGTAAACTAGTCGTATATCATTAAGATTGCAAGGGCATTTTGGATGGGTGACCCTGCCTTAAGCCCACAACTAAACAAGGAACAGGGAATGAGGCGGAATCACACATTCTAAGTCCATAGAATCTTAATGATATATGACCATAATGTTTACACTAGCCCTCATAGATTCTAGGGGAGTAGTATTATTGGGCTAGAAGTAGGAATTGTAGTTTAAAATAAAATAGTTATAAGCCTGCTATCTTCAAACTTGGGCTTTGGCCCCTCCCGATTCCTAATCAGAATGGTCCAATACTCCCAATTCTCCAAGCGACCAAGCGGTATCAAGAAATCAAAATCGATTCATCCCCATTTTCCCAATTCGCTGCCTATCTCGCCTGCTTTTCGTTTATCGCTGTCTCGCCAAGTCAGTCGCTTGGTCTCACTCTCGCCAATCACCATCGCCAAGTGCCTAAGTCCCCATTCACACTTCACAGAAATCAGGTATGTAATCCCGAGACCCAAATCCTGTTCAGATGTTCTTTCTTTTCTGATTGTAAGATTGTTGATTGTTGGTGTTGGCGTATTGCACTGCTGCTGCTGTTTTCTGTCAATTTGTTGCCTATTTATGCATTACTACTGTCTTATTGAGTTTCCTTTTAATTTGGCTGTCATTTGCGATTTGGCGATTTGCCAATTTGATTTATAAGTTATGAACTTATAGATTTGGTTATTGATTTGGTTATGCTTAACAGCTTGTCAGCTTCAAACAAAACTGAAAAGTGACAACAAAGATTGATTTGGTTATTGTTAAATGAGTTATTGGTTATTGTTCTAATTTTGATTTTGATTTTTTTTTTTGTTAATTTCAGTTTATAATATTTTCGGCCCCCCTCCCCCAAGTAATTGTTCAAGCTCCGCTACTGATAGATTCACTGGTAAAAACCCTGAGTTTTTACATAGATGATAAGACTTATTTGGGTTTTGCCGTGTTCCCAAGATTCATGGTTTATAGACTTGAATAGATGCTAGTTTTAGTAATAAAAAGAAATTTAGAATTTAAATGTCGATGTTAGATGCTTGTACTGATATTTAAGGGGTTAAAAAAAATAAAGTTTTATTAGTTACCTATAGCGACACTCAAGTCATAATTTGCATGTGTGAAGACTTGGAGTACTTTCTAATGAAAAGTGTGCTACTGGGGAAATTCGAAACTGGTACGTAGCTTCAACGTCAAGAATATGCAGTAGGCATGAGATGCATTAAATGCATGAGGCACAAAAGTCCTAATTTGCAGCAACATATACGTATATGTGTGTGAATTGAAGAAGAAGGTTACGGCTCAAAGACCATTCATTTCCTCTTTATTTTTTTATTTATTACTCCTCCCACTTACCTTATATAAATCATCACAGAAGAAGGTAACGGCTCAAAGACCATTCATTTCCTCTTTATTTGTTATTTAGTACTTCTCCCACTTCCCTTATATAAATCATCACAGAATAAGGTTACGGCTCAAAGACCATTCATTTCCTCTTTATTTGTTATTCGTTACTTCTCCCACTTCCCTTATATAAATCAGCACATTCTTACCGCGACTCTTTAACTTCTCCCTCACAAATGGATCCGCCTGCAGATCATCAAAACCCCATAGATGACCTCGATCGGTTTCAGTACTTTGATCATCAGGATCTGTTCAGGTATATATAAATGTCACTCATTACACCATCTTTCGCACAGAAAAGTGATTTTGTTTATATTGATCAAAACATGGTTTGATTTTTGCAGTGGTGACCTGCTCAACCATCAGGATTTCGAGTTGTCGGAAAAATCACATGAAGTGCTCGATCAGAATGTTTCCACAGTACTTAACAAAGATCAAAACATCATTTCTAGAAATGAGTTTCATGATCTTGATCCCCTTGAAGACCCCCTTGAAGATATCAGCTTATGGGATTGTTGGGAGGATGGTAATTTACCATTGGTTAGTTTCAGTGAAGATTGTAAATCCGGTGGTGAGGCTATAGGTAGTTCTAGTGCTGCCACCACTGATCACGGTGACCGGAAGGTGGCAAATAGATTGAGACCATTGGAGTTTGAAGAGATAGCGAAGTACTTTGAGATGCCGATAATCATGGCAGCAAAGGAACTAGGGATAGGGTCAACATTGTTGAAGAAAAGATGCAGAGAGCTAAACATAAACAGATGGCCTCATAGAAAACTTAAGAGCCTTCAATCCCTCATTCAAAATGCCAAGGTAAACTACGATAATAACCTTCTATACATTACTCATGCATGTATGCATGCACTTGGTAACCAAAGTAGTTTTGATATTTTCTAAAATTTTAATTATTAGTTTCTTTATAACATAAACATAGGCCCTAGGCATATGCCACATTGAATCAATTGTTTTACTACGATTTCTGATTTATATTTACATAAACTTAACTCATTGTAATTTTTTATGAACTCACACAAAAAATATATTGCATCTACCTAAAAAAAATAGGAGTTGGGATTAAAGGAGGAGGTAGAGACGTTAGCAGGGCACAAGAAGATGATGGAGAAATTGCCAGGTATGGAATTGACAGAAAGAACAAAGAAGCTTAGGCAAGCTTGCTTCAAAGCTATTTATAAGAAGAGAGGACTTAACAATCCTTAGTCCTTACCTTTTCTTTTAGCCATTTTGTTATAAGTAGTGGATTTTAATCTACATTGTATGTGTTTTTCTCTTGATAGATTGATACATTTTTTAGTTTCATTGTGTTTGTCTATTGATTTTTTTATGCATAAAATTTTGTATAATTTGGGTATTATAGTTTGTATTATGTATTTAGCTATATTCTAGATTGCCGACACGACTACGCTGACGACTCTATACCAGAGGTCTATATAAATAGACTTATGAATTTAGTAGGAATAACTTGATTATAATCTTGTGATTTGTTCCATGTCTGATCCACTCCTAAGATTCACTCGACATGCCCCCAGTTATGTGTAATTAAAATTTTATTAGACTGTTGATCCTAATGAGTCTACCCTAAGTCCACAACCAAACAAGGAACATGTCAACTATGAGAAACACACATATGGACTTGTGACTTATTTGTAAATTGATTAGGGAAATAAAGTTTTTTTTTTTTTTTAGACATTGTTGGGTAAAATAATTGTAAAACACTTGTTGGGCCATGGTTAGGAGTGTTGGGCACCTTTTGGGCTTTCCATGGTTACTAAATGTGAAACATGTAGCATTTGTGTGGGCCCCCACAAAACTAAGTTTTCACATTTCTTTCCCACTTCTAGGCCCATTAGGGAACTTAATAGTCCAATGAGTTTGCCATTTTGGAGTGTATCCTTTCGGATACGTTTGATAAGGTCGGGTATTTTGACGGCTCAAAAGTAATGTGAATGACGCGTTTTGGCCTATAGGTTTGGGAACTCTCGCCTTTGGTCCCCAGATAAGCAAACTGGTCCCTCGGTTGATTGGGATGTATACGAATGCTTACCTAGTCAGGACTTTCGGGCTACCGGCACCTCCCCCTTCCAGTTACTACGCGTCCATTACTATGATCCTACCCAACTAGAGTGGATGACTTTGAATTTCTATGAGCTATAAGGAATACATATATGTATATACATTTTGTTAAACAACTTGAGTATGTGTGTGATTTTCAGAGAAAGTGGAGAATATTCACAAGTGTATGCACACATATAAGTGTCAGGAGTAATACGTATGCACATAAGGGAGCAATTAACACACAAAGGTATTCCTAGGATTTTCTAAGTGCGAATTGCATGCAGTTGTGTGTGCATTTTATAAACTAGCATACGAGAGGACCCTAGAGGCTATAGACTAGGTCAAGGCAATTAACCTAATTCCCTATAGTCAAGGGCTCTGATACCAATCTGTCACACCCCGATCCTTGTCGGAATCGATCGAGGCATGATATATTGTTCAAAGTCTCATGACAACTATGTTATAATATGATTAGATTCAATTAAGTACTAAGTATGCAAACAAGATCCACAACATACAAATACAAATCCAAATACGAACAACATTTATTACATCAAATTTAAATAGTCTTGTGGATTTCTAAGGCACAACCTATTTTTCATCAACTTCATTCTTCAAATCTGCATCATGGGTAAAAACAGGTCAACTACGAGAGTTGGTGAGTAATCTAATTTTAGTAGAGAAAATTGTGAAGTTGAAACCTTTATAATTGGAAATTTGTTTTCTTTTGAAGTCGGAAAACAATTGTATTTGAGATAACGGTTTATAAATCAAAAATTGATTAACAAATGATAACAACAACAATAAGTCCTCACCCTATATATACATATGTATATATATATATATATATATATATATATATATATATATATATATATATATATATATATATATAATATATATATAGGATGGAGCATCTAATCATCATACACACTCAACCACGTGCGATCAATCACCTTAGCGTCCCAAGGCGGGGTGGTCAACCCAATAGCGCTATTATTGTCCATAACGTACCTCAAGAATACGGGCATAGTCATGGAGATTAGACTAAAAATGGTAATGCACTACAAGTACATGTAGCGTAAACAAACAATAGTTATACAATTAATGACTCACGTATAAATGTCCCAACAATGTCTCAATTGTGATAAAACAATAAAATGAAGTTGGAATATATTAGAACCACATGATACACCCCAAAAGTATTGAAAATTATAAAGTATGGGGTAGATTACTCACTTTAGTCCCAAATCGAAATGCGTGTGTCGTACGATAGACGGTTCGGGTCAAAATGACGTAGAACCTAATATAATTAATAGTTTTGGTTTAGGAACTGCTAAACGAGAATGGAGTATTAATACAATTAATTAGACACATATTATTATATTAGATGAATTAACAATAATTCATTTTGATTATAATATTAAGGTATTTATTTGTTAAATGAATTTTAAATTGAATTACTTACTTTGCATAATTAATTTATATTTTCAATTTAGGCCAGATTTTATTAATTTCTTATTAAAATAATAACTTGCCCAATTATAATTATTTACAGATTTTAACAATTATTTATATGAAATAATCATTAAAATGTATTTTTACATGCTTAAATACTTAGGAAAATAGTTTTAAATAGTAAACAGTATTGAAAAATTATGAAATTATTAGGAAATCATTATTTCATATAATATGAATTACTGTAAAATTTGTATATTTTTCTGAACTGTTTTAGTATTTATTTAATATTTTAATGATTAAACAACACAAAATTCGGGAAAAATAGTAAATGATTCTCAAAAAATCTGTAAAATTAACCATAGTTTTATAACATGATGTAGAGCTCAATGTATAAGTTTCAGATATTTGTGACTATGGGAAGTATTTTTTATATATTTCATTATTAATTAATCAATAAAATCATAAATAATAGTAAACAGTAATATAAATGCATGAAACTTGATATATCATGTTTAATCAGTATACATATCATCCCAGAATTTTCTCAGAATTTATTGAATGCAACAAGTATTTTATGTGAATTATTGCCCTACTTTATTGAAATAATTATGATAATTCAATAAAAATAAGTTATTTTCTGAAAATTTCCAAAACTTCTTATTTTATTGATGGTATTCTGAGAAAAATCAGGTTTATGAAAAAAAATGAGTTTTAGATATTTTGGTGGATTTAATTTGTTTCTTGTATGAATTTGAAACTTTTAACAACATACCTTGATGAATGCTTCAAGAGGGATGAAGATTTGAGTATAATAGATTGTTCTTGGATGGAATATGAGTATTCTTGGAAGAAATTTCGAGATTGAGAGTGAGAGAAAGAATAGACAATGTTTAAGTGGTGAAGAGAATAATGTGTTGGGAGAAAAATGAAAGGAAAGTGGATGGGAGGTGTGAGTGGGAGACCATGGGAATAATCTTTTTGCTTTTGGTGGTCTTCATAATTTCCCACTAACACAAGCATCTTTTACATAATTAATATAAGAGTTTTATAAAATTTAATGTAAAGTTTATAAAAATAGAGTTTTATAAAATTTAATGTAAAGTTTATAAAAATGAAGTTTTATAAAAGATGAGTTATTATTTGATTATAACAATCTACTTTGATTTGAAGTTTAATTATAGCATTCAAGTTTGATTCTTTTAAATTTAATTAGAGCATTATACTTTGATTTGATTTTAATATGGTATCATAATTTAATTTGATTATAGTTATAACGTTGTACTATACTATGTTGTTATTAACGTCAATTTATATCGTAGTGTATGAGTTTTGATCCTATTAGCGTCAAGTAATCTTGAGTAGGGTCTGAATGAGATTGCGAGAGGTTTCGTTTGTGATCTTTTTGAGTGTCCGGCTTCGCAACGCAAGGTCCATAAACCCCGTTAAGCCATGATTTAGTGTCCTACACAATCCCGATGATTGTGCAATAGTGTTTTATCGCTTTGGTTCATTGTTTAGCACTGTTAAGGCTAAGGAAAATCAAACACATGAACTTTCCAAATGATGTTTTCTCATTAAAATAGCGAATTGTACAGTGATTACATAACGTAAACCCTATCATACAAGGGTTAATGGAGTTGACCGGTTTGACTAGTTGACTTTGTTTGACTTTGACTTGACCGAAATTTGATGGTCGTCACAGGTCACAGGGTTTTGGGAAGGACCGAGGTAGTCCTTCAGACCACATAGCTTATTCAGCAAATCAGACAGAGGTTGTAGACAGCTCAGAGTCGGCAGAAGAGTTATGCCGACAGACGTCGATCTGAGTTAGAGTTCCAGGTTGGCGATATGATTTTACTGAAGGTATCACCCTGGAAGGGTGTAATATGCTTTAGGAAGAGGGGAAAGTTGGGTCCCCGGTATATTGGGCGTTTCAATTGATTGCCAGGGTTGGTAGGGTAGCTTGTCAGTTGGATTTTCCTGAGGAGCTCAGTCAGACTCACAACACCTTCCATGTTTCTCAGCTTCAGAAGTGTGTGACTGATGATTCAGCGGTTGTTCCTTTGGATGATATTCGGGTTAATGGTCGATTGAACTATGTTGATAGGCCAGTGGCGGTTCTGGATAGGAAGACGAAGACCTTGCGCAACAAGGTGGTATCTTTGGTCAAGGTCCAGTGGAAGCATCAGAAGGGTTCCGAATGGACTTGGGAACCCGAGGTAAAGCTGCAAGAGCATTACCCTGAGTTGTTCACGGAAGCGGACTTCAAGGACGAAGTTTGATTCAAGTGGGGGAGAATTATAACATCTTGATTTAGGTAATTTACATCTTGAACGCCTTGTATGAGAATTGTTTGCAAAGTTGGTCCCTTTAGCCTTTAAATAAAACGTGTGGGTTTTATCAGGTACGTTGGGCGTACTTTATGTACGCTGGTCGTACCTTGATGATGCGCAAACCCTAATTTTTAGGGTTTTGACCCTATTTAAGCATCATTAACTCCCCAAGAATCCTTCCCTCATCAGCCTCCAGGCCCATTTCATATCTTGCAAACCTTAATCCACCTTTATGAGCACTTTAAGCCTTAGTGTGTGTTGTTGGTGTTCTTGAAGGAGGAAGAAGGAAGTTGATTTACCTTAGAAGCTCAAGACCTCTCTGGATCCAGAAGCATGTTGCTCCCAAGCTTCATTTAGAGGTGATTGGTAGAGCTGATATTCGAAAAAGCGTCCTGTTTAACTATCTTTTCAGACTGAGAGGTGAGGTCTTCCTCACTGTACTTATAGGTCGAAGGTATCAATGTCAGCCCACTATGTTATGTATCTTGGTATATAGGATGTTGTTATGTTGTAGTGATATGTTAGATATGTATCGTTTTTTATAGGATGTTGCTATGTGGTAGTCATCTGTAGATCTGTCTATTTGCATGTTAACTGATTATATGTTTATCTTTTGCATATGTCGGCATAGTATGGTTTTGGGTTGAGGCTTTACTGTTATGTGCGTGAGCCAACATACGGAGGGTAATCCATCCCGATGGATGTGGACCCGAGGGTATGCCAGTCCGATAATTGATTGGGCCAGTTACATATTGGCATTCCAGTCTGATGACTGATTGGGCCGATCATAGTCCAGTCTGATGGTTGTGGACCCGGGGTATTCCAGTCCGATGACTGATTGGACCTAGCATGCATGATTGTATATGTTCTGGTTGGTGTGGTATTTGGGGGAACCCACTAAGCTTTGGCTTACGGTTCTCAGTTTTATGTTTCAGGTACTTCATATGATCGGGGGAAAGCTAAGGCGTGATCGTGCACATCCTTCCGGTTTTATGATTTTTGGATTTTGGGATACTCTGATTTGTGATTATCACTTTTGAAAACAATGTTTTGTAAACAATTACGGTTTTTGGTTGGATTTTAAGATTAAAAATTTTACCTTGATTTTTGGGATGTTACAGTGGGCCTAGGCGCCCCGCGTCCATATACCACAAAATAGTTACGCCTGAATAAACAGAGGTGCCCCGCGTCCCACGCCCTCAACGAAAATCAATAGTTTTTTCAGTTTTTCAGCAATTGTGATAAATGGTTTTTTGTTTCGACCCCTTCCTTGTACTTTCTTATATATATTATAAAACCCCACTTAAAGAATGGAAAAACATAATCAGAACTTGGATGTTACAAATAAATTTCTTGGGAAGTTCTCCTAATGGGTATCCTAAAGTAGACAATATTTTGGTGTTTATGTGGGGGAATATTACAAATACTATCAAGTTTATGGCACAACTCGACGTGTTCGACACGTCAAACCTCATTAGGGGTGAAAGGGTTGCTCCTCTGATCCTACGTTAACCAGAAAGAGAACGAAACACTCCACATAAGGTGTGTGGATACCTTTCCTATCAAGATGTTTTTTTAAAACTGTGAGGTTCATGTATCCCATGAGAACTTTTCCATTAAGTGTGCATGGATGGGAGACCTCTTGGTAAGTTATCTTGATGGGAATCCAAAAACGGACAATATTTTGGTATGTGTGCCTAGCTGCCTGATGATGTTACAAATGACAGGTTCATCGTGGGCCATCCAGAGGTGCAACTCACCTTTTTTTAAATACATAAACGAGTATTTAACACCTTAATTTTAAATAATTAACCGATGTATGTGAGTTTTAAGTTTATGGTTCTTAAGTTTTAAGGTGGTTTTGACAGAGTTAAAAGTTTTTTATTAATAGATATAGTTATATTAGAGAAGTACCAAACATTGTTTACTTTTTGAGAATATAGTTACAAAAAGATGAGGTTTTGTTAATTGTCAACCATACTTGTAGACTTTTTTATGTAAAGATCATGTGTTACATTTCATGTGCATGAAAGAAACAAACCAATAAATTTTGTATTGAACATGAGCATGTGTTAGTTGTATGCACTATATGGAAAGAAAGTAAGTCATCCTACCTTTTGGTAAATATCAACAAGAAGTCCATGCAAGTTGTGTATTGGTTACATTTACTTCTGATTCAGTCTTTCTAACCTCCTAGCAGAAGGGCAGATGTTGATCTCTTAATTCTTTTCTTGGGAAATCTCCAATAAAGTCCTAAAATTTTGGCCCGGTTTACGTTTTAGTCCTAAACTAATTTTTGTTTACGAAAAAGTCCTAAAAACCGACAAAAATATGCATTTTGACCCTTTTTGACCGGTTGGAACCGACAACAAATTAATTTGGGACTATTTCATAAACTGACCCAAAATATTGGGACTATTTCACAAAATGACCCAAAATATTGGGACTTTTCTGCAAAAAAATATGAGGACTTTTCTGCAAACAAAAACCTTATTATTATTATTATTATTATTATTATTATTTATTATTATTATTATTATTATATTAAAAATATAAACAAGTATACTAATTTTTAAATTCTTTATTATTAATATTTTTAATAATACATATAAATAAACTTAAATAAAAAAAATATTAAAGAAATTATTTAAAGGTGAAGGTGGTGGTGATGGTAATGCTTTAAGCATTGAAATCATTAATATATGATTCTATGTCCTCACTTTGTATATGATCATTTCACATTTCTTATTATTATTTTCAATTCAGAATATTAACACTTGACAATTTAAAAGAAGTCGTCTATTTGTAAAATTGTGTATAAATAGTTTAGGATAAAATGATTTCTCACTTTGTATATAAATTTTTTTAAGGTAGAAGGATTTCTTTTCAAATCCAACAGATCCACAATAAATATTTACATTGGCGGCCCATATCAAAATTCGAAAGTATTAATTACAATATTTTGTTTAATAGAAAGTAATTTGACTTGTTTTGCTTTATCACACTATAAAAACAATAGTAACAAATGTGAAATGATCCTATACAAAGTTAGAATATACAAACAGACGTTCATGATTTCAATGCTTAAAGCATTACCATCCGCTCCACCTTCACCCTTAAAAAATATTTTTAATATTTTTTTTAATTTAAATGTATCTATATGTATTATTAACAATACTAATAATAACAAATTTAAAAAATAGTATACTTATTTATATTTTTAATATTATTATTATAATAGTAATAATAATAATAATAATAATAATAATAATAAGATTTTTGTTTGCAGAAAGCCCTAATACTTTTTGTTTTTGCAGAAAAGTCTCAATATTCTGGGTCAGTTTATGAAATAGTCCCAATTTAATTTGTTACCGGTTCCAACCAGTAAAAAAGGGTCAAAATGCAAACTTTTGCCGGTTTTCAGGATTTTTTCGTAAACAAAAATTAGTTTAGGACTAAAACATAAACCGGGTCAAAATTTTAGGACTTTATTGGAGATTTCCCCTCTTTCCTTTGGTCTCCATATTAAACACCTTTTCCATAATTAATATCCTGATTTATTCTAGCATTATAATCATATATGGACATTTTTCTTGCATCTACAATTAATGATTGAAACTCTTAAATATGACACTGATTTAGGTTACAAAACCCACAAAACATGAAGAAAAATATTGAACACAAAATTCCATCAATATCAAAAAGATGAAATTTGTTCTGCATCATTTGATCCCAATTCTTTTATAAATAACCCAAGATTTGGGCTTCAAAAAAATACATGAGAGCCCAATTGGTAATACAATTTATAGCAAAAAATCCAAACTATATTAACAATTTCTATATAATATATCATCCAATAAACCACATGAATAAAAACATCTATAACATAAATGGTTTACAAGATTCTAATATTCTGGCTGGCAACATAGTCTCTTCAACCGAACACTTTCCTAAAAAAGAAAAAAACAAAAAACATTTTATAAAAATCAGTGACATTTCAATTTTCAAACTCTCAACACGTTGACTTATTTGGTCAAAGTCAAACTTCTTACCTCAGAGTCATCATGCTCATATCGGATCAAGAAAATGCATCTGCAGCCTCTTATATCATGCAACTTCCTTTGAATATTCATCACTTGAGCATCATAATATCTTGCTTGATCTATTTTCTCCTGATAATAATACAAAATATAAACCTCGAATATTAAAAAAATTAATGATTTTTAAAACTTACTTGGAAACAAAGAACAGTGTCTCCAATCATGACTTTATGGCATTCTGAATGCTCAATGGGAATAGATCTTTCACGAACATTTTTAACATGAATCCATTCGTCTTCTTCTATCCCAAATCCAACATATCTTACAAGAACTTCCTGTAAAAAATTAATTATACAAAGGGTAAAATAGTCTTTTCAATTTTAACCGAGACCAAATCTACAACCAAAGTAGCTGAAAAGGACTATATCTGAAGTTTTGAAAAGGTCGGACTTTATCCAAAGAAAATGACAAACTTGAAAGTTGAAACCACAGGGACCATTTTTGTAATTTTGTCTGATATGTAATAAAGAAAGTACAATGATCATATTGGTAGTGAATTATATAAAAAAATAAAGTGTTTTTCTATTATTAGTAAAGAAATGTAAATACGTTGCTATTATGGGTAAAATATAAAGTATATTATCTATAAACAAACCCTATTTGACTTCCGATTTTTATAAATATATATTATATTATTGAACTTGTGAGAAGGAAAAATATAAAAACTTACAGGTCCACTTGAGATAAATCTATGTGTGATAAATACTTCCACATCATACCTTCAAATCACAAAAATACATCAAGAACATATCAATATTTTTTTTGAATAGTTTTCTTTTACATAATTTATAAAAAAAAAAATCTTGATACATGTAACTTACCATGCATTATCTGATGATTTTGCCTCGAATTCCAACTTTGAAAGATCTACAACTTTTTCTCCTGTATAAATTAGTTGCATTTTAATATTTTATATTCAAGGTTCAAAATGTTTACATATGCATACTAATATAAAAATGTTACAAGCATTTATTTTGATATTTGAATCTTTACATATAAAAGAATCACCTTTAGATATATCAGAATCACCTTCTTGGACAGCTGGCAATTTATTTGTATTTTTTGACATGAGACATTGCTGCTTTTCAATAAACCAACTTTGGACCTAACAAATGTAAATAAGATTATAATGCAAAATAAGTGCACAAAGAACAAAAAATGTAGTTTTTTTTTTTATTATTAATAATATTAAGAAGTATGAAAAAAGGGGATATACATCAGTCCATTTTAAGATAGGTTTTCCAGCTCGCCCTGAAGATCGACTAATCATATAAGAAAAAGAGTTTTAATTATTGTTAATGATTAAATAAATGAAATTGAGACATCACTAATGAATCGAAGAGATTTGTGAAACTTTAGAATCATAACTCACTTGAATCTTCTTGCCAATATCTTAAAGACATCAGGATTTAGAGGATTTTCCCCTGATTCTTTTAATACTTTCTCCATTTTCTCCATCTGTGAAGTTAAGAATTCACTAAATGAATTGATATAAACATAGATGATGTGCAAAAAACAATTAATTGTAAAACCATGGTTGAAGTTATTAGTAACCTACAACTTAAGGCTTATAAGGTGTTCAAAAACTCAAGAATGTAGTCAAGAAAACGTCTGTAAGATCAAAATTGATGATTACACTATACACAAGAACATCAATGTATACATACCCTGTTTTGGTGCTACAGTAAAATTACTTCCTAGGGTTTCATAATCGCAATCACAAGCTTCGACAAGAACACACAATTCAAACATGGTGTCTCAAAATTTGACACCTTTATGAAAGCCAAGATTCCCGGATGAACAACCCGACAAATTAGCGATAACAGCTCTTTAAATAAACGATAATACCAATACATCGAATGTGAAACATAGAATTCACTAAAATGCGAAAACCCCTTGTGAAAAAGCAACGCACCCGGATGAAGAGAATGATTAAGATTCAAGACATACATTTTTCTTCGAAAATTCAAACATCGTATATAATCATCGAAGAATAACATTAAAACGAAGAGTTTGAACAGCTTTAACGGAATTATACTCAAGAAATTACAGCCACATATGAAGAAAGAAACACAGTAATAGAGATAAGTGTGTAATGACTGGCCTCGGATGTTGTGAACCCAGAGTAAACCTTCTTTTCTCCTCTAGAACGAAGACGATGATCCATGTTGCTAAGGGGTTTTCGAATTTGATATTCCAAAAACCCTGTAAAGATTTAAGAATTTTTGTTGATTAGAGGGAAAGAAACTCTCAGAGTCTCAGTCAGAGTGCTGACTGCTGAGAACGGCTGGGAACTGGGAGAAGAGGAAAGTATTTTACTAATCAGTTATTTATGCATATGTTTTATTTGATTTACATGTTTAAATTTGATTTTTTTTAATTGATTTATGTAAATGTATTTTTAATACATTAATTCTTAAATTTGTGTAATAAAATAAGTTTATACTTTATAGTAAGTTTATGTCCTTATTAAAAATATTAAAACCAATAGAACATTTTTTTAAAGGCTAAATATATCGAAAAATATTTTTTTAAAGGCTAAATATATCGAAAAACTAGCAAAGATGCTAGAATATTACAAAGTACAAGCATAAGTATAAGCACAAACGGAGAACAACACCAATCATTTCAATTTTTATAAAAAATAAGATTTGACATATGCTTAATCCACTTGTATGGTATGAGTTGAATCTCATCCGATGTGTTTATTGGGTTGCACTTTATGCGTTTGAACATACAAGGCTCTTAAAAGGTTTGTGCATCTTCCACGTTTTCTGGTTTTTGGTTTTTTTTTTTTCCAACTTTTATTGTTTTATTGCTTTTATTATTAGTTATAAAGACATAGCATTTACATTGTCTCGTAAATTGTAAAGAAAAATAATAAGCTGCATCATCTAAGTGGTTCATGTTAATCCATCATGAAATCGATATAGGAGATAAATCGTGGAGCATTAGCAATATATTAGGTGTGTCATGGTTTAAACTTTGACCTCATGTGCGAAGTTTTACTTCTCAACCACTATGAAGGGGGGAAGGGGGGGGGGGGTATAATGACTTGTAAAGGTAACCAAAATTAGTTTTTGTACACATGTACTCACTAAGCTTTTTTGTGCTTGATATAGCTTTGAACTTGTTGGAATTGTACAAAAATACTAATATGATAGGGTATATTGAGTTTTACCGGTTTCTGACGTCTTTTTCGGCAAAATATAAGTTTTCCTGCCATCTTTAAAGTTTCTGGTTATCTTCTCAGGCCAATCATGGATTTTTCGAAGAATTATGAAATCCTTTCTAAAAACCTTTTCTGAAATCGAACCCCTTGCTGCAAATTAATTTCTAGATATTTGTGTGTTGAGTTCTTGAGTTTCCGAATTCTTTATAATCGGAACCCTTTCTTGAGTTCCTAAAGTTGATTTCTTGATATTGCTCTTAAGTATCCTATAAACGAGTTCCAGATCTTGTAAAACTTGAGATGGGAAACCCTAAGTTCGATTTTCTTATCTTAATGAACACCTAAAACGAGAAATGAGTTCGATTTAAAGATCATTTTTGAGATCTTGAAATAACCCTAATGAAAAACTCTTAATTATGTTCTTAAGATCTTGATTTTCAGATCATTACAGACCTTGAAAAATTATGTTCAATTTCAGAAAAAATAGAAGTACAAGAATAAAAGAGGGAAAAAATCTAAAAAGCCCTAAGTTCGTTGGAAAATCCTTTTTTGGCCGGATAAGATGATCGAGAACTTCAAAGATTGTTATAAAACTAATATTTTGTTGGAAAAGCCATTGAAAACCAACAAAACTCACTATACCCGATCATATTAGTATTTTTTGAACATTTTCAACAAGTTCAGTGGTATATCAAACATAAAAATAAGTTTAGTAATTAAATGTGAAAAAAGCTAAAGTTGGTTACCCTTACAAGTCAATATATCTGTCCCATGCGATGGAAGCTTAGTGGTTTAGGATTAAAATTCTACACAGAATGGGTTGAAACTTCGCACTCCCAAAATATTGCTAGTGTTCTGCAATTAACCTTTCACGTGATCCCTAGGGAGGGTTAACGTAGGTCGCTTAGATGGTGCTATTTACCATTTCGTTTTACAAGTCATTATCCCTTTACATTAATATGAAAAACAAATGGACAACAAGTTGCACCACTAATTATTTTTTGGATTGCAAAACTAATTATTTTTTAAATAACTATGCCCTATAGATTGTAGGTCATAAATTACTATACATTACTGGTTGAACTCTATTGTTAAGTTGGATAATTTGAATTTAACTATATAAACGATCTCTTGATGGCTCATTTGGTAAGACTTGTAGAAGATATGGCTCAATAAGTCATTTACCAAGTTCAAATCTTAGGAGCTCCATTCAAGGGTGGTAGGAGAAGGTTTGTGGCAACTCCATAATGGTTTCTTAACATCATCGCCATAAGATAAATCATCTCCTCCATAACCTCAAAATTGGAGAAACCGTTATAGTCGATGGGTAAACCTAATTTAACTAAAAATGGATTATTGTTCCTAAAAAAGGGAACTACAAATTCTAATTGGCCTAAATACCAAAGAAGTAAAGAGATCTAATTCGATAGCCTAAATTTTTAATTTTAAAGATATAATTATTTGGAATATCTCGACTCTTTGAAAACCAAATAGTGAAAACCGATCCATACGAATTATAATTTTGTTTATTCAGATCGGATTTTAATATAACTATTTAGATCTATATTTTAAATACAATAATTTAAATTTTAAAAAATACAATAATTCAAATTCACTAGATCTTGCAGGATTGAATCCATTCTTTCGAGCAAACATCCTAACTATGAGTATGTAAAATATATAAACCGATTTAGAATCCATCCATTTCAATATCTCTCTCTCTCTCTCTCTCTCTATATATATATATATATATATATATATATATATATATTATGATCATGTATTCTTGTAATTATATTATTTGCACCTTTTCGGATCATATTATAACAAATAAAAAATTAAGAAAACTATCCCTATGATTTGGAATACTTTTAGATGGATTCTACAACTTTGACCGTCAATATAGTTTTTTTGAGAAGGTATTTTCGTGGATTTGTTCCCACGTTTTGTTTTAATAATGTGAGTTTAATTCATACTATTAAAAATCTCAACTGTTACCATTTTACCCTCCATTTTGTATTTTTATTAATTTTTTAGTACTATTAACAAGATTTATAATTTTTATAAAAATTAATTTATTATCAAAATAAAATAGTGTTGCTACATTTTCATTTTACCCCCATTGTTTCTTCCCCTTTCTTACCCTAGTGCCCCACATATGCTCATCCTCTCACAACAGTTCCAACATATTACTCCACTTCGCCGTCCTATCCCAACCAACAACATCCATCAACGACGATGACTGCTCAGTTAAAGGGAAAACCCTTCCCTTTTGCGTGTGTTGTACCGGGATTGAAAGAGAAATGGATATCATAATGAAAAGAAAATCAGGGAAGAAAATAGAACATTTGATGATGAACACGGAGAGTGAAAACCCAATAATTTTGTAACATTCGAGATTTAGTGGTATGTTCCTTTTTAACCATTATTGTGAATTCTTTTCATTTTAGTCCCTAGTCGAGTACGTTAGGCGTACTCTATGAGTACGTTGGGCGTACTGGCTCGTTAGTTGGTCGCGGAGACGCCCACGTACGTTGGACGTACGTGAGAGTATGTGGTGCGTACGCTAAGCAGGGACAAACCCTAATTTTTAGGGTTTGTGCCCTATTTAAATAACTTATGTTGCCTTGGTGGTATCTTTCGATCAACCTCCACTCCCCTAAACCCTAAGAACGAAACCCTAATTGCCATTTGTGAATTTTGAGCTTTGAAGTGAGTTTTTGGTGATTTGAAGGAATAAGAACACTTGGAGGTTGCTTTGGTGTGTCTTGAGCTTATAGATCCAGAACCATTATCAACTTTGCAAGCTATTTGAGGTATAAAGCTCTCAACTTGATGACTTCTTATGCTAGATCTAGTTTAGGGCCTTGTTTATGCATTTTTGGGTCCTTTAAGCCTTGTTTGGGAGTATGGGCTACTCTAACAACTTGTGATGATAGGTTTAGGCTATTATGAGGTCCCTGTTCATAAAAATGATAACTTGATGGGTTTTGTTCAACCATGCAAGGTTGATGTTTCTCTTAATGGAGTTAAGATGCTAGAATTGGACATTGGGGTGTTTTTAACCATGCAAAGGCTTAAAGTCTTAGAGTTTATGGGTTAAGGCCTTAATATGATGTCATTTTGTGGATTTGGTGATAAGTTCTTAAGTGGTTAAGTCGTTTGGCCAAGGAATTGAGATCAGGCCAGCACGCGGGGCGTACTCTTAGGTACGCTGAGTATACTGGGTGTGAGCCCATCTCTGGATCAATCGCGTACGCAGGGCGTATGAGCCTGGTACGCCAAGCGTACGCTAGTTAGTGGGCCGAAGGAGTGTGGGCTTGGTTTATTTTGGGCTATGTTTTGATTGGGCTTGAACCTTTAACTCCTATGGATCATTTCTGTACTTTGGGCTATTGTTGGACATTGGGTCTTCTTATATTGGGCCATATTGGGATTTGGGTGCCATTTAGAAATTTGGGCTTTCAGAGCAAATGGGTTGGGCCTTGGTTTGGGCCAAGTAGGAAAAAAGGTAAAATGGTCTTTTACCCTGGATGTTGGACAAGTGATCTAGATTCTTGATTATGGGTTAAGACCCAATTATTAATTGGGTATTATTGATGATGTTAGCGCGGGGATTTTCCGGATCAACAGTCCGAGCTTTTATCTAAGATATTTGGCAGCCTGATGTGAGTTTCCTCATTGTATTCGGCGAGTTGAAGGCACCAATGTCGGCCAATGGTTTATTATGATTAGGATGCTAGTTGTATGCGTGACTCTGCATGTATGATTTCTGATATGTATACTGGGTGGGGCCTGCTGACTATCTTGTATGCTATTTATCTTTATGATTCTTGCATGTGTTATGTGTTTGTATGTATACGGGGCGGGGCCCGATGACGGACGGGGCCCATTATTTACTGACAGATATGTTCCGAGCGGGGCCCGATGTTGTTTGATATGTATCGTATGTGGTATTTTGGGGAGCTCACTAAACTTCGTGCTTACGGTTTTTAGTTTATGGTTCAGGTACTTCCAGATCGAAAGGGAAAAGTTCGGGGTGATTACATCGAACACACCATGATTGTTCCGCATTTTGTTTGACCCTGATGTATTTGGATGTTTTTAATTACATTTTGATTCTATTATGGCTACATGAACATGTTTTTAAAAGATGGTTTTATTCATCTAAAAATAAATTTTTGGTCTTAAATTTTGGGACGTTACAATTTTGATAATACCTTTGAAATCATTAGTCCATAATTAGGATTTGGTTATGCCTATCATTTTGTTGTTGATCTCTTAAGTATGTTGCTAATATATTATCAACATTTCGTTTTGCTCCAAGTCTTGTTGTAGTAAAGAACACTTCAAGTATGTATTGTTATTCTATGTTCTACATTATAAATTTGTTGAGACTTTCATATTATTCCAAGCTTAGATGTCCATGCCTCAAAGCCTTAATGAAAATTTGTTGTTATATCTAGTCATAAGGGGTGGGATGATATGGGGTGTTCTTGTAATGGTTGGGTGTACGCGGGCCCACTAGATACTATAAATACATAACAATAATAATAACAATAATAATAATAATAAATTAAAAAATAATAAAAAGGTCATTTTAGCATATTTAACAATTAAAACTAAAGGATCGAAACCACAATCAAACAATTCTCAAAATTGCTATTGCAAATGGCACAAGTTATGGGCTGATGGTCAATTCTTTATAATGGGTTGAACTCAAATACGTTGAAGGCCCACATCGCAATATTGTGTTGAGCAGTTCTTTAACTATGATTTCTTTTTTGCATTATAGAGCGTAATCTTTATGTACCTAAAATGTATAGCTTAATTTTTAATAATGTGTGACACAAAATTCATAACGTATGACAAGAATTCATAATATATAATATGGTATTCATATCGCATAACATAACTTTGACACTAACAAGAAAGTTGAATTAATTAATAAATGACAAATTACATAAATGGTCTTTTTGTTAGCAGGAAATACCACTACACGTCCTTTTGAAGAATTTTTAGCATGGTTGGTTCTTTTTAAGGTTAAAACGCATACAATGGGCCCTTTTGACTAACATTGTTAAAAGATTGGGATTAATATATTATAGAGTAAATTACACGAATGGTCCCTATGGTTTAGGGTAATTTGCGCATTTGGTCCCTAACTTATTTTTTTAACTCAGAAGGTCCCTATTGTTTAATTTTGTTACGCGCTTGGTCCTTGTCTTACCTAAAAAGACTATTTTGGCCTTGATTTTTTAATTTATTTAAATAAACACACACCCCAACCCCACCCCCTAACCTTACCTTACATACCCATCATTTTTCCCTTTTTAAATAATAGTATTTTTAGGTAAGAAATGGATCAAACGTGTAACAAAAACAAATAGTAGGGACCAAGCGCGTAATAAAAACAAACAGTAGGGACCTTCCGAGTTAAAAAAATAAGTTAGTGACCAAACGCGAAAATTATCCCAAACCATAGGGACCATTCGTGTAATTTACTCTATATTATACATGCATGGTTGGTAAGAGCCACACTTACATGCTATCAAATGCATTTTGTATTTTGTTCATGGAACACTTGACCATCTTCAATGAGTTTAATGTATCTTCCCAATCGAGCCTTATAGTGTACTATGATGTTGATGATGTCGATTGGGGAGGATTTCAGGCTACCAGTCGGCCCCCCTTTGGTTACTATCTTTTCATAGACAACAACCTCATTTCCTAGTCCTAAAAACATCAAGGTGTTATTTCTCGAATACTTTGAAGGTTCACATCGCAATATTGTGATGAGCAGTTCTTTAACTATGATTTCTTTTCTGCATTATAGAGCGTAATGTTTATGTACCTAAAAAACGTAGCTTAATTTATAATAATGTGTAACACAAAATTCATAACGTATGAGAAGAATTCATAATATATAATATGGTATTCATATCGCATAACATAACTTTAACACTAACAAGAAAGTTCAATTAATTAATAAATGACAAATTACATAAATGGTCTTTCTTGTTGGTAGGAAATACCACTACACGTCCTTTTAAAGAATTTTTAACATGGTTGGTTCTTTTTAAGGTTAAAACGCACACAATGGGCCCTTTTGACTAACATTGTTAAAATATTAGGATTAACATATTATACATGCATGGTTCGTAAGAGCCACACTTACACACTATCAAATGCATTTTGTATTTTGTTCATGGAACACTTGACCATCGTCAATGAGTTTAATGTATCTTCCCAATCGAGCCTTATAGTGTACTCTAATGTCGATGATGTCGATTAGGGAGGATTTCCGGCTACTCGTCGGTCCCCCTTTAGTTACTGTCTTTTCTTAGCCGACAACCTCATTTCCTAGTCCTAAAAACATCAGAGTGTTATTTCTCGATCCAACATGGACACAGAGTATTACGAGATATAAAATACAGTTGATGGGACATGTTGGACTACCAACCTAAGGCCACGATTGTCTATGGTGATAACATTAGTGCAGTTTAAATGTCATCTAATCTTGTTCAACATCAATGAACGAACAAATGGATATTGACATCTACTTCGTTTGAGATAAAGTTTTGGTAGACCTTGTCCGGGTTTTTTCATATACCATCAAGTTCACAATATGCAAACATTTTCATGAAGGGCCAATCTAATTCTTCATTTTTAGATTTCGGATACAATTTAAACATTTGTAAGCCTCCTCCAGATAAAACTACGAGGATTTTAGTGTATACATAATTTAGCCCATGTTTATACTCAACCACTTCATTGATCGTACACCCACTTTTGCATGGTTGTACCCCATCGCTATGTTCCCCGTTGAGCATTGAGGCTCACGTGTGTGCATACAGAGTTGGCTAATGGGAAAAACTCATAAAGCTCGAAGGATCACCAAATCTTCTTAAATGTTTCATAGTGTTTGGGATTGAACTTAACACTATTATTATTGTTATAGCACTTCCAAATCTCTCTTAAATCAATTTAATCGCAATTTCTCCTCAAACATCAATGGTTTCCTATTTCCACCATCATCAGCCAAAAACCCAAAATAATAATAGGAATAATTTAAACTTTATACCGGATGATTCTCTACTAGAATCGAATGCAAGAACACCAACAAATCCGAGATCAATAAACTCAAGCTCCTGAATTCACACCAATTTCTTTCCCAAGTCTCACTTCTCTTTCTCTTAGCGCCAAATAAAGCCTTGGTTTAAGCCCAAAAACTTGAGCTCATTTCTGATAACTAAAAGCCTAATCCTTTTTTTTTTCAATTTCTAAAATTATTTAATGAAATTTCATTTCTCTACTAAAAAATAAATGAATTGAGGTCCAAAAGAAAAATAACTATGCACAAAAACTACCACATACTTTGAATTTCATGATCCGAAAGTCTCAATCCTCAATTTTAAATCTTTATTATTTTAATGTATTATTATTTTTCCTTTGTCACGTTTTTTTTATATGAAATGCTTGGTATAAATCTTTAAAAAAATGTGATTGATTTAGGTATCAACATGTCGATATAAATTGTCGCAATATTGAAAAAAAAATGAAAGAATATGAAAAACGTTGAAAATCATAAAAAAATGAAAAAACAAGATAAATGTTGAAAATAGTTTCATGATATCGTGAATCTCAATTCTTATTGAGGAAATTTTAATTTAACTTCTTTTATTTATATAAATGTTTTAGGTTATATCTTGCCTTTTTTTAAATTTTATTTTGTATATTTAAGTAGTTTTTGGTACATGAGATTAGACGAACATAACAAAACAAACTCACTGAAAATAGTGTTTTGTAGTGAGGAGATAGGACAAGATTAGACACAAACCAAGTTAAATGAAACTAAAGTTTAAAATTTTAATCTCAATCATACATTTATTTTATTTACAGTAGATGTAACAAATTATAGAAAAAAATGCATTATTTTTGTTTATTTTTAAAATTCAATTTATTTTTTAACGAAAAAATTGAATATATTACGATTTCATAAATATTTTGTCTTGTATAACCAAAAATACATATCTATATATAAAAAAGAAGAAAGCAAATCAAAATTTTAGTTCAAATCTCACACACACACATATATATATATATATATATATATATATATATATATATATATATATATAAATCCAGTAACAAATTTTTTTTTATAGGAAGGTAAGAAGTTTTTTTTCGACATATTTTTTTTGACGAACAAAACAAATGAATCACTAGATAAGCTAACATGATTCACAAAAAAATATCTCAAAAATCATCTCGATGATTCATTTTTACGATGATTTTGTTGATATTTATTAAAATTGTCATAAAAGTGATTTTTTTCCTTAATTTAATTAAAAATGAATCATGAATGTGTTTTTTTGAGAATTTTTTCTTATAAATCATTTTACTTTTGAATCATTTACTGATTTATTTTGTTTGTTTGCTAAAAAAATATGTATATAAAAAATTTCTTATATTCCTATCAAAATTTTCCTTTTTATTTGATCTTAGTAGAGTTTACCAAAAAAAAAATTTATAGTTGATTGCACATGTTTGCCATTGATTGTATTTGATACTGGGAGCGTTTGAGAGCTTCTAGTTTTTAGTGTCTGACAAAATGCTCCGTTTTAAACAGAAAGTCTTGTTTTGCATTACAAGCTTCTAACATTTAGTTTAAACAAAACGCTACAAATCCAAATGCTACTTCATTTAGCGTTTAACAAAACGCTATCAGCTAGAAACTACCTGTTACCCGCTACTAGCTATTTTTGCTTCATTGTTCATTTAGTTTTCTAGAGAGTTCATGCACGGCTAATCACTTGTTTTAAAGAAAAACGAGATACAAATTGCTTGTTATACTTTTAAGTTAACCCTCATTTACTTTACTAAATCGTCTAAATATTATGAATATATGACAATTTTAGTACCATCCATTTTTAAATTATTAGAGGGTTACCACAAATGAATAGAAGTAGTATTCTTATATTTCCCATATTTTCTTTGAACCAACATCAACTTGCATGTCGACGTATTTACAAATTCGAAAGAGTATTGAAACCTTCAATTCTTGCAGCAAAAAAGGCATGAGAGAAAGAAAAGGAAGAAAACTTCAACTCCATATACAGAAGTGGGTCACTCTCCTACTTTCTCTCTTAATTCAAACACACATATAACTCTCACCTTCATCGTCTCCTAATCCTCCTCCTCTCTGGTATCATACTCTTCCACACTCCCATTTTTAAAAATCCACATCCAAAACTTAAACAATTCTCGATTCTTTCTACACATTTCAACTTAGTTAAGATCAGCGATCACAATTTGGATTTCAATTCTCTTGCTGGTAGGTCATAAATTCATCTTGTTACCTGTTTTTTCTATAATATTTATCAATCTGACGTGATTCAATCCGATTCTCGATTTGGGGGTTTTGTTTTGTCATTTGTGGTTGTTTATTCTCGATTCTCGATTCCTTTTCAGAGACATTTGTTGCGACGTAGAGGTGCAAGACGATGGGAGATGGAGCTGTGGATGATAATGGCGGTGTCGCCGGAGATCAACTGGTTACGCCATGGAATTTGTCCATTTCCAGGTGATTCAAAATCAATCAATGGCTATTAATTCAATGCTTACATTATTCTATTATCCGAATTCTTCAATGACTCTTTCGATCTTAATATTTGGTTTCTGAATATGAAAATTTGCTTGATATGATCCAGTGGGCATAATTTGTTACGAGACCCACACCATAACAAAGGGCTAGCGTTCACAGAAAGGGAAAGAGATGCTCATTACTTACATGGTCTTCTTCCTCCCACTGTATTTACACAAGAACTTCAAGTAAGTTCATAAATCTCATGGGTTAAAATTGAACACGATAATCGAGTTCGTTTCTTGAATCGTAATTGTGTTCTTGATCATGGAAATTACAGGAGAAAAAAGTAATGCACCTAATTCGACAATACGAAGTCCCTTTGCAAAGATACATAGCCATGATTGATTTACAGGTTTTTTCTTCCTTTAATGGCCATGGTGTATTTGTTAAATTGCTATAAAATATGTTAAATCTTTGACAATAAAACATCAAATCTTGTAGGAGAGAAATGAACGATTGTTTTACAAGCTTTTGGTGGATCACGTGGAAGAACTACTTCCAGTTGTATACACTCCAACTGTAGGTGAAGCTTGCCAAAAATTTGGAAGCATTTTTCGTCGCCCTCAAGGACTTTACATCTCTTTAAAAGACAAGTATGCTCTCATGCATTCTTCTTTTTTTATTCCCCATTTTTCATGTTTCTTGTGTTTATAAAAAGTTGAGGGCAGTTTCGTCATTAAATAACTGAATATCATCAGAGGTCAGGTTCTTGAAGTGTTGAGAAATTGGCCCCAAAGATTTATTCAAGTTATCGTTGTTACTGATGGTGAGAGAATATTGGGGCTAGGTGATCTTGGTTGCCAGGTGTGATTTTTTAATAAAAAATATTTAATCATTATTACATATTAATATTAATATTATAATATTATTATAATAATTTAATAATATGTTTTTTTTTAAATGTCAGGGGATGGGGATTCCCGTTGGAAAACTTTCTTTGTATACCGCGCTCGGAGGCGTTCGTCCTTCAGCTGTAATTATAATACTTTATTATTTTTTTCATCCTTAATTTTCTCAAAATTAAATGTCTAGAAGCTAAATGTTATTCATTTATTTATTTATTTTCAGTGTTTACCTATAACGATTGATGTTGGCACAAATAATGAAAAGTTGCTTAACGATGAGTTCTACATTGGTCTCAAACAACATAGAGCCACAGGAGAGGTTCGTTGTTATTACATTATTTTACACATAACATGATACGACAGAATACTTTGTACTGTGTTCGTGTTTGTTTTGTATTGAACTGACACTGTGTAACCGATGTCAATAAACAAAAATTGTAATTTTTGTTACAACTAAAAAGTTGGAACAATGTGGGAGGGGGACTCGTTCTGACTGTTATGTATGTGTAAAAGACATAAACACCCTATTTATATTGATAGTAAAAAATTATCGTTATGTTTTGATGTAGGAGTATGCGGAGTTGTTAGAGGAGTTCATGACGGCTGTGAAGCGAAACTATGGGGAAAAAATTCTTGTACAATTTGAAGATTTTGCAAATCATAACGCGTTTGAGTTGCTTAACAAATACCACAATACTCATCTTGTTTTTAACGATGATATACAGGTAAAATTAACACCGTGTTGCAAAACAATATTCACAAAAATACCATTAAAAACATGGTATTTTATTTTGTGAACAAAATTTCCAATTTATAACCTTAACAATGATGTTTTGGAAAAGGAAAACAAATAGTTTGTTACCTATTTACAACATTAACCATTTTTAATATAAAATGCATTTTTTTAAAATGATTTGCAGGGTACGGCTTCTGTTGTTCTTGCCGGTTTGCTTTCAGCTCTCAAGTTACTCGGTGGGACCCTCTCGGATCATACATTCTTATTTCTAGGTGCCGGAGAGGTAAAAAATGATTAAAAAATCAACAAAATAAGGTCTTTTATTGGTCTTTATGTCGTAATTTTTTGTTTTTGTTTTAAAGGCTGGTACAGGAATAGCAGAGCTTATTGCACTCCAAATATCGAAGCAGGTAAAGTGTGGTATAACACTATGCTAATTCTCTTAACTTTTTTTGTTAATAATACATTAAAGGGTAAAATGGTCATTTACTTGTAACAGACAAGTGTTAATGTGGAAGAGGCTCGAAAGAAGATTTGGCTTGTTGACTCAAAGGGGTTGCTTGTGAGCTCCCGTAAAGAAACCCTTCCACACTTTAAGCTTCCATGGGCTCACGAGCATGAACCCATTAACAATCTTTTAGATGCCGTAAAGGTAAACTTTTTTACTTAATAGAAAATGAGACAGATATATTGTAGATATATAAGGTCATTTCTTTTTCATTTAACATATACAAAAGGGTAACATGGTCATTTACTCACCTTTAGACACATCATTCCGTCCAAAAAAAACTGTCTTTATGTATACAACACTTACTCCAAACAGACACTTTATATGTCGTTAACTTTCTCATACAGGAAATCAAGCCAACAGTGCTAATAGGAACATCGGGAGTTGGGAGACAATTTACACAAGAAGTTGTCGAGGCCATGTCATCTAACAACGAGGTTTGTTTTTTTTTTTTTTTAGCACAATAAATATTTATTTTATGAAATTTGAAATTAATTCGATTAAAAATCGTTTGTAGAAACCACTCATTATGGCTCTATCGAATCCAACCTCACAAGCCGAGTGTACCGCCGAAGAAGCATATACATGGAGCCAGGTAAATAAACGTACTATCAATTTTTTTATTCAAACAGTCAAAGGATACTTTCGTCATTTCACAATATAACATAACTAAGAGATTGTGTAGGGTCGAGCAATTTTCGCTAGCGGAAGCCCATTCGATCCCATGACATATGAAGACAAAGTATTCGTCCCCGGCCAGGTCTAAAACCAACTATGTGAAAACAACCGTAAAACTTGGTTACTATTTAATGAAATTTCACGGTTTACATTCTTAATTTTATTTATTTATTTATTAAAATTACAGGCAAACAATGCTTATATATTCCCGGGATTCGGTTTGGGATTAATCATGTGTGGTGCTACTCGTGTGCATGACGATTTACTTTTGGCCGCATGTAAGTGGCAAAACCGTAATTTCTATTTGAAACATCTGTACTGTGTACTGTTTACTGTGTTCTATGACATTTTTTATTTTTTACAGCCGAAGGTTTGGCATCACAAGTAACGGATGAAAACTTTGCCAAGGGAATTATATATCCACCATATTCATGTATCCGCAAGATTTCAGCACATATTGCAGCCTCTGTTGCTGCCAAGGCATATGAACTTGGTAATTTTTATATGTTTTCACTTTTTACTACATTTATTTATTTATTACAAAAAACTGTTACTAAATAATGTTTTTTTTTTCTTTTTAAAATCAGATCTAGCTTCTGTGCTCCCACGTCCTAATGATCTTGTTAAATTCGCTGAGAGCTGCATGTATTCTCCAACGTACCCTAACTACCGCTAATTTTCTCAAATATGTCTCAAATTTTATTTTATTTTTTAGTTTTTTTTAATAGTCACGGGTTTTACATTTGAGTATTTTAAATTTTTTCTTTGCTAATAAACTTCTTATCATTTATGAGTGTAGAAACGATATAATTTGGAATTTGAAATACAAGTGAAATCAAGAAAGTGAGATTGATAGTTTGATACTTGATTAAAGATGGCCAAAAAAGATGTGTTTTTAATTACTAAATAAGCATAATATAATAATTAGCTAAACTACACCATAATCCATATATATATATATATATATATATATATATATAATTATGAGGTACCTTTAAAAGTTCCTAAATTAATTAATCACTGCTTCTCTTCACTCTTCTGTTCTCCATCTTTCATCACTTGGCCTCCTGCAAATTTTAAGTTAATGATTATTTATTTACTCGTTAATATGATTAAAAGAAATAATTAATAGATTGAACTTAGGAATGGAATTAAAAAAGGAATGGAATGACACAATGGAATTAGAAATGAAAGGAATGGAATTACCGGATGGTTTTATAGATGGATTGGGTAAGAAACTTGTAGACCATGATCCACCATTGGATCCAGCTAGAGCCATTATTACATCTGCCTGAAATACAAGAATATAAATATCACAAAATTATTTTAATAAAATAATGAGAAAAATAATATAAAAATAAATAAATCTGAGACCTTGTTTGGGTGGACATCATCAAACACATGAGCTTGACCACCATAAAATATAGTCATCTGGCGAGTTGGGGTAGAGCCTGAATCAGTATTACCAATCACTGACTTTTGTTTACTGCCGCCTGGCTCAGCCACTCCACCGCCACCACTGCCGCCACCACCATTGGCGGAGGAGGTGAAAATCCCAGAGCCTTTGATTCCAGTTCTGGAGCCTTCATCAGCAGCTGATTGGGAAATCAAAGAGGGACCCACATTCACATTCATATTCATATTGCTATTGGCATCTTTGAATCTGTTTTGAACAGGTTGATACTTGTACTGTACAACTTGAGCAGCAGCAGGTGGAGGGTACTGAAGTACAGGCCCAACGTTTACAGGAATGGCTCGTTCCCATTTTGATGAATTTGCATGATCAGGTTTACCAGGTTGTTGTTGTTGTTGTTGTTGTTGTTGTTGTTGTTGTTGTAGCATTAGAGATGATGATGATGTTGGCCTCATTTGATGCATACCCATGAATGATTCATCCTCATGAGGCCATCTATGGCGTTCTCCTCCTACATTTCTCAGCATCTAACCAAAAAAAATGTTCGGATTCATCATTCATGAAGCCAAAGTGGAGTTAAGATGTGGTATTTCTCATTGAGGCATTTCATCGAACATGTTGAGTGTAGGTTTGTAGAGCAGGAGAAGAAATTGAGAAAAACGTACCTTCATTAAGTGTGAGGTTTCAGGAAAATCTGGTCGCAATTGTGGGATGGCTTCTCTTGAAGGCGCCATGAAAATAGAATCTGAGTTGCTGCGTTTGGTCCCGGAATACCTAATCTGGGATGTTGAAAAATCGGTTTTTTGACCATAGAATGGCACCCCTTCGAGGTGTAACCCAGCTTGTCTTTCTGCCATGGTAAAAACAGGTAGATCATCAATCAAACACGCCAAGATAGCTCTTTTACATACGATTCAAACTCATTGATCAATTGTAATGAGTAACAGGGGTAAATAGTTGAATTTAGCTTCAAAATTTGCAGAAAAACGTACTGATTATGGTGATGGTATCAATGAAACTAACCCACTGAAAGATACCTATCCCATAAAAAAATCAAGTCTTTTTATTCTATTATGAAACTAAGAACTCGTGAAATAGTAGTTGTATTTGATGCATCAAAATTTGTACCAAATGTGATCATTTTCTTGTAAGATTGAAGCCAATACCTCAATTTGCTTTATCATCATTGCCCAATTTTGATGAAATTTTGGGAAGAAAGAGTAAAAAACTTAACCAAGTGAAACAAAATGAGTAATTTAAGGAAACACCCATTTTAATATTCATAGGAACTAAAAATCAGGAACAAAATGAGCTTTTTAGAACGTCAATTTTGAAGAGAAAGAAACCCGTTTAAATGGAAGGGGGACGGCGTTAGTACCAGAACCCAGATCAGAAGTGGTGGAGACCGGCCCACCACCACGGCCACCACCACCACCGGAGACGGAAGCAGAAGGGGAGGAAGCACTAGCAACATCACTAGCGGCGGCGATCTTGGTCACCGGAGCACATCCCCGGCCAAGAAAGTCGTGTAAAATGGTGGGTTTAACATCATCACTGGCATTGCTGTTGTTGTTGTTGTTTTGAGCCATAATATCTGATAACAACACAGCAGCCATAATCTCATCTTAAATCACCTATTATTGTCATCATCAGAGACACTGCAAAAGGGAAATTTAAAGTGATTCTTTGAATTTTTCCTTTAAAGAAGCAAGGGTTTCTTTCCTGCTTTCATGAAAATATGAAAGAGAATCAAGAGTATCGAGTTTTGGGGAAGAGAGAGAGAGAGAGAGCATTAAAGAGCAAAAGCTAGTTGTTGTTCTGGTGTTTGCTCTGTCCTAGAGTGTGGATGTTTGTCTGATCCCTTTTCTGCGAATTTTTGGGGCGGGGTATCGATCTACTTGTTACACTTTCACTTTATCAATGATCATTACTCTATAACATTTTATACTCCATCGATATTGTTGTCCACAGACAAAAAACACACATGTTAAAAAAAATATTAATTATCATTAACTTTATTTAATAAAATGACAGTTTTGTCCTTACTTTGCATTTAATGTTCCATTAAATATTTAATTGGTTAAGTAATAATGAGGGGGTATTTTGGTAAAAATATTATTTATTTTTAGAAGTTGACTATTATTTTCGGACAAACCAAAACGAAAAGATGGACTATAATTTTGAGACGTAGGAAGTATATCTTTATTATTTTGGGTTATTTTAAATGGAAAGTGAGAAATCTAATTATTTTATAATGTTTATTTAAAAATAATAATAATCATTTTTTAGCAAAAATAATCATTTTGTCCGGAATAGATATTTCTGACAAAGAAAAAACATGTTTTTTGATTGATTCCGGAACGTCATTTCGGACTACTGTTTACATTCCGAACTAAAATTTAGGATTTCAAAAAAAAATCTACGGAATTTTAAGAACAAGTCTGAAATCTGAAGAACAATTCCGAAATTTCGAGAATTTTTTTTTGTTTTTTTACTTAAATTTAGCAAAAGGTTAAACAAATATAATAAATATAAATTATATACAATATTAGTATATAAAATTAGACATTTTATTGAAAAACAATAATATTAAACCCTTAGAAATAGACATTTCACACATAAGTGATGATATATTTTTTCAATAAAAATTTGGGAAAACCCCAAAAAATAGTTTTGGAATTTGAAGATCAAACCCGAAAATTGAGCATTTCGGAATAGATCATTCTTTGAAAAAAAAATGAAAAGTAGTCCAGGATGTGAACAATAATCCGGATCGAGGCATTTAGGAGATTGTGGTCATTTTTTGAAAAGTGGTTATTTTCTTCAAAATGCTCATTTATATGGGTTAGATTTCTCAATTTCCATAATTTTCTATATCTTTATTATTTTGGGTTAATGATCTAGAGGGTAACGAACTTTGATATTTGTCCATATTTAGGTAACCATGTTTTTTTTGTACACATTTGACCATTAAACTTGTTTAATCTGTTCAAAATAGGGCAATATGACTAATAATTACTAGTGATATTACCCTATTATGAGCAAGTCAAACAAATTTATTGTTCATATGTGTACGAAAAAAACATGATTGCCTAAATGTGGACAAAAACCAAAGCTCTTTACCCGTTTTGGTAATATTGAGTTCTTTATGCTATGTAACGCCCGTGTTTCTGAGTTAGGCATTAATGTTGATGTAATAGTCTAGGTTAACCTTTGTAACTTATTTTGAAATAATAAAAATGTATTATTTGAGTATTATGTGATTTATGCCTAATTGTTGTGACTTAATTGAATTAAGGATAATTTAAGCGTTAAAAATAAAATTTTAGATAAACCCGATATCGATACATGAAGTTGTAGTGGTCGTGGCAAGGTTTCCGAATATATAAAGAATGCCGAAATCCGAGTTATAACGAAGAAGTTATGACCTGTCGAAGTTTCGTGACAGAACCGACACGACACTGTATGACGTAAAATACAAATTTAAGATAGAGAGATATCTAGCCTTAGTGATCTAAACGAAAGTCGTGGAATACGTTAAACCGAGAGCGTGCATAAAAAGAACGTCCAAATCTGACTTCGTATGAGGAAGTTATGATTTTTCTAAGTTTCGACTTAGCGGTATACAGCCCAAATCTCGAAATTGAGATCGAGTGATATTTGGCCGAAACAATCTAAACGAGAATCGAAGATCTCGTCGTTAGTATTCCAACGGTAAAAAGACAGACGAAAACGGACGTCGGATGAAGAAGTGATGATTTTATAACGGAGTTTTCCTGTCCCGACCTACTAAAAATAATATAATAAAAATAAATTCAAAACTAGCCAACGGAGTCTAAATGAAAGTTGTAGAGCATAGTCTCACCTACGCGTGGATATAAAGAACGTCGAAAACGGAGCTAGTATGCGAAAGTTATGAATTTTTGAAGTTCGAGGCACGCATACCAAAGCTTATCCGAAGAGTACGCCCAGCGTATTGCTTGTAGAGGAATTACGTCCAGCGTAATCAGGATTTACGCCCAGCGTAAATCGGGGTTTCAGCCCCTATAAATAGAAGTCGTGGGCTGCCGAATTTGGTTGCTCATTTCTTTCTCTCTCACTCGTTTTACGTGCAAGCTTTACCCCCGAAGCCCCGGTATCATTCCCGACACCCGAATCAAGTCCCGAAGCCCCGAGGATCCCGAGAAGTAATGTTTCCGAGCCGAAACTCTGCCCGCGAGAAGCCCGGTTTTCAAGAAAAGCATCCCGGTTTTATCGGAAACGATTGCTTTAAGAGACGAGGTGCTGTCCGATCATCGTCTTATCAAGTGAGTGCATAGTTACTTTCATCTTACACATAGATATGAAGTATTTAATATAAATTACATGCTATGTGTGCATATTGTCTGTATACTTGCTGTCTATGCTGGGTGAAAGATTTTTTTATACATGTTTTAAATGATTTAAACTGTATATGTATTTTATATCTACAAAAATATTGGGGTAAAACATGGGTAGATGTAATAGACGATGTGTGATAAAATGATGAGAGACCTCGATGTTGTTGGTGATCCTGTCATCTAGCGGAGTATAGATGACGACCACGGACTTTTCTAGACAGTCCAGTGGAACGCTAGCAGGCTCGCAACCTGTAGGTGTTTGTGAACTATGTGTTCACCGGTGTACTCCATCCCCCCATGGTTGCCTTTAGGACATTTATTGCTGAGGAACCCCCTTGGCAGTAGTGTCCATCCCGATGTTGATCCTTAGTCTAGGTCCCTTATGATAGGTGTTTTAGGGACGTAATGTGAGGATAACGGGAACGGGTAATCGGGTTATTGTTGGTTGATGAACTAAATATAATTATTTATTGTGGGTTGAAAACCTTATATACTCACCAGGCTCCCAAGCCTGACCCACTCAGTTTTCTTTGTATTACAGGTAGTGGCACGAGAGCATAAGTTGGATGACATTGTCAAGATATTTTTGGATTATAGACCCGTAGTTATATGTAACTGTTGTAAGGTCTATTTTGTATTGTTTATGCTTTTGGTCTGTATTGGAACATGACATCCCGAGGTTTTGTTATATAATGAAAATATATTTCTTTATGAAATGCTTTGATAAATTCTTATCATATTTTGTTTTGGGAACAAATTCCGCAACTCTTTTAATCAAAGGATTACTCTGACTTTATTTAAAAGCATAAATGAAACCGGTCTTTTCTGGCCGTGATTTTGGGGATGTCACATGCTAAGTGCAAGTAGTCATAAGACACACTGATGTGACATGGAATCGGGCCATCGGGTCTTGGTGTCATATCCGGATTGTAGATTTGGAGTAGGTGTCGTTACTAAGTTTCGTCTTAATTTCTAATTGTCGTCACATAACAAAAACCATTAGACCGCCTCAGGTACTATAACCCGTGAGCAGGCTCCGACGATTAGGTTGAATCGATGGTGTATGAGGAGATGGTTAGGTCTTGGTTCATCCTAATTTAGGCCCAACTAGTCAGGGGCTAGGTTGTATACGCTTAAGGGGCTAGGTTGAATGCGCTTTAGAAGCCTAGCAGCAAGGGATAGTCCACGACTAACTGGGTTGGTTTAAGCCTAACCAGATTATCCATTGACCTATATCTATAAATAAAACACCTCATCTTCTATGAGGAGGATCTCTCATTCTCAGACATGAGCGTCCATTGTATACATACTTTCTTCCTACCAAGATGGTTCTTCATCCAGGAGAAACCATCTCCGTATACACATTGATCTAACTTGACTGTTGGAGTTTGCTCACCCAAGACAGTCCATGAGGCGGTTCTAATGGTTTTGTTCTCTGATGGAAGCTAGGAATTAAGTCATGAATCCGCTAACAACACCTACTCCAGATCTAACATCAAGACCTCATAACCTGATTACATGTCACATCAATGGTTCTTATGACTACTTGCACTTAGAATAAAGAACCAAATATTACCAAAATGGGCAAGGAACTTTCTTTTTTGTCCATATTTAGGTAACCATGTTTTTTTTCGTATACATTTGACCAGTAAACTTGTTTGATTGTTCATAAAAAGGGTAATATCACCGGTAATTACCAGTCATAGTACCCTGTTTTGAACAAGCCAAACAAGTTTAATGGTCAAATGTATACGAAAAAACATGGTTACCTAAATGTGGACAAAGACCAAAGTTCGTTACCCTCCTAAGTCATTAACCCTATTATTTTAAGTCTAGATTAAATTATATTGTTGGTCCTTAAGTAGTTGATTTTGCAATTTAGGTATAAAAAATTGTCTTTTTTAGTTTTGGTTATTCTTTTATCGGTTGTATTAAGGGTTGAAAATTCCATCAAATCGAGTACATTTCAATCTAAAATCGCATCATTTCAAACTAATCTGATTGGGATTTCAGCTTTCATGTTCCATTAAATCATTGAAAACGATTTAAACCTTTTCCCATAATCAAATTGACATTTGAGCATCTCCAATTAACGGGTCTTGGGAAGCCGAGATCTACGTTTGTGGTAAATTACTTCTTACTCCCTTATCCAAGCCACCCTTTCGTTTTGTGTGGTTTTAACAAGTTTTTTTTTCTTTCTTCCTTGTTGGTCGGGGTTGTTCGAGTTGCGTTTCGGCTATATAATCTGGAGAATCCAGTAGTGAAAAATGTGGTTATGAAGGTTATGGTGGCGAAGTTTGTAGCTGTGAAGTTTGTCGTGGTGAAGGTTGTGGTTGTGTTTGGAAAGGTTGTTAGTATACAAAAGCGGATTAGAAGTGTTGTTGATAGGGTTGTTGATACGATGGGAAAGCTTGGTATGATTGTTGAAAAAGTTATGAGTGTGGGATTGGGGAACCATTGCGGAGCAAGTTCATAAAACCATCTTGAGGTGATTCCATATTTGGGTATTGATGTGGAGTTGTATCTAATCCAAAAGGATTATCGGGATTGCAGATTCAGTTAGTTAATGGCGTATTTGGATTTTGATCCATGGTGTTAGTTTATATAAATAAATAAATAACCCCGTTAGGGTTTTACGTATATTCCATTGCAATATATATATATATATATATATATATATATATATATATATATATATATATATATATATATATATATATATATATATATATATATATATATATATCAAAGTTTAAAATACATACAATATTATCTAACAATTCAGATACAATACATCATCCAAACATATGTATTATTTAAGTATGAATAATCAAGATGCTAATTAACAACCCTTAAGTTTTTTTAAAGATATTATTTAATTTAATGGTTACATATATTGAATAGCAGCATATTTCCAGATTTAAGACTTATTTTCAAATTTATATGTAACAATCATGAATTATATAGTTATGTTCGTATGATAACCGTATTATATTGGAAAAAATGCTAAAAATTATCTTTTATTATTAAGTAAAATCACAATCTGCGAAATTATTATGCTTCTTTTATCATATACAATAATTATCTATAGAAAATGCAAGTATTATTTGTTGATTAAAAATGCAAAAAAATAAAAATAAATAAAAATAATCCCATAATTAGTATGGGATTATTACAGTCTATGTGAGCAATGGACTCGAACTCTTAGTTAATTATGAAACAAGGTCATACACCATGTTTTAAAAAACGATATAATTACTATTGGAGTAAGTAGCATCGATGATGTAGATGATAAGTTACACTGTTACAAGATGTCACAAAATGATTGAAGTTGTAACTAAATGAAAACTTTAATATAAAAGATACAGCAGCATAAGAGAGAAAAAAGTGTCACAAAAACGATTGAAGGTTAACTAAATGAAAACTTTAATATAAAAGATATAGCAGCATAAGGAGAAAAAGAATCTTGTCGGTTTTCCTAAAGAAAAGCTTAAGAGAGATATTGAAAGTTCAAACGTAATATTAGGAAAATCAAGAAAAATATTCCATAAGGATATGATCGATTTTTATATACCAATATCATATACAAATCATATATTAATTGAAATTCTTAGAATTTAATAGAGTAAATTACACGAATGGTCCCTATGGTTTAGGGTAATTTGCGCGTTTGGTCCCTAACTTATTTTTTTAACTCGGAAGGTTCTTACTGTTTGTTTTTGTTACGCGCATGGTCCATGTCTTACCTAAAAAGACTATTTTTCCCTTTATTTTTTAATTTATTTAAAAAAATAAGTTAGGGATCAAAACGCGCAAATTACCTCAAACCATAGGGACCATTCGTGTAATTTACTCTAATAGAGTAAATTACCAAACTTCCATAGCTCATCAAGTCAATACTTCTCTCTCATGAATATCTTTTAGATTTTTATTATCTTCGTACTTTTCTAACATTTACTAATTACATATTTAAATAATCAAATCATGATTATGTTTATTAAAACCAATATATAGGAATCAAGTACTTTTGAAGAAAATTGTGAGACATCCATGCAGTTAATATATTTGATGATAGATGAGATGGTTACGAGCAATAAACACACAATTAAGGATGCCAAGAATAAATAAAGAATATCAAAATGAACATGGTTCACATGATTTAATAATAACATTTCGTTCACATATAAACTAGAAAAGTTTCAAAGTTTCATAATTTCGAAAAAACTAGAGTTTACAAAATACGTATAATACGTATATATTAATGTTGGATATAGTGGTGGCACTCTTAGTATGTTGTCACGTAGGATTTTTTTAGGTTTTTTGAAGCCAAATAAGCTTAACATGCCTAGCACGCCAACAACAAAAAAGATAGAGAGTGGTAGAGTGCCAATTTAATAGTTTTTTTTTTTTTTTTAAAAAAAAACTTTTTTTTTTAGAGAGAGAGAGAGAGCAAATGTTAAAATATTTTTTATAAAAATAAAAAATATATTACGAATAAAAAACTAGATAAGGGACTACTTGTAACACTCTTAAATTCACAATCCGAAATTTTCATTTTTAAGTTTAACAATCATAAAACAACCATTCCATTTTCCCAAAAACCATAAAAACATAAAATAGTTTAGTTGTGCAATTCGTGATACATATCAAATCATCATCAGAGTCATAATCCCAAAATCACTAGTGCGGAAGATCCATGGTGTGATGCGATACGATCAAGCCGACCCTTTCCCTTTCGAGCTAAAAGTACCTAAATCAAAAACTGAAAACCGTAAGCACGAAGCTTAGTGAGTTCCTCCATCATATCACACACCATACAACGAACATACTGTCAGACATATTAGGGTGCCTGACCTACCCTACTAAGCATACCTGGGTGCTCAACCTACTCATGTCAGACATACCGGGGTGTCCGACCTACCCCTGTCAGGCATACCTGGGTGCCCGACCTACCCTCCGGTTTATTTCAACCGGTTACAGGGACTATTTCACCCCTACCACTACCACATAATAGCATACATGATCATACATAAACAGATTGTCAGACATATCTGGGTGCCCGACCTACCCTCCGGTTTATCAACCGGATACGGGGTTTATTCCACCCCTACCACTATCACATAATATCATAACATACTAGCACATAAATCATAACAGATAGTGGAATACCATACGATTATCACAAAGACAATCATCTAACTACAAACTCCTATTAGTGGGTCGGCCTTGGTGCCTTAGACCCGCTACTACCAGGAAGGTAACTCACCTCGCAAGGCTGAATGCAAAATCTCATGGCAAGTGTCACACCCCCGGACCAGACGGCGGAAACGCCCGGAGGCGGGTGACTTCATTGTGCAGTATCATAACAATTGAATATAATTGAAACATAGCAAAATCCAAACATCATACATTGATATCACAAGCTTACATTGTTTTACATCTTGTTCATGTTCTTGAATTACACAAAAGAGACAATATTGAGTACATATCAAACTACATCAAAATAAACTTGGTTCCCCGTCCCATTAACCTGCTTGTTGATTTCCTGAGAATACAAGTCGTTTGAAAAGCGTCAACATAAAATATGTTGGTGAGTTCATAAGAATTTTCGTATAAAATTTGGTGATAGTTTAGAAATCTGGAAAATCCAATATTTTCTTATCAATGGTTGTAAGTCTTGTTTCAAATCGAGTATAGCTGCATGTGTGTCTTAGTTATTGTTTTCGAAATCGTATAAAATCGTTTTCTCCAAAAAATCCTATATTTTCTGATGTATAAAATGGTGGTCTCAGACCCTAAGGCTGGTGTGGTAAAAGCTTCGTTTATAGTATCCAACTCAATAGTCGTTTATAATCAAGAGGTGTAACTTGAGTAAATTTCTAAAATCATATTGTTATATTCTAAGTGAGTCGTTATAGCCATACTAATATGACGGAGTGCATGTTCTAACGTTATTCAGGCGTCGGTTTTGTTTAAGACATTTGTCACCCTAGACTGGCCGGTCTAGCTGTAGCGAACATCGAAGGTGCGGGGTGTCAACCTCGTATAGATCTATACACAAATTGCCGCTCCCCCTCCAGGAGACTCTGGTTATAACTCTTACAGGACTTTAAGTGTACACTATTATTGATATATATAGGTACTGTGAAGATTCGTCTGACTAGAATACTAACAGATTTTTCCTTGGTGCAAATCGTTGAGATTCGTTATTTATTAAATAAATAACAATAGTTGTACTTGTTGACTAGTTATTTCGTTTCGCTTATTTGGTTTATTGAAAATAATCCACTTTGAATATTTATCAAAATGACCCAATTTTGTCGGAAGGCGTCAAGTTATGACTTGTGTAAAAACCATGACTTGTGTAAAACTATGACTTGTGTGAATTTATGACATGCGTTTTTCAGCTTTATGACATACAGATTATCACTTGAGTTTCTGAAAGTTTTATGACAGTAGTTTTATGACATGTAATTATTTCTGTCATAACAGCCCTATTTTGTACATTTTCTTGATAAAATTATTTATATTAAATAATTATAAATAAACACTAATAGTTTGCAACAGAATATTCCTTATGTTGTGACTAAAATATTGTTCTAACATCATGAGGTTTGTAAAATTCCAAGTTTATGAAAATTATCTTGAAATAATGTTTCGACACACACACACATCTAAACATACAAATACATGCAATTATCCAAGGATTTAGACAAGATTTGACTTGTATTCTCCCGCAAAAATAATAAAACCCGAAAAAGTAGGGGTATGAAGCTCACCTTGGTTTAGCTTGCTGTGTGATTTGAAGAGGTGTTAAGGAGTTTCCAAGTCCCAACACTTGAAAGGTTTGATAACTCTTTGAACTTTAGAATATCATAGGAATATATAAATATAATGGAGTTTTAGGATTAATGTGGAGAGTTACTTGGTCAAAGAAGAGGAGATGCTTACCAAAATTTCTCAAGAGGAACTTGAGCTTAGCCTTCTTTGAAAGTTGGGAGAGAGAGAGTTTTTGAGAGGTAAGGATAAGTTATATGTAGAAGATGAAGAGGTGGTGGGGTTTTTTAAAAATGGACGTGTCTAAGTTGGAAGGGTGAAATGAATTGATGCTTGCCTTGGTAATCTAGTGGTTAAAGCTTTGATATTTGGTGGGTAAATCATGAGTTACTGTGAACTGCATGGGAAATGGAAGATTACATCCCATCATAAGGCCAACCCCTTATATCTTTATACTTTTAATATAATACTTTTATAGATATTAATTATTATTTTATGTAATTTTGTTTATAATAATTAAATTTGACATAAAATAGGGGTTTAGGGGGGTCTAATTTATGAAAATTTCGAGTTTGAAGGAATTCCCGACGTCAAAATTTCCTAAAATGGAGAAAAGTTCCGGAATGGACAAAATTCTGAGCCAAATAGTAAATTCCGGGGTCAAGGCATGAGTTCCGAAGTTAAGCCCATTGTTCTGGAGCTCCTCTCAGATTTTCGGAGTCACCAGCATCTTCCGGAGTCGGGGGTTGCGAAGTCAAACGCTATCCGGAGTCCTTTTCCTGCACGCGTTCCGAAGTATACGAGGCATTCCGGAGTGGATAGCCTTCCGAGAGAGCTGGTCCGGATCATGCGAGATTGTCCGACTGAGAAAACTCCGGAGCCAAATCTGAAGGTTCCGAACTCGCTCATCTCATACCAGAGTCAATAGAAGCTTCCGGAGCAGGTGAAGTTCCGAACTAGGGAGGGTTCCAGACCGAAAAAGGGGATTCCGAAATGAAAAGTGTATTCCAAAATGGGCTCGGTTCTTCAAGTTTTTCCCTTTCATTTTGAGTTGGTTTTGACCAAGGAAAACTACATAGGGAGATTTGAGATACATAGAGAGATTTGGGAGAGATTCGATATACATAGAGAGATTGAGAGATACATAAATATTTTGCATTATAATAATACATGGTTCATTAGGACCCATAATATAACCCTTAATGCATTGATACAAGCCTTACAATAATTGGTGCTTACATGAGAGCAGAATATCCTAGCTAAAAAGGCTAGTTGTGACATCATTCCCCTGTTAGAGGGAATTTCGTCTCGAAATTCTTTTGAAAAGTAGGGTCATAAACGCGAGAATAAGTGAGGGTACTTCTGCTTCATCTGGTCTTCGCGTTCCCAAGTGAATTCCGGTCCGCGCTTTGCGTTCCATCGAACCTTCACAATCGAAATGCGACTCTGTTTCGTGCGTTTCACTTCCCTATCCAATATCTCGACCGGTTCTTCGACGAACATGAGATTTTCGTTTATCTCAATCTCTTCTAAAGGAATAACAAAGGTTTCATCTGATAAACACTTTTTCAAATTTGATACGTGGAACACGGGGTGCACGTTGCTGAGCTCCGAAGGTAGCTGTAGCTTATAAGCCACCAGACCAATTCGGGCAAGAATCTCGAATGGTCCGATGTATCGCGAGTTTAACTTTCCTCGTTTCCCAAAGCGGATCATCCCTTTCCAGGGAGAGACCTTTAGTAGCACTCGATCTCCGACCTGGAACTCCAGAGGTTTTCGTCGTTTGTCAGCGTAACTCTTTTGTCGATCACGCGATGCTTGGAGTCGGGCTTTGATTTGGATTATCTTATATGTAGTTTCTCGGATGATTTCTGGTCCCGTAAGGGTGCTGTTTGGTGATTGCCCTTTGACTAGTTGTGCGTCACCCACTTCAGTCCAACAGAGGGGCGATCTGTATTTCCGGCCATACAAGGCCTCGAAGGGAGCGACTCCTATCCTCGTGTGATAGCTGTTGTTATATGGAAATTCAACTAGGGACAGGTGGGTATCCCAGGCTTTGCCAAAATCTATTCCACATGCTCGGAGCATGTCTTCTAGAGTCTGAATAGTTCGCTCGCTTTGGCCATCAGTCTGAGGGTGGTAGTCAGTGCTCATATCCAGTCGGGTTCCCAATGCTTTCTGGAGCGACTGCCAAAAACGAGAGGTGAATCTATTATATCGATCTGAGATAATGGATATGCAGACTCCATGCAGTATCACCACCTCTTTCAGGTATATTCGCGTTAGCCTTTCCATTTTGTACGTCTCCTTTATTGGCAGGAAATGGGCGGATTTTGTTAGTCGGTCAACGATCACCCAGATAGCATCCAGACCGTCTGCCGTCTTGGGTAATTTGGTTATAAAATCCATTGCTATCCTCTCCCATTTCTACTCAGGTATTTCGGGTTGCTGAAGTACACCCGAGGGATTCTGATACTCCACTTTAACTTTGGCACAAGTGAGACACTTGCCTACGTAAGTGGCAATCTCCGCTTTCATATTCGGCTACCAATAATGTTGTTTGATATCCAGGTACATCTTGTCGGAACCCAGATGGATAGAGTACCTTGTTTTGTGAGCCTCATTCATTATCACGTCCCGAAATCCACCGAACCTCGGTGTCCAGATTCGGTCCATAAGATAATAGACGCCGTCTTCCTTGACCGTCAGATTCTTTTCCATTTCGTGCAATGCCTCATTGGCGACGTTTTCTAGCTTCAAGGCTTCCTGCTGAGCCCCTTTGATTTGTGAATATAGATGGGAATGGACGTTCATTGTTAATGTCTTTACTCGGCGACCCGAGTACTCCTTCCGGCTTAAGGAATCGGCTACCACATTTGCTTTGCCTGGATGGTACTTGATTTCGCACTCGTAGTCGTTTAGTAGTTCGACCCATCTTCGTTGTCTCATGTTCAATTCCTTTTGATTCAGTATGTGTTGGAGGCTCTTGTGGTCCGTGAAAATGGTGCACCGTGTACCATATAAGTAGTGCCTCCAAATCTTTAAGGCGAAGACCACAGCACCCAGTTCGAGATCGTGGGTGGTGTAGTTCACTTCATGGGTCTTTAGTTGTCTAGATGTGTAAGCTATCACCATTCCGCGCTGCATAAGCACACAGCCTAACCCTTGATTGGAAGCATCGCAGTATATTACGAAGTCTTACGTTCCTTCTGGCAAGGACAACACTGGAGCACTGCAGAGGGCTCGTTTCAGGGTTTGGAAGGCAGCTTCTTGTTTGTCATTCCAATGGAAAGGTACACCCTTCTGGGTGAGAGTGGTGAGGGGCTTGGCGATTTTGGAAAAATTTTGGATGAACCTTCGGTAATAACCAGCAAGGCCCAAAAATTATCAGATTTCGGTTGGGGTTCTTGGGGTTGCCCAGTCCTCAATGGCTTTGATCTTGGTGGGGTCCACATGTATTCCCTCTTCGCTGACTACATGACCCAGAAATTCTACTATACGAATCCAAAATTCGCATTTGGAGAACTTTGCGTAAAGCTTCTTTGCTCTTAGTGTTCCCAAAATTTGTCGTAAGTGCTGGCTGTGCTCCTCCTTACTCTTAGAGTAAACGAGTATATATTCGATGAAAACAATTATGAAGTTGTCGAGAAACGGCCGACATACTCGGTTCATCAGGTCCATAAAAGGCTGCTAGTGCGTTTGTGAGACCAAAAGGCATGACTACGAACTCGAAGTGCCCATAACGGGTTCGGAAAGCAGTCTTTGGGATATCCTCCTCCCGGACTCTTAGCTGATGGTATCCGGACCTCATATCTATCTTGGAAAAGTAGCTGGCTCCTTGGAGCTGATCGAATAGGTCATCAATTCGGGGTAGTGGGTATCGATTCTTGACAGTGAGCTTGTTTAATTCTCGATAATCGATGCACATTCTGAAAGATCCGTCTTTCTTTTTGAAAAACAGAATCGGAGCTCTCCAAGGTGAAAAGCTCGGCCTGATGAATCCCTTGTCGAGGAGATCGCTTAGTTGACTAGATAACTCTTGCATGTCGGCAGGAGCTAACCTGTAGGGTGATTTGGCGATTGGGGTGGCTCCAGGTACAAGATCGATTCAGAACTCGACCTAGCGCTCGGGAGGGACTCCTGGCAAATCCTCGGGAAATACGTCAGTAAAGTCACGTACTTCAGGAATATCGTTAATGTTTTTCTCCTCCTTTGTTTTATCCACGACATGAGCAAGAAAGGCGTGATTCTTTTTATGCAAGCAATTTTGTGCTTGGATGCAAGAAATGAGTCGGAGGTTTGAGCCGGGTTTATCGCCATAAACTATTAGGGTTTCGTCGTTGGGTAGGTGAAGGCGAACGGCCTTCTCGTGACACATAATTTCAGCATGGTGGGGGCTTAACCAATCCATGGCAACAATCACATCAAAGCTCCTAATATTAACATGCATCAAACTGATGGGGAAGGAGTGATTATTTAATGTTAGTGTGCACCCTACGTAGATATCGTTGGTTGATTCTGTTTTACCGTTGGCCATTTCGACCGTATAAGTTTCGTTCAATTTGTGAGGATTTTGACTGAGTAGGTGTTTGAATCTGTGACTTACGAAGCTTCGCTCAACACCACTATCAAATAAAACGCACGCATAAGAGTTGTTGAGGGGAAACGTACCAGTCACCACTGTTGGATCTTGCACCGCCTCTCCTTGTCCCATGGTTAAGACCCTTCCTGCGTTCTGATTGTTGTTCTTGGGGCAGTTGCGTTTAAAATGGTCGGTTTCCCCGCACCCGTAACATGCGCGGCTGGCTACGACGTTGTTGTCATTGGGCTGTTTGTTTTGTTGTGGGGGCATCTTGCAATACCGGACAGTGTGTCCTTTCCGATTGCATTTGGTGCATTGGAAATCCTTGCATGCCCCGTAGTGGTGATAGTTACACTTGTCACACTTGGGATTGGATCCCGCGTATGGCTTTGCTGGCGCGATTGTGGTTAAGGCTGGGGCGGTTGGGGCTGGTGCTGCTGGAGCGGTAGCAGAATGAACTGCTACTGTCTGTGGTTTCTTGGATGGCCCTGAATTTTGTCGTCCTTTACGCTTGTTCTCCCAGTTCTTCTTGTTCCCTCCTTCTTGTTTGCTCTCTCCCTCTGTTGCTTTGGTACTTTTCTTGTCACTGTGATCAAAAAGCTTATTGGCTAGGCGCTTGGCACTATCATAGGCCTCGGGTTTTGAGGCAATCACGTTACCTTGAATGGGAGGTGTCAACCCCCAGATGAATCGCTCAACCTTCTTTCCCTCAGATGTAATCATACCTGGATACAAAAGGGACAATTCGTTAAACCTCGAGATGTACGTGTGAATGTCCGAGTTCTGCACCGTAAGGTTCCACAGTTCTTGCTCGAGCTTTTGTACTTCCCCTCGGGGACAGTACTCGGCAATTAACATTTCTTTGAGTTCTTCGCAGGACATAGCGTTTGCAGCGGAAAGTGTCATGGCCTCGATGTGACCGTTCCACCATGACAGTGCCTGGTCGATGAAAGTGCATGCCGCGAATTTGACTTTACTTCCTTCCGGACATTCACATATCTCGAACACCGACTCCACCTTCTCGATCCATCGTTTCAGAGCTATGATTCCTCCGGTCCCAGTGAATGTGCGGGGTCTTGCATTGGAAAAGTCCTTATAGGTACAGGCCTTTACATGCCCTTGATTCATCCCTTGATGGGAGCTTCCCGTCCCTTGTCCATTTCCACCACCATTGTTTCCGGTTTGAATGTGAGCTAGAGCCGTTGTTACTGCTGTCGAAAGTGCCGCTTGAAAGGCTGCCGAGTTCATTTTCGGTGGGGGCGGCGGTGGTGGTGCTGTGTTGTTATTCCTACGGGTTGGTCTCCTCGGCATCTTTCTGTCATGGATCAGAAGGGCAACGAGTATCCAATGTATTTTATTTCACGGTTTCTTGATTATAGAATACCATCGGTGATTTGGTTGTATACAAGCAAGTGTGGACATAAAATTAACATGTAGTAATAGTAATAGAGCACATCACAGATAACACATCACAAGAAAACATATATATATATATATATATATATATATATATATATATATATGTTTTTCATTGATGTTAATTTCTTGAGTACATGAAAATTTGCCTTCATAAGGCATACAAATACATGAAGTGCAATAAAATCTAACAGAGTAACGACTCCATGAGTAGTGTAATCACTTAATCATGTCATCGATAATACATAGAGAAATGCACAAAAGAAAACCGATACGGTAGCAAATAAACAGGTACTAGTCGCGACGAGTAGGGCCTGGTGGTGCTGACGATGAGGTAGACGCGCCCTGGAGTTCGGCTAACCTACGCTCGGTGATCCGTACACGCTCCTCCAGAGCGGTGTGTCTCTCCTGGTATTCTCTGACCTCCGCTCGTGCAGTGGCAATATCTTCTATGAGTCGTTCCATTAGATAGAAGTCTCGCTCTAGGTCTCGCGTGCGAGCATCCGTAACCTGCATAGTCGCCCGCATCTGCATTACCCGGTCAGTGGTCACTGGAGCCTGGTCACCGATGTCCCTAATACGTCTGACCACGATTGGGAGTGTGCGATCCGCTGGTCCTCCATGCTGGAGGTTGTAGTAACCTCGGTTCATCCCAAATGGCGGTTGCTGACCCTGGCACCAGCCCCATCTCTCAATATCGTCAGCCCAAGGAGGTGTAGGGTCATTGTAGCCCATCCTATGCGGCGGTACCCTTGCCAGGTAGGGAGGGTTGATAACTTCAGACTCTGCGTCCGATTCCTCATCCTCTTTAACTTCCTCATCGTCATCTTCCTCGATTTCTTCATCGACGTCCTCTTCTTCAAACTCCATCGGTTCTTCGGGATCCTCCATGGGTTACTCAGGGCCTTCTTCTGGGTCTTCCTCAATCCAACCCCCATTCCCCTGATTGGGAAAGTAAGGGTCTCCGTGGAGGTGAAATCCTGCCATGTCGTCTGTGCAAGAATATATGAGTACGAGAAAATAGATAGAATGTCAAGATACTCCTATAGTATTTTAATTATTTTAGGTTTGGTCCTTAAAACTTTTGGATAACAAGTTGGGAAGCTTTATACTTTTTGCAACACCACTACCACTCCCAAACACATGTTGGTCATATCTCAAATAGATATAGTTGATCAGGCTATATTTGTCGCATATATGAGTACATAACTGCCCAGGTTTGACTGTAGTGTTCAACCTTTAAGTTATCTTGTTTTATTCTTGTTATGATATGGTCCTAGCAAGTATGTATACTTTTAGTCAGAGTGTTTTAGTCCCATTGTATTTATAGTTGTATATCTTGTATGGCTAGATATACTAGTTTACTATAAACAATGCTCTGATACCAATCTATCATACCCCCGGACCAGACGGCGGAAACGCCCGGAGGCGGGTGACTTCATTGTGCAGTATCATAACAATTGAATATAATTGAAACATAGCAAAATCCAAACATCATACATTGATATCACAAGCTTACATTGTTTTACATCTTGTTCATGTTCTTGAATTACACAAAAGAGACAATATTGAGTACATATCAAACTACATCAAAATAAACTTGGTTCCCCGTCCCATTAACCTGCTTGTTGATTTCCTGAGAATACAAGTCGTTTGAAAAGCGTCAACATAAAATATGTTGGTGAGTTCATAAGAATTTTCGTATAAACTTTGGTGATAGTTTAGAAATCTAGAAAATCCAATATTTTCTTATCAGTGATTGTAAGTCTTGTTTCAAATCGAGTATAGTTGCATGTGTGTCTAAGTTATTGTTTTCGAAATCGTATAAAATCGTTTTCTCCAAAAAATCCTATATTTTCTGATATATAAAATGGTGGTCTCATACCCTAAGGTTGGTGTGGTAAAAGCTTCGTTTATAGTATCCAACTCAATAGTCGTTTATAATCAAGAGGTGTAACTTGAGTAACTTTCTAAAATCATATTGTTATATTTTAAGTGAGTCGTTATAGCCATACTAATATGACGGAGTGCATGTTCTAACGTTATTCAGGCGTCGATTTTGTTTAAGACATTTGTCACCCTAGACTGGCCGGTCTAGCTGTAACGAACATCGAAGGTGCGGGGTGTCAACCCCGTATAGATCTATACACAAATTGCCGCTCCCCCTCCAGGAGACTCTAGTTATAACTCTTACAGGACTTTAAGTGTACACTATTATTGATATATATAGGTACTGTGAAGATTCGTCTGAGTAGAATACTAACAGATTTTTCCTTGGTGCAAATCGTTGAGATTCGTTATTTATTAAATAAATAACAATAGTTGTACTTGTTGACTAGTTATTTCGTTTCGTTTATTTGGTTTATTGAAAATAATCCACTTTGAATATTTATCAAAATGACCCAATTTTTCGGAAGGCGTCAAGTTATGACTTGTGTAAAAACCATGACTTGTGTAAAACTATGACTTGTGTGAATTTATGACTGCAGTTTTATGACATGCGTTTTTCAGCTTTATGACATACAGATTATCACTTGAGTTTCTGAAAGTTTTATGACAGTAGTTTTATGACATGTAATTATTTCTGTCATAAAAGCCCTATTTTGTACATTTTCTTGATAAAATTATTTATATTAAATAATTATAAATAAACACTAATAGTTTGCAACAGAATATTCCTTATGTTGTGACTAAAATATTGTTCTAACATCATGAGGTTTGTAAAATTCCAAGTTTATGAAAAATTATCTTGAAATAACGTTTCGACACACACACTCACACACCTAAACATACAAATACATGCAATTATCCAAGGATTTAGACAAGATTTGACTTGTATTCTCCCCCAAAATAATAAAACCCGAAAAAGTAGGGGATGAAGCTCACCTTGGTTTAGCTTTTTGTGTGATTTGAAGAGGTGTTAAGGAGTTTCCAAGTCCCAACACTTGAAAGGTTTGACAACTCTTTGAACTTTAGAATATCCTAGGAATATATAAATATAATGGAGTTTTAGGAATAATGTGGAGAGTTACTTGGTCAAAGAAGAGGATATGCTTACCAAATTTTCTCAGGAGGAACTTGAGCTTAGCCTTCTTTGAAAGTTGGGGGAGAGAGAGAGTTTTTGAGAGGTAAGGATAAGTTATATGTAGAAGATGAAGAGGTGGTGGGGTGTTTTAAAGATGGATGTGCTTAAGTTGGAAGGGTGAAATGAATTGATGCTTGCCTTAGTAATCTAGTGGTTAAAGCTTTGATATTTGGTGGGTAAATCATGAGTGACTGTGAACTGTATGGGAAATGGAAGATTACATCCCATCATAAGGTCAACCCCTTATCTCTTTATACTTTTAATATAATACTTTTATAGATATTAATTAATATTTTATGTAATTTTGTTTAAAATAATGAAATTTGACATAAAATTGGGGTTTAGGGGGGTCTAAGTTATGAAAATTTCGAGTTTGAAGGAATTCCCGACGTCAAAATTTCCTAAAATGGAGAAAATTCCGGAATGGACAAAATCCGGAGCCAAACAGTAAATTCTGGGGTCAAGGCATGAGTTCCGAAGTTATGCCCATTGTTCTGGAGCTCCTCTCAGATTTCCGGGTCGCCAGCATCTTCTGGAGTCGGGGGTTGCGAAGTCAGACGCTATCCGGAGTCCTTTTCCTGTGCGCGTTCCGAAGTATACGAGGCCTTCCGGAGTGGATAGCCTTTCGAGAGAGCTGGTCCGGATCATGCGAGATTGTCCGGCTGAGGAAACTCTGGAGCCAAATCTGAAGGTTCTGAACTCGCTCATCTCATACCGGAGTCAATAGAAGGTTCCGGAGCAGGTGAAGTTCCAAACTAGGGGGGTTCCGGACCGAAAAAGGGGATTCCGAAATGAAAAGTGTATTCCAAAATGGGCTCGGTCCTTCAAGTTTTTCCCTTTCATTTTGAGTTGGTTTTGACTAAGGAAAACTACATAGGGAGATTTGAGATACATAGAGAGATTTGGGAGAGATTCGATATACATAGAGAGATTTGGGAGAGATTGAGAGATACATAAATACTTTGCATTATAATAATACATGGTTCATTAGGACTCATAATATAACCCTTAATGCATTGATACAAGCCTTACAGTAATTGGTGCTTACATGAGAGCAGAATTCCCTGAGCTATCATTACCACAATAACACTTAGTCAAAAAAAAAAACTAGTAATCCTTCTTAGGGTAAAATGACCATTTTACCCCTGATCTAATTTGGCCAATACCTAAGGCCCAACACCATAACATGAAAGGCCCAAATCTAATTGGTCTTCCCAAACCCACTAGTGGCCCACCAATGGCCCAATTTTCCAAATTGGGCCCAACTCCTCAAATGGGCCTTAACTTAAACCCAACATACTCTTAGCCCAAAATAGATAATTTCCAATGGCCAATTATGACCTAAAAGGCCCAATGCCATAAATCTCAGTTCTAGGCCCAGAGGCCTTATTCCACAGTGGGCCATGAGGCCCATCAATCCAGGCCCAAACTTCTAGCGCCCAAAAGCCCACATTCGCCAATCTATATGCGTACGCGCGACGTACCTGGCACGCACGCCCATCGTACGCTGGCATTGACCAGAAGCGGGAAGTTGACCCAGTACGCGCAACGTACCAGGGTGTACCCCCTGCATACTGGCCAACTTCCTTAAGTCTCCTTTTGTGACTTAGTCCATAAAGTCATAACGTCCAAAACATAGATCCAGGTCCTTTAAGGCATCCTAACCCATAAAGTTACAAACTTTATGTATTTGCATGCATAGATGGGGGTTAAAACATGAATTAAGTCCTTAAACCAACTTTGTGACCATCAAACACTTGCATGGTTGTAGCTTAAAACATGAATTAGGGTTTGCATCTGGCCACCCTACGCCCAATGTACGCTTGGGTACGCCCAGCGTACACATGGGAGCCCCCCGATCCACGCCTCATATGCGTACGTTGCGCGTACACCTTGTACGCCCAACGTACGCTTTGCCCAAAAAATTCCAACACTTCACTAATTAAACTTGAATAAAAGCAGTACAATATCTGATGAATCATGGACGTTACACTATTCTTGTAACTTTAATTTAGAAAAAACATATAAATAAAATAGTTTAAATGAAAGTAAAAATGTTATGTGTGATTTATATAAATAATAAGAAAATAAAATATATTAATATTAAAATATAAAGTTAAAATATGTTTGATTTTGATTGAATTCCTAATTGCGTTGAAATATTGTTGGATTTAATAATGTATGTAAAACTAGGTAAATAAAACCCCACAAGTGTTTTTCAGCACCATCCTATACTTATCTTTTGTCTTTCAAAAGCAATACATGATATACAAAGAAAATGAAAGAAAATTATCTCATGAGAAGAGGGGAAGGACATCAGGGCCATTATCACGACACGATCAAGAAATCACAACTCCGACCTGGTGTTTTTGTGGGGGCCATTGGCCACCTCAACACTTTCTTACCTATGGGGTGAACTTAGTCTTGGCTTAAGCTATCAAGACGGACGTGTGTTTATTAAAAAAAACGAGGTGTGAGATCTGTGTATTACACGAGTTTATTAAAAGTAAAAGTTTAATAACAAACAATATAATGAATAAGTAAATATTAAACATTTTTTCAAGTAAATATTTTTACATAATTACAAACAATATAATGAATAAGTAAGTAATTTAATATATACTAATAAAAAAAGTATTGACATTGATGTTGAAAATTAATGTGTAAACATTAAAGATTTTTTAATGTAAACTTTCGAAATAAATACAAACGAAATGATGAATAAGTAGGTAATTGAATCCATACTAATAAAAAAATTGTTGACATATTGTAAATTGTTGTTATGAATCATCAATTTCCAAATACTTCTTTGAATCACAAATTAAAAAAAAAAAAGCAGGGTTATAGTTTTATGTACACTTGCTTGATGACTGTGTTTGACTGTTGCTACTAAAATTGGAAAACACTAAGAAAAATATAGATGATGTAATTTATACTATATATATATATATATATATATATATATATATATATATATATATATATATATATTGTAACTTAATGTATATATTAAGAAAAATAAAATAAAATAAGCATAGTGCTATCATCAGAAATGATATGTAACAAATTTATTAAATTAGAATAGAAAATATATTTCAAACAATGATGATCATGACGACGATTAGGTATACAATAATAACAATAGTTAATATAAATATGCATCGATTATGTCACAAAAGGTCTACATATAAGTAATAATCAATAAACTTAACATCAATTTGTAACATAAAAAATATGGAAGAAAAGTTAAATAAATTGCATGATAAAAAAAGAAATATAGTTTGGCGTGGTGGATATATAATTAGATTTTCTCTTATCTAAATATAATTTTCAAAATTTTCTTTTGTCTTTGGCATCGTTAGATAATTGACTTGTAATACTAAAACTGAAAGTAGATTGGAAACTTGTATGCTAATATTCATATGATATATTTGGATTCACATTTTCATTGTAATCTTCAACATGCGTAGAATTATTTGAAGATGTTAAATGTTAATGTGGATGGTTACCTATAGTTGATATATAAAGTAACAATAATTAATAAAAAATGTATTGGTTATGCGACATAAAAAGTGATACGATATAAAACAATATGTTTATATAATACCTAAAACATAAAAAATGAATGACAATCAAACAAAAATTGACTTGTAGATAAATAATTACCAATTGACATAACATTGAATTTTATTTTATCTAAATATAATGTTTATGTCTGTGTCTGTCTTTAGGGTCGTTTGAACTCATATCATATTTGTATCTTTAAAACAATCATAATTCATATAATAAAACTATAATGAAAAAATGTTATAAAATTTTAAAAGTTCGATTAGTAAAAATGAAGATATTTAGTAAAAATGAAGATATTTTAAATTTAAACGTCCAACTATATAAAAATAATGTTAATATTATCATAATGTGTTTTTACATGACCTAAGTCTAAACTATAAATTCACTTTTTTTTATTCTTTTATTACATGTATAAAATATAAATTATATAAACAACTTAATTGTCATATGACATATAAATATATACTATAGTTAGATAAAATACTTAGCAAAAACAGAGTCTTATAATTACATGTCAGCGAGAATTTTTTACTCATGCCTACATCATCTCAAAGTTTAACAAGATTAAAAACGAATTAGTTGTAGAAAAAATCTTAAAACCAACCATTAAGATTATTATTTCTCGATTTTGACAATATTTGTTTTATAACATTTCATTATTTTAATTCATGTAACAAAAAAATCATAATGAATATTTTTAGTGTTAGAAAAATACAAACTATTTATTATTATTATATTTGTTTTATGGAGAAAAATATCTTTACATTAAATAACAAATGTTTTAATAATTATAGTATTGATTTATACATTTAATACAAATAATACTTTACATATATAATAGACGTATTAATTAGTGGAATTGATTAATTTTTTATTATTAAAAAAATAAAAATACCACGTAATGACATGAAATTTAAGTAATTAATTTTTTTTTAATAATAACATGTAGCAACAGTCTTGAAAAAATAAAAATATCAAAATAATTTTCATTTATTAGGATCAAGATATTATTTTTTATCCAAACAAAAGTTGTAGTCCCATAAACCAAGGTGATGCTCGTAATTTTAACTGTATTATTATCTCTAACAAATAAATAAAGTGGAAAAAGTCAATAGTGGAGATTGTTGATGATTGTAGACTTTAGGGCAAGAATGTGTGGCATCCATCATGATTGGGATATTGTATGTGTCCGTCCATGTATACAAGCACCAATAGAGAAAAAAAGAGACTCATTATGCCAATGAAATCCTCATGATAATAACATCCACTCATTAATCTTAAAAACGATTACTACTTCTACATCTACACGATAACATAAAACAAATCCCATTCTCATCATTTCCATCATATGATATTATCGGATTTCATAAGAATAAAATGCCATGTTTTCTAATTATTATTTTTTGTCGTTTTCACACGGAGGAAGCAAAACTTAAGGTAAATTTTGGTTTAATTAAAAATATATTTTAAATTAGATAGTATTTATAAGAACGTGATATAAATATAAATACTTTTTTACAAAATTAACGAGTTGGTAAGTGGTTGGTAATTTGGTTACGTATTTTTATCTAAAGAACCATAATAATTTTATTAGAAACTAGAAAGAGCTAGAAAAAAAAAACTATTGAGATTTTGTGACCAACCTACCCAATTAATACAAAACCTAGCTTCCTACCATTAATAAATAAATAAAATAAAAATAAAAAATAAAAAATAAACAAACATTGAGAAACAATTGAATCCCATAAAACCGTCTTATAAGACTTTTTAAGATTAAAAAGCATCTGGTTCATATGACTCTAAATGGTTCATATAATCATGGCTCCCACGTCATCAAAACAAAGTGTTAGATCAATTGTAGCCTTTAGAGACGCCATCCAACTTGCCCACTCATAAAAAGTAGACAAAACAGGAAGATAAAAATCTCAGATAACCAATAAACTCCATAATGCAGAAGCATCGAACATATAAAAAGTAGATGGTTGACAATCTCAACATCAAAACCACAAATCGGACACAACACTGTGTCAATTTAAATACCTCTCCCATCCAAGTTCACCCGAGAAGCGGTTCTATTAAAGCAAGCCTCTACAAAAAACATTAACTTTTATAGGAACTAACCAATTTCATCCCGTCGTATCACCATCAACAACCAACATACGAGCATCAATAACAATCCGAGCTGAAGCAACTATAAATTACACATAACCGTCGAATGACTAACCCCAACCATCTTTCTGACCATTCAACACAACCATATTAGTATTGCTTCTCAAATTCATATACTGTAAAAGTTCTTCCACACCTCTCAGATTTCTTCTAAAATCCCAAATCCAGTCATGAAGTTGAAGCCGATCTTTAACGCAACAACTCTTATCATTATCGAGAGCATAAACATGATGAAATTGATCCTTAAGGGGACTATCACCATATCATATGTCATCCCAAAAAGAAACAATTCACTATTCCCCAATTTACGAGTACACGCAACCAATCAATCAACACCTTTTGGATGTAAAAGATTGGCCGATTTGAGAATAGAAACCCAAGGGCTATAAGTCGAACTTGGAAGCCTATCCACACAAACACAACCATCAATACCATAAATCGCCTGCACAACTTTAACCCATATAGCTTTCGGGTTATATCGCAAACGTCACACCCATTTGAATAGCAAGGATTTATTTAGAGAAAGTTGACCACCAACAAACAAAGAACAAACTTTCTAGTTAGATAATTTAGCAGTAAAATTATCCACCACTCATTCTAATTCCCACAACAAACCGTATTGCAATCAATAGGGACACCAAGATAGAAAAAGGAAAGGAAGAAACTCCACAACCCAAGATCCAAGCCAACTCTGTAACTGATGCATCCACCACACCTAGACAAATAATTTTGCTCTTTTGAACATTATTTTTCAACCCCGACACCAGAAAAAAAACATTTGAGAATAAACAACAAATTAAATGCCTTTCGATGAGACCATTCCCCCATGAAGATGACATCATCAACATAAAGAATGTGTGAAACCTCCATAGTAGAATGACCCACATAAGCACCCCAAAAGAAACCCATACATTGTGCCTTATAAATAAAAGTGTGTAAACCTTCCATAACCAAAATGAAAAGGAAAGGAGATAATTGATCCCCCTATCTAAGGCCTCGACAAAACTCAAACCCATCCTTAGGTGATCTAAATAAGAATGGAGTCCCTAACATTCATTAAACAACATGATATACCCATCTCCAGATATATCCAAATCTCATCTCCTCTATAGTAACATCTAAGAAACCCCATCGCAGGGAATCATACTGTTACGTCCTAAAATTTCAACCCAAAATTTTCATTTTCAAAATATATAAAACATCATTTCAACATCCCGTTTATATTACAAGATCATCGTCATACATTTATTAAAGATAGTTTTAGCAGAAGTCTAAAACATTATTAATGATGTGAGTACAGTCATACCAGAGCCTTCCCACAATTAGAAGAATAACCTGAAAAATAGTTATTCAACAACTGTAAGCCAAGGCTTAGTGAGTTCCCCAAAATACCACATACCACAATATATATACAATGCATACACATAATGGCCTTCAACATAAAATGGTCCACCCCTTTGGCCTTCAACATAAAGTTGGTCTGCCTCTTTTGGCCTTCAACATGAAGCTGGTCCACCCGAGTGTATTGGCCTTCAACATGAAGCTGGTCCGACCTCAACTCCCTATATAACATTGATAGTTTTTATAGGTTACAAAAATTCATGTGGCGGAAAATAAATGAACTCTTAAGATTACATGCAACCTAATTGGATCTATGTTTTCACTATTGAATGCTATAATATATGAACATCAAAGAACCCTATGAAAACCCTAGTATTTTCAAAAATCATAAATATGGTAGGGTTTACATAACTTTTGATTATTCTTGTAAATAACCAATCAAATCCTTCTTTAAAAGCTTTGGAAGCAAGCACCAAAAATCTCGTTCCTCTGATGGTTCACACCCAAACCCTAGCAACTAAGGAAACTTGAAACGAGAGGAGAGGGGATGGAAATTTCGACTATCATTCTAAAGGTATGAGTAGTAGAAAATGGGTAGCCTAAGGACCCTATTTATAAATGACAGGAAAACCCTAGAAACTCTAATTTGAAATAAAATAATATTATTTCAAATATGGAATTATCTAGTTTCCTAATTATCCATATTATCAATATGAAATGTTCCAGAAACCCTAAAATTATCCTCCAAAACTTTCCACCGCCTTTGGGGAAGGTTCTGGAACTCTTTTTTTCAACTATTGAACAATTACAACTTATGTCCTCGCACTTTTAATTAATCCAATCAATCTAAAGTTTAATTCCAATTAAAAACTGATTAATTCTTAATTAAAGAATACTATTTCTAATTAATATATCATTCTTATAATATATCAATAAACCATTTATTGTTATTTAGTAATCATATAATAAATCAATAAATCTGTATCTCTCTCTAAAAGTCATCCTATTCAATTACTAGGTTTGAGGGCAACCCAAAAGGACTTTACTTTTAATTCAAGTATATACCAATTTAGTAATTGTCTTAAACGCCTAATCCAACAGTCTCCCACTTGGATAAGTCTATAACTACAATTGCCAGTATAACTTCTAAATTAAACAGTAAAGGATGCTTTCCAAAGCAACTCCGAGACTCGAATTTGATCAACCATTATTCCTAAGATAAGTGATCAATTATTCCTTCGTTCTACAAGATATCGTATGGATACGAGACATGGTTTAGAATTAATCTCATTGTCCAAAGTTATGTTTCCCGATTTGTGATGACCTCATAAGACTTACTAATTGAACACATCAATTTAGTTCTGGTTGGGCCCATCACTATAAGTCAACACCAAATTACCGAGGGGCCCAAAGATATCGCTTTTCCCGTTATGGCAAAAGGAACGAATAAACTTTGACTTATATGCTTGTATCCTTTACTCACCAAATCATACATGACACTATGTTTTATAACATCAAGTTACTGATGCGTTTTCGCAATACCAATATACAACTGACTTGCAAATTACAACTCATATATCCGTTTTAAGAATATAAGATATTATCATCTCAGAATTACTTGTGATAGAATCCATGAAGTAATTCTATGAACGTGGGTTTATCCAATAATCAAAATCTCCATTTTCTAAGTACTCATGAATATTGTAACAACCATTTCAATGTCTAACATCCATAGACAATCTACAATCAATTCATGACAATCTTCATTCACTACTTACTTCCTAAAGTATGAGCGGCTGTGGAGTTTCGAATAATCAAATTATTCAGGAAGTAAAACATACAAATCGAAACACAAGAATAAATAATTGACAAAGACAGTAAACAAAATCATAAATAATCTCTATTATTCAATGACCAAAATCAATTACATTTATTCTGTTACAAGTTTCAGACTAATCATCTAAATACTAAAACTAATATTTGATTGGTTTTAGGCATAACAAAACAAACTTAAAACTCTTAAGTGTGCATGCAACCTAAAACAAGATCTATGTTTTCTCTATTGAACCTATAACTATGAACATCAAAATAAGAACCCCAGAAACCCTAGGTAATTTTTGAAAAACACATAAAATGGTTTAGGATTACATACCTTGTTGTTATTATAGCAAATAACAATGATCCTTGACTTGTAGAAGCTTTGGAAGCAAGCACCACAAATGTCGTGCCTCTAGTGGTTCACACCCAAGCTAGCAAGAAGGAGATTATGGAGAGAGAATAGAGGAGAGCAAAATTCCGGCTATTCCTTAGAATAATAGAGTGGCCAAAAATGTGAAGGCAATGGTCCTTTATATAGTGGGACAAGGAAGCCCTAGATAACCCTAATCTGAATATTATAATAATATTTCAAATCGATAATTATCCACCTTCATATTTATCCACATGGGATAATCTAGAAACCCTAGATCATCCTCTAGAAACCGTCCACCCTATGTATGGAAGGCTCTAGAGCCTTTTGCTCAACTATTGAACAATTGCACTTTAGACCCTGCACTTTTAATTAATTCCATCAATCCCAAAATTTATTCTAATTAATTTCTGATTAAATGTTAATTAAATGTTACTATTTATAATTAATATATCATTCTCATAATATATTAATAAATTATTTATTTCAATTTATTAATCAAATAATAAATCAACATCTCTCTTCAAAAATTATCCTATCCAATTGCTAGTTTTGAGGGGAACCCAAAAGGACTGTGCTACTATCAATTCAAGTTTATACCAATTATAGTTATGGGCTTAGACACCTAATCCAATAGTATCCCACTTAGATAAGTCCATAACTATTATTTCAAGTATAACTTCTAAATCGATCAGCAAATTGTAGCTTCCAAATGCCGCTATCGAACTCTGACCCAGTCAGTCACGTGTCCTAAAATAAGTGATCATATAATTGTCCGTTCTGCAAAAGATATCATTCAGACATGAGACATGGAATAGTATAAATCTCATTGTTCAATACTTTGTTTCCCGATTTATGATTTGTAGTGACATAGAACTTCTAATCGAACACATCAATTTAGTCTTGGCCGGGCCCGACACTATAAGTCAACACTAAATCACCAAGGGGCCCAATGATATCGCTTTTCCCGTCAGGGCAAAAGGAACGAATAAACTTTGACTTATATGATTGCACCATTTACTCATCAAATCATACACAACAATACTTTTTATAACATCAAGTTACTGATGCGTTTACATATCATCAATGCACAACTGACTTGTAAACCACAACTCATATATCTCCGTTTAAAGATTATAAGATATTATCATCTCAGAATTACTCGTGATAAATTCCATGAAGTAATTATCTGAGCGTGGGTTAATCCAATACTTAAATCTTCATTTCTAAGTACTCATGAACATTGTAGCAACACCTTTGCTATATCTAAAAATCTTAAGACAATCTACAATTCAATTCATGACAGTCTTAATTCACTACTTACTTCCGAAAGTACGAACGACTGTGGAGTTTGAATAATCGAATTAATCAGGAAGTAAATCATGAAAAAAATGAAACACAAGAATAAATAATTGACAAAAGGTAGTAAACAAACTCATAAATATTTATTATCATTTAATCACCAAAAGTCAATTACATTGACTTTGTTACAAGTTTCAAAATAACTATCTAACTACTAAAACTAATATCATCTTTCAGACCAATGCTCCCGGCATGCTGAATGTGTTTAGCCCTACTCAGACCCTTTGTGAGTGGATCTGAAGGATTCTCTTCAGATGATACCCTCTTCACTACTAGGCGATATTCTTCTACTTTATGTCTGATGAAATGGTATTTTCTTTCGATATGTATTGATCTGCTATGATCTCTTGGTTCCTTTGGCAAGGAAACCGCTCCTTCATTATCATAGAAAATTTCCATTGGCTCCTTGATGGTTGGTACAACTCCAAGATCTCCGATGAAGTTCTTCAAACAAATTGCCTCCTTTGATGCTTCGCTTGCTGTTATGTACTCTGATTTGCAAGGGCACTATCCGAATTGGTACACCGCAGCAGGCTTCAAGGACGAAGCCTAGTTTAATTGGGGGAGAATTGTAACATCCCGAATTCCCGATATAAGTTTAAAGTTTTTAGTCCCATCTTAAGGGCAACTCAACGAGTTGGAAGGCCCAACTCGTCGAGTAGAGACCAAATCAGTTGCGTGGGTTTTAGACCCTACTCGACGAGTTGGAGGACCCAACTCGACGAGTAGGATCTGGAAAGTAAAAACCCTAATTTTTAGGGTTTGCACCTTATTTAAAGGTCCTTAACTTTCCTCCTCAGCCTCCCTTGTCACCTTCATGTCCAGAGAAAACCCTAATAGCGAGTTGTCCTCCATTCTTGAGAGTGTGAGACTAAAAGAGAGTGTATTGGAGCATTTCTTGAGGAGTTAAGTGCTTAGAACAAGGAAGAGCTTGTAGATCCAGCCTTTCCAGTGTTGTGGCAACATGATTGAGGTATAAAGCTACCACCTTTACATTGCATTGCTTAGATCCCCCTTTTTGTAAAAGAAATGGTCATTTCTAGGGCAAGATGGGGTCACATTCGGGTTTGAGCTTGTCACAAGGGCATAGTTTCAGATCTTGACTTCCCAAGGCCTCATGGACATAAAGCCTTAAGCTTTATGAATCTTTAGCCCTCCTTCATGTCAAAAACCTTCTCCTAATGCTAGTTATGAGTGTTTTAGCTTCATAGAACCTTGCATGCACATAAAGTTAGCAACTTTACGTGATAACAATGCCCTAGGAGTCTAGATCTACTGTTTCGAGCTTTGGAGAAGCTTATAATCGTCTGAAGGAGACATGGATCGAATGAAATCGAAGAGTTGGATGGCCAACTCGACGAGTTGAAGAGGGTTTTCCCGTTTTCTGAATTTTGCATGAACTCGACGGGTCAATGGGGTGACTCGATGAGTGGTTAAGGTTTCCCCCGATATTTTGGACATTTCATGAACTCGACGAGTTTCCTAGAAACTCGGCGAGTTGACACAGGGTTTTCGCGGTTTCTGAGTTTTTGGAGGAACTCGACGAGTCAGTAGTTGGACTCGACGAGTTGGGTCAATATGGATTGTTGACCTTGACCGTTGACTTGGACTTGACTAGGGTTGTCCATGTTTGAATTATGAGGATATTCTGGTAATTTGGGAATTTATAGACTTGGTTCCATGATGGTTATAGGTGGTGGAGTTCGTGGCTGTGATTCGGGGATTTGATCTTATCACTGCGGTTCGACATTGTAAGGTGAGTTATCCTCATTGTACTCAAGGGTCTAAGGCACCAAGGCCGGCCCTTTGGATTGATATTCGGATTGGTTATTGTTATGATATGCTAGATTGATATCTCGGTAGATAGGATGCTTATATTCTGTTGTGATCTGTCAGATTGGTATCTTGGTAGATAGGATGGTCGTATACTATATGATCCGTTAGATCGATATCCTGGTAGATAGGATGATGCTAGGCTTACTAACCTGTAGTTGGTTCGATTGTTGGTACACTGTTAGGTGATTGACTGTTATATGTGCACATGCTTGATTGGTAGTGGAGGGTATTCCATCCTGGGGATGACTGGACCCTAGTATGTTGTCTTTATAGACTCTTATATGATTATCTGATATAGGTGAACATGTTTGATAGTATGTTGGCATTCCAACCCGATGGTTTTGGGCCGAGAGTATTCCATCCCGAGGATGACTGGACTCATAGTATGTGGACATTCCAACCCAATGGTTGTGGGCCGAGAGTATTCCATCCCGAGGATGACTGGACTCATAGTATGTGGGCATTCCAAGCCGATGGTTGTGGGCTGAGAGTATTCAATCCCGAGGATGACTGGACTCATAGTATGTGGGCATTCCAACGCGATGGTTGTGGGCCGAGAGTATTCCATCCCGAGGATGATTGGACTCATAGTATGTTGGCATTCCAACCCGATGGTTGAGGGGCGGGTATTCCAACCCGATGGTTGATTGGACCCATAGTATGTTGGCATTCCAACCTGATGGTTGAGGGGTCTGGGGTAATCCATCCCGATGGATGATTGGACCCATAGTATGTTGTTTGTTATTATATGTGTATTGTTGTGTGTATGAGTATTTTGGGGGTAACTCACTAAGCCTTCGATCTTACATTTATTGATTATTGTTTCAAGTACATCGGATGACCGCGGGAAGGTGAAGGCGTGACCGTACACATCCTCACATTTTATGATTTGGATTTCTGGGATACTTTGATATGAAACTATTTTGGAAACCTTTTTGTAATAACTAATGGTTTTGAATGTTTGAAAAAGTTTTAAATTGGCATGATTTTTATGAGTGTTACAGAGTCTTACTCAGTTTAGTATTACTCTAGATAGGCAGTTCTCCTTTCTTGGAATTTTCCATACTAAAACATTTTAGCACCTTTTACAAGTACGTATTTTGACTAAGTCCAATTAGTCTTTTACTCATGTCTCTTAGAATTCTTATCCGTAGAATATAATCAATCTCTCATAGATCCTTCATAGCGAAATACTTTCCAAGCCAAGACTTAACCTCTTGCAAAGTTGGAATGTCGTTTCCTATAAGAAGTATGTCATCAACATACAATAATAGGAAGGTTACAATACACCCACTAGCTTTAACATATACACAGGAATCATCTTCACTTCTAGAGAAGCCTAACTCTTTGAACTTCTTGTCGAAACAAAGATTTCATCTTCTAGAAGCTTGTTTCAACCCATAGATGAATTTCTTAAGCTTGCACACTCTATTAGGAAACTTTGCATCAACAAAACCCTCTGGCTGACTAATGTAAACATCCTCAACCAACTTCCCATTAATGAAATCGGTTTTGACATCCATCTGCCAAATTTCATAGTCATGAAAGGCAGCTATGGCTAGCATTATCCTAATAGATTTTATGTTAGCCACTGGTGAGAAGGTCTCGTCATAGTCAAGCCATGGGGTTTGAGTAAATCCCTTCGCAACCAGTCGTGCTTTGGATCTATGCACAGTACCATCCATGTTGGTCATCTTCTTGAAGATCCATTCGCAACCTACTGTCTTCCGACTAGGTTGTTGATCAACCAAATTACAAACTTGGTGTTCATACATGGACTTGATATCGCTGTCCATTACCTCTTGCCACTTGGCCGCCTCAGGGCAAGCCCTTGCTTCCTTGTAGTTAGCAGGTGTGACAACTGGAAGATTTTGGGCCAAGCAAGGTCTAAGATGTATCTATGTATAATGTAAAACCACATCATAACTTTGTTGCAATAAAACTTTGAAAGCCTAAGGTCAAAAGATTGGATCTAAGTTTTCTCTAGTTATACATGCAATAAAATTCCAAATCTTGAAACCTACAACTAGCATACAATATAGGTAATTCTTCTAACTAGTTTTATGATTCATATATCAATTGTATGCTAGATAGTTTTCATGCTTTGGATAATTGGCTATGGTCAAAAGATTTGACCATAGGAGAAAAGCCAGTTCTGAGATATTTCCATGTGCAAATGCCAAAGAGTCTACTTGTTTCTATTGCCATTTGAAGGGACATTGGAAGCGAAGCTGCCCTGACTACCTGAAAGATCTTAGAAAGGGTAAAATCAAATTGATTCTACTTTAGAAGGAGTAGGATGAGTCTGATCGCGAGGAGATGGATTTCGATCGCATGATTCGATGATCAGAGTTTTAAAGGCAACCCAAAATGATTGTGCTACTATCAATTCAAGTTTATACCAATTATAGTTATGGGCTTACACACCTAATCTGACCATATCAACTCTCAAACCAATGCTCCTAGCATGCTTACTATGCTTAACCTTACTTAGAGCCTTCGTGAAAGGATCTGAAGGATTGTCTTCTGATGACACTTTCTTTACTATGAGACGACCTTCTTCAACTCTATGTTTGATATAATGGTACTTTCTGTCGATATGTCTGGATTTACCATGATCTCTCGGTTCTTTGGTCAAAGCAACCGCTGTTGAATGGTTGGAACTACTCCGAGATCGCCGATGAAGTTCTTCAGCCAAGCCGTCTCCTTAATGCTTTACTTGCTGCTATGTACTCTGATTCACAAGTAGAATCAGCTACAGTGTTCTGCTTGGAACTTTTCCAAGTAACTGCTCCACCATATAAAAGGAGCACCCAACCATATTGAGAACGAAGGTTATCTCTATCTGTTTGAAAGATGGCGTTACCGTACCCACTCACTCTCAACGTACCACTGCCACCAAGGACTAGAACCAAGTCCTTTGTCCTTCGTAGATACTTGAAAATGTTCTTCACCACTATCATGCTCAAAGAAAAATACATATCGGGGCGAGTACATGTCATAGCGTACATGATCGATCCTACAGCCAAAACATATGGGACTCGACTCATTTCTATTATCCCTTCATCTATACTAGGGCTTTGAGTCTTACTCAACTTGGGAATGATTTGAATAGGTATCTATGATTTCTTGGAATTTTCCATACTAAAACATTTTAGTACCTTATCCGAGTATGTACTTTGGATAAGACCAATTAATCTTTTCTTTCTATCCCTTAAAATTCTTATCCTAAGAATATAGGCTGCCTCTCCGAGATCCTTCATTGCACACTTTCCAAGCCAAGCTTTTACTTCTTGTAGAGTTGGAATGTCGTTTCCTATGAGAAGTATGTCATGAACATACAATACTATAAAGGTCACAATAATCCCACTAGCCTTGACATACACACGGGACTAATCCTCACTCCTAGAGAAACCAAATTCTTTGACTTTCTCATGGAAGCAAATATTCCAGCTGCAAGACACTTGTTTTAATCCATAAATGGATTTCTCAAGATTACACACTCTAATAGGAAACTTTGCATCTACAAGACCCTCTGGTTGACTTATGTAAACATTTTCAGCCAACTTCCCGTTAAGGAAAGCGGTTTTGATATCCATTTGTCATTATTCATAATCATGAAAGGAAGCTATGGCGAGCATTATCCTAATAGACTTTATCTTGGCCACTGGTGATAAGGTCTCATCATAATCAATCCATGTGGTTTGAGTAAATCCCTTCGAAATAGTCGTGCCTTGAAAGTGTGTACCTTTTCATCCATGTCGGTCTTCTTCTTAAAGTTCCATTTGCAACCCACTATCTTTCAACCAGGTTCTTGATCAACCAAATTCCAAACTTGGTTATCATACATGGACTTGATCTCGCTGTCCATTGCCTCTTTCCATTTGGTAGCCTCAGGTTCTGTTATCACTTCCTTGTAGTTACCTGGCTCCTCCAAATTTTCCAGTGTACGATCACTGACGAACGTGTCACCATCTATAGTTATATGGAAACCATATAACTCATGTGGCATGCTAACTCTACTATAACATAGAATAGGTAATGAATTGTCAATGGGCTCAATATGACTCTCATCCTCTAGTTGAGAGCCAGTGTATTCTAAGGTTCCTTTATTGGTTAACTTTTGAATTTCTTCAAGGTCAATTGTACTCCTGCTGTCCTCTTTTCATATGAGCTCTCTCTCTCTCTCTCTCTCTCATGAAAAACTTCTCTTCGTGCTACAAAGACCACATTTTCACTAGGTCTGTAGAACAATTATGCAAAAGACTTCTTTGGGTAACCAATGAAAATGCACTTCTCACTTATAGGTTCTAGCTTTTCATGAGTCTCTCGTTTAACGAAAGCGTCACAACCCTATACCTTGATCTGTGCTAACTGATGGTTTTGAGCACTACAACATTCCTATGGTGCACATGCAAACCCTAAAGCTTTGGATCTAGTTTGTCTAATGAACATGCAATAATCATCCAAAGCCATAAACCCTAGATCTAGCATACAATAATGATATTAACATATGAATTAGAGTTTAGATCTTACCTTGATTGTTATGTAGGAATAACAATCTCAATTCCTTCTTGTAATTGGCTTCTAAAAGCTTAGAGTCACAAATGTCGCTCCTCTAATGGCTCACAAACACCAAGAGTAAGAGGATGAAGAAGGAGAAGAGGAAAGGCACTCAAAAACGTCCAGAAACCCTAAGGAAACTCTTAGCCACGTTTTTGGTGCCCTAGGGGTCCTTAAATAGTGAGGCTATTAGGGTTATCTAACAAGGAAACCCTAATCTGACTGCTTAGGCCCTAAGCAACCCATGGACTCCCTCCTTAGAGGCCTTGGACGATTTCTAATGGGTTTCCCTATAGAATTCATCCACTCCATCCTCTATGGAGTCCATTAGCCCAATATCCAACTATCACACAATTGACAGTTCTAGTCCCGTTTATTTAATTAATGTCTTTTATCCACAAAATTAATTCTTGACTAATATTAATTAAATAATATGATTTCTCCTTTAATATATTATTCTCATAATATATTAATAAATCATAATTAATCCTCTCTCTCCATAATTCATCCTATCAAGTTGCTTTGGTGAAGGCAATCTAAAAGGACCATGCACCGTCAGGTCAAGTACATACCAAAATAGTTATGGACTTAGACACTAATCCAACAGTCTCCCACTTCGATAAGTCTAATAACTATTCTGCGTATGACTTCAGATCCTGATCCGCAATCGTAGCTTTCAAAAGCCGCTGTCAACTCTAATCTTATCAGATACGCGTCCTTTAGATAAAGGGATCATATATTCCTCCATTCTAGATATCATATAGACGTGAGACATGGATTGAAATCATTCTCTCAGTCTATGTGTTGTTTCCCGATTTCCGATTTACGACGACTGACTAATTGAACAAATCAAATTAGCCCTGGCCCGACCGAGCACTTTCCTTTGTCATCACTAAATCATCGAGGGGCCCACAGATATCGCTTTTATCCCACTTTGGGTAAAATGAACGGATAAACTTTGACTCAATGCTCGCTTGTACTCACTCACCGAAGCACACACAACAATACGTTTTATAACACCAAGTTACTGGTACGTTTACATATTATCAATGTGCAACTGACTCGCAAGATAAAACTCACACATCTCGGTGTCAAGAATATAAGATATTATCGTCTCACCAATCACTCGAGATAAAATCCATGAAGCGATCCAAGTGAGTGTGGGTTTAATCCAATGCTCAAATCATATTCGTAAGCACTCATGAACGTTGTAGCAAACCTTTTCTATGTCTAATACACTTGAGATAATCTACAAACTAATTCATGACAATCTTCTTTCATACCTACTTCCAAAGTATGAGCGACTGTGGAACGTTCGAATAATCTTATTATTTAGGAAGTCAAAACATGCAAATTGAAACACAAGAATAATACTAATCGTATATGGCCCCAAACGTTTGAGTATAAATAAAACACTTTTATTTAATCACCATATCGATTACTCATTATTTGTTGTTTCGGGTAATCAACTTCTTACTTGAATTATAACGACAATTGTCCCATGCTCTTAGCATGCACACTATGTTTACTTATGGTCCTTACTTTGTGAAATAATATAATTGAAGAACATTTTTCAATCACACTCATTTCATAATTCCCAATCCTTACCACAAGTGTGAGAATACCAAATTCTTTCCACTTATAGAATATGTTAGATTTTAACATTTTATGCAACGGTCCTTTCGTAATGTCACGGCACAAAAGTCACCAAGACTCGGCCAATGAAATTACAAAATGCCCTATTGGAAATTGTTACAAGACAATTCCATAGACATGAAGTATCACATTCAAAGTACATTCCTTTGAACATTCTTCTTGCATAAAAGTTTTTCTAATCTAGACATAAACTCTTAACGTCCAACTCCCAATATGGAAACATTTCCATATTTTCCATATGACAACTCATTGTAAATATAATCTTATCTATTCATAATAATGTCAATATGGTCCATCCATGACTATACTTCTAACTATCCACAAGTGACCAATCCTTAGCAAACCTTAGATTATCCTTGACAGTTGTTTCACTAATTCAGTCAAATCCGATTCTAGTCCTCTTTCCCTCTTAATGCCCTAGGCATCTGGAAAATTTTAGAACGGCCGAATATTACAACATATGCAATCGATCCTATACCCGAAGCGTCTGGGATACGATTCATAATGAAAACGTGATACTTTACTAGTTTCTTTCTATAATATTGCCATAATATTTCTATTTGTCATGTTCTTCAAAATTCGAACTATGAAGAGGGATGTCGTAATCATAATCGAACTTTGAGAATGCATTTAATAAATATTACTTTGACTAAATTCAATTAAAATTTCTCGATCTAAGCATTTAGATTGGAAACGAAGTGTAACAACCTCTCCCTTAATTATAGCAAAAACAACTTTTCAACCCCTACAACTTTGCAAAGTGAAACTTTTGTTTTTCTATAATTAATATTGCCAAGTTGCAATACTTAATAATTATAATCATGCTCCCACTAACATCATCATTATATCCATACCAGCATAACATTTATGCTCCCACTAGCATTGACACGTATTCAGAAACCAGCTAAACTTCTAGAAAACAATACTTATTGACTTCCAAAGTTCATTGTTTCTAATACGATATGATTTGATAAGCTTTTATCTAAACATCTCAAACTCATACACCTTACTTTAGACAGCTCACATGTGTGTCCAAACAATTCCAGAACTTATAGCAATAAGTCTCGATTGTTCAAACTAATTGCCAAATCTCACAATTCGAACTATGAAGAGGGATGTCGTAATCATAATCGAATTTGAGAATGCAATTTACATAATCGCTATCTCCTTAAAATCTCTCTTAGTGAAAGCGTTTCCTCACAATCATTTTCATGAAGGAGAGAAACCTTATGACACTTAGATTTTATGGTGCATGTGTTCCTATCCATGCAAATTTTGTTGGATTAATGTCTAAGTCCATAACTATATTTGGTATGTACTTGACCCGACCCGGCATGGTCCATTTGGGTTGCACTTCACCGAAACAATTTATATGGATAGTCTTTTGAGAATAGTATATTTATGATTTATATTAATATATTATAAGTTCTAATATATTAATATGGAATCATATTATTTAATTAGTATTGATCAAGACTTAATTTAGAATTAATTAAGTGATCAAAATGAACTAATTAAATATGGACTCTTATATATATGGAATGGGCCAAGTTCATTTAGCTTGGGCTAAGCTTTCATGGATAGTCCATGGAGTGTGTAACCCATGGATCATATGAAATGAAAGGTCATGGGTTTAACCCTAGTCTCCACACTATATAAAGATGTCCTTGGTTGGTGAAATTGGCACTAGTGTGGGTACACTAAGAGGGCTAGCCGATTTCACTAGAGAGAACCAAAGTATTCTTATTCTCAAAGTCTTCCAAGGTGTTTTGGTGATTTGTGATTCCACTTGAGGCTTCCACACTATTGGGGCTAAGCTCTTAAAGCTTGAAGACATCAAGCTACACCAAAAAGGTATGTCATCTAACTAGTCTTTGTAGTATAGTTGCCTCATAGTATGCTAGTTAGGATTAAAGCCTTGGAAAATTCTTATTTGCATGTATAATAGAGAAAACATAGATCCAAGGTTTATAGGGTTGCATGTACACCATAGGAGTGTTAGAATGCTCAAAACCAACAGTGGTATCAGAGCCTAGGCTTGTTTTCTTGTTACACTTGCAAAAACTGCTTAAAAATTGAAGTTTTTTGCTGTCTGGACAACGGACGCGGCGAGTCCATCAGGGGACTCGACGAGTCCATGCCTTAAAAATGTTCAAAACGATCCAACTCACCGAGTTGGTTCATGCACTCGACGAGTTGGACCCCCAGACAGCATATATTCGACTGTTTTGGCTAGAAATGGACTAGGAACATTACCCTAAGTTGTTTTTGAACTTATAAACCTATTTTTGATGTGGTAATGTTCATGCTAATCCAATTTCAAAGATAATTGTCAAAAGATTCATGTTTTGTATTAGTTTAAGAGTATTGCTAATTACATGGAAAAGTTTGATGTGAATTATCTTTGTTCATATGAGTTGCTTAGATTAATAGAAAAGTTAATTGAATAGTTGTTTTCAATCCATTTTAATCTAAAAGTTGATTCTAAAATGTGTTTGTGTAACTTGTCCTCAAGTTACATGAAAAGTCACATTTAAGTTTCTTAAAACTCATAAAAAATTGTCATAGGTTACAAAATGAAGAGTCTTGTTCTCATTAAATGGTTTTATGACTCCATAACTTGTCCTCAAGTTGTGGAGGTTCAAGAGTCTCGTCATTAAATAAAATATGTGTAACCTTAGTTAAACTCATAAAGTTTCCATAAGTTATGAATTATGAAGAGTCACTTTCTTAATTAGTTTAAAGTCTTCCATAACTTGTCCTCAAGTTATGGGACTTGAAGAGTTTTTTAATTAAAACTACTTTAAACACATAAGTTATGGAATAGAAAAGTTTTGAAAGTTCAAAACTTGCCCTCAAGTTTTGGAATTTGAAAAGTTTTCTCTTATGAATACTTTAATTCCAAGTTTAGCCCTTAGAATTTTAAAAGTTAAAATTCAACCCTTATACTTTATAATATTATAAGTTAATAATATATATATGTATAAGAGCAAGTCAGTCTTACCGTTAGTAGGCCTCATTCACGAAGTCGGTCTATAAGGGGGGTATAAGGTTACTGCCTATAAAATGTCAGTTTAATGGGTGTCCACTCTCACCCACCACTTCCTTGACTGGTGGAGGGTCGTTAGCCGAACGGGTAGGACAAAGACTATAAATTCTCCCTTCATTAAAAGTATTAATGATAAATACTAAGTAACTAAACCTTTTATAAATACCCAATCTTAGTTACTTAGGAAAATGTGAATAAGGTGCTAATCCATGAAAGTACACTTTGCACTTTCTTTAAGTCGGTTAGTGGAGCGTGTGTGGTTAACCGGCACACTAACTCGTATTTAACAAGGTAGGCAAAGGGTAACTTAATGTTTATCATAGTATCGATGGAGCGTGTGTGGTTAACCGGCACATCGATTGAGGGGTAAACACTTAAGGGTACCAAGTAATTTGCATGGTTACTTCACACCTTGTTTTGTGATCCTCGGCATCCCAGTCACAAAACCTGAAGGGCACACTCGAGATTGAAACATGCCTTTGAAAAGTTCAATGAATCTCAAAAGAATCTAGGAGTTTCAAAACCAATTAAAACCTAATAATACATTTCGTTTATCTTGGTGGAAATTGGTGAATCGTCATTCACCTACCTTTAAATATTCTATAGCTTGGATTACGGCATCCCTCTTCCAAGTTATAAAATATTGTGTTGGGTCCTAGCCTTAATATTTCATATTGGGTGTTATATTAAGGACTTTAAATCAACTATCTTGAATATCTCCCAAAAGATGTCTAGTTCAGACATCTATGATCATCCCAAATCTCTTGGAACTTCACTTCCTCCACCTCCTCCAATTATTCTCCCTAACCCACAAGTTCTTGAAAAGTTTAAGGTCACTCAAGCCCTATTGGCAAGCAAAGGTCTATGTGTGATCACATCTTGGAGATGTAGTCACATATTGACAAGCCGGGAGAGTTGGGTGTCAAAGTCTTGAGAAAGTTGGTGGCTCAACTACTTTCTAAGTCACATAGTGAGTTCCTTTGGGACTCCTATGAAACAGACTATGACAAGACCCTTAATGATCTTATCTATTTGCTAAGATCAACTTCCTAAAACTTTATGGACATTGACAATGATGACATTGGATATCCAGTAAAGCTCTCTTTTCCCAATGGAAAGGGATCGGCCATAGTCAACTCGGTTGACCAAATGGTGAAGAGAGAGGCTAAGTGTTAGATAGTCCCATTATCAAGGGTCCATTGCCAAAGGAAGGGGCATTGGTTGTGAAGCTGCCAAATTTACCTAAGGATGTTAAAGTCAATAAGTTTGACTCTACTTCAGGTAAAGTCCATTGTCTAACTCTATTAAGTTCCTACTTGGGGATTCTTATTACATGATGTGACTGGGTCACATGTTGATGTTTGAAGAATCAAAGAAAAGTAAAGAAACTTAAAGAAAGAATATGCTGAATCTGATCGCGTAGATGGATTTCTATCGCATAGTTTGAAGATCGGATTCTTGAGCTACTTCTTAGGAGTTATGATATATTGCTTAGGAATAGATAACAACAAAGTTTTCATGTGCTTTTGCACTGTAAGGATAGTTTTTTCCGCAAAGGTTTTAAAATAAAAGGAAAATTTTTGATTTTATTTATTTTAAAATATTCTTACAATGGCATTTGTGAAAATCTTTGTTGCTTATAAGATTCCATTAAGAGCAAGAGTGGAAATATGAATTTGATTCTTTCATTTGTGGTAGTGTCCAAATTTACCAAATAAGGAAAGATTCTCATCACCCAAGTTTCAGTTGGGTAGAAACTTGGAATCATGCAAGTTGTATAGTATGATGAATGAGAATTTTCAACTTTGGAAAATTAAGACTAGTTCCTTGTTCACATGTATATGTGAGTCAAGTGAAGGACTAAGGGATCGAGTACACATTCTTGTGCACTGATCAAGTCCACCATAAAAGATCGATAAGACTATTCGTCATGATTTACTAAGGCTTAGTAAATATGATTATACTTACAAGCTTAAGTATAATTCTGAGACATTGGAAAAGTTTCAATGTATGACAGAACGAATGAGAAGAATCAAATTAGGCAGAAGGATAAAAGTTTCTCAAATCTGAAAAGATGGGAGAGTACTTTAGTATTATGCTTTAAGATCATCTTAATGATTTTGAGACCTTATCACAATTCATCCTCTAAGTGCATTCTGATAGTTAAGAAGAGGAGTTATGAATTGTTGAAGTGGTTAAATCAAGAAGATGATTCATACATCGTTCCAAAAACAATTCTTAGAGTTATACTCTAAGATTGTAACTTGAGTGACATGTCTTAAAGATGTTTAAAAACACTTGTCAAATGTAAGAGTAAAAGTTTTGTACTCTTGTACATTTGAAATTGGTAATTTGTGATGTTTTGGATAAAACAAAGATCAACTAAGGCCAATTGTGTTAAGTGTCTGTCTTGATTAGAATCCACACTATCTCTTGAATATTTGGCAAGAAAGTCTTATAGGTCAAGGAGACAGTGGGAGTCTAAAAGATCCTGAAAGGGTTTCAAGAAGTAATCAAGAATAAAAACCTGTATTTCATCACTAGCACACAACTAGAGGTTTATAACCTATCGTGTTGACATTTCTGTGCCCATTCCAGTTAAGTTGGCTATACATTTGAGTTCTACATGTTCTCAATTGTTTGCATAGCTACTTGGAAGCAATGGCAGGCCCTTGAGCTGCCAGGTGGCAAGAAGTTAAGATTGCACAAGTTCAATCCATATGAGTTAGGATTTGTCACTAACCTAGTCTTGTGATTATGGTTTGACAAATTCACATGGATAAGAACACATACAGCATAAAATCTAAGTGTCATAAGGTTTCTCTCCGATTCATGAAAATGATGGTGAGGAAATTATTTCACTAAGTAGATTTTAATTAGATAGCAATTGTGATATTTGCAGTTCTCAAAGTCGTTAGTGGAGCGTGCGTGGTTAACCGGCACACTAACATTGACTTATGAGAAATGGCAAAAGGTCTAAACAATTGAGACTATGATTACGGCATCCCTTTTCATAGTTATGAAATTGTTTAGACACACATGTGAGCTATCTAAGATAAGGTGTATGATTTTGATAAAGTCTTATCAAAGCAATCTAGTATCAGAAATCTGACCTTTGGTAAGAATGTCAATAAAGTATTGACTTCTAGAGGTCCAGTTGTTTTCTGGATACACGTCAAAGCTAGTGGGAGCATAAGTGTTATGCTAATAATCATCATGTTAGTGGGAGCATGATAATTATGATAAGTATTGCAAGTTAGCAATGTTAATTATAGAAAACAAAAGTTTCAATTCGTGAGGTTGCAGGGGTTGAAAAAGTTGTTTTGCTATAATTAAGGGAGAGGAAATTATACTTCATTTCAATTCTAAAAGGCTTAGATTGAGATTTTAATCATCTTATTCAAGAATATATATATATGAATTTTATGTTGGTTTGGTTCAACTTAAGAAAATTCTATATATTGCGTTCTTAAAATTCGATTATGATTACGACATCCCTCTTCATAGTCAAATTTTGAGAATATGGCAAACAAAAAAAATATTATGGAAAAAGACTGGTCTAGAACCATGTCTTTATGTGAAACATCATGAATCGTGTCCCATTTACTTTGGGTACAAGATCGATTACATGTGCTATAATATTTATCATTTCTGAATTTTCCAAATGCCTTGGGGCGTTAAGGAGGAAAATGTCGAGAATTGGATATGACTAAAGTGATTAAGCAATTGTCGAGGACAATCTAAGGTTTACCAAAGATTGGTTGCTCAGGGACAGTTGGAAGTATAGTGTTAATTTTTGGAAGGACCATATTGACATAGTCTGAAAAGAGGCAACTCTTGTTCAGATGTGGTAGTTAAAATGGGAATATAGAGTTGTCTTCATAGGTGGAAGCAATCTGTGTAAGGTTAAAGAAACTTAATGCAAGAAGCATGTTCAAAGCAATGCGCTTTGAATCTGAGACATCGTTTCCATGGAATTGCTCTCCATTGGGATACTCTGTAATGATTGTTGCCAAGCCTTTGTGGCTTTGTGCATAATCATTACAAGAGGAACAGTGCATATAAGTTTAAAATCTAAACAGATTTCGATAAATGATAGGAATTTGGAATTCTTACATTTAAGACAAGGAATTGGGAGTGTGAAAAGAAAATCATTGAAATTATGTTCAATTGATCTAATTCACAAAGAAAAGGATCATAGACAAACATAGAGTTCATACTTGGTGTATGGCAAAGCTATTGTTTAGAAAAAAACATAGTGTACATGCTTGGAGCATGGGACAACTAGTGTTTTTAATTCAAGTATAAAGTTGATAAAACCGAAACAATGAATAATGAGTAATCAGTATGGTGATAAATAGAAAGAGTTTTATTTATATTCATAGGTTTTGATACCATATTAGATTCATTTATTCTTGTGTTTCACTTTGCATGTTTTGACTTCCATAATAACTAGGTTATTCTTTCGGAATGACTAAGTTATTCAAACCATCCACAGTCGGTCATATGTTGGAAGTAGATATGAATCAAGACTGTCATGGGTTGGCTTGTAGAGGTCCAAGTTGGTGGACAAAGTTGTGCTACAACACTCATGAGTGCTCATAAGTTCTGAGTATTGGATTCAACCCGCGCTCATTTGAATCACTTCATGGATTTTATCACGAGTGATCATGAGACAATAATATCTCATATTCTTCAAACCTAGAGATATGAGTTGTTACTATGAGTTGACAGTACATTGATTGCACGAAAACGCATTGGTAACTCGATGTTATAAAACGTGCCTTTGTGTATGATTCAACAAGTAGCAGAACAAGCCATATGAGTCGAAGTTTATCCGTTCCTTTTACCTTCGGGATAAAAGCGATATATGTGGGCCCCTCGATGATTTCATGATGACACATGAGTGCTTGGCCAAGCCAGGACTGATTTGATTTGTTCAATCAGTCAGTCGTCATAAATCGGAAATCGGGAAACAACAAATGGACAGAGAGAATGTTTATAATTCATGTCTCAGTCCATATGATATCTAGAAGGGAGGAATATATGATCCCTTATCTAATGGACAAGTCATTCACAAGGTCAGAGTTCGACAGCGGCTTTAAGAGCTACGATTGCCAGTTAGGTTTTGAAGTCATACTCAATAATAGTTTTAGACTTATCCAAGTGGGAGACTGTTGGATTAATGTCTAAGTCCATAACTATATTTGGTATGTACTTGACCCGACCCAGCATGGTCCATTTGGGTTGCACTTCACCGACACAATTTATATGGATAGTCTTTTGAGAATAGTATATTTATGATTTATATTAATATATTATAAGTTCTAATATATTAATATGGAATCATATTATTTAATTAGTATTGATCAAGACTTAATTTAGAATTAATTAAGTGATCAAAATGAACTAATTAAATATGGACTCATATATATATATATATATGGAATGGGCCAAGTTCATTTAGCTTGGGCTAAGCTTTCATGGATAGTCCATGGAGTGTGTAACCCATGGATCATATGAAATGAAAGGTCATGGGTTTAACCCTAGTCTCCACACTATATAAAGATGTCCTTGGTTGGTGAAATTGGCACTAGTGTGGGTACACTAAGAGGGCTATCCGATTTCACTAGAGAGAACCAAAGTATTCTTATTCTCAAAGTCTTCCAAGGTGTTTTGGTGATTTGTGATTCCACTTGAGGTTGCCACACTATTGGGGCTAAGCTCTTAAAGCTTGAAGACATCAAGCTACACCAAAAAGGTATGTCATCTAACTAGTCTTTGTAGTATAGTTGCCTCATAGTATGCTAGTTAGGATTAAAGCCTTGGAAAGTTCTTATTTGCATGTATAATAGAGAAAACATAGATCCAAGGTTTATAGGGTTGCATGTACACCATAGGAGTGTTAGAATGCTCAAAACCAACAAATTTGTCATAAGCATAATCGTAAGATAATGTTTGTGACAAATTCAACCTCTTATGGACATAACTTGTTCATTCTTAATTTCTTGCCATCAAGGGTCCCACCATTGCTTCCAAGTTATTTAGCAGCTCACCTTTGCCAGTCAATGTACTTTCATTGATCAAGGTGTTTGCCCTTATGCATTCAATTGATAATTCGTAGAACTCACATGCATAATCACTCAACTAGATTGGCACAAAAATAAAATTTTGTCAACACAATAGGTTACAATCCTCAAGTCGTGTGCTAGCGTTTAATAGGTTTACTTCTTGATTTGTTCTTGAAACTTTTCAAGATCTTTAGACTCCCACTGACCTCTTGACATATAAGATTCTCTTGTCAAGAAACATTTCTTGACAAACAAATACTCAAGAGTTAGTGTGTGTCTTTATCAAGACAAACCTACACACAATTTGGTACTGGTTGGTCTTTGTCTTATCGAAGACATCACAACTTACCAAAACGTGCTAGTGTAAGAACATTCCTACTTAAGATTATCTCACTCAATTCAAAATCTTGGAGTATGACTCTTAGACTTGATATTGGAACGAAGTACGATACATCTTATTGACTTAACCATTTCTACAATTCACCATTCCTCTTCTTAGCCAAACTAGTGCACTAATGTATCCTTAGAGGATGAATGGTAATATGGTTCCTACAATTACCAAGACGATCATAAAAACACGATACAAAAGTACTCTCCCTTCTTCTTAGATTGGAGAACCTTTTATCTTTTTGCCTTCATTGATTCTTCTTATTCGTTCTGCCATTCATTGAAACTTTTCAATGATTTAGAATTACACTTAATCTTGTAAGCATAATCACATTTACTAGACTTTTAGTAAATCATGACGAATAATCTTATCGTTCTTTGTGGTGGACTTGACCAGTGCACACCATTGTGTACCAGATCTCCTAGTCCTTCACTTGACTCACATACTTATGTGAACAAGGAATTAGTCTTAATTTCCCAAATACGAAGGTTCTCATTCATCACACAGTACCAGTTGCATGATTCCAAATTTCTGTCCAATTGAAACTTGGGTGATGAGAAAATTTCCTCATTTGGTAAATTTCTGACATTACCACAAATAACGTAACTAAGAATCAAATTCATTCACAATATTGCTAACAATAGAACCATTCAAACACCAATTTTTATAAAATCCATCGCAAGGAAACATAAAATAAGATAAATCAAAATTTATTTTATTGCGGAAAAATATTGTCCTTACAACGCGATTACAAATGAAAACTATGTAAATATTATTTAGCAATCTATCCTAACTCTAAAGTAGTAGCTCAAACAATCCGATCTTTGAATCATGCGATCAAGATCCATTTCTTCATGACCAGATTTAGCTCACTTCTTTCCTTTAAGCTTCCTTTCTTTTTCTTTGATTCTACAAAACACCAAATGTAATCTTATCACATCATGTATTAAGAATATAAAAGGAACTTAATAGAGTTAGATAGTGGATTTTACTTGATGCAGAGTCATACATCTTGGCTCTCCCATATCTTAGATCTCTTAGGTAGTCAGGGCAGCTTCGTAACCAATGCCCCCTCTTTTGGCAGTAGAAACATATGGATTCTTCTGGAATGGTACACGGGACTATCTCAGACTCAGCCTTTGTCTTGCGTAGAGAAAACTTTTCTGGACTTCCAATGTTACCATTTCCCATAAAGGGTTGGGATATTGATTTTACCAGACAAATTTGCTGACCAGTGCGCCAAATCATTTCTGATTCAGCAGCAATAAGCAAAAGTCAAATCAATAAGGGTCATGTCGTGGTCCATCATATAGTACTCTCTAACGAACTTACCATATGATTCGGGAAGTGATTGAAGAACCAAGTCAACAACCAACTTCCTTTAAACATCGACACCTAACAATCCCAATCTATCAATATGTAACCTTTTAGCAACCTTTTTGGTAGGGAAAATATTGAGGATATGTGTGGTTGTCTCTAAGGAATACCCCCATAAAGAAATGGGAAGAGAAGCTTGACTCATCATGGAACGAACCATGTCTAACAAGGTCCGATTATGCGTCTCAGCCACACCATTAAAGTTGTGGTGTCCTAGGAAGAGTCAATTGTGAAATATTCCACATTCCTTGAGATAGTCTTGGAACTCGATACTAAGATACTCTCTACCTCTATCAGATCGGGGCATCTTTATCTTCCTACTTAATTGATTCTCAACTTCATGTTTAAACATTTTGAAGTTTTCAAAGGTTTTTGATTTATATTTGATTAAGTAGATATAACCATATATGCTATAATCATATGTGAATGTCACATAAAATCCAACAAATATATCCTTAATGGTGGATATGAAGGGTCCACGCACATCTGTGTGTATGAGATCCAACAAACCTTCAGCTCTTTCACAAGATCCAGTGAATGGTGATTTTGTCATCTTTCCCAAAAGACAAGATTATCATTCGTCATCTGGCCTTAAATCAAATGATTCCAAAACTCTATCCTTTTTTACTTGGGCGGTGTGTTTCTTGTAAATGTGCCCAAGACGACAATGCCAAAAGCATGCCTTGTCAAAACCATTAGACGAATCAATATGGAATACACTATTGCCTAAGCTATCTACACAAATCACAATTTTCATACACACCAATATCAGGTAAAGTTTCAAACATAAAATTACCATTTTTATAAATCATAATTGATCCATTCATATCATTAAACGAATATCGAAAACCTTGTCTAAATAGTGCATTATTAGAAATAATGTTTCGCGTCCTTTCTGACGAATAACAACAATTAAATAAATCTAATCTAACATCACTGCCAAGCACAAGACTATAAGTTCCAATCTTGGTAACAGGAAAAGGTCGTCTATTTCCCATGATCAGATTCATCATTCCATGCTCCACCTCGTCACTTTCTCTCAGTCCCTGCAAACCAGAACAAATGTGAGAACCACATGCTGTATCAAGAACCAAATAACGAGTAGGTTGTGAGTTATTAGTTTGAATAGGGTAAATACATGCCGAAGATGGCTTCACCTTGCCATCCTTGATGTCCTGCAAGCACTTGGGGCAACTTCATTTCCAATGGCCCTTTTCATTGCAATAGAAGCAAGTGGCCTCTTTAGGATCACTAACAGAAGGAATGTTAGAACTGTGCTTTGCTTTTGGGACATTGTTAGACGACCCAACATGGGCCTTGCCCTTCTAGTTCGTCGTAGGAGCACATTTCCTCTTCTTTCCGTTGTTTTTCCCAATGGCAAGGACATGAGCACTAGTAGGAGTAGAGTTTTGATTTTTATTCAAACCCGACTCAGCTGTCTGCAATAGATTTTGAAGTTGGGCCAATGTGGTTTCTTTAGTATTCAGATGGTAAGCCATAATGAACTGATCATAACAAGGTGGCAAGGAGTTAAGGACTTTTTCAATGGACATCTCCTTGTCGAAATTCACATTTATCCTTTCAAGGCACTCCACTTATCTCTTCATCCTTTGCACGTGATTGCAGATTCGCTCCCCTTCCTTCAACTTGCAAGCCCTTAGAGATTTGACGAACTCATACTTTTCTTGACGAGATCTCTTTTGAAAATTTTCCACAAGATCCAAGTTCATATCGTATGGCCAGTAATCCTCATAGAACCTTTGCAACATAGGAACCATGGTGGCAACCATGATGGAAGAAACCTTAGTCGCTTGTCATAATGTTTCTTATAAGAGGCTATTTCTTCAGGAGTAGCAGTGGCTTCATCGATCTCAACAAGTTTTTTTCAAGGACATACTCTTTGCCATCGTATAAAAGAGCCATCTTGATGTTACGCATCCAATCATTATAGTTGGTGCCATCCAATGTCACCGTGGACACGATCGAGAGTAGCAGGAAGTTGTGGGTAGAGGTTTGAGAAGAAGAAACATCACCAAGAGTAGAAATCTATAGATAAAAAGTAGTTTCAGTTAGATGACATAAATCCTTAATATTTTAACCCGTAGTTAATATTTAAGGCTAGGATCCAGTATAACAATTCACAACTAAGAAAAGGGATACTGTAATCTTATTGCGAATTTATGAAGGTAGATAAAACAATTCACCAATTTGAAACTATGAAATTCCTAGATCTTTTAAGATTCATTGAATCATATCAATGACATGTTTAATATCAGATTATGCAATTCTATTTGTGTCTGGGATGCCGAGGATCACAAACACGATGTGAATAACCATGCAAATATGTTTGGCGTCCTCGGTGTAATTTATCATCTCTAATTAATGTCCCGACTAACCACACACACTCCATTAACAATGATAGTTTTTGAGATGCCCATTACTACTCTTTATAGTCACTATTAGTGTGTCGGTTAACCACACACGCTCCACTAACTACATTTAAAGCATAATGTGTAATTTCATGGATTAGCATACTTTTCACATTTTTCCTAAAGTAAATAGAGTAGGATTTTAAAATAGTTTAGTTACGTTATATCATTACACTTCTTCATGAGATTATGTCCTATCAAACCCGTTCACCTAACAACCCTTCACCATACAAGAGAGCGGTGGTGAGAGTGGACACCCGATGGTGGTCATTTTATAGGTCGTTTCCTTAAACTCCCCTTATTGTGTGGCTTTGTGAATGAGACCTACTATTGATTTGACTGTCTTTGTCTTATACATATATTAATTAAACTTTTAATCATATATATATATATATATATATATATATATATATATATATATATATATATATATATATACATACATATATAGTATAAGGTGTATTTTAAAACTTTTTCAAAATACTAGGTTTAATATTTATTTTTTTCAAAATTACTGTTAAATTAATTTAATTTAAAAATTAAACCAATTATGATTTAATCTTTATCTTTTAGTTAACAATTAATTAAATTAATTTAAATCATATAAGGATTAAATAATTATTTACTATGAAACTATTAATTAAATAATTTGAATTTAATCCTAATCCATACCTACTAAATTTTCGAATATTAAGGGTATAGGGATTATCCAATTTTAATTATTTTATTTTAACCAATTAAAACAATAATTATCAAATAAGGAAACTCTAACAACCCTACCAAAATTTCGAAACTTAGGGAGGAGGCTAGGGTTTCAAGAACTCTATCCGAAGTCGAAAATTATAAATAAGTTAGGGTTTACATACATTTTTATTATTCTTGTAAATAACCAATCAAATCATTTTTCAAAAGCTTTTGAAAGTAAGCACCAGAAATCTCGTGCCTCTGATGGTTCACACCCTAACCCTAACAACTAAGGAAACTTGAAGAGATAGGAGAGGGGATGGAAATTTCAGCTATCCTTCTAAAGGTATGAGTAGTAGAAAATGAGTAGCCTAAGGACCCTATTTATAGCTGATAGGAAAACCCTAGAAACCCTAATTTGAAATAAAATAATATTATTTCAAATATGAAATTATCCAGTTTCCTAATTATCCATATTATCAATATGGAATATTCCAGAAACCCTAAAATTATCCTCCAAAACTGTCCACCGCCTTTGGGAAGGTTCTGGAACCCTTTTGTTCAACTATTGAACAATTACAACTTAGGTCGTTGCGCTTTTAATTAATTTAATCACTCCAAAATTTAATTCCAATTAATTTTTCTTTAATGCTTAATTAAATAATACTATTTCTAATTAATATATTATTCTCATAATATATCAATAAATCATTTATTGCTATTTAGTAATCATATAATAAATCAATAAATCAGTCACTCTCTCCAAAAGTCATGCTATTCAATTACTAGGTTTGAGGGAAACCCAAAAACACTTTTCTTTTTAATTTAAGTATATACCAATTTAGTTATTGGCTTAGACACATAATCCAACACATATAGTTGACATACATACAAACAATCCAACACAACACACAACTAACTAAACTAGTCTAATTTTCTAATGTTGTACTACAGTACAACTACATCCTAACATACAGAGGATACATAGTGTAGTATATAGAATAGCGAGAAAACTCACTTGGACAATTGCTCAGACGATTGACAGCTGTTTGGGTGATCCAATTGGTGAGCAACGTGCCTAACAAGTATTAACCTATAATACTATAACTTATTAGTCTCTATGGAAATCTGTTAATAAAAGCTAGATCTTTCACAAATCCCAATGAGTACTTCAAGTTCTAGCTGATAAGGAATGACCAGGTAAGATCATATCGAATGTAGGATCCGTTTGGTATACATAGTATACTGTTTGGAAAATCCACTTTAAACACCTCACTAGATCTAGCCTAAACATCATTCCCGTAAGTAGATCAATTAGTATTATGATGGGAATATCTGACAAAATCTTATTTATAGGTTCGTAATAACGACTATAAATATAAATATAAGATACACTTAAAAGCATAGTAAGTTCAGCTTAACCTACATAAATTTTTTGGCGAAAAGTCGTAAAGTCGTGGGAAAGACTTCAATACCGAACACTTCTATTTTTCGGGCTCTCTGATTCCTCAGAGTCTTGCTAAAGTGGAATTCCTTAGTTTCCCAAAACCCCCAAAAAAATCAGAAATAGAAAGAGATAAGATAGTTTAGAGTGCAGAATGAATGAAGACTTAGAAGTTGTTTATATGGCTCATAGAAGAGAGGCGTGTCATGCTAACAACCCATGGCGCCACGTCTATGGGTAGGTAGCATGGGTGGCTCTGGTGATGACACTGATGGATTTGGTCTCTAATCCCATAACTATAATTGGTATATATTTAAATTGATAATAGTATTGTCCTTTTGGGTTGCCCTTAAACGTAGCAATTGGACATGATGACTTTTAGAGAGAGACATTAATTTATTATGTGATTAATATATTAATATAAATAGTTTATTAATATATTATGAGAATAATATATTAGTTTGTAATAATGATTTTTAATTAAGAATTAATCAGAAATTAATTAGAATTAATTAAAATTGCAAGGTCTAGAGTGCAATTGTTCAATAGTGGAGCAAAAGGCCCCATAACCTTCCAACCCTAGGGGTGGAGGGTTTTGGGAGGATATTCTAGAGTTTCTAGAATATCCCATGTGGATAAATAAGGAATGAGATAAATACCAAATTTGAAATATTAATTTAATATTCAAATCAGGGTTATCCACGGTTTCCTTGTACCGCTATATAAAGGACCCTAGCCCTTTGATTTTCGGCCACTGATTATTCCAAAGGGCAAGTCAAAAATCTTACCTCCCCTATCCTCTCTCTATAGTCTTCCTTCTTGCTAGCTTGGGTGTGAACCATTAGAGACACGACAATTGTGGTGCTTGCTTCCAAAAGATCTACAAGTGAAGGATTATTGTTATTTATTATAATAAAAATAAGATTTGTAATCCTAAAGGGGGGTATAAGTAAACTGCCTATAAAATGATAATTGAATGGTTGTCCACTCTCATCCACCGCTTCCTTGATTAGTGGAGGGTCATTAGTAGAACGAATTTGATAAGAGAACTAAATCTCATTAAAAGTATAATGCTATTACAAGTACTAGAACCTTTTATTTGAAATCCTAAATCTAGTTACTTTAGGAAAAATGTGAATTAGTATGCTAACCCATGAAATTGTGCATTACACTTTATAAGTCATAAGTGGAGCGTGTGTGGCTAACCAACACACTAATAAGGACTAATAAAGAGTTTTAATGGGTATCTCATAAATTATCATTGTTGATGGAGCATGTGTGGTTTACCAGCACATCAATTGGGATGATAAATGGCAATGAGGTTACCAAGCACATTTGCATGGTTATTCACATCTTGTTTGAGATCCTTGGTATCCCAGTCACAAATAGAAGAGCATAATTTGAGATTGAACATGTCATTGAATAGTTTCAGTAAATCTCAAAAGACCTAGGAATTTCACTTAATTTTATTTCTTTTTAGGTGGAATTGGTAAATCGACATTTACCTACCTTTATAAAATTTACAATTAGATTACAACATCCCTTTTTCTAAGTTGTGAATTATATAGTTGGGTCCTAGCCTTAATATTTTATTTTGGGTTACTATATCAATGATTATTCTTATCTAACTACAACTAGATTCCTTTTACAGATTTCTACTCCAACTGATGCTTCTTCTTCCTCCTCCTTCTCCTCCAACCACCATAACTTCTCCTTACTCTCTATCTGCTCCTAAGTTATATTGGATGGTTCCAATTACAATGATTTGATGTGGAATATAAAGATGGCCCTTCGATTCAAGAGAAAAGAGTATGTTCTCGAGAAAGAACTTATTGAAGTCGAAGAAGGAAAAGCTACTCCTGAAGAATATGCCTCCTACCAACAGCACTATGATGATGCAGCAAAAGTTGCTTGCATCATGGTCGCCACTATAACCCCTTAGTTGAAGAGATTTTATGAGGACTACTGGCCTTATGAGATGAACAAGGAGCTTATGGAAAAGTACCATAAGTGAGCTTGTCAAGAAAAGTACGAAGTGGTCAAGTCCCTCATGGCATGCAAGATAAAAGAAGGAGAATCTATATGTAGCCACGTGCAAAGAATGCAACGATACATGGAGCGCCTTGTTAGGCCGAATGTGCATTTTGATGAGAAGTTGGCTATTGATATAGTCCTAAACTCCTTACCAAGTTGTTATGATCAATTCATCCTAACCTATCATTTGAACAACAGTTAGACCACCTTGGTTCAATTGCACAACCTACTGCAGACTGTTGAGGCATGAATGAAGGGTAAGAACTCAAACGCTAATCTTGATAGTGCTCCCGTTCTAGCCATTGGTCAAGTAAAGGGGAAGAAGAGGAAAGGTCCTCCCAAACAGAATTGGAAGAGCAAGGCCCATGTCGGTTCATCTAACAGTGACCCAAAGGCCCAACCCAGTTCTGATATTCCTCATACTTCTGATCCCAAAGAGGCCACTTAATTTTACTGCAATGATAAGGGGCATTGGAAACGAAGCTGCCCAAAGTATCTTCAAGACATCAAGGATGGCAAAGTGAAGACATATTTTGCAGGTATATACACTATTTCATCTAATAAATAATCATCTTCTAGTTCTTGGGTCCTTGATACAAGATGTGGATTTCACATTTGTTCTGATTTGCAGGGGCTAAGAGAAAGCGAGGAGGTGGAGCATGGAGGAATGAACCTGATCATGGGAATAGGAGATCCTCTCTTGCTACCAAGATTGGAGTTTAAAGTCTAGTACTTAGTAGTGGTTTTTGTTTAGATTTAATAAATTGTTGCTACTCGTCAGAGATGGCACATAACATTATTTATTTTCATGCTTTATTCTGACAAGGCTTTAGATATTTCTTTAATGATATGAATGGTTCTATTTCTTCTTATAAAAATGGTGTTTTTATATTTGAAGATTTACCTTGTGATGGTGTATATGAAACTGTGATGTGTGTTGGCAATTTAGGAAATAATGTATTTCATATTGATTCATCTAATGGTATAGACAAAACGTGATTGTGAAATTGTTGTCTTGGACACATTAACGAGAAACACATTGCTCAAATCCAAAAGGATGGATTGTTGGAATCGTTTGACCTAAGTTCTGATGATACATGTGGATCTTGTCTTTTGGGAAAGATGACAAAATCACCTTTCACCGGATCTTGTGAAAGAGGTGAAGTATTGTTGGATCTCATACATACAGATGTGTGTGGACCTTTCAGATCATCCACAAGGGATGATAATCGATTCTATGTGACTTTTATAGACGATTATAGAAGATACGGTTATATCTACTTAATCAAGCATAAGTTAGAAACCTTTGAAAAGTTCAAAGAGTTTAAACATGAAGTCGAGAATCAGTTGGGAAGGAAGATAAAAACGCTTAGATCTGGTAGAGGCGGAGACTATCTTAGTATCGAGTTCAACGACTATCTAAAGGAATGTGAAATAGTTTGACAGGTGACTCCTCCTAGGACACCACAAATGAATGGTATGGCTGGGAGGCGTAATCAGACCTTGTTAGACATGGTTTGTTCCATGATGAGTCATGCTTCTCTTCCTATTCACTTCTGGGGTTATAGCTTAGAGACAACCGCCTACATCATCAATCTTGTCCCTACAAAGAAGGTTGCCAAAACACCTTATGAGACATGGACAGAGAAAGTTCCCTCGTTAGCACTGTTGGATTTGGTGTCTAAGCCCATAACTATAACTGGTATGTACTTGACCCAATTGTAGCATGGTCCTTTTGGGTTGCCTTCACCAGTGCAATTTGATAGGATGAATTTTGATAATAAGGTTATTTATGGTTTATTAATATATTACAAGTATAATATACTAATACAAAATTATTTATTTAGTATTGATCAAGAATTAATTTATTAATTTTGTGATCAAAAGAGACTAATTAAATATATGGGGATTGATTATGTAAATCAATCATTCTTGTAGTGTGGACTAATGATACATGATTATGGGCTAAACTAATCCATGGAGGTTAAACCCATGGAGCATGAGAATGTGGAAATTCATGGGTTATTAGGGTTTACCAAGTGTAACCCTAGCATGTCCAACACTATAAATAGAACCCTCCATAGACCAAAATCGGTTGCACCATCTCATTGAGCTAAATAGATTATTCTCTTAAATCATCCTTTTTGCATATTTGTGTTTGTGAACCATTAAAGGCATCACACTTGAGGTGCTCAAGCTTTCAAGGGTCAAGAACTACAAGTCCTTCAAAAGGTATGTCATCTATCTAGATGTTTTATTCAAGTAGCAATTTGTATGCTAGTTAGGACAATGCTTTGGAAAAATTGAAAATATGCATGTATAATAGAGAAAACATAGATCCAAAGCATTTACGGTTGCATGTGAACCATAAGAGTGTTATAGTGCTCGAATTTTTTCCCCTGACTGGTGAACTCGCCGAGTACATGAACAGACTCGACGAGTCCACTCAGTAAACAGGGCAACTCGGCGAGTTAGTTCTTGCACTCGACGAGTTGAAGGCTCTGTGTGCAGAAATGCGAGTTTCTTGGCATGGTTTCGATTTGGAACACTACCACTAACTGTTTTGGATCATTGAAAATATTTTTTATGATATGGTAGTGCTTGTACTCATCCAACCACAAGATAATTGTCAAAGTTTTAAAATAATTGTTGTTTTTATATGATAAACAAAATTGCTTTTTAAATTGTTGATTTGAAATTGTCTTGCATATAAGTTTAGTTAGATCAAGAATTATGTGATAATTTAGTTGTTAGAAAAATGATCTAAATGATGTTTAATGACCTCCATAACTTGTCCTCAAGTTATGGAAAATGAAAGGTCTCTTCATTAAAATCGAATTAAACTCATAGGTTATGAATGTGAAGAGTTTTGACAAGTTCCAAAACTTTCCCTCAAGTTTTGGATTTTGCAAAGTCTCATTAAATGAAACTTTAATTCCAAACCCTAGAGTTTTAAAATTTAAAATTCAACCCTTATACTTTATAATATTATAAGCTTAATATATATATATATATATATATATATATATATATATATATATATATGTATGTATGTATGTATGTATAAGATAAAGTCGGTCTTACCGTTAGTAGGCCTCATTCACGAAGCCGGTATATAAGGGGGGTATAAGGTTACTGTCTATAAAATGGTAGTTTAATGGGTGTCCACTCTCACCCACCGCTTCCTTTACTGGTGGAGGGTCGTTACCCGAACGGGTAGGATAGGACATTAATTCTCCCTCATTAAAAGTATAATGATAAAAATATAAAGTAACTAAACTTTTATTAAAATTCCCAATCTTAGTTACTTTTGGAAAATGTGAAATGGTGCTAATCCATGAAATTACACTTTGCACCTTCTTAAGACGTTAGTGGAGCGTGTGTGGTTAACCGGCACACTAATCTGGGACTAACAATGTGTGGCAAAGGGTAACTTGGTGTTAATCATAGATAAATGGAGCGTGTGTGGTTAACCGGCACATTGATTAGGTGATTTGTAACATTGGGTGTACCAAGCTAATTTGCATGGTTATTCACTCCTTGTTTGTGATCCTCGGCATCCCAGTCACAAACTTAAAGGGCACAATCAAGATTTAAACATGCCATTGAAAAGTTCAATGAATCTCAAAGATCTAGGAATTTCAAATCCAATTAAAACTTAATAATCTATTTCGTTTTTCATGGTGGAAATTGGGAAATAGTCATTTACCTACCTTCAAATATTTTACAATTGGATTACGACATCCCTCTTCGCAATTGTAGAATATTGTGTTGGGTCCTAGCCTTAATATTTCATATTGGTTGTAATGTTAAATATTATCATCTAATCTAAACTTTGTTCTTCTTCTTTTACAGATGTCTATCCCAAATAATGCTTCCAACCCAGTCCCTTCAGGCTCTTTCTCCCTAATGAATCTATGTGGGAGGGTCATTTTCGATGGCTCGAATTTCAATGACTAGATTCGAAACATCAGGATGGCTATTCGTTATGAGGACAAAGAATATGTCCTTGATAAAGAGCTCAAAGAGATTGATGTCACCACTGCTACTCCTGAACAAATCGCTGAACACACTACTCATGAGAGGGATGCGACAAAGGTGTCGTGTCTTATGATTGCAACCATGACTGTTGAACTACAGAAGTCCTATGAGGACTACTATCCTTATGAAATGTATTATGATTTGATGGAAAGATACCATCAAAGTGCTCGGCAGGAGAGGTATGAGATCATTGCCTCCATGATCACAACCAAAATGAAGGATGGTGAACCCATCACGACCCACTTGTAGAAAATAGAGAGATTCGTGGACCGATTGCTTAAATTAAATGTTAATTTTGATGAGGAGTTGGCCATAGATATTATTCTACACTCTTTACCTTCCTGTTATGATCAGTTTCGTATGACTTATCATATGAACAAGGAGGAGGTCACTCTTAGAAAGCTTCAAGGCCTTCTTTGGACTGTAGAAAGCAACCTAAAAGGCAAAACGGTTGTATCTACTCCTTCTACTACTTCTGCCCCTGTTCTGGCAATCGGACATGGGAAGGGAAAGAAGAGGAAGGCTCCCTACAAGAGCCGCAAGGGAAAGTCTCTTGATGGATCCTCTTCAAGTGGAACCAAAGCTAGTTCTGTTAATCCCTCTTCCAATCTGAAGGAAGCAGAGTGCTTCCACTGTCATGATAAAGGGCACTGGAAACGAAGTTGCCCCAAGTACTTGCAGGACATAAAGGATGGGAAGATCAAACCCTCCTTTGCAGGTATTTACACTATTCAATCTAATAACTCATCACATGCTAATTATTGGGTCCTTGATACAGGTTGTGGTATTCACATTTGTTCTGATTTGCAAGGACTAAAAAGAAGTAGGGATGTGGAGCGCGAGAAGATAAACTTAATCATGGGAAATAGGAAAGTGTCGCATGTGACCAATATTGGAGTTTATTCTTTATTGCTTAGTATTTGTTTAAACTTATATTTGAATAATTGTTGTTACTCGGCCGATATGGCGAGAAATGTTATTTCCTTTCACAGTTTGTATAAACAAGGTTTTACCTTTTCTTTTCATAATGAAAATGGTGGTATTTATGCTTATTGTAATAGTGTATTTATTTTGAAGCATTACCTTGCAATGGTATATATGAAACTGTGATGATTGTAGATAACTTAGGAAATAATGTGTTGAATATTGATTCTTCCAATTAATTGGATAAGGCATGCTTGTGGCATTGTCATCTTGGACATGTCAACAAGAAGCGCATAACCCAACTCCAAAAGGATGGAGTTTTGAAGTCATTCGACTTAAAATCGGATGACACTTGCGAATCTTGTTTACTTGGAAAGATGACCAAATCACCCTTCACTGGTACTTGTGAAAGGGGTGAAGGTCTGTTGGATCTCATACACACTGATGTGTGTGGACCATTTAGAACCGCCACAAGGGATGCTAACCGCTTCTATGTGACTTTTACTGATGATTATAGTAGATATGGGTATATTTACTTAATCAAGCATAAGTCAGAAACCTTTGAAAAGTTTAAAGAGTTTAAGCAAGAAGTGGAGAATCAATTGGACAGGAAGATAAAGATGCTACGATCCGATCGTGGAGGAGAGTATCTTAGTATCGAGTTCCTTGACTATCTTAAGGAATGTGGAATTGTTTCACAATTGACGCCACCTAGGACACCACAACTTAATGGTGTGGCTGAGAGGCGCAATAGAACCTTACTAGACATGGTTTGTTCCATGATGAGTCGAGCTTCATTACCTATCTCATTATGGGGGTATGCCTTAGAGACTACCGCCCATATCCTTAATCTAGTCCCTACCAAAAAGGCTTCCAAAACACCTCACGAGATGTGGACGGGGAAAGTTCCCACTTTAGACCACATCAAAGTTTGGGGTTGCGAGGCTTTTGTGAGAAAAGAAACTCACGACAAGCTCGAACCTCGGAGTGAGCGATGTATTTTCATTGGTTACCCACACAAATCCTCTGGATATCTCTTCTATAGACCGAGTGACAATGTTGTCTTCGTTGTGAGGAGAGGAGTCTTTCGCGAGAGAGAACTCATAGGCCAAGGAAACAGTGGGAGGCAAATTGACCTTGAAGAGCTTCAGGAGTCAAGCGGTGAAGGAACCTCAGACACTAGCAATCAACCTGAGGAGGTAACTCTAGTTGATCCAATTGACGAGTCCTTACCTCTGAGGCGTTCCAGTAGAGTTAGGAACACACCTGAGTTTTATGGTTTCCATATTACTACTGAAGGTGATACATTTACATTTATCAGTGATTGCACACTGGTAAATTTGGATCAACCTAAAACCTACAAGGATGTCACAACTAGCATTTTAGCTAGGAAATTCTATTCTTGTGTAATCATTTAACGATTGTAAAACATATACTCTAAGTAAATATCACCCAGAGCTCATTTAAATGCACCTCTCATGTTCATCAAAGAGTCTGAAACCCTAAGAACCTTGGTTTAAGTCCATATTGGACTAGGATTCCTTATTGGGCCTAATGGACCAATAAGCATTCAACTCAACTATTTTGCGCTTGGAAACCCTATTTGGATTCTAAATGGACCCAAATTCACAAATCTAAAACATTTTGGACCATTTGGGCCTAGAATGATTCATTCTAACCCTAATGGGCCTTATTGGGCCACAACTAATCCAATTAACCCTAGTAAGCCATAAATCCATTCTTTTATGCCATTTTGGGCCGTGAACTACCCTAAAGGCCCAATGGGCCGAAAACTTCTCTGTGGGCTTTAAAATTTCGAGTGAAGACCAAGATTGGGCCCAAATTAATTCACTTCCTCCTTCCTAATCCAATTCTCGGCCCATCATCAAAAACAAAAAAATTGGCTAATTATCCAAGCCATACCACCTCACTAATACATGGAGGTAATCCATGCAAATTACCCTCTAAACAAATACCCAATCCCATACATATATGCACCTATCACATCTTAATCTCTCTTCCCTCTCTCTTGTTTTCTTCCTCCCGACCGAAGGTAAGCACACACACACAACATCAAACTCTCTCAAACACTCACAAGAAACACTCCTTCCTGTCCTCTCAAATTTTCGAAGATCTAGGGTTAATCAAGAAGATTTCCACCAAAAATCATCATTTTCTTGGTAAGTCCTTACATATCCAAGTTATATAACTTCATTCTCATGTTAGATCACTCCTTCTAAGCAAATTTTTGGTGATCATACTCCTAGAAACCTCCTAAGTTCAAGATCCACTCAAGAAAGCTTGTTAGGACCAAAAATCTCTTCATCTCTTCTTCAAAACCGAAACATCAAAGCAAAGGTGAGTTCATACCCCCCTTGTTTTCGGTTTTTACATGATTTTTTGGGGAGAATACAAGTAAAATGTGTATATCTATGTGTTATATGCATGTCTTGTGTGATTTCTTAGTTTATTTTGTAAAAATGTGTTAGATCTTAACAAATCTCGACATCTTAAGTAACATTGAGTAAAGATCCATGAACTAAGCCACCTTATACATCATATTATCAAGTTAAAAGTGTTTATATGTTGAAGATATAAAAATTTAAGGCAAAAACCTTGTTAAGGTTCAAAATTGTCAAGAAAACAAAATATAAAGGCAAAAAGTGACATTTATGTTTTTATAAGGATAAAACAGGTCCTACTTGTATAAAAATGGATTTTTATGATAAACATGCTTTCCAAAGGGGCAAAAATGTAAATTTTAGCTCAACGGGCCAAATATTTGGGCCTCACGGTTTTGGGCCCAAATTTGCGAAAAAATGAATGTTTTGGGATTAAAAATGTTATTTGACCAAAGTTTGAGTCATAAATGTAAATAAACCAAATTTAGGGGTGAAAATAACATTTATTTGTAAATGGAACCAAAAATGTAACTTTTATCAAAATTGGGCCGAAAGTGTCAATTTTTACAAACAAGGGGCTGAAAATGCACTTTTCTGCAAAACTGGGCCAAAAATGTCAATATAAAATTTTGGACTAAAGCCGTGAATTTCTAAACATTTGGGACGAAAGTACAAATTTTTATAAATTATGGACTAAAGTGTTATTTTTACAAAACGTTGAGCCTTAATTGAAAATTTGAGGCTTATTGACCAAGAACGTCGTTTTTACAAAAAAGAAGACTTTTTATAACCAATTTGGTAAACCTCGAGTTAAATATAAACAACGAAACAATAACGAATGGACGAAATACATCGATAACAATTTTATTGGGCCTAATATTCACATTACATGGCCAGTGGGCCTTAAAGGCCCATTCAAATGTATATTGAGCCCAATATCTTCCATGACATGTTTATTGGGCCTTGCGACCCATTTACATGTTAATTTCGGCCTGAGCTATGGGTCACATGTTTGTTGGGCCTTGGTGGTCCATTTACATGCCTATTGGGCCCAAATTTCCCTCTTACATGTTATTGGGCATTTGTGGTCCATTCACATGATAATTGGGCTTGGACTGAATTTCACATGCTTAGTAGATCGTAACTCTATCCCTTACATAATTATTGAAATTCGTATACTTATGTATGTACCTTTGGATATGAAAACATGCAACATACACGTAAACATTTAACATAGTGAAAAACATAACGAACATGAAAGGTTGAGAATCTAGTGAGACTTATCAGTTGGCACTTTTGAGTGTACAATCATAGCCTGTAATTATAACCAAAGTTTCCTGGAAGGAGAGCGGGAGTTTGTGTATAGATCTATACGGGGTGACCCCCCACGCCTTAGTTGTTCGCTACAGCTAGACTAGGCCAGTCTACGGCGACAAAACCTTGAGCAAATACCGAAATTTGGAAAAATGCCAAGACAGGCAACCTAGTCATTATAATGTATGGTTATAACGGCTCATATAGAGATTCAATACCAATTTAACATTTCGAAGATTAACCCTTCGATTATGTCAATACGAAATAACTTAAATTAATGATCTAAGAACCTCGACATTATTACAAATCAGAAAATATCGAATTTTCTGGGGAAATACTATTATTCAATTATCACTTACTTACAATACAAAGAAATCTAAACTGCATTCATATATGTTACTACTAAGAAATTCACACATGCATCTATACTTGATTTTCACATCATTTTCAGACACTTTACAGAAAATATCGGATTTTCTGGGGTTTTACAAAAGATACAAAGACTTTTATCTAAACATACTTATGAACTCACCAACATTATATATGTTGACCGTTTTCAAAATAACTTGTATTCTCAAGAAATCGTTAAGCAGAAAGATTTTCAAGTGTGTATGGACTTATTTTGTGTAACATCACTCATCGTACTATTAATACTTTGAGTTTATGTAATTTATAACAATGTATTTGATGTGAACAATGCTGGTTGTTATATGTAATGTTGGTGATGAATGTGTTATGTTTCATGTATATTCATTGTGATGATAATTCAATTGTTAGTCACATGAGCCCCCGGACGTTTCCGTCGTCTGGTTCGGGGGTGTGACAGGTTTGTATCAGAGCAATGTTTATAGTGAACTAGCATATCTAACCATACATTATATGCAACTATAAACACAGTGGGACTAAATAACTCTGAACAAAACAAAATTTTCACACTTATGTGCGCATATTAGTATAATAACCTAACAATATTTAATAAAAGCTTCTGGAGAAATTGAACACTATGGTTAAACCTGGGCAGTTATATAGTCATATTAAGGATAGATCAACTATATTTATTCAGAATATGATCAACATGTGTTCGGGAGTAATCATAGCGGGAAATGAATCGAAAAGCCTACCTCACTCTCCAATAACTCTAGGGAACCCAAACCTAAATAATTAAAATATACAATAGGAATAATCAAAACATGACTTATTCATGCGCCCCCATGCAGTCACTATGGATGATGATCAGCAAGGAGTACATTTTTATCAAGCCCTAGTGGCTCAGGGGATGCTTGAGGAGGTTCCCGAAGAAGAACAAGGGGAGCCCCCGGCATTGGGCCCGACAAGTACACTGATACAAACTATGAGTTTGATGGGAATGACGAAGACATGGAGGAGGATAGGGACACAAATGAAGCCCCCGTCGAACCACCTACCGATGAGGCACACTAGGACCACCCTTCTCCACCAGGGGATCCCGTTGGTGAGGATCGTTCTTTGGAAGCAGAGGTTGCCACACTTCGGCAACAACTATTTGCTATGGAGGCACGAGCCGTGCAAGCTGAGCAGGAAATGGATGAGGTCATCGGAGAAATGACCAAGTTGGCTCAGTTGTTGGCACAGCATTTTGGGAAATGATTTCGCTACCACCATTAGGCACTTCTCAGTATGATCGAGATCAGTAGTATATCTTATTAGTATTAGGTTTCTCTTAGGTAAACTATGCTATGTACTATCGACCTTATGTTTAAGTGACCACACTACTCATAGGGTCGTCATGCTGCCGGATTTTATATTTCCCCATGTACTGTATGCCTTCTGGCAAATTTTCATGTATCAAAACAATTAGTATTAATGAAAATGCTTTATGTTTTATCATGACGTTGTCATCTGCTATGTGTTTTACTTCCTTGTTTTATGTTAATGCATGAAATTACTTAAATACACACACTATACGCCTAGTCTATGGGAATCCAAACTCGCAAAACAATAGGCACTCAACATGTTTCCGATCCATGACAGAAATATGCCTCAAAGACCCAACCGTGGAAACAACGCAACACCGACCCCACCTGAGATAAACTCGGTTGCATTCCAGGCAGCAGTGTCCGCTGCAACACTTGTGCAGATTCGCAATGGAAACAACAGAGAAGGCAACGGGCAGGGAAACGGAAGCACAAATCAAGGAAGGAACCACGGAGCCGCTCGAACATGCACCTACAAGGACTTCACCAACGCCAAACCTCGAACCTTTAATGGGACAGGAGGCGTAATAGCCCTGAAGCGATGGATTGAGAAAGTAGAATCCGTTTTCGAAATCTGCGGGTTTCCGGATGAGTGTAAGGTCAAGTTCGCAACCTGCACCTTCATTGATCAAGCCCTCTCCTGGTGGAATGGCCAAATAGAGGCCATGACACTCCCGGTGGCGAACGCGATGCCTAGGGAAGAGATTAAAGAAATGATGTTGGCTGAATACTGTCCAAGAGGCGAAATCCATAAGATGGAACGAGAGTTGTGGAACCTCACGGTTCAAAACTCTGATATCGACGCATACATATCCAGGTTTAGTGAGCTATTTCTTCTGTGTCCCGGAATGATCACCTCAGAAGGGAAAAAGATTGAGAGGTTTATCTGGGGATTGACTGCACGTATCCAAGGGAATGTCATTGTGGAAAACCCTGAGATGTTTTATAGCGCCAAGAGAGTGGCCAAGAAATTGTATGATCATGGCAACAAGAAGGGTGCCAAAACAGCAGAAGCGGAGGTCAAGAAAGAAGGTGAGAGCAAGAAGGGGGAAAACAACAAGCGAAAGGGAAAGCAAAACTCAGAATCATCTAAGAAGCAACAAACTGTGACTGTCCATGCTACAACTCAAGCTACCACCACACCACATGCTCCAGCCTCATCCACGCCAAATGCTCCAAAGCAGTATTCTGGAAATCTCCCCAAGTGTAACAAATGCAACTTCCACCATCACGGGGAGTGTAGAGAGATGATTTGCACAAGGTGCAACCGGAAGGGCCATACAACAAAGTATTGTAGGGCTCAACTTCAACAAAACCAGATGACAAACAACAACAACAACAGCAACAATAACAAAAACACCAATGCTGGGGCCAGTTATACCTGTTACGGATGTGGGAAAACCGGGAATTTCAGGCGAAACTTCCCCAACGCAAACAATCAAGGGGCAGGAGCAACAGGGAGAGTGCTGACAATGGGTCAGGGTGAAACAGTTCAGGACCCAGTCGTTGTCACTGGTACGTTCCTACTTAACAACTCGTATGCATGCATCTTATTTGATAGTGGGGAGGAACGAAGTTTCGTTAGTAATAAATTCAAATACTTGCTAAATCAACAATCCCATAAGCTCAAGGAAGCCTTTATGGTGGAAATGGCTAATGGGAAAACGGAAACAACCAAAGATATCTATATAGGATGTATGTTAGCACTAAACAACCACTCTTTCCAAATAAATTTGATACCAGTAATCATCGACATGGATTGGTTAAGCTCCCATCATGCTGATATTATGTGTCACGAGAAGGTTGTTCGCCTTCATCTCCTTAATCACGAAACCCTAATAATCTATGGAGATAAACCCGACGCAAACCTTCGCCTTATCTCATGTATCTGTTGGATATAGTGTCTAAGTCCATAACTATATTTGGTATGTACTTGACCCGACCCGACATGGTCCATTTGGGTTGCACTTCACCCGAACAATTTATGGATAATCTTTTGAGAATAGTATAAGTTATGATTTATTAATATATTATAAGTTCTAATATATTAATATAAAATCATATTATTTAATTAGTATTGATCTATAATTAATCTAGGATTAATTTAGAGATCAAAAGTATGACTAATTAAATATGGGCTCTTGTATTTATATAGTGTGGGCTAATGCTTATTTGGAATGGGCTAGGCTTGCATGGAAAGTCCATGGATACTCCATGGAGCTTTAACCGATGGATCTCATGGAAATGAAAAGACATGGGTATTAGGGTTTACATGGATGTAACCCTAATCCACCACACTATATAAAGGAGGCTTTGGTTCTTGAAATCACACTAGTTGTGGTGAGTAAAGTAAGAGGGCTGATTTCAAGAAAGGTGATTACTATTCTCTCAAAATTCCAAGTTTGTGGTGATTTGTGATTTCCATTTGAGGCATCCACACTATTGGTGCTAGGCTCTAAAACTCCAAGCAATCAACTACAACTACAAGGTAAGTAATTCTACTAGCTTTATTTGATTCAAGTTCCCCATGCCATGCTAGATAGGATAAGAACCTTGGAAAAATAATTATTTGCATGTATCTTAGTCAAACATAGATCCAAGGTTTCTAGGGTTGCATGTACACCATAGGAGTGTTAGAATGCTCAAAACCCATCAGTGGTATCAGAGCCTAGGCTTGTTTACTTGATACTTGATGCAAATAGTTTAAAAATCGAATTTTTTTGTTCACTGCCGTATGAACTCGCCGAGTCCATGGGGGGGCTCGACGATTCCATGAAGAAATGCATGCTACTCGTCGAGTCTGTTCATGCACTCGACGAGTAGAGGCTGCAGTGTCCAATTTTTCGAGTTTTGCTGCTGGAAATGGACTAGAAACATTACCCTAAACTGTTTTGGTGTTATAAAACCTGTTTTAGATGGTGTAATGTTTATGCTAATCCATTTACAATGGCTATAATAAAAAAATTACAAGTTTTATGAGTAATTTTATGATTCTTGAAATGTTCATATTCATGTTCTTGAACTTATGAAGATTAGATGATCATAGGAATTGTGTGTAACCTACTTGGTAGTTTAATTCATGGTCATTATGTGTTTTAATGCAGTCCATAACTTGTCCTCAAGTTATGGAAAACCAAAGGTCACACTTTATTAAAAACCATTAAAAGAACACAAGAGTTAGAAAAATGAAAAGTCTTCATTTTAATACTCAATTAAATTCATAAGTTATAAGAAATAAAAAGTTTTGAAAGTTTACAAAACTTGCCCTCAAGTTTTGGAACAAGTAAAGTCATGATTAAAACTTTAGTTCCAACCCTTAGAATTTTAAAAGTTAAAATTCAACCCTTATACTTTATAATATTATAAGTTAATAATATATATATATATATATATATATATATATATATATATATATATATATATATATATATATATATATATATATATATATATATATATATATATGTATAAGATCAAGTCGTCTTACCGCTAGTACGCCTCATTCACGAAGCCGGTCTAAAAGGGGGGTATAAGGTTGTTGCCTATAAAATGGCAACTTAATGGGTGTCCACTCTCACCCACCGCTTCCTTGATCGGTGGAGGGTCGTTAGCTGAATGGGTAGGACAAGGACTTATAAATTCTCATTAAAAGTATAATGATAATACTAAAGTAACTAAACCTTACTAAATTCTCAATCTTAGTTATTTTAGGAAAATGTGAATAAGGTGCTAATCCATAAAATTACACTTTACACTTTGTTTAAGTCGTTAGTGGAGCGTGTGTGGTTAACCGGCACAGTAACTTGAACTTAACAAGGTAGGTAAAAGGTGACTTAATGTTTATCATAGTATCGATGGAGCGTGTGTGGTTAACCGGCACATTGATTGAGGGGTAATACATTAAGGGTACCAAGTAATTTGCATGGTTACTTCACACCTTGTTTTGTGATCCTCGGCATCCCAGTCACAAAACTTGAGGGGCACACTCGAGATTGAAACATGCCATTGAAGAAAGTTCAATGAATCTCAAAGAATCTAGGAGTTTCTAAACCAATTAAAACCTAATTAAATATTTCGTTTTTCATGGTGGAAATTGGTGAATCGTCATTCACCTACCTTCAAATATCTTATAGCTTAGATTATGACATCCCTCTTCTAAGTTATAAAATATTGTGTTGGGTCCTAGCCTTAATATTACATTTGGGTGTTTTATTAAGGACTATCTCAAAATCTAATCTAATCTATTCCCTCTTCTTTTCAGATGTCTTCCAATAACAATGCTTCTAGCTCAAACCCTACTAGCTCCTTCTCTCTCATGAATATTTGTGGGAGAGTCATCTTTGATGGGTCCAACTTTACTAATTGGATCAGAAATATCAGGATGGTCACTCGGTATGAGAACAAAGAATATGTTCTCGACAAGGAGCTGAAGGTACCCGAGCCAACTGCTACTCCTGGAGAGCTTGCTGATTATGAGGTACATGAAAGAGATGCTACAAAAGTGGCATGCATCATGATGGCCACCATGACAGCCGAGCTCCAAAAGTCCTATGAGGACTATTATCCTTTTGAGATGCACCAGGACTTGATGGACCGCTACCATCAAAGTGCTCGTCAAGAGCGATATGAAATAATCTCCTCAATGATAACAACCCGGATGAAGGATGGTGAACCCATCACGGGCCACATGCAGAAAATGCAAAGGTATGTGGACCGTTTACTGAAGCTGAATGTGAACTTCCCCGAGGAGTTAGCAATAGACATTATTTTGCACTCCTTACCATCATGTTATGATCAATTCCGCATGACATATCACATGAACAAGGAAGAGGTCACCCTCAGCAAACTTCAAGGACTCTTGAAGACCGCCGAAAGTGGTCTAAAGGGTAAGTCAGTTGTTACTACTCCTACTCCTACTCCAACTGCGGCCAATGTCTTGGCAATCGGGCATGGCAAAGGGAAGAAGAGAAAGAACCCTTCTAAGGGTACCAAGGGTAAGACCCTTGAAGGCTCCTCTTCAAGCAAAACCAAGAAAGGTTTTGTCACTCCTTCTGCTAACCCTAATGAGGCTGAATGCTTCTATTGTCATGAAAAGTCGCACTGGAAGCGAAACTGCCCAAAGTACCAGCAAGATTTGAAGGATGGGAAAGTAAAACCCAACCATGCAGGTATATACACTATATTGTCTAATAACTCACCTCATTCTAAGTCTTGGGTCCTTGATACAGGTTGTGGTATTCACATATGTTGTGATTTGCAGGGACTAAGAAGAAGTGAGAATGTGGAGCAAGGAAATATAAACACTATCATGGGAAACAGGAAAGCTTCACCTGTCACCAAGATAGGAGTTTATTCCTTAGTGCTAAATAGTGGGTTTACATTAGATTTGAATAAATGTTATTATTCTCCAGAAATTGCAAGAAATGTTATTTCCTTTCATGCATTGTATAAACAAGGTTTTACCTTTTATTTTGATAATAATAATGGTAGTATTGATGCTTTCTTTAATAATGTTCTTTATTTTAAAGCATTACCTTGTGATGGTGTGTATGAAACTGTATCTGTTGTAGATAATCTAGGAAATAATGTATTGTGTATTGACTCTTCCACTAGCTTAGATAAACCATCTTTATGGCATTGTCGTCTTGGACATGTAAGCAAGAAACGCATAGGCCAACTCCAAAAGGATGGAGTCTTGGAGTCATTTGACCTAAAGTCATATGATAGTTGTGAATCTTGTTTGCTTGGTAAAATGACAAAGTCACCTTTTACTGGAACGTGTGCTAGGGTGAAGGTTTGTTGGACCTCATACACACGGATGTGTGTGGACCCTTCAGAACTGCCATAAGAGATGCTAATCGTTTCTATGTGACTTTTACTGATGATTTTAGTAGATATGGATATGTCTACTTAATCAAGCATAAGTCAGAAACCTTTGAGAAATTCAAAGAGTTTAAGCAAGAAGTGGAGAATCAGTTGGGCAGGAACATTAAGATGCTTCGATCCGATCGTGGTGGTGAGTATCTTAGTACTGAGTTCCTTGACTATCTTAAGGAATGTGGGATTGTCTCACAATTGACACCTCCTAGGACACCACAGTTGAATGGTGTAGCTGAGAGGCGCAATCGGACCTTGTTGGACATGGTTCGTTCCATGATGAGTCGAGCTTCGCTACCAATCTCATTTTGGGGGTATGCCTTAGAGACTGCCGCCCATATCCTTAATCTAGTCCCTATAAAGAAGGTTGCCAAAACACCTCACGAGATGTGGACTGGAAAAGTTCCCAATCTAGACCACATCAAGATTTGGGGTTGCGAGGCTTTCGTGAGACGCGAGACTCACGATAAGCTCGAACCCCGAAGCGAAAGGTGTATTTTCATCGTCTATCCACAGAAATCCTTTGGCTACATTTTCTACAGACCTAGTGATAATGTGGTCTTTGTAGCAAGAAGAGGATTCTTTCGAGAGAGAGAATTCATGAGCCAAGGAAACAGTGGGAGGCAAATTGACCTTGAGGAAATTCAAGAGTTAAGTGGTGAAGGAACTTCAAACCCTAGCACTCAACCTGAGGAGGAAACTCCTGTTGAGCAGACTGAAGAATCTATACCTCTGAGGCGTTCCACCAGAGTTAGGGCTGCACCTGAGCATTATTATGGTTTCCATATTACTGCAGAAGGTGAGACACTTATCAGTGATAACACACTGGCAAATCTGGATGAGCCTAACAGCTACACGGAAGCCATGGCAGGCCCTGAGGCTGCTAAATGGAAAGAGGCTATGGATAGCGAGATACAGTCCATGTATGACAATCAAGTTTGGAACTTGGTTGACAATGTACCAAATCGTAAGATACTTGGGTGCAAATGGATCTTCAAGAAGAAGACCGACATGGATGGTAATGTACACACTTATAAGGCACGACTGGTTGCAAAGGGTTATTCTCAAACTCCGGGAGTTGATTATGATGAGACCTTTTCACCAGTGGCCAAGATTAAGTCTATTAGGGTTCTGTTAGCCATTGCTGCATTTCATGACTATGAAATATGGCAAATGGATGTCAAAACTGCTTTCCTTAATGGAAAGTTGACTGAAGATGTTTACATGGTTCAACCAGAGGGTTTTGTTAGTACAGAGTACCCCAATAGAGTGTGTAAGCTCGAGAAATCCATTTATGGATTGAAACAGGCACCTCGCAGATGGAATCTTTGCTTTGATGAGAAAGTCAAAGAATTTGGCTTTTCAAGAAGTGAAGATGAATCTTGTGTCTATATCAAGGCTAGTGGGAGTATAGTAAGCTTCTTGGTACTGTATGTGGATGACATACTACTCATAGGAAATGACATCCCAACCCTGCAGGAAGTAAAGTCCTGGCTTGGGAAGTGTTTCGCTATGAAGGACCTTGGAGAAGCTGCCTATATCCTAGGGATAAGGATTTTGAGAAACAGGAGTAAAAGACTAATTGGACTTAGTCAAAGCACCTATGTGGACAAAGTGTTGAAAAGGTTCAACATGCATAATTCCAAGAAAGGAGAGTTACCCATCCAGAGTAACGCCAGATTGAGTAAGACATAAAGCCCTAGTACTGAGGCTGAGATAGCAGAAATGAGTCGAATACCTTATGCTTCAGCTGTAGGATCGATCATGTATGCTATGACGTGTACTCGACCTGATGTAGCCTTTGCTTTGAGCATGGTTAGCAGGTATCAGGGGAACCCTGGCAAGGCACACTGGACTGCGGTAAAGAATATCCTCAAGTACCTGCGAAGGACTAAGGACTGGGTCCTTACCCTCGGTGGGAGTGATGACTTGAGAGTTGTAGGGTACAGTGATGCTATCTTTCAGACTGACAGGGATAATTTCCGCTCTCAGTCGGGCTGGATCTTTACCCTAAACGGAGGGGTAATTACTTGGAAAAGTTCCAAGCAGGAGACAGTGGCTGATTCCACTTGTGAATCAGAGTATATAGCAGCAAGCGAGGCAGCAAAGGAGGCTATATGGCTAAAGAACTTTATCGGAGACCTTGGAGTTGTACCAGCTGTAAAGGAGCCAATGGAGATTTTATGTGACAGCAATAGTGTGGTTGCCTTAGCCAAGGAACCAAGAGATCATGGGAGATCCAGACACATTGACAGAAAATATCACTTCATCAGACATCGAATAGAAGAAGGAATCCTCGTGGCAAAGAGGGTATCATCGGATGAGAATCCAACAGATCCCCTCACGAAGGGACTGACTCGGGTTAAGCATCTCCAGCATGCTCGGAGCATGGGGCTGAAGGATGATATTAGTTTTAGTAGTTAGATAGTCTTGAAATTTGTAAAATGTAATTGACATTTGATGATAAATAAAAGCTGTTATTTATGAGTAAAGTGTTGCTATCTCTTGTCAATCGTTTACTATTATTTCGTTTTGCATGTTTTGACTTACAGAATAATTATGTTATGGTTTATATCATATTATTCAAACTCTCCACAGTCGGTCATATGTTGGAAGTAGATATGAATCAAGACTGTCATGGGTTGGCTTGTAGAGGTCTAAGATGTTAGACAAAGCGGGGCTACAACACTCATGAGTGCTCATAAGTTCTGAGTATTGGATTCAACCCACGCTCACTGGCATCACTTCATGGAATTTATCTCGAGTGATCGTGAGACGGTAATATCATATAAGTCTTCAAACCTAGACATATGATTTGTTACCTATGAGTTGGTTATGCATTGATTGTACGAAAACGTATTGGTAACTCGATGTTATAAAACGTACCTTTGTGAGTAATTCAACAAGTAGTAGAGCAAACATATGAGTCGAAGTTTATCTGTTCCTTCTTGGATTAGAAGCGATATCTGGGCCCCTCGATGATTTTGTTTTGACCTATGTACCAGGCCCGTTCAGAACTAAATTGATGTGTTCAGTTAAGTTCTATGTCAAACAAATCAGAAATCGGGAAACAAATGCTGGACAATAAGCAAGACCTTGTTCCATGTATTTGTCCGGCTGATATCTAGAACAGAGGATTGTATGATCACTTATCTAAAATGGCGCTTCATAGTTCAACAGAGTTTAAAGAGCTACAATTGTTGACTGGTTCCTGAAGTCATACTTGCAACTATAGTTATTAGACTTATCCAAGTGGGAAAGACTGTTGGATATAGTGTCTAAGTCCATAACTATATTTGGTATGTACTTGACCCGACCCGGCATGGTCCATTTGGGTTGCACTTCACCCGAACAATTTATGGATAATCTTTTGAGAATAGTATAAGTTATGATTTATTAATATATTATAAGTTCTAATATATTAATATAAAATCATATTATTTAATTAGTATTGATCTATAATTAATCTAGGATTAATTTAGAGATCAAAAGTATGACTAATTAAATATGGGCTCTTGTATTTATATAGTGTGGGCTAATGCTTATTTGGAATGGGTTAGGCTTGCATGGAAAGTCCATGGATACTCCATGGAGCTTTAACCCATGGATCTCATGGAAATGAAAAGACATGGGTATTAGGGTTTACATGGATGTAACCCTAATCCACCACACTATATAAAGGAGGCTTTGGTTCTTGAAATCACACTAGTTGTGGTGAGTAAAGTAAGAGGGCCGATTTCAAGAAAGGTGATTACTATTCTCTCAAAATTCCAAGTTTGTGGTGATTTGTGATTTCCATTTGAGGCATCCACACTATTGGTGCTAGGCTCTAAAACTCCAAGCAATCAACTACAACTACAAGGTAAGTAATTCTACTAGCTTTATTTGATTCAAGTTCCCCATGCCATGCTAGATAGGATAAGAACCTTGGAAAAATAATTATTTGCATGTATCTTAGTCAAACATAGATCCAAGGTTTCTAGGGTTGCATGTACACCATAGGAGTGTTAGAATGCTCAAAACCCATCAGTGGTATCAGAGCCTAGGCTTGTTTACTTGATACTTGATGCAAATAGTTTAAAAATCGAATTTTTTTGTTCACTGCCGTATGAAATCGCCGAGTCCATGGGGGGACTCGACGATTCCATGAAGAAATGCATGCTACTCGTCGAGTCTGTTCATGCACTCGACGAGTAGAGGCTGCAGTGTCTAATTTTTCGAGTTTTGCTGCTGGAAATGGACTAGAAACATTACCCTAAACTGTTTTGGTGTTATAAAACCTGTTTTAGATGGTGTAATGTTTATGCTAATCCATTTACAATGGCTATAATCAAAAAATTACAAGTTTTATGAGTAATTTTATGATTCTTGAAATGTTCATATTCATGTTCTTGAACTTATGAAGATTAGATGATCATAGGAATTGTGTGTAACCTACTTGGTAGTTTAATTCATGGTCATTATGTGTTTTAATGCAGTCCATAACTTGTCCTCAAGTTATGGAAAACCAAAGGTCACACTTTATTAAAAACCATTAAAAGAACACAAGAGTTAGAAAAATGAAAAGTCTTCATTTTAATACTCAATTAAATTCATAAGTTATAAGAAATAAAAAGTTTTGAAAGTTTACAAAACTTGCCCTCAAGTTTTGGAACAAGTAAAGTCATGATTAAAACTTTAGTTCCAACCCTTAGAATTTTAAAAGTTAAAATTCAACCCTTATACTTTATAATATTATAAGTTAATAATATATATATATATATATATATATATATATATATATATATATATATATATATATATACCAAGATAGGAGTTTATTCCTTAGTGCTAAATAGTGGGTTTACATTAGATTTGAATAAATGTTATTATTCTCCAGAAATGGCAAGAAATGTTATTTCCTTTCATTCATTGTATAAACAAGGTTTTACCTTTTATTTTGATAATAATAATGGTAGTATTGATGCTTTCTTTAAAGGATTCATCAGACCCAGCTTCTCGCTTTGGGGAGCTCCGGTTCTTTTCGTTAAAAAGAAAGACGGATCCTTCAGGATGTGCATCAACTATAGGGAATTAAATAAACTCACCATCAAAAACCGGTATCCACTTCCACGAATCGATGATCTATTTGACCAGCTTCATGGGGCTAGTTACTTTTCAAAGATAGATCTGAGATCCGGGTATCATCAACTCAAAGTCTGAGATGAGGACATTCCTAAGACTTATTTCCAAACTCGTTACGGTCATTACGAATTCGTCGTAATGCCCTTCGGTCTAACAAATTCCCCCGCTGCATTTGTGGACCTCATGAATCGAGTCTGCCGCCCATTCCTTGATAAATTCATAATCGTTTTCATCGATGATATTCTCGTATACTCTCGAAGCGAAGAAGATTATAGCCAACACCTCCGACAGATTCTAGAAACCCTGCGGGCTAAAAGGTTGTATGCGAAACTCTCCAAGTGTGAGTTATGGATCCGTAGTGTGAACTTTCTAGGCCATGTAGTCAGTCATGAAGGGATACATGTGGGTCCCTCCAAGATCAAGGCAATCGAAAGTTAGGCAAATCCGTGAACACCAACAGAAATTCGCCAATTCTTGGGTCTTGCAGGTCACTACCGAAGATTCATTCAGAACTTTTCCAAGATAGCCAAACCCCTCACCACATTGACGCAAAAAGGCGTACCCTTCAACTGGACCGAGAAGCAAGAGCTTGCCTTCCAAACCTTGAAGCAAGCCCTCTGTAGTGCTCCAGTGCTATCTTTACCGGGGGGAACCGAAGACTTCATAGTTTACTGTGATGCTTCAAATCAAGGTTTAGGTTGTGTCCTTATGCAACGCGGTAAGGTAATTTCATATGCATCCAGACAACTGAAAACACATGAAGTAAATTATACCACGCATGATCTCGAACTAGGGGCAGTGGTCTTCGCCTTAAAAATTTGGAGGCACTACCTATATGGTACCAAGTGCACCATCTTTACAGACCACAAGAGCCTCCAACACATTCTAAATCAAAAGGAACTAAACATGAAGCAATGAAGATGGGTTGAACTGTTAAATGATTATGAGTGAGAGATCAAATACCATCCAGGTAAGGCTAACGTAGTTGCAGATTCCTTGAGTCGAAAGGAGTATTCAAGTCGTCATGTGAAGACTCTATCAATCACCATCCAATCTCATCTAGCCTCACAGATCAAGGAAGCCCAATTAGACGCATTAAAGCCGAAGAATATCGCTAGTGAATCACTACGTGGAATGGAGAAGGAGTTCGAAGTTAAAGACGACGGAACTCACTACTTCATGAATAGAATCTGGATTCCCAAAATTGGGGGATTCAGAGAGGTAGTCATGCATGAAGCCTACAAGACGCGATATTCTATTCATCCAGGGTCAGATAAAATGTATTTAGATATCAAGAAGCAATATTGGTGGCCTAATATGAAGGCAGAGATAGCCACTTTCATGGGCAAGTGTCTTACTTGCGCCAAAGTGAAAGTGGAATACCAAAAGCCCTCGAGACTATTGCAACAACCAGTGATACCCGAGTGGAAATGGGAAAGGATTACTATGGACTTCGTGACTAAATTTCCAAAGACAGCAGACGGATTGGATGCTATCTGGGTAATTGTCGATAGATTAACAAAATCCGCTCATTTCCTGCCAATAAAAGAGTCCTACAAGATGGAAAAGCTGACCCGGATCTACATCAAAGAGGTTATGAGACTCCATGGAGTGCCAGTATCTATTATCTCAGATTGAGATAGCAGATTCACTTCAAGATTCTGGCAATCTCTTCAGAAGGCAATGGGAAAACAACTAGATATGAGCACTGCCTACCACCCACACACGGATGGTCAGAGTGAGCGCAACATCCAGACACTCGAGGTTATGCTCCGAGCTTGCGTGATTGACTTTGGAAAATCATGGGATGCCCACTTGCCTCTGATTGAATTTTCTTATAACAACAGTTACCACACGAGCATCAAGGTTGTTCCCTTCGAGGCTCTTTATGGTCGTTAATGCAGATCGCCCCTATGTTGGGCTGAGGTGGTGACACTCAACTAGCAAAAGGGAAATCTCCGGCCAATGCTCTTACAGGACCCGAAATCATCCATGAAATGACCGAAAAGATATTCCAAATCAAAGCTCGACTTCAAGCATCGCGAGACCGACAGAAGAGCTATGTTGACAAGCGGTGAAAGCCGTTAGAATTTCAAGTCGGGGATCGCGTGTTGTTAAAGGTCTCTCCTTGGAAGGGAATGATTCATTTTGGGAAACGAGGAAAATTGAACCCGCGATACATTGGACCGTTCAAGATTCTTGCCCGGATTGGTCCAGTGGCTTACAAGCTGTAGCTACCTACCGAGCTCAGCAACGTACACCCAGTGTTCCACATATCGAATCTGAAAAAGTGTCTATCAGATGAAACCCTTGTCGTTCCTTTGGAAGAGATTGAGATAAACGAGAATCTCCTGTTCGTCGAAGAACCAGTCGAGATTATGGATAGGGAAGTGAAGCGTACAAAGCAAAGTCGCCTTCCGATTGTGAAGGTTCGATGGAACGCTAAACGTGGACCGGAATTCACATGGGAACGTGAAGACCAAATAAAGCAAAAGTACCCTCACTTATTCTTTCCTTCACAAACCTAGTTTCAAAAGAATTTCGAAACGAAATTCCCTCTAACGGGGGGATGATGTCACAACTAGCATTTTAGCTAGGAAATTTTATTCTTGTGTAATCATTTAACAATTGTAAAACATATACTCTAAGTAAATATCACCCAGAGCTCATTTAAATGCACCTCTCATGTTCATTAAAGAGTCTGAAACCCTAAGAACCTTGGTTTAAGTCCATATTGGACTAGGATTCCTTATTGGGCCTAATGGACCAATAAGCATTCAACTCAACTATTTTGGGCTTGGAAACCCTATTTGGATTCTAAATGGACCAAAATTCATAAATCTAAAACATTTTGGACCATTTGGGCCTAGAATGATTCATTCTAACCCTAATGGGCCTTATTGGGCCATAACTAATCCAATTAACCCTAGTAAGCCATAAATCCATTCTTTTATGCCATTTTGGGCCGTGAACTACCCTAAAGGCCCAATGGGCCGAAAACTTCTCTATGGGCTTTAAATTTCGAGTGAAGACCAAGATTGGGCCCAAATTAATTCACTTCCTCCTTCCTAATCCAATTCTTGGCCCATCATCAAAAACAAAAAAAAATGGCCAATTATCCAAGCCATGCCACCTTACTAATACATGGAGGTAATCCATGCAAATTACCCTCTAAACAAATACCCAATCCCATACATCTATGCACCTATCACATCTTAATCTCTCTTCCTTCTCTCTTTTTTTCTTCCTCTCGGCCGAAGGTAAGCACACACACACACACAACATCAAACTCTCTCAAACACTCACAAGAAACACTCCTTCCTTTCCTCTCAAATTTTCGAAGATCTAGGGTTGATGAAGAAGATTTCCACCAAAAATCATCATTTTCTTGGTAAGTCCTTACATATCCAAGTTATATAACTTCATTCTCATGTTAGATCACTCCTTCTAAGCAAATTTTTGGTGATCATACTCCTAGAAACCTCCTAAGTTCGATATTCACTCAAGAAAGCTTGTTAGGACCAAAAATCTCTTCATCTCTTTTTCAAAACCGAAACATCAAAGCAAAGGTGATTTCATACCCCCCTTGTTTTCGGTTTTTACATGATTTTTGGGGGAGAATACAAGTAAAATGTGTAGATCTATGTGTTATATCCATGTCTTGTGTGATGTCTTAGTTTATTTTGTGAAAATGTGTTAGATCTTAACAAATCTCGACATCTTAAGTAACATTGAGTAAAGATCCATGAACTAAGACACCTTATACATCATATTATCAAGTTAAAACTGTTTATATGTTGAAGATATAAAAATTTAACGCAAAAACCATGTTAAGGGTCAAAATTGTCAAGAAAACAAAAGATAAGGGAAAAAAGTGACATTTATGTTTTTATAAGGATCAAACAGGTCCTACTTGTATAAAAATTGATTTTTATGATAAGCATGCTTTCCAAAGGGGCAAAAATGTAAATTTTAGCTCAATGGGCCAAACATTTGGGCCTCACGGTTTTGGGCCCAAATTTGCGAAAAAATGAATGTTTTGGGATTAAAAATGTTATTTGACAAAATTTTGAGTCATAAATGTAAATAAACCAAATTTAGGGGTGAAAATAACATTCATTTGTAAATGGGACCAAAAATGTAACTTTTATCAAAATTGGGCCGAAAGTGTCAATTTTTACAAACAAGGGGCTGAAAATGCACTTTTCTGCAAAATTGGGCCAAAAATGTCAAAATATAAAATTTTGGACTAAACCCGTGAATTTCTAAACATATGGGACGAAAGTACAAATTTCTATAAATTATGGACTAAAGTGTTATTTTTACAAAACTTTGAGCCTTAATTGAAAATTTGAGGCTTATTGACCAGGAACGTCGTTTTTACAAAAAAAAAAGACTTTTTATAACCAATTTGGTAAACCTCGAATTAAATATAAACAATGAAACAATAACGAATGGACGAAATACATCGATAACAATTTTATTGGGTCTAATATTCACATTACATGGCCAATGGGCCTTAAAGGCCCATTCAAGTGTATATTGAGCCCAATATCTTCCATGACATGTTTATTGGGCCTTGCGACCCATTTACATGTTAATTTGGGCCTGAGCTATGGGTCACATGTTCGTTGGGCCTTGGTGGTCCATTTACATGCCTATTGGGCCCAAATTACCCTCTTACATGTTATTGGGCCTTTGTGGTCCATTCACATGCTAATTGGGCTTCGACTGAATTTCACATACTTAGTAGATCGTAACTCTATCCCTTACATAATTATTGAAATTCGTATACTTATGTATGTACCTTTGGATATGAAAACATGCAACATACACGTAAACATTTAACATAGTGAAAAACATAACGAACATGAAAGGTTGAGAATCTAGTGAGACTTGTCGGTTGGCACCTTTGAGTGTACAATCGTAGCCTGTAGTAATAACCAGAGTTTCCTGGAGGGAGAGCGGGAGTTTATGTATAGATCTATACGGGGTGACCCCCCACGCCTTAGCTGTTTGCTATAGCTAGACTAGGCCAGTCTAGGGCGAAAAAACCTTGAGCAAATACCGGCATTTGGAAAAATGCCAAGACAGGCAACCTAGTCATTATCATGTATGGTTATAACAGCTCATATAGAGATCCAATACCAATTTAACATTTCGAAGATTAACCCTTCGATTATGTCAATACGAAATAATTTAAATTAATGATCTAAGAACCTCGACATTGTTATAAATCAGAAAATATCGGATTTTCTGGGGAAATACTATTATTCAATTATCACTTACTTACAATACAAAGAAATCTAAATTGCATTCATATATGTTACTACTACGAAATTCACACATGCATCTATACTTGATTTTCACATCATTTTCAGACCCTTTACAGAAAATATCGGATTTTCTGGGTTTTACAAAAGATAAAAAGACTTTTATCTAAACATACTTATGAACTCACCACCATTATATATGTTGACCGTTTACAAATTAACTTGTATTCTCAGGAAATCGTTAAGCAGGAAGATTGTCAAGTGTGTATGGATTTATTTTGGTTAACATCACTCATCGTACTATTAATACTTTGAATTTGTGTGATTTATAACAATGTACTTGATGTGAACAATGCTGGTTGTTATATGTAATGTTGGTGATGAATGTGTTATGTTTCATGTATATTCATTATGATGATAATTCAATTGTTAGTCACACAAGCCCCCGGACATTTCCGCCGTCTGGTTCGGGGGTGTGACAGGTAGCCATGGCAGGCCCCGAGTCTGCAAAATGTTAAGAGGCTATGGACAGCGAGATTCAGTCCATGTATGACAATCAAGTTTGGAACTTGGTTGATAATGTATCGGGTCATAAGACAGTCGGGTGAAAATGGATCTTCAAGAAGAAGACCGACATGGATGGGAAAGTACAAACATATAAGGCGCGACTGGTTGCGAAGGGCTTTACTCTAACTCCTGGAGTTGACTATGATGAGACCTTCTCACCAGTAGCGAAGATTAAATCTATAAGGGTTATGTTGGCCACAGCTGCATCTCATGATTATGAAATATGGCAAATGGATGTTAAAACCGCTTTCCTTAATGGAAAGTTGGCTGAAGATGTTTACATGAGTCAGCCAGAGGGTTTTGTCAATGCAAAGTACCCTAATAGAGTGTGTAAGCTTGAGAAATCCATTTATGGATTGAAACAAGCATCTCGTAGTTGGAATCTTTGTTTTGATGAGAAAGTCAAAGAGTTTGGATTTTCGAGAAGCGAGGATGAGTCCTGTGTATCTGTCAAAGCTAGTGGGAGTATAGTGAGCTTTCTACTAATGTATGTAGATGACATACTACTCATAGGAAACGATATCCCAACCTTGCAGGAGGTTATGTCCTGGCTTGGGAAGTGTTTCGCTATGAAGGACCTCGGACAAGCTACTTATATCCTAGGGATAAGGATATTGAGAGACAGGAGTAAAAGGCTAATAGGACTTAGTCAAAGTACCTACTTGGACAAGGTGTTGAAACGTTTCAGCATGGAGAACTCCAAGAAAGGTGACTTACCTATCCAAAGCAATGCCAAACTGAGTAAGACTCAAAGTCCGAGTACAGAGGCTGAGATAGCAGAAATGAGTCATATACCATATGCTTCCGCAGTTGGTTCGATCATGTATGTTATGACTTGTACTTGCCCTGATGTGGCCTTTGCTTTGAGCATGGTCAGCAGATATCAAGGGAATCCTGGTAAGGCTTATTGGACTGCAGTTAAGAACATTATTAAGTACCTGAGGAGGACTAAGGATTGGATCCTTACCCTCGGTGGAAGTGATGACTTGAGAGTGACATGGTATAGTGACGCCAACTTTCAGACCGACAAAGATAATTTCCGCTCTCAGTCGGGCTGGGTGTTTACCTTGAATGGAGGAGCAGCGACATGGAAAAGTTCCAAGCAGGAGACTGTAGCAGATTCAACGTGCGAATCAGAGTACATAGCAGCAAGCGAAGCATCGAAGGAGGCGATATGGTTGAAAAAACTTCATTGGAGACATTGGAGTTATTCCATCCATAAAGAAGCCTATGGAGATTTTATGTGATAATGAAGGTGTGGTTCCCTTAACCAAGGAATTGAGAGATCATGGTAGATCCAGACATATTGACAGAAAATACCACTTCATAAGACATCAGGTAGAAGAAGGGCACCTCGTGGTAAAGGGGATATCGTCAGAGGACAGCCCAGTAGATCATCTTACAAAGGGACTGACTAGGGTTAAGCACTTGCAGCATACGATGAGCATTGGGCTAAAGGACGATATTAGTTTTAGTAATTAGATAAATCGAAACTTGTAATAGCTAAATTGTAATTGACATTTGATAATTAAATAAAAGGAGTTTTATTTATAAGTAAAGTTATGATTATTATTATTATTCACTATCGTTTACTATTGTTTCACTTTGCATGTTTTGACTTCTAGAATAATAAAATTATGATTATTATTATTATTCAAACTATCCACAGTCGATCATACGTTGGAAGTAAGTATGAAATAAGACTGTCATGAGTTGGCTTGTAGATTGTCTAAGGAGTTAGGCATAGCAACAGTTTGCTACACCATTCATGAGTGCTCTTGAAATAAGATTTGAGTATTGGATTCAACCCGTGCTCACCTGAATCACTTCATTGAATTTATCACGAGTGGTTGTGAGACGATAATAACATATAATCTTCAAACCAATATATATGAGTTGTTGACTACGAGTTGGTTGTGCATTGATGGCACGAAAACGCATCAGTAACTTGATGTTATAAAACGTGTGGTTGTGCATGATTTGATGAGTTGTTAGTACAAGCATATAACGTAGAAGTTTATCTGTTCCTTTTATCCTAAGAGGATTAAAAGTGATATCTTGGGCCCCTCGATGATTCTGTTGGGTTTTGAGCATTCTAACACTTTCTAAGTGTACATGCAACCCTATTAAACCTTGGATCTATGTTTGTCTAAGATACATGCAAAATATTATTTTCCAAGGTTTATAACCTATCTAGCATGGCATGGGGTACTTTTAACCATAAAAGAACTAGATGAATTACATACCTTTTGTTGATTGTTGATTCCTTGGAGTTTGAGAGCCAAGCACCAATAATGTGAATGCCTCAAATGGAAATCACAAATCACCACAAACTTGGAAAATGTATGAGAGAGTATACTAACTCTTGATTTTGGCCACCACACTTACACACACATAAGGGTGTTTTTCATGCAACATAAGCTTGTTTATATAGTGTACATGGTTAGGGTGAAACCCTAATAACCCATGTCTTTTCCTCTTCCAAGGATCCATGGGTAAAAGCTCCATGGATCATCCATGGACTTCCATATAAGCTTAGCCCATTCCCAAATGAGTGTTAGCCCACACCATATAAATATAATAGCCCATGATTTAATTAGTCTTCCTTTTAATCACTAAATTAATTCATAATTAATTCAAGATTAAAACTAATTAAGTAACATGACTTTATATTAATATATTATAACTTATAATATATTAATAAATCGTAAGTATACAACTCTCATAAAATTATCCATAACTAGTTTGGGTGAAGTGCAACCCAAATGGACCATGCCGGGTCGGGTCAAGTATATATACCAAATAAGTTATGGACTTAGACATCTTATCCAACAGACTCCCACTTGGATAAGTCTAATAACTGTATTTGCCTATATTACTTCAGGAACCAACCGGCAATCGTAGCTCTCGAAAATTCTTGTGAACTATGAAGCGCCATTTTAGATAAGTGATCATATAATCCTCTGCTCTCATGATATCAGCCGGACAAATACATGGAACAATGTCTTACTTATTGTCTAGCAGTTGTTTCTCGATTTCCGATTTGTTTGACAAAGAACTTAACTGAACACATCAATTTAGTTCTGACTTGGCCCGGTACATGGGTCAACACAAAATCATCGAGGGGCCCAGATATCGCTTCTATTTCTAGAAGGAACATATAAACTTCGACTCATATGCTTGTTCTACTACTTATTGAATTGCACACAAAGGCACGTTTTATAACATCAAGTTACTGATGCGTTTACGTGCAATCAATGCACAACCAACTCATAGGTAACAACTCATATCTCTAGGTTTGAAGACTTATATGATATTACCGTCTCACGATCACTCGAGATAAATTCCATGAAGTGATACAAGTGAGCGTGGGTTTATTCCAATACTCATAACTTATGAGTACTCATGAATGTTGTGGCAACCATTGCTATGGCTAAACACCTTTAGTCATCTACAATCCCAATTCATGACAGTCTTGATTCATACCTACTTCCGACATATGACCGACTGTGGAGAGTTTGAATAAATTAATTATTCTGGAAGTCAAAACATGCAAAACTGAAACAATAGTAAATAATTGACAATGATAGCAACACTTTACTCATAAATAAATCACAAATTTTATTCATCATCAAACGTCGATTACATTTTACAAGTTTCAGAAAAGGCTATCTAATCTGTAAAACTAATATCGTCCCTCAGCCCGATGCGCCTCGCATGCTGCAAATGCTTCACCCTCGTCAGTCCCTTCGTAAGGGGATCCGCAGGGTTCTCATCTGACGATACCCTCTTTGCCACGAGGAGTCCCTCTTCTATCTTGTGTCTTATGAAGTGATATTTTCTGTCAATGTGTCGGGATCTGCCATGATCTCTTGGTTCCTTGGCTAAGGCAACCGCACTATTGCTGTCACAGAAAATCTCCATAGGCTCCTTAATAGCTGGTACAACTCCAAGGTCTCCGATGAAGTTCCTCAGCCATATCGCCTCCTTTGCCGCTTCACTCGCTGCTATGTACTCTGATTCACAAGTCGAATCAGCTACAGTCTCCTGTTTGGAACTCTTCCAAGTGATTGCCCCTCCATTTAAGGTAAAGACCCAGCCCGACTGAGAGCGGAAGTTATCCCTATCAGTCTGAAAGCTAGCATCACTATACCCTACTACTCTCAAGTCATCACTCCCACCAAGGGTAAGGATCCAATCCTTAGTCCTCCGCAGGTACTTGAGAATATTCTTTACCGCAGTCCAATGAGCCTTGCCAGGGTTCCCCTGATATCTGCTGACCATGCTCAAAGCGAAGGCCACATCAGGACGGGTGCAAGCCATAGCATACATGATCGAACCAACAGCGGAAGCATAAGGTAATCGACTCATCTCAGCTATCTCATCTTCTGTACTCGGGCTCTGAGCCTTGCTCAGTTTGGCATTGCTTTGGATCGGTAATTCTCCTTTCTTGGAATTCTGCATGTTGAACCTTTTCAACACCTTATCCAAGTAGATACTCTGACTAAGTCCAATTAGTCTTTTACTCCTTTCTCTTAATATCCTTATCCCTAGGATATAGGTAGCTTCTCCAAGGTCCTTCATAGCAAAGCACTTCCCAAGCCAGGACTTAACCTCATGCAAGGTTGGGATGTCATTTCCTATGAGTAATATGTCATCCACATACAGTACCAAAAAGCTAACTATACTCCCACTAGCTCTGACATACACGCAGGACTCATCTTCACTTCTTGAGAAACCAAACTCTTTGACCTTCTCATCAAAACAAAGATTCCAACTTCGAGATGCTTGTTTCAATCCATAAATGGATTTCTCAAGCTTGCACACTCTATTGGGGTACTCTGCACTGACAAAACCTTCTGGCTGATTCATGTAAACATCCTCAGCCAACTTTCCGTTAAGGAAAGCGGTTTTGACATCCATTTGCCATATTTCATAATCATGAAATGCAGCAATGGCTAGCATAACCCTAATAGACTTAATCTTTCCTACTGGTGAAAATGTTTCATCATAATCAATACCCTGAGTCTGAGTAAACCCCTTCGCAACCAGTCGAGCCTTATAAGTGTGCACCTTCCCATCCATGTCGGTCTTCTTCTTGAAGATCCATTTGCACCCGACTGTCTTACGGCCTGGTACATTGTCAACCAAGTTCCAAACTTGATTGTCATACATGGACTGTATCTCGCTGTCCATAGCCTCCTTCCATTTAGCAGACTTTGGGCCTGCCATGGCTTCCTTAACACTGTTAGGTTCATCCAGATTTACCAGTGTACTGTCACTGATAAATGTATCACCTTCCGTAGTAATATGAAATCCATAATAAAACTCAGGTGTGTTCCTAACCCTTGTGGAACGCCTCGGAAGTATAGACTCGTCAGCTGGATCAACAGGAATTTCCTCCTCAAGTTGATTGCTAGTGTCCGAGATCCCTTCACCAATTGAGTCTTGAATTTCTTCAAGGTCAATTTGCCTCCCACTGTCTCCTTGGTTTATAAATTCTCTCTCTCGAAAGACCCCTCTCCTAGCCACAAAGACCACATTCTCACTGGGTCTGTAGAAGAGGTAACCAAAGGATTTTTGTGGGTAGCCGATGAAAATACACCTTTCACTTCGAGGTTCGAGCTTGTCATGAGTTTCGCGCCTCATGAAAGCCTCGCAACCCCAAATCTTGATATGGTCTAGATTGGGAACTTTCCCAGTCCACATTTCATGAGGTGTTTTGGCAACCTTCTTTGTAGGGACTAGATTAAGGATGTGGGCGGCAGTCTCTAAGGCATACCCCCAAAAAGAGATTGGTAGCGAAGCTCGACTCATCATAGAGCGAACCATGTCCAACAAAGTTCGATTGCGCCTCTCAGCTACACCATTCAGCTGTGGTGTCCTGGGAGGTGTCAATTGTGAGACAATCCCACACTCCTTAAGATAGTCGAGGAACTCAGTACTAAGATACTCACCACCTCGATCGGATCGAAGCATCTTAATGTTCCTGCCCAATTGATTTTCTAATTCCTGTTTAAACTCTTTAAACCTTTCAAAAGTTTTTGACTTATGTTTGATTAAGTAGACATAACCATATCTACTAAAATCATCAATAAAAGTCACATAATAGCGATTAGCATCCCTTGTGGCGGTTTTGAATGGTCCACATACATCAGTATGTATAAGGTCCAACAAACCCTCACCCCTTGCACAAGTACCAGTGAAGGGTGATTTTGTCATTTTTCCAAGTAGACAAGACTCACAACTATCATCCGACTTGAGGTCGAACGACTCCAAGACTTCATCCTTTTGGAGCTGGCCTATGCGTTTCTTGCTTACATGTCCAAGACGACAATGCCACAAAGATGCTTTATCCAAGCAAGTAGAAGAATCAATACATAATACATTATTTCCTAAATTATCTACAACCGATACAACTTCATACACACCATCACAAGGTAATGCTTTAAAATAAAGAACATTATTAAAGAAAGCATTAATACTACCAACTTCATTATCAAAAGAAAAGGTAAAACCTTGTTTGTACAAAGCATGAAAGGAAATAATATTCCTCGCCATTTCATACGAGTACACACATTTATTCAAATCTAACTTTAACCCACTATCTAGCAACAAAGTATAAACTCCAATCTTGGTAACAGGTGCAACCTTCTTGTTCCCCATGATTAAGTTTATCTTTCCGTGCTCCACATCCTCACTTCTTCTTAGGCCCTGCAAGTCACAACAGATGTGAATACCACAACCTGTATCAAGAACCCAAGAATTAGAATATGGTGAGTTATTAGACAATATAGTGTAAATACCTGCATGGGATGGTTTCACTTTCCCATCCTTGACATCCTGCAAGTACTTTGGGCAGTTTCGCTTCCAGTGCCCCTTATTTTGACAATAGAAGCATTCAGCATCCTTAGGGATGGCAGAAGGAGTGATAGAACCACCTTTGGTTCCAGATGAGGAGCCTTCAAGGGACTTTCCCTTGGTACCCTTTGAAGGGTGCTTCCTCTTCTTCCCTTTGCCTTGCCCAATAGCCAAAACAGGAGTAGTAGTAGGAGTAGGAGTAGCAACCGACTTACTTTTAAGACCACTTTCGGCAGTCTTCAGAAGTCCTTGAAGCTTACTGAGTGTGACTTCCTCCTTGTTCATGTGGTATGTCATACGAAATTGATCATAACACGATGGCAAGGAGTGCAAAATGATAACAATTGCCAACTCCTCAGGGAAGTTCACATTCAGTTTCATTAGACGGTCCACATACCTTTGCATTTTCTGCATGTGGCTCATGATTGGTTCGCTATCCTTCATACGGGTAGTGATCATGGAGGAGATTATTTCATACCGCTCTTGACGAGCCACTCTGATGGTACCTTTCCATCAGATCCTGATGCATCTCAAAAGGGTAATAGTCCTCATAGGACTTTTGGAGTTCAGCTGTCATGGTGGCCATCATGATGCATGCCACCTTGGTGGCATCTCTTTCATGTGCCTGATACTCAGCGACCTCCTCAGGAGTAGCAGTGGACTCATCAAGCTCCTTTAGCTCCTTATCGAGGACATATTCCTTTTCCTCGTAACGAGTAACCATCCTGATGTTCCGGATCCAATCCATGAAGTTGGAACCATCAAAGATGACCCTCCCACAAAGGTTCATGAGGGAAAAGGAGCCAGTAGGGTTAGAGCCCGAAGCTTTGTTGTTGGAAGACATCTGAAAAGAAGAAAACAAGTTCAGATTAGATATATCGAATCCTTAATAATACACCCAAATGTAATATTAAGGCTAGGATCCAACACAATATATTATAACTTAGAAGAGGGATGTCGTAATCTAAGCTATAATATATTTGAAGGTAGGTGAATGACGATTCACCAATTTCCACCATGAAAACGAAATGAATTATTAGGTTTAATTGGTTTTTTGAAATTCCTAGATTCTTTTGAGATTCATTGAACTTTTCAATGGCATGTTTCAATCTCGATTGTGCCCTTCAAGTTTTGTGACTGGGATGCCGAGGATCACAAAACAAGGTGTGAATAACCATGCAAATTCACTTGGTACCCTTCATATTATCACCTAATCAATGTGACGGTTAACCACACACGCTCCACCGATCTATGATAAACATTAAGTCACCCTTCGTGATCCTTACTAGTCCAAGTTAGTGTGCCGGTTAACCACACACGCTCCACCAACGACTTGGTAAGGTACAAAGTGTGAATTTCATGGGTTAGCACCATATTCACATTTTCCTAAAGTAACTAAGATTGGGAATTTATATAAGGTTTAGTTACTTTATAATATTCATCATACTTTTAATGAGAATTTATAAGTCCTTGTCCTACCCGTTCGGCTAACGACCCTCCACCAGTCAAGCAAGCGGTGGGTGAGAGTGGACACCCATTAAGTTGCCATTTTATAGGCAACAACCTTATACCCACCTTATAGACTGGCTTCGTGAATGAGGCGTACTAGCGGTAAGACGACTTTAATCTTATACAGATATATAATAATTAACCATTAATGTTATAAATAGTATAAGGGTTAAATTTTAACTTTTAAAACTCTAAGGGTTTGGAATTAAAGTATATTAAAGTGTGTGTAACTTTACAAATTCCAAAACTTGAGGACAAGTTTTGAAACTATTCAAAACCTTTCATTTCATAACTTATGAATTAAAGGTTCATAAAAATGAAGACTCTTCATTTCCATGTAACTTATGTGTTTTAAGTGTGTGTTTAAAAGAAGTGACCTTTGGATATCCATAACTTGAGGACAAATTATGGACTCCATTAAAACACATAAATGATCAAGAATTAATCCTAAACAATTCAGCAAATAATTCATATCATCTTCTAAATTCATAAGAACGTGAACATGATGATCAAAGTTTCAAGAATTATATGAACACATACAAAGCATGAAATTTTGATATAAGCTATTGTAAATGGATTAGAACAACTATTACACCAACTAAAACAAGTTTTAAAACACCAAAACAGTTTAGGGTAATGTTTCTAGTCCATTTCCAGCAGCAAAAGTCGAAAATCTGCATTCTGAGGCTCCTACTCGCCAAGTGCACGAACCTACTCGCCGAGTAGGATGAGTTTACTCATGAACTCGGTGAGTCCCCCATGGACTCGGCGAGTTCATCAGGCAGACAGCAAAAAAATCGACTTTTTTCACTATTTTGCATCAAGTATCAAACAAACAAGCCTAGGCTCTGATACCACTGTTGGGTTTTGAGCATTCTAACACTTCCTAAGTGTACATGCAACCCTATTAAACCTTGGATCTATGTTTGTCTAAGATACATGCAAAATATTATTTTCCAAGGTTTATAACCTATCTAGCATGGCATGGGGTACTTTTAACCATAAAAGAACTAGATGAATTACATACCTTTTGTTGATTGTTGATTCCTTGGAGTTTGAGAGCCAATCACCAATAATGTGAATGCCTCAAATGGAAATCACAAATCACCACAAACTTGGAAAATGTATGACAGAGTATACTAACTCTTGATTTTGGCCACCACACTTACACACACATAAGGGTGTTTTTCATGCAACATAAGCTTGTTTATATAGTGTACATGGTTAGGGTGAAACCCTAATAACCCATGTCTTTTTCTCTTCCAAGGATCCATGGGTAAAAGCTCCATGGATCATCCATGGACTTCCATATAAGCTTAGCCCATTCCCAAATGAGTGTTAGCCCACACCATATAAATATAATAGCCCATGATTTAATTAGTCTTCCTTTTAATCACTAAATTAATTCATAATTAATTCAAGATTAAAACTAATTAAGTAACATGACTTTATATTAATATATTATAACTTATAATATATTAATAAATCGTAAGTATACAACTCTCATAAAATTATCCATAACTAGTTTGGGTGAAGTGCAACCCAAATGGACCATGCCGGGTCGGTTCAAGTATATACCAAATAAGTTATGGACTTAGACATCTTATCCAACAGATTCTGCTTTGACTTATGTGTCGGGCCTGGTCAAAACTAAATTGATGTGTTCAGTTATGTTCTATGTCAGACGAATCAGTAATCGGGAAAGAAATTGCAGGACAATAAGTATGACTATATTCCATGTGTTTGTCCGCATAGATATCTTGAGAACAGAGGAGTATATGATCACTTATATGAAGGACGAGTCACTGACTAGGTCAGAGTTCGACAACGGCTTTTGAAAGCTTACGACTGCTAAGTCAGATCCTGAAGTACATTAGCAGTAATAGTTATTAGACTTATCCAAGTGGGAGACTGTTGGATTTGGTGTCTAAGCCCATAACTATAAATGGTATGTACTTGACCCGATTGTAACATGGTCCTTTTGGGTTGGCTTCACCAATGCAATTTGATAGGATGAATTTTGAGAATAAGGTTATTTATGGTTTGTTAATATATTACAATATAATATATTAATATGGAATTATTTATTTAGTATTGATCAAGAATTAATTTATTAATTTTGTGATCAAAAGAGACTAATTAAATATATGGGGATTGATTATGAAAATAAATCATTCTTGTAGTGTGGACTAATGATCCATGATTATGGGCTAAACTAATCCATGGATAGTCCATGGAGGTTAAACCCATGGAGCATGAGAATGTGGAAAGTCATGGGTTATTAGGGTTTACCAAGTGTAACCCTAGCATGTCCAACACTATAAATAGAACCCTCCATAGACCAAAATCGGTTGCACCATCTCATTGAGCTAAATAAATTATTCTCTTAAATCATCCTTTTTGCATATTGGTGTTTGTGAACCATTAGAGGCATCACACTTGAGGTGCTCAAGCTTTCAAGGGTCAAGAACTACAAGTCCTTCACAAGGTATGTCATGTATCTAGATGTTTTATTCAATTAGCAATTTGTATGCTAGTTAGGACAATGCTTTGGAAAAATTGAAAATATGCATGTATAATAGAGAAAACATAGATCCAAAGCATTTAGGGTTGCATGTGCACCATAGGAGTGTTATAGTGCTCAAAACCCAACAAGCACATATCAAAATATGGGGTTGTGAAGCTTTCGTGAGATGAGAGACTCATGACAAGCTAGTAGCTAGAAGTGAGAAGTGTATTTTCATAGGTTACCTAAAGCAATCATTTGGATATTTGTTCTACAGACCTAGTGAGAATGTGGCCTTTGTAGCACGAAGAGGAGTCTTTAGAGAGAGAGAGAGAGAGAAAGATCATATTTAAAGAGGACAATGGGAGTACCACTGAGCTTGAAGAAATTCAAGAGTCAACCAGTGAAGGAACTTAGAAGATACTAGCACTCAACCAGAGGAAGATATTCTTGTTGAACCGATAGACAAGTCATCACCTCTTAGGCGTTTCAGTAGAGTTAGCATGCCACCTGAGTTTTATGGCTTCCATATTACTACAGATGGTGACAAGTTTTTCAGTGATAGGAAACTGATAAATTTCGATGAGTCGGCTAGCTACAAGGAAGAAATGGAAGGCCCTGAGGCTGCTAAATGGAAAGAGGCAATGGACAGCGAGATCAAGTCCATGTATGTCAACCAAGTTTGGAATTTGGGTGCAAATGGATCTTTAAGAAGAAGACCGACATGGATGGAAAGGTACACACTTTCAAGGCTCGACTGGTTATGAAGGGATTCACTCAAACCCCGGGGGTTGACAATGATGAGACATTCTCACCAGTAGCCAATATATAATCTATTAGGATAATGCTCGCCATAGCTGCCTTTCATGATTATGGAATTTGGCAGATGGATGTCAAAACCGCTTTCCTTAACGGGAAGTTGGTTGAAGATGTTTACATGAGTCAGCCAGAGGGTTTTGTGGATGCAAAGTTTCCAAATAGAGTGTACAAGCTTGAGAAATCCATCTATGGATTGAAACAAGCATTTCGTAGTTGTAATCTTTTCTTCTATGAGAAATTCAAAGAGTTTGGTTTCTCTAGGAGTGAAGATGAGTCTTGTTTGTATATCAAGGCTAGTGGGAGTATAGTGACTTTTCTGGTGTTGTATGTCGATGACGTACTACTCATGGGAAACGACATTCGAACCTTACAAGAAGTTAAGTCTTGTCTTGGAAAGTGTTTTGCCATGAAATACCTTGGAGAAGCAACCTATATTCTTGGGATAAGAATCTTGAGAGATAGAAAGAAGTGACTAATTGGGCTTAGTAAAAGTACATACTTGGATAAAGTACTAAAGAGGTTTAGTATGGAAAATTCCAAGAAATGAGAGCTACCTATCCTGAGCAATACCAAATTGAGTAACACTCAAAGCCCTAATACATATGATGAGATCACTGATATGAGTTGGATACCTTACATTTCGGCTGTAGGGTCAATCATGTATGCTATGACATGTACTCGCCCTGATGCGTCCTTTTCCATGAGCAAGGTCAGTCGCTATCTGGGAAATCCAGGTAAAGCTCATTGGACAGTGGTTAAGAACATTCTCAGGTATTTACGGAGGACGAAGGGCATGCTTCTAGTCCTTGGTGGCAGTGATATGTTGAGAGTGAGTGGGTACAGTGACGCCAACTTTCAGACAGATAGAGACAACTTTCGTTCTCATTTGGGCTAGGTGTTCATTCTAAACGGTGGAGCATTAACTTGGAAGAGTTCCAAACAGGACATGGTGGCTGATTCAACCTGCGAATCATAGTACATAGCTGCAAGTGAATCATCAAAGGAAGCAGCTTGGTTGAACAACTTCATCAGAGATCTTGGAGTTGTCTCAACCATTCAGGAGCCAATGGAACTTTTTTGCGATAATGAAGGAGCGGTTGCCTTGACTAAGGAACCGATAGATCATGGAAAGTCTAGACATATTGACAGAAAGTACCATTACATCAGACATATGGTAGAAGAAGGTCACCTCATCGTGAAGAGGGTATCATCATAAGATGTTGTTTGATTTGGTGTTGACCAGGTCCGATTAGACATTTATGTATGACTCAGTCCTGTCAGACTGTTTGATTTGCTTAGGAATCGACCTATATCTCTTACTCGATCCGACAAAATGCATAGCTGATTGAGAATAATCTTTGTTTTCCCTTGTCCCAATATATGTATTCTCCTTCACCACTTCTTTTTTGTCGCCAAGCCTACAACTCCATCATTTTCTCCTCAAACTCCGGCCTCCTCCTCCATCGTCGACCTCCTACATTGCTATTGTCATTCCCGTCATCGTCGTCACCGTCACTATCGTCGTCGCTGATATCAAGGTAAGGGTTTATTATTCTATTCAATTACAACTCATCAGTTCGATGATTCTATAGCACTTAACTCCACCCCCTTATTTTTTTCTTGTGGAATAGCACATGGAAAAGGTTTTATTAACAAAGATTAGCGTAAACCTACAAATCCACTAGGTGCCGACCTGCAACTCCCATACTAAGCTATTAGATACAAATATGTATGTATTTTCTGAAATTAGATGTTATTTGTGTATGTATTTTCTGAAATTAGATGCTTTTTGTGTATTTATTTGTATAAATGTGATGTTATTTTTCTATTACCCAACTGACCTAAACAACAAGTTTTGTGTATTTATTTGCTTAATTCCTCAGAGTATACCACAAACATTGACAAAAATTAGATCCAATATTGCTGATTAGGAGCTTTATTTTCTGGGCTATACATTAAGCTCTGCCTAAAATAGTTTTTTAATCAATTTGGATGCAAAAATCTTGGCGAAGGTGTTTTCTTGATTTATACATGCTTATTTAGTGTTTTTCGTGTAGGAACATGCATTGAGTTTTTGTTGTTCGGTTAGATTTTAGTTGGCCTTGACCTAATTGTCTACCAGTATTTCTTATCTCACATATGTTTTTACCAATTTGACTAAATTAAGGTTTTGCAAGTGAGTCCATTTATAGATGAATATGATGATGGACATAACAAGTTTGATGAATCAACCCATATTGGGTTGCTTAATTCCAAGGAATCAAAGATTATCGCTTACATGAACAATACCCCTGTTACAAATTCTCAAGCTGTCAAATACACTTATGATTATGGTGCACATTTTGAAGTGGATAACAGTTCTCATAGTCATATATGATTAGGATAATCGAATTTGACTAGTTATATACTCCCCCCGTCCCAAAATTATTGTCCACATTTGACTTTTTAAGTCTCTTTTGTTCAACTTTGACATTAGATAATTTACTTTTGTTATATAATTATTTATGCAAGATATATGAATAGATTGTTTTTTAAATGTATTTTCATTGTTATAAGTTTCATAAAAAAATTATATAACACAAATAAAGTTATTTATGGTCAAAGTTGACATGGAAAGACTTCAAAAGTCAAACATGGGCAATAATTTTGGGACGGAGGGAGTAATACATTGGTTAAGTGTGATGTTGAGAACCTTGATAGTTTTTCCCTTACATTGAAGTGATTCTTGTTGCTATTTTGAAATGGTAATCTATTTCTTTCATTGAAATTATTTGTACATATTCATGATGTAATGATGTAAATTAAATGGTAAATAATTTTGCACAGTAAGTCAGATGTAAAATCAAACATCAATTTCAGTTAAAAATTAACCAAGTCAGAACTTATAACCCAATTAGAAACTATCAAACGACCCCTTACTCTATCTACTAGCATGCAAAATCATGGGAGGCAAACTACAAGCTGTTTAGGTCGAACTAATCATGTCCTGTCATATAAGCATATATTGATTGCATAAAATCATCACATATGGCACGTAAGTCTTTTTCATCACATAAATCATTATACACCATATCACTTAGACATGCTGATTAATTGTGGAGCTCAGATGATTGGACGATCTACATTCTCTTCTCCGAGGCATGTTGCGTTTTTCTTCACTGATATTTTCAAAACTGGTCCCTCTTACTTAGTTTTAGTTAGAAAAACATTTTTTTTTTTTTGAAAATTTGTAGTGGTTTGAGTCTAAACACACCAGGAAGTATGTTTAATTCACTTTAATCATTTCTCTGATACCAAATTGTAACATCCTAAAAATCCAACCATAGAACTTTAAATATCAAAGTATATGTTTTACCCAAAGGTCTCATTTATATTTATTTCTAAAAAAAGAAATCATCTTTCACGTGACACTAACATGTTCATAGTAAAAATACAAAAGCTAAGTTTTGTCATGAAAACCATAATGTAACATAAAATGGTTAAATTAGATGCCATGCCCCTCCGATAATTTCTCGATATACCAATCATGTCAGTTACTTGTCCTTCGAGCTTGAAGGACCTGCAACTAAAAACATAAAGTACCAACTGTAAGCCTGACGCTTTATGAGTAATCACAACACTTAATTAATATATAAATGATGTGCATTCTGACAACTTAAACAAAAACATATAACTGAACACATAAACACATAAACACATAACTGAAACACATAAACCTGTTAGGTAGAACATGAACTAAACTGGCATGCTAAAATAACTAACCACGATCACTACATTCCCTATGAGTGGTATATCTCTATTTTACCTGGCATTGACCACTTCCTTCTAATCGGTCTATCATGGTCCTGACCACTTCCCTCAGAGAGGTTTGTTATGGTCCTAATTCCACTAGATTCCCTCCAAGAGGTCTATCTTTAGTCTGGCTGGAATATAACATATAATCTAAATAGTAAGTAAGTCTGCGAGTACTCACTTGAGTGACTTATAAGGTAATCCACACACTGAGATGAGCGGTATTGATACTGTCTCGAACCACTACACAAATAATGAACTTAATTTAATAATTGGGGTACATCCTAAAATGAACTCTTATTAACAATCTGGTCCTAGAAAAAAGCTAATCTAGGAACAAAGACCTATTTGTCTTTTTAAGACTCGGTATAATACAATTGACCCAAAAGTCAAACTTGGTCAAATTCAACGGTCACTAGGCTGTGATACATCGTTGGTCACGTCATGGCCAAGCCATGACGGGATAGACGTGACCCTCTTCGCAACCACACTATGGTCAGCCATAATCGTGTCGTGTTGTATCTAGTAGATTAATACTTCCATTAATCACTTAATATGTTGAGTCTAAGTCCCATACTTTCAAGAAGGCATTAATACTATCTTGTGGTCCATAAAAATCAAAACATTATGGACATGCATGTCCAATGCATATCTTACACCACTCTAGGTCAAAATGGTGAAAATATGGTCATAACTCTATACATGGTACCAAATGGAGATTAAGGACCATATACTTAACACAAAACCTTAAGGAAAAACATATTTACAACCTTTATTTTGGATTTTACTCAAACTCCATCTATAATGCATGAAAATGACCAAAATGCATAAATATCAAAATCTAAAGAGTAACAATCATGAAGGTTGAGTTTTGAAGACTTACACAGCAGAAGAAATGACTAGAAGTGGAGTCTTAAGCTGAGAATGAACACCAACACCATCTCTAATACCATGAGTTCCTTTTCACAAGAAATAACATAAAAAGCTCCTCAAACATGGAAAAAAGGTCTAAGGTTTGGTTTAGGAGATGGAGGCTGAAGAAATGGAAGAAGCCCTAGGCTAACATCCTTTAAATATGTGAGAAACCCTAAAAGCATGGGGTTGGTCTGCAACCGAAACCGTGTCATGGTACCTTGTTCACCGCCTCATTGACGACCTGGCCTAGCAAGGCCCAAAACCTAATTACGCCGAAACTGACGCCCCTCCAAGATTCAACCACTTGGCCCGATAACCCCTATTCCTTTAGGGTCCAATTTCCAACTCCAGGTCTCCGATGTATATCTTGATCCAAGAAAGTTTGTTATTCTGAAATAAGATACATCCCAAAATTGGGTGTTACATCTAAGCTTCTGTTTTTTTGGATGATATGATGTTAAACACATGCTTTAGTGGTTATTGTAGAGGTTAGGTTCAAGTTTACTTATCTTATTTCATGTAAGAACCAAATTTTTTGAGATATTTGACTTTGGGTGAATAATTAACCAAAAGGACAATTTGGTCATTTAAAGAAATTTCATGAGATAAGAAGATGTAACTTCACGAAATTGGTCAAGATAAGTTTAAGTCACTTTTATAAGATGAGATAAGCGAGTTTGAGAGAAAAATGCAAGAGATGGTGCATTCAGGCCATAAAGGGTAAAATGAGAATTTTATGTTTTTTATGCCAAGTATGTGACTTAATATATTAATACTCACATGTAGTCTGTCATAAGTGACTTAATGGAATTGTAGAACTTATCCCCACCATCGCGTGGATATAAAGATCATAAGAAACTGGTTTAAAATGAAGAATTTATGAGCATTAGAAGATTAAAAGAAAATTGCCCTAAAATTGGAATGGGATCGGCTAAGGAGTCATTGATGTGCATCCACCATGGCATGGTAATTGTCTTGCCGTTGCGTAGTTTCTACAACGGTAATATAGACGAAAGTTTTTCATAAGTCGAGGGCAATGTACTTTGCACCCCGAGCACGATGTGGTATATGTGTATCATGGCATGGTGGAGAAAATAGGATGAGATATGAGAAAGTAATTGCGGTTCGGTCAAAGCGAGACCGCAACCTAATAGTACCTACCATGAAACGATAGGGAGTTTACCTCGACGCGGTTTTGCTGTTTGGGAAACAAATTTAAATCTATTAAGGGCTCATTCTCGGACCATTTCTTCCCCAATTTGTTTGAGAGCTATAATGGGAAAATTTTGGTGCCAAGATATTGCTAAAATGATCTAGATATGATAGACTGCAAGGATGAACATCCTCTTCCTCTTTAGGTTACAACTTCTCCTTTGTATGAAGATTTGAGCTTTAATGGTGAAATTGTTAGTTTGGTTAGATTATTTAAGATAATAGGATTATAACTCACTTGGTATATTATTGAGAGTATTTAGAAGCTTTGAACAAGCTTTGTATGTGATTTCAATGGTGAAATCCATATATGGAAAGTTAGGGTTTGAAACCTTAACTATTGAGGATGATGAATTGATGCAATAGTGGTTAGAGTATAATGAGTTAGTTAGTATGGGATGCTTAATTCGTTGGTTAAAATAGAATTAGAGGTAGAAGATGAGATGTTAGAATTATGTTCAGTTAAGTGATGATTTTGATATATAGATGGATTAAGCTCCTAATAGGTTAATACAAGTTCTAAGGAGCTTGATATGTTGTATGAGTAGTCCTTGAGCAAAGAAGATGGATCAAGATGCATCAATTTTGAAAATTATAAGCCAAAGGTAGTTAGCTTTCACTAACTAACAAGGTTAGTTATAACTCTCTCTTACTAGATTATGTATGCATGTTTATATGTTAATGATATTATGTATACATATTTAAATGTTAGTGTTATTGTGTTAAATACCCATAATATATTAGATGAATATAGAACAGGAAAATATGATTAGATGTGAATGATATCATGTTGAATACCCACAAGATGTTATATGAAGATAGATTATGATTATATGTTTTGTAGTCACGTAAGTGAGTATGTATGTATGTTTAGATAATAATGGTATTATGTTAAATACCTACAAATTAATAGAAAAAGATAGAGTATGTATGTGTGGTTAGATATTGATGGTATTGTGTTATATAACCATCATATATTAAATGAAGATAAAGTATGTGTGTATGATTAGAGGTTAAGGACATTGTGTTAAATACCTATGAGTTAATATAGGAAGATGTAAATTAAGTACTTAACACCATCAAAGTGATGGGATTAAGTGTCGATGATAGGTGAAGCTATCATATGTGATGAGACTATTTTTCTACATGAAAGTAGAATGGAAAAGTGAAAAGAATAAATGAGAGGAAAGATGAGATGGGGGGAAGAGAGAGGAGAAAGTATGCCATAGAATTAGAAGGGAGTATGGAGTGAGAGATAAGGGTATGAGAAGAGGTATAGATAAAGTAAAACAAGAGGAAAGAAATGAGGTGAGAAGAAGGAATAAGAGGAGTCGTGAAGAGGCTGAGATAGAGTATGAATAGAGCACGAGAAGATCAGGAGAAGACATGAACATAGTGTATAAGAAAAAAATGAGAAGAGATATGAGAAGTCATGAGGTGAGATAGAGTAAGATTATGAGAGGAAGATGACAAAATGGTAGTGTATTAACAGAAGGAAAGAATAGAAGTAGAGTATGACTGCATGAAAATAGAGTATGAAATAACTCACCAGACTTGTGGTATGATGTTGTAGATTTTTCATATATTGTAGGTTTAGGTAGTAGCTATTGTACGAAGGGTGATAGGAGCACAAGGAATTGGACTAGAAGTAGTTTTTATTTTTTGTATACCCTTGTTGCTTTAAATTATGATTATGATTTTATTGTAAACCTGAAATAGCTTGGGATGGAAAGTGTTTCTTAGAGTTAGAAATCTGATTTTTTTTTGAAAACTCTGATAATACCTAGAATAATAGTAAAGAAAAATTTGGGTCGTTATAATTGGTATCAGAGCCATAGTTTAAGTGAATTAAGTTTGGGATGTCCATAACCTGGACTTAAACTGTTGGAGATGAAAAGAACTAGAGTGCTTAACACAACCATTAATGATGATCACTTATGTATTGTATGTTTATAGTTGGTGTTATTGTACACGATTAAGAGATAGATTATGAATTGGTTTTGTGATAAACCATGTTATGAGATTCTAGGTACACGGCTATAGTTATGTCTAGATAAATAACCAAAGAGTTAGAGTTAGTAAGTGGACAAACCAAGAGGGTTTGGGTCAAGTATGTCAAGAAGAAAGAATGAATGGTCATTTTGTAAAATGACATAAGAACTGTCTCTCTAAGTGGATAGATACTATGAGTATAAAGATAATGATATTAGGGTTGTCATGATAGAAAGATGGGGTAAAGATGATGTGTCCTAGTAAGTGGACCATAGTTAGGGCATGTGTCCTAAAGAGATAGAGATATAGATGTGGAGATAGCGGTATAAATAGGGTAAAAGGAAGAGAAGAAAGTATAGAAGAGTGGATGAAGTATAGAAGGAAAGGGATATGCTAAGTAGAGAGAGTAAGAGAAAGAGAAGAAAGAATAGAAGAGTGGATGAAGTATAGAAGGAAAGGGATATGCTAAGTAGAGAGACTAAGAGAGTTGGCATGCACAGAGGAAGAGAAGGAAAGAATGAAGACGGGAAATAGAAATCGAATCTATGTATGGAAGACAAGAGAGAAAAAAATAGATAGGGAGATAATGAGAAAACGGGTCAAGAGTTCTACGGAAGTAAGATATCGTACACTTGGTGTAAGTGGAAAAATGTTATAATGTGTCCATAAGAGAAAGTTTAAAAAAGTGAAAAGAGAAAGACATAGAGATGTGACTCCTAGAGTGAGAAACGTTGGACCCGTGAGATGATGTAGATATGTGTAAGTTTTGTAATAGTTCATTTGTGAGGAACTCTTAGAAAAAAAAGATTGAACCTTATGTGCAATACAAAATAGTTAAAGAAAGATTGTGAAGTTCCATAGAGTGTTGAGAAGTTAGTGCACTAATGATAAGAGTCTTAGGCTGAGTATAGAGCCCCAATAGAGAATGAGACGACCAAGTATCATATATAAATGTGAAGATAGAAATATTAGGAGTGTGTGCTTTCCTGATGTGAAAGATAGATATGTATATTAAAATGCATCTTTTGATGTATCAATTATAGATTTTTTATGAGTAGAAATGTGAAAGTGATAAAAGTTGGCTTATGAGCAGCTATATAAATCCCTAATATTTTCATGTAGAGAAATCGGGTTGTGAGAAAATAGATAGAAAACTTGTGAATCAGGGAATAGAATGGTAATCTTGAAACTATAAAAGTATAGTGTGTATGTAGTGTTATCGGTGCTACAAACACATGGTACTTATTGTGATTCAGTGGAATCATAAAGTTACCTGAGGATCAAGAGGGTTGAGATGAGAAGTGCTAGCATGGTATTTGGAGAGAGATTTCCATGTTTGGATTGAGACTTTGGGTCTCGTGAATAGTACAAGAATAGATATGAAGGTTCGATGTACGAACACTAAGAGGTTATTGAGAAAAAGGGTAATGGTTAGATGCGAGAACTTAGAATGAATGTGAAGTGATTAGATATAATACTTCACGAAGAATTTATAAGAGAGTTAAAAAAGTGGTGGTGTGGTCACCTATGGAGTTAGAATAGCGCAGTGGAAGCGCCATAGGTTTGTAACCTGCTTGAGAATAGACGGTTAAGAATTGTGTGTGTTTATAACCATACTTGTGATAAAAACAATGAAAATGATAAGTGTATGCTTAGTGTTGTGTAAAGAGGGACAAAATATGAAAGATAGTGTTATTGTGATAATTGGGAAATTCCCATCACCAATTGTCACTAGAGATTAGCATCAACCAATGATGATAATAAAACTTTTCATATTAAAGGAAAAATATGATCAGTTAAATGATAATAATAGGGTAAAAAATGAGTGTAAAAAAAGTTATATCACTTTTTATGATGGTTAGTGTATTTGGAAAGTACACAACAAAGTGATCCCAAGGATATAAGCGTTGCAAAAATCTGACTCCGATTGGAGGAGTTATGATTTTATAAAAGTTAAAAAAAACAACCACGTTAATAATGCTATTAACGTCAAAATGGCACAAAGAAATCGGTTGAGTTTTGGCTAACGTCACAAAAAGAAAAATCGTAGTAACCCAAGAGATACAAACTTTGAAAGGAAAAAGGCCAAAAACGAAGTTCGTAGGAAGGAAATACGATTTTTAGAAAAATATAAAATACAGGTTAAAAATGAAAGTTAAAATTTGGAAACCCAACCTAAAGGAAAGTTGTAGTACTAGTAGAGAGCTACACAAATATATAAAGAGGGTAAGAAACAAGATTCATATAATGAAGATATGGATTTTTATAAAAGATTTAGAGGTGCATGCCAAGAGCGCGCCATGCTCGTCGCGCCCGCCTGACACCGAGATTCGTCAAGATTAGGTAGACGTGGACCATAAGAAGTGTGACACATGGCAAACTCTGGATGGAGCCATGAAGCGAGTGCACGTCGCACATGAAGTGCACCGCACACACAACCACTATAAATAGAGGTGCTCACTTTCTGATTTTCTCATCCCAAACACTCTATCTGAGTTCACGGACCCAATTTCATTATTTTAAATGTTTTACCAGGGGGAATGCATGTTTATCAAATTGAATTCAAAAGAGTTATATAGGTTTTCGTTTACCTCAAAGGAGTTTATTACACTTTTACCTCAAAACTTGTGAAATCGCCAACATCAAGTTGACGTTTTCAAAACTCGCATGTGTTCCTAGGATGGAGTAAAGATCAAGACAAGAAGGGATTATTAGATTGAAGACATATAGGTTTTCGTTTAATTAGGTAGTTATGATTGGCGCTCTGTAATTTAGGAAATCTATGTACTGTCACCACACGACATTTCCACCATCAGCTGGGTAGAGGTGTGACATAATGGTATAATATATAGTTGCTAAAGTAAATTAGTATTTCTTTAGGAATTACGACTATAGCTTAGGGTATATACTCCAATTAAGTTTGTCGTGAAACCTATAAATAAAAGTATTACCATTAATTATCATACGGATAGACTACATAAGATAATGGTGCCTAGGCTGGAACTGTCATCTTGGGTTGCCGGATTTCAGAACAGCTACATGCCAAAATGGTCTTGCCCTCAGACTATTCCTACCAGGCCGATCCTTACTTGATAGTCTAGAAGTAAAAATTATAATAACCGCTAATCTTGAATAAAAGTATACAAGTAAGATAACACAATATAGAAATTATCTATGATGGTTCAGTATGTAAATATTGAGTTACTCCTAAACATAGTCTGATCAACTATGTTTAGTCATGACTGAACCATTAAATCGACAGAATTAAGGATAGATAAACGATAAAATGGAAACCATATATATATATATATATATATATATATATATATATATATATATATATATATATATCCAAAAGCATACATAAAGTGTATCAAATACATCCCAAAAAATAAACAAAGATAATTATCAAAATACAAGGCGTCAACCCAAAAACATCAACCTACTCATCGTTGCTCTCATACTCAGCCTCCTCTTCCTTCGTGCCCTCATCACCATCATCATCATCATCATCATCATCATCATCATTATCCCCGTGATGTGTGCCTGAAGAACTAGCATCATCATGACCTAGCTGAGCAGGTGGTGGAATAGCAGGACCCGACTGAGGGAAATGTGGATGGTCCATCCCCATATGTCGCATCACCCCAACGATCGAAGCCATGATCCAGTGACGCTCCTCCCATGCAACAAACAGACACTGCATCACGTAACGTAGAGTCGGCTCCGGCTGTTCAGGCTCCATGTGCCTAGGTCTCTGATGTCTCATGAAGACAAGGTTAGGGATGTCCTCTGGGTCCACCTATCGAAGCTACTCCAAGATATCGTCATCCGGAATCCTCCACTGTCGCCAATCCCGAACCAACACCCGCATCTTTCCAAGAGCGGCAGTACACATCTCTCGGATAGGCATACAAACCATACAACTAGTGTCAACCTCATAAAATAGGGTCAACCTAGTAACCTAGTGACCCCCGCAAATCTTGCTCAAAGGCATGGAACCTAAAGTCATAGCTGATAAATAGAGAGCTAGGCTAAATGGAAGATAAAGGCAAACCTCGGTCTGAGTGAGGCACCACATATAGAAGAGGTCTCCAGAAGGAACTTTGTCACACTCCTCGCGGTGACAAATAGTAGAAGCGACTAATCGGTGGATCAGCCGATAGATAGGAGATTGGAAGGCGCTCTCCTTGGCCGTCCTAGAAACATAAGTCCCCATAGCGTGACCCCAGACCTGCATGTAGATGTACTTCTATGGTGGCTTAGTAATACAAATGTCAAGATAAGCATAAAAATGAGGACTCAGAGTCTCCTCAACTATATAAATCCCTAGACGCCTCCCCAGCTCGATCCGACTTTAGGAGCAAGATACGCCTCCCAAGAAAAAAGTAAAGACTGGTCGATCACCCCATCCCGCTGATGTCTTGTCGACCACATCCTAAATCCCAACAAAGCTCCTTGTAGCCCACCTCCCGAATCCCAACAACCTGCTGTCATCCGTGGCAGACAAGAAGATCAAGACCGCTATCATCCCACAATACAATGGTAAGGAATGCCCCCAATTGAGCCGTCAACCCAGACTCGTCCGCCACTCTCCACGAAAGAGCCTGGGGAATACTAATCTTCATGGACAGAAGAGCAGTCAGGTGAGAAACAAAAGAACTCAGATCACAAAGATCATCAGGGAACTCTAGGAAAGGATGTGAAGGCCAGTTAGGAGGTAACTGACCCACAACTTGTCGACCTCGTATCGCCATATCTGTAGAAAAGCAGACAAAAGATAGTTAGGAATAAGTTATAAAAGATAAATTCTTCTTAAGGTGTTGAAATGGGCCAGGCGCGCCAGATGCGCGTTGCTGTAAGTCCCAAATTTTGCTTGATGTATCAATCAGATTCACTTGATGGTGCAGAATCCCAATCAAGTGGATGATGCAAGATCAAATGGAGAAGAAGGATAAGAATAAGAAGATGAATCTATGATGTATTGATGATAAGATTGACGCTCCAACTCAAGATTCACACACACACTCACTCTTCTTCTCTCTAACTTTCTCTCTCTACAATATGATTATGAATGAATTCTCCCTTGATTTACACATACTTAGCCCCCTTTTTTTACTTATGACTCTACTGACACTATATATATAGGGAACAGTGGCTGCAAACACGTTTACAGCCGCAAACACACCCAACCGCAAACACCACATGAACCGTAAACCTAAGGATATTTGTGGTTCTAGACCAAAAATTATTAAAGCCTAGAAAAGTAAAGTATAAACCATATTTTTAGACCCAACAATCTCCCCCTTGGTTTATAGCTTTCTTTTCTTTTGACCGAACAAACTCCCCCTAAAAATGTAGTTGGCTTTTCTTGTCAATCTTCATTTGGAGCTTGGCTTCAGCCTTAATCTTCAATTTCTTCACAACTTCAAGATGAACAACTGAATCTTCTAGCTGAATGACTTCATCTTGAACGAATGGGCATTTCTTCAGAATTTGGCTTTGAAAGAACGTTGGGTGAGGAGGCTTCATGTAGAGATTCTTGAAAAATGGCGCTTTCAGCTTGAGAATCTTCAGAGAGAATATTAGAGAACGAATCTTCTGGATCACTTCAGCAGGTACATAGATAGCAGCAAATTGATTGAGGAGGCTTCAATGCAATCTGTCACATAATCTTCAAGTGCAGCTTCACCTTACTTCTGGGGTTGAATGAATAATCTTCATTTCTTGTTCCTTCAAATGAGAATTCTTCGACAATCATGGATGAAGCTTTGGCTCAGAAAATATCGATACAGTCTCCATGAGTCTCATCTATATCTGAATTCACTTTCAAGACAAAAAAATTTGAGATAAAAACAAAACTAAAAGAAAACTTATCACACAATATTTTTGGATTTTTCATATCTTCTGAAAAAGAAATAAAAACATAAACAAAAATATTTTTGGATTTTTGAATTTTCTGATTTTTTTTTATTTTTGAATTTTCTGATATTTGTTTGATTTTTTTTAATTTTAATTATCCCCCGAAATTTGTGATATTTGTTTGATTTTTTCTGATATTTGTTTGATTTTTTTCAATTTTACATGTACTAGAATGTGTTCCCCACTTCCCGATATACCCGGGTAATCAAGAACTTCCAAAGAACTCTTTACTTTAGGTGAGTAGACAATCATTAAAAGGGAAGTCAGATTTAGAGATAGGTACATATGTTGTGACCCAGGTCGGATCTCTTCCAATTACACAGAGGGGACAACATATGGCTAACTAATATAGAGGGATTGAGAAGTAGAATGATGCATATGCTGTGTTCCAGGTCAGATCTCTTCCAATCACGTAGAGGATACAACATATGACTAACAGATAGAAAGAATTTCATAGATAAGGAGATGCATAGAAATACAGTTACATATGTTGCATTCTAGGTCGGATCTTTTCCAATCACGCAGAGGAAGCAACATATGACTAACAGATAGAAAGCAAGAAAATAATTTCCTACATACCTACTTTATCAGAACCCCCAGTCGCCCTATCAATACCGAAATTGTGGACATGAGTCCATACATCAAGGAAATGTTGAGCCACAGTTCTATATAATTAAATTTTAGTGTATCTCGCAGGTTCCCATGTTTATCTCACTGCTCAATCTACCCGAGCGTCATATGGTCAGTCCAAATTAAACTATCTAAGTTCATATTGTCTAGTCCTTTCATTTTCAATCTAAGTCTAGTCCTTTTAAACCCTACGTGTCTACCATCACATTGAACACAGAGTCTAAACAATTCGGCTTTAGTGCATTACACGAATATTAGGTTGCCCTTTAGCACTAGACTTCATAGCACTTCACAAACAATACCTACTAAAAAAAGAATATAAGAAAATAAAAGATCATCTTTGAAATGAATCAATGTAAGAGAAAACTCAAGAGTATCGAAAAGAAAACTCAAACCGTAAGTCACCGATTGAATTTGCATCCAGAAGGTCTGAGAACAGCACACATATTTCGATCTCAAAACAGATCCGAAAATTCTTCACATCGTGAAGCACAAACCCCCATGTGTGATCCTCTCCTTTCTTCCTTTCTTTCCTTTCCCGCAGAGGAGTCATACTCTCACTTAAAGTTCTGAGTGTTATACAGTTGAGAGATGTTCCCTATCATGTGCTAGGAACAGCCACTATTAACAAACCGAAGTTTGATGAAATGCCTCCATAGTTGCTCCATCACAGAGCAGGATCAGTTGATCTTTGGAACCCAGTCCATTTTGAAACTAGGTCAACCTTTGTCATCCTTACAAGATACTCTCTCCCATTACATATCCTGCTTATCAAAAACAGAAGATGAAGAAATGTTAGAATTATTAGACAATTTGGGAGATTGAACCTTTGGTACCCATCTGTAGTTGGGTTTAACCCATGTCTTGTTCGAGTGGATGGGTTCCTCGGTACTTGCTTTTGAACTCCAAGCCGATCGCCGAGATGACTTTGACCTAACCGGTCTTGGTTTCACTAAAGCATATCTTGAATTGGACTTCTTGGCCTACATTCCCTTCTTGACTTCGGGATTTTGATTATTGGCCTTCTGCGCATTCCAGTCACCATTGCGCGATTGTGACCTTGAAGGGTTCCTTTTGGAGAATCTACGTCTTGGCGCATTCTGCCATCCTTGTGCATAGTAGGGAACGTATGCGCGATTAAGACAATTTCTAGCAATGTGTCCAGGTGTTCCACAGTGAAACATGTCTTTTTCTTCACGTATGAATTGTTTCTTCCTGCCCCTGGTGGTGTGGCCTTGCCTTGTCTCTGATTGTTCTCACAAGCACACTTGCAACAGAAACTCTGTTTAGCTCGAATTGGTGGCCTGTATTTACCAACAACAGGTTGATTAGAAGCAACTGAGTTAGAAGCAATAGATTCAGAGTTCAAGGAGTCATTGGTTTGACAGTCAACAGAATCAACAGAACTAGAATTAATTATGTTCTCCTTGTTCTCATCTTCCACTGCTTTACCTGCACAGGAAGAAGAATCATTAGAATCTTTCATCTCAACACCTTCAGTTGGCCCTGATTGTTCAGTCTTAATTGAAGCTGGAACAGTGGTTTGGCCATACTGAGCAGGTATTTCTTCCTCGTTGGTCTCAAGGGGTGTGGTATAGTTGTCATTTAATGGAGGTGGAACACTATAATACCCTAGACCCTTGTTTTGATTATCTTTGAATTTTAATTTCTTCTCAATCATAGATGCAACTCCCTCACTTGACACGTCAAATTTCTTAAAGTTGAATTCAGCATCTTTATATTTAACTTTCAATGAATCAAGTTCGGCAGTTAAGCTAGCAAGCTGTCTCTTAACATAGTCATAATTTTCACATTTGTTGTTGTATTCCTCTTGAAGTGTTCTAAAGTGATTTGTTTTGGCCACTAGTTGAGCTTTTAGGGGTTTTTGACCTTTCCTTAGGGTATAGCCTTCATATTTAAGGTCCTCATTTTCCCTTTTTAGCAAATCAATTTGTTCGCGAAGAAATTTAATTGTAGTTTCATAAGATTGAGAACATGAAACTTCATTGACCGGAATGTTTGAAGAACTCATTGTTTACCAAAAATGCCCTTTGATTTGAAACCTCAAAAGTCAACCTTAAAAGTCAAGCTTAAGAAGTCAAACTTAAAACTCAAACTTAGAAGTCAAACCGAAAAACTAAAAGTAAAAATTTGAAGGTTAAACGAGAAAGTCAAAGTTTAAAGTCAAAGGTCAAACTTGAAAGTCAAAGTCAAATTTTTAAGGTCAAAAGTAAAAAATTATAGTCAAAAATTAAAAACCAAAATTTTGGGTAGAAAATGGAATTTTAAAATTCAAAAAATTGATTTTTGGGCTAAAATTGTTAAAAATCCAAAAATAGGAGCGAAACAGTGAAGCTACTTGAGTTAAACGGGGAAGACAAATAACAAGTGGCTTGCTGGCTCAATTGGTTAGGGAGTGGGGTTGAGTATGCAAGGGACCCGAGTTCGAATCTTGCAACCCCCCGTATTTTTGATTATCAGCTGATGACCGAGAACTCCCACACGCGAGGACCGCACACGTGCGCGACCGAAAGCGCGCGTGAACCGAACACGAGCTGGAACTACTGGCCGAACACGTGCGCAACCACTGACTGCAAACCGACTGCTGACCGCAAACGAATTGTTGACCGCACACGAGGTTGCTGACCTGCGAGGACCGCAAACGAGGACTGGACCGAACACGTGCACGACTTCGGACCGCAAACTCTCCTCGGCCGTAAACGAGCTTCGGACCACAAACTCTCCTCGGCTGTAAATGCTTTGGAAACCCTAGCTGCTGACCAAAAGTGTCGCCACCCCCTCGCTGGTTGCGACCAAAAACAGCGATTTTCACCCTTTTTGCTCCAAAACTCGATCAAAAAGCCATTTTTATGAAAAACTCAAAGAATAAACCCCCAATATTTTGTCAAAAAATATCCAAAAATTTAAGATCCTTTAAGAAAAAGTGCCAAAACGCTCCAGATCTTGCCAAAATGATTGATACAATCCAAGCTCTGATACCAACTGTAAGTCCCAAATTTTGTTTGATGTATCAATCAGATCCACTTTATGGTGCAGAATCCCAATCAAGTGGATGATGCAAGATCAAATGGAGAAGAAGGAGAAGAAGAAAAAGATGAATCTATGATGTATTGATGATAAGATTGATGCTCCAACACAAGATTCACACACACACATATACACACACACTTCTTCTCTCTAACTTTCTCTCTATACAATATGATTATGAATGAATGCTCCCTCTATTTACACACACTTAGCCCCCTTTTTCTACTTATGAATCTACTGACACTATATATATAGGGAACAGTGGCTGCAAACACGTTGACAGCCACAAACGAGTTGGCAGCCGCAAACGAGTTTGCAGCCGCAAACACACCCAACTGCAACCACCACATGAACCGTAAACCCAAGATTGTTTTCGGTTATAGACCAAAAACTATTAAAGCCTAGAAAAGTAAAGTATAAATCATATTTTTAGACCCAACAGCTGCATTCGAGTGCATGCGACACACATTCATCTGCGCGGCGTGCTCCAAGAACACGAAGAATAGTAGGCATGGTAACCTGATTTTTCATCCAATTTTCAACACAAAAACTGTGACAACCGTCAAAATTGAGTCAAGTCAAAGTCAAACAAAGTCAACAAGTCAAAACCAATCGACTCAATTAACCCTTGTATATTAGGGTTTACACTATGTAATTACTGTACAATGCAATATCTTAATGAGAGAAACATCATTTGGAAAGTTCGTGTGTTGAATTTCCTAAGTAAACATTGAACCAAAACGATAAAACATTATTGCACACTCATCGGGAGTGTGTACGACACTAAAACACGGTTTAACGGGGTTTATGGACCTTGCGTTGCGAAGCCGGACACTCAAAAAGATCACAAACGAAACCTCTCTCAATCTCTTTCACTCAATCTCTCTCTATTAAAATCTCTCCCAAATCTCTCCCGAATCTCTCTCAAAAGTTACTTTAACTTTTTGTAATCATTTGGGTCATCTCGACCCTTAACCGGGTCAAAAACCACTTGAAACGGGGTAAAAACGGGTAAAATAACCTTAAGGAACCAAAACCCTCCTATTAGAAGCGAAAACTCCCATGAGAAGCCTCTCAGGACCGAAGCCTCTCAGGACCGAAGCCTCTCATGAGAAGCCTCTCAGGACCGAAGCCTCTCATGAGAAGCCTCTCAGGACCGAAGCCTCTCATTAGAAGCCTCTCAGGACAGAAGCCTCGCATGAGAAGCCTCTCAGACAGCCCATGCGAGAGGTCTCGCAGACGGCCCCTTTTTACCGGTTTTTCGACTACGACTTCGTTTTAACTCCGTTTTTCATTATTTTAACGTGGGATTTTCACCCAAAACTTTATTTTATAAACTAAGGCCCCAAAATATATAAATCTCCAGGGTTTTTATAAAAATATATTAAAAGAATTAGTGGTTGAACTAATTATTGAGGGAATATTTGCTTTTCCTTAATTTATGGCAAAAGCAAACCACCACCACCTCACTCTATGATTAGCCACTCTTTCCCACTACCCCTTGTCACCTTAGTGGACCTTTACACCCAATCTCCAGCTCTTCCCACGTTCTAAGAGCTGGAGAATTGGTCATCTCTCCTCATTCTCATTAACTTCTTTCATTCTACACTTAGCAACCAAAGAACACTCTCCAAAATTCTCTCATCTTTTCTCTCAACTTCAAGAACTTCAAGGCTTTCTCCAGGGATTTCTTTCTTCAATTAGTAAGTATCTTCATCATTCATATAATTATTACACTCCATTCTACTCAAATCATTGATATCTTACACAAATTCCATCTTATTCGGTGTTAGATTCTCGAATCATCAAGACATCTTCTTAGTGTTCTTGGGTTGAACACTTCCTCTCTCTTACTTTCATCTACTGAAACCACATAGGGTGAGTTCATACCCCTACATTTACATGTTTTTCTTAAGTTTTAAGGGGGGAATACAAGTAAAATCATCAAGAACACAATTAAACTTTTTCTATCAGATTACATCAGAAAAGATGAACTTCGATCACGGACTATTTTGGTCAACTTAAATATTTTAGTTTTCAAAACTGTTCCAGGTGCAAGTAGTTAAAACTCGTAGCTTTAAAATGGCTACTTGCACATCTCCATATGATTTTTCTACAATTTATGGTGATTTTTACAAAACTGCCTGTCATTTCAGAGGCAAACCCGGACCAGTCTGTGATTATGAACATTTTCACCTCTGTTAGAGATCACTAAAAATCATGATAAAATTTACGAACAAACTAGACTCATATTCCAAACTCTCAGAATTTGCGGATTTGGATTTAGAGCTTTGATGATTTTTCTATAAATTTTCTAAGAACAGTAACAGAAACTGTATACAACAAAAAGTTGCTGTCAATTTCATATCACCTTGTAACATGTTGAGCAAGGTGTATATATTTATGTGGATATATGTTATTGCAATATATGACATTTTATCTTAATATTTAGACACACATCAGTTTACAAATGGATTTGGACATATAAAATATAAAGAATAACAAGTGATTATAATCAAAGTACAACCGATACATTCAAACATTTAATAAACTATTTTGAATATAGTTTGCATACATTACTACGTACTACCCTTGGTTGATAAACTATAATAGGTATAGTTTATGATACATTACATAACACATACATTTAAAAAGGGTACATTTATACAAATGATATTTTCATTAAGCAAGGTACGGCCATACGGTACCAAGTTTTCATAACACGTAATTCCGTTAATGACTTTATGAAACATTACATAACACATACATTTAAAAAGGGTACATTTATACAAAGGATATTTTCTTTAAGCAAGGTACGGCCATACGGTACCAAGTTTTCATAACACGTAATTCCGTTAATGACTTTATGAAACATTACATAACACATACATTTAAAAAGGGTACATTTATACAAAGGATATTTTCTTTAAGCAAGGTACGGCCATACGGTACCAAGTTTTCATAACACGTAATTCCGTTAATGACTTTGTGAGATATTTACTTCAAATTACCATTAAGTCCTGTATTGTAACCAGAGTCTCCTTGAGGGAGAGCGTGATAGTTGTGTATAGATCTATATTGGGTTTGACAAACCCACACCTAAACTGCATGCAACAGTTAGACCGATAGGTCTGGGGTGACAAATGTCATAACATTTCCGACGCCTGAAGAACGTCGTTTCAGGCCAACTAGGTCATAGCATGGTTATAATAACTCACATGTGGTATTAACAAACATAGAATTTACGGGGATTTCACTAAAATCAAATGAGTTTACGTCGATTTAAACTTGCATTGTTTTACTATAAGGAACGAACACTACTTGTACATTTCGGTCTTTGGGTTTTAAGACTACATTTACACATTAAGGAAAATATTAGATTTTCTGGAACGAACACTACTTTTACAAGAAAAGACTTTAATAAACATTTATTATAAGTAAGAAAAGTTACTTATATATTTCGGTCTGTGGATTTAAGACTACATATACATTTTAAGGAAAATATTGGATTTTTCTAAAACAAATACTAGTTTTACAAACGAAAGGCTTTTAATAATACCAAACAAAAGCTTATGAACTCACCAACCTTTGTGTTGACACTTTTTCAAACAACTTGTATTCTCAGGAAATCATTAAACAGGTAACCAAGTGCTTTTGAGGATGGGACGCTAAGGCGTCTACTATTTCATATTTTGTCAACATATTGTAATTGATTCGTAAACATGTAATTCATACAATGATGTAACTTTTTCAATTATATATATGTTGGTTGTGTTTGCTTGAATTACTATTACAATTGTTGTTATGATACTATACATGAAGTCCTCCACCCCCGGACATTTCCGTCATCCTTGGTTTGGGGGTGTGACAAAAACTATATAGGGTTGTTCGACTAGGCTTCTAGAACACAAATAGGTAACCCATTTTGTCTAAAACATCACCAATTTACGGATTTAGCTAAAAAAAACTTCAAATTCCAAAAATTCAAAAAGAGGATCAATGGATGAATTAAGCCCAAAATTGAGTATATAGGAAGTAAAATCGGTAGTATAAGATGCTTAATTGCTCATCTATTTTAGAAAAACTAACCCAAATTCAACAATTGATAAAAATCTCAAAAACCCTAAAAACTTAAAAGTTAGCCCAAAATTTAAACTAGGATTAGGCATAGAGGTTACCTAGAAGTAGAGAGCTCGAACGAAGAACTCGAAGATTAGAGGCAGGCGCGCGAAGTGTGAGTCGTGTGTGTGGGACCCAGTCAAGGCAAATCAAGGGGGGACCAAAGGATTGTCTTGAAAGTGTCGAATGAGGCCAAAATTCAACTTTAATGTCGATTTGTTGCAGGTGCGCGTGACGCACATCGAGTGCCCGTCGCGTATGACCAAAATTTTCAAAATTGACACTTTTCATCCCCAGAAAGTTTTGATCCCCTAGATATAAAAATCCTGTAGGAGTTTAATCTAATTAGAAGATTAAGAGCAAGGAAGAAGGATTTCCTTGAAATAATAAGAGATTCCCATAATAGGAGTTACTAGGAAAGTAACAGTAATATGGGAACCCCGTTCATAATAAGAGTTGCTTTGAAAGCAACAATAGCATGTCGTAATAGGAAGGAAAATGACAACAAAAGAAAATATACTAGTAAATTCGTTATTTAAACATGCAATAAGGAGACATGTATCTAGGGAAACAACTATGATACCCTACGAACAGAAAACATGGTGTTAACCCCATTAGGAAAAACAAGTAACCTTCTTGTTGTCATTGCAGGATAACAACCCTGCACAACTAACTTTGATTGACCCGACCACCATTCAGACCATAATTCATCGTCAAGTCTCTGATGCATAAGGTAATTTCATATCTAATAAGGAAGAGGGAAGTAACAAGGAAGGCAATCGAATGACACGAACCTATCAATATTTTCTATACAGTAAGTCGCGATCTTTTTATGGAGACAGGGGAGTAGATAATTTGATTTACTAGAAAAAAAATAGATAAAGAGAAAGTGCGCTAATGAACATATAGTTAAGTTCGCAACATGCATGTTCATGGAAAGAGCTCTCCTCTGCTGGAGTATTCAGTTCAAGGCTTTGGGAGTAGACGAAGCCTATGCAACTCTCTGGGAAGAGTTAAAGAAGCAGATGATAAAGGAATTATGTTCTGGCAGAGACATGGCACGAGCCGAGTAGGAATTCAATCATACGATCAATAAAGACTCACACATGGATTTCAATATGGTACGCTTTGAATACCTAGTCACCATATGCCCTGAGTTTCTCAACTCGGAGATCCAGAAAATCAATGCATATCTCCAAGGCTTAGCTCCCCATATCAGATTCGAAGTGCAATCACACCATCCCAATACCTATGAGGAAGCTAAATATTTAGCCTTTAGTCTCAAGGAACCTATTACCCATAACCCAAGAAGGAGTAAGAAGAAGTCCAAATAGTTTAAGAACAAGTGGGGAGGAATCGTCAAGGGAAAATCCAGTTGACCCTTGTGGAAGGAAAGAGAGTAAATGAGGCCTCGTGAGAGATCACCCACTTCACCTAGGGGATACTTGGGAAGACTCCCATTGTGCGGTAATTGTGGACTTCATCACTTAGGAAAATGTGAGGAGTTTAGGTGTAACAACTGCGAAAGACCAGGGCACATCGCCAACCTCTGCAAGAGTCAACATGAAAGAACCCCTTTCTCTAAACTTTGTTATTACTCCAAACATGCTACATGCATATTCATAAAAATATTTTACATATATGGTTTTTATTACAAAAGACTGGATACAAACCGACTAACGAGCTTTTACAAAATTTTATATATATTACATAACTTCCCAGGAATTTATACACTAAATACAAAAAAAAACTATAATATTATCTATTCTACATCTTCTACCAGTACATGACTATACTGGATGCTTATCACCTGCAATAGTCTAAACATTAAGAGGGATAAGCGGGTGACGCTTAGTGAGTTCAATAACAGTTACAATATAACGCTATGCCATATACATATCAATATGACAAAATCAAAGAGGGACAAAGAACAGCAAAGGCAAATGAGTATCATATGACAGACTTTCCATATCAACGAATAATCTGATTCAAAGATTTGCAATCAATGAGATACAACAATTTCAACATGATATACATCAACAAGACTTCTGCCCATGTGGCATAGAAAAGACACGATTTCTGAATTATCATTTTGGCTAGCAAATTATAGGCTTTCAGCCATGTCTAGCCTTCTGCCAATGCCAAAGTGATGCTTAATCATTCACTTCATGGTCAAAGGCTACATACCAATACCCAAGTGATGCTTAGTCATTAACTTCGAGGTCAAAGGTATAGCTCATTATCATAATAACACGGGAAAGCACATTGCGCATATAACACATAACATACAATTGTCCCTATATTGAACTCACCGTGTTTTAACCGAAGGATAAAATGATAATTTGGGCAGTACTTCGTCTCCAAAATTGACTTTCTTTGACGAAACAGGGGATTTTAGCTGAAAACTGGGCCTTGTGCGGGCAGAGTTTCAACTTGAAAATATTATTTTCTCGGGTCTTTGGAGCGTCGGGACTTGCTTCGGGTGTCGGGAATGTTTCCTAGGCTTCGGGGGGTGTTAGGGTAATTTGAGAGAAAGTATAAGGTGTAAAAGTGTGAAATTTCTAAACAAATTTTTGGCAGCCTCACATCCTATTTATAGGGGACCAAAGCACCTGATTACGCTGGGCGTAAATCCTTGGTACGCGGGGCGTACTGCCTCGCGCATCTCTTCGCTGGGCGTAACTTCGTACGCTGGGTGTACGAAGTGGATGAGATCATATGCGTGAAGGCTACGACACGTGGCACTCATGCGAAGGAGTAGGGAGGGTGACGGGTTCTAGATCTCTTACATGAGTACGTTGGGCGTACTCCTTCGGACCAGCCTCGAAATTTGTGCCCAAAACTTCAAAAATTTGTATCTTCCGCATACGAGTTCCGTTTTTGACGTTCTTTATATGCACGCATAGGTGAAATTATGCTCTACAACTTTCATTTAGACTCTATCGGCTCATTTTGACTTTATTTTTAATGTTATATTTTTAACGGGCCGGGACAGGAAAAGTCCTTTAAAAATTCATAACTTCTTCATCCGACGTCCGTTTTTGTCTGCCTTTTTACCGTTGTACTACTATTGACGAGATCTTTGATTCTCATTTAGGTTCTGTTGGCTAAAAATCACTCGATCTTTATTTCGAGTTTCGGGCTGTGTACTGTTATGCCGATTCTTAGAAAAATCATAACTTCCTCATACGAAGTCAAATTTGAACGTTCTTTTTATGAAAATTCTCGGTTTAACGAATAATAAAAATTTCATTTAGATCACTAAAGCTAAAGAGTAGTTTATTGAAAACTCACTTTTTACGTCATTCGACGTTGTGCCGGTTCTGTAGCGAATCTTTAAGGAGTCATAACTTCTTCGTTATAACTCGGATTTCGATGAGGTTTTCGCATAAATGTTTCTAACGAGATAATTTACAACTTTCAATAAAATTATTTTTACTTATTTACAACTTAAATTTTTACATTTTCGTTAATTTTAATATTTGACTTTTGATTGGAATCTCATAAGACTTCCAATATTTTCCGAATGATTCTAAACATAGTTTTACTTCAATTCTCATAAAACTATCTTGTTAGAATTCAATGCTCAAAACCATATAATATTTAATATTATTTATTAACAAAACACGATAACCGAACGTGTACGTTACAAATACCTCCTCCTTTTGAGGATTTCGTCCCCGAAATTACAACGATTTAAACAAATGAGGATATTTCTCTCTTATCTCATCCTTATTTTCCCATGTATAATTTGGGCCTCGATGGTGTTTCCACTTAACAAGCACTAACTCCACTTCTTTATTACGTAATTCAGTCGTTCTTTCGTTTACGATCTCTTCACCCTCTTCTACATATCTGAATTTATTATCCAGTTTCACCTCAGATAACGGGACCGTTTCATCATATATGGTTAAACATTTGCGTAGATAACTTACATGAAACACATCATGAATACCTGTCAAATCTTCAAGCAATTCCAAGCAGTATGCTTGCTTACCAATTCTATGGATGATTTTGAAAGGACCAACAAATCTAGGACTCAATTTTCCTTTCTTCCCAAATCACATAATGCCTTTCCATGGGGATACCTTCAGCATCACGAAATCACCCACCTGGAATTCTATGGGTCGTCTCCTCTTTTCTGCATAGGACTTCTGTCGATCCTGGGCCGTATTCATTCTTTCTCGTACAATTTGAATCTTATCAGTGGTGTCTTGAATCATTTCAGGGCCTCCAAGGATTTTTTGTCCTACATCACCCCAACATAATGGAGTACGGCATTTACGACCATATAGTGCTTCATATGATGGCATTTTGATCGAAGTGTGGTAACTATTATTATACGAAAATTCGACAAGAGGTAAATACTTATCCCAGTTACCACCGAACTCCAAGACACATGCACGAAGCATATCTTCTACTGTTTGGATTGTTCTCTCCGTCTGACCATCTGTCTGGGGATGATAAGCTGTGCTGAGAGCAATCCGAGATCCTAATTCACGTTGCATACTAGCCGAAAAATGAGAAGTGAAGCGAGTATCACGATCGGAAATAATCTTTAGTGGCACACCATGTCTCGCAAAAATTTCATCCAAGTATACTTGTGCGTATTTCTCCATTGGGGCTGTTTCACGCATGGCAAGAAAATGTGCACTCTTAGTCAGTCGGTCGACAATTACCCAAATGCTATCATTCTGTCTCGCAGTCTTAGGCAATTTGGTAATAAAATCCATGGACAGTTCCTCCCATTTCCACATAGGGACATTAATACTTTCTGGGCTACCATATGGCTTTTTGTGTTCCGCTTTGACTTGTAAGAATACTAAGCATTCCTACACATATCTTCCAATGTCTCTCTTTTATATCGGCCACCAATAATCAGTCCGTACATCATAGTACATTTTACTTGTACCAGGATGTATTGACAGTTTAGACTTATGGGCTTCATCTAAAATCTTCTGTATTAATCCACCAATCTTTGGAATCCATAGCCAATTCTTAAATACTTTCAGTCCACGTAGATCATCAAGTAAAATATCAGCATGATGTACCATCCATTCCTTCTTCACATTTTCTGGCTTTAAGGCCTCTACTTGCCATTTCTCTAATTCATCAAGAATAGTGAACTTTACTGTAGTGTGAGTAATAACATAGCACACACTATTATGATAAACCTTCCTGCTAAGTGCATCGGCAACTACATTAGTCCTTCCAGGATGATACATGATTTCACAGTTATAGTCTTTGATCAGCTCCATGGCTTGCTGTTGTCTCATATTCAATGTTTACTGACTGAATATATACTTGAGACTTTTGTGGTCGGTAAACAATTGGCATTTTGTACCAAAAAGATAATGTCTCCAGAGTTTTAGGGCAAAATACTACTGCAGCGAGTTCGAGGTCATGGGTGGGATAATTCTTTTCATACTCTTTCAGTTGTCTTGAAGCATAGGCTATTACTTTACCACGCTGCATCAATACACAACCGAGTCCCAACCTTGAAGCATCGCTATACACAGAAAAATCATTGTCACCTTTTGGGAGTGATAAGATCAGAGCATGAGTCAAAAGATCTTTTAGAGTTGAGAAAGCTTTTTCTTGGGTGTTCGAACTTTACTTCCTTTCGTGTAAGACTTGTAAGAGGTACAACTATGCGTGAAAAGTCTTTAATGAATCTCCAGTAATACCCCGCGAGACCCAAGAAACTGCGGATTTCAGAAGCATTACGGGGCGCTTCCCAATTCTGAATGGCTTCAATTTTGATAGGATCTACTGGTATACCGTCACCAGAAATCACATGGCCGAGAAATTGAATTTGATGAAGCCAAAATTCACATTTGGAGAATTTAGGATATAATTTCTCCTTTTGAAGAAATTCTAATATTTCACGAATATGAATGGCATGATCAGCTTCAGATTTGGAATAGATTAGAATATCATTAATGAATACAATGACAGATTTATCGAGCATTGGAGCAGCACCAGGTATAAGATCAATTCGAAATTCTACTTGCCTATCCGGAGGAAGTCCAGGCAAATCATCGGGGAAAACATCAGGATATTCATTAACAACGGGAACATCATTTACAGTTTTCTTCCCCTCTTTTGAGATATCAACTGTATAGGCCAGATAAGTAGAACACCCTTTCGATATAAACTTACGAGCTTTTAAGAAAGAAATTATTTTGAAGATTTTAATTCTTTGTTCACCGTAGACATAAATCGGATTCTTCCCTTCAATAGGATACGTACTATCTGTTGGGTTATGAGCATTCTAACACTCCTAAGTGTACATGCAACCCTAAATACCTTGGATCTATGTTTTCTCTATTATACATACAGTTATGAACATCCAAGGTATTATCCTAATCTAGCATACAAAATAATAAATATAACAAGATAGAATACATACCTCTTTGATGTAGAATGTCTTCATGAAGCTTGAGTGCCTAGTGTCCCAAGTGTGACACCTCAAATGGTTCACACAACACCAAATACACTTGGAATAACTTGAGAGAAACTTGAACACTCCTTGAAATCGTCTAGCCCTCACACTTACACATTAGTGCGCGATTTCTTGAGCCATGGGATTCTTTTATATGGTGGCTATTAGGGTTACACCATGTAACTCATAACTTTACCCATTCCTTATGCTCCATGGATTTTAACCTCCATGGAGTATCCATGGGTCACCCCATGGACTTAGTCCAACATAAGGAATCTTGGATCACAAGCCCACATATATAAGAATGAATGATTTACACAATCAACCCATATATTTAATTAGTCTCCTTTTGATCACTTAATTAATTCCAAATTAATTCTTGATCAATACTAATTAAATAACCTTATTAATATATTAGAACTTATAATATATTAACCAACCTTAAGTGTTATTTCTCTCATTATAGTCTATCCAAATGCATGATGCCATGCAACCCAAATGGACCATGCCGGGTCGGGTCAAGTCTTACCAATTATAGTTATGGACTTAGACATTAATCCAACAGTCTCCCACTTGGATAAGTCTAAAACTATTATTGCGTATGACTTCAGGAACCGATCAGCAATCGTAGCTCTCAAAAGCTTCTGTCGAACTCTGACCTTGTCGATGAACTCTGACCTTTGTCAATGACTTGTCCATTAGATAAGGGATCATATATTCCTCCATTCTAGATATCATATGGACTGAGACATGGATTATCAATCATTCTCTCTGTCCATTTGTTGTTTCCCGATTTCCGATTCAGGATGACTGACTGATTGAACAAATCAAATCAGTCCTGGCTTGGCCAAGCACTCACATGTATCATCTTTAAATCATCGAGGGGTCCACAGATATCGCTTTTATCCCGAAGGTAAAAGGAATGGATAAACTTCGACTCATATGGCTTGTTCTACTACTTGTTAAATCATACACAAAGGCATGTTTTATAACATCGAGTTACCAATGCGTTTTCGTGCAATCAATGTATAACCAACTCATAGTAACAACTCATATCTCTAGGTTTGAAGAATATAAGATATTATCGTCTCATGATCACTCGTGATAAAATCCATGAAGTGATTCAAATGAGCGCGGGTTGAATCCAATACTCAGAACTTATGAGCACTCATGAGTGTTGTAGCACCACTTTGTCCACCAACTTGGACCTCTACAAACCAACCCATGACAGTCTTGATTCATATCTACTTCCAACATATGACCGACTGTGGATGGTTTGAATAACTTAATCATTCAGGAAGAGCGACTTAGTTATTCTGGAAGTCAAAACATGCAAAGTGTAACACAAGAATAAATGAATCAAATATGGTATCAAACCCTATGAATATAAATAAACACTTTTATTTATCACCATACTGATTACTCATTATTCATTGTTTCGGTTTTATCAACTTTATACTTGAATTTAAAACAATAGTTGTCCCATGCTCCAAGCATGTACACTATGTTTTCTAAACACTAGTCATGCCATACACCAAGTATGCATACTATGTTTGTCTATGATCTTTACTTTGTAAAATAGATCAATTGAACATCACTCTAATGATCCTCTTTTCACAGTCCCAAATCCTTACTGCAAATGCAAGAATTCCAAATTCATGCCATTTACTGAAATCTGTTAGATTCTAAACTTATATGCATTGATCCTCTTAATGATTATGCACGAAGTCAGAAAGACTTGACAACAATCATTACAGAGCATTCCAAAGGAGATCAGCTCCTTGGAAACATCCTTCTTTCATTAAGTTTCCTAATCTTACACAGATTGAATAATTTCTAACTTTGAAACATTTCCATATTCCATTTTGACTATCACTTCTGAACAAGAGTTGCCTCCTTACAGATTATGTCAATATGGTCCTTCCAAAATTAACATTATACTTCCAACTGTCCTTGAGCAACCAATCTTTGGTAAACCTTAGATTGTCCTCGACAATTGCTTAATCATTTTAGTCATATCCAATTCTAGACCTTTTCCCTTCATAATGCCCCAGGCATTTGGAAAATTTTAGAAAGGATGAATATAGCACATGTAATCGATCCTATATCCGAAGCATATGGGACATGATTCATGATGTCTCACATAAAGACTAAACCAGTCTTTTGCTATAATATTTCCATTTCAATTTGCCAAGTTCTCAAAATTCAGATTATGAAAAGGGATGCCGTAATCATAATCGAATTTTAGAACGCAAATAATGGACCCATATATAGAATTTCCTTATGTTGAGCCATTCCAACATGAAATTCATATATATATCCTTCATTAAATACGATTAAAATCTCAATCTAAGCTTTTAGAATTGAAATGAAGTATCATTTCCTCTCCCTTAATTATAGCAAAACAACTTTTTCAACCCCTGCAAACTCACAAATTGAAACTTTTGTTTTCTATAATTAACATTGCTAACTTGCAACCTTTGTCATAATTATCATGCTCCCACTAACATGATGATTATTAGCATAACACTTATGCTCCCACTAGCTTTGACATGTACTCAGAAATCAGCTGACTTTCTTACCAAAGTTCAGATTTCTGATACTAGATTGTTTTGATAAAACTTTATCAAAATCATACACCTCTCTTAGATAGCTCACATGTGTGTCTAAACAATTTTAGAACTATGAAAAGGGATGCCGTAATCATAGTCTCAATTGTTTAGACCTTTTCCACTTCTCACAAGTCCATGTTAGTGTGCCGGTAAACCACACACGCTCCACTAACGACTTTGAGAATGCAAATATCACAATTGCTATCTAGCTAAAATCTACTTAGTGAAAGTGTTTCCTCACCATCATTTTCATGAATCGGAGAGAAACCTTATGACACTTAGATTTAATAGTGTATGTGTTCTTATCCATGTGAATTTGTCAAAACCATAATCACAAGACAAGGTTAGTGACAAATCCAAACTCATATTGATTAAACTTGTGCAATCTTAAATTCTTGCCATTTGGCAGCTCAGGTGCCTGTCATTGCTTCCAAGTAGTTGTGCAACCAATTGAGAACTCTCAGAACTCCTATGCAAAGCCAACTTGAATAGGCACCAAAATTTCAACACGATAGGTTATAAACCTCAAGTCGTGTGCTAGTGAAGGACTTTAGGTTTTATTCTTGATTAAGTCTTGAAACTTTCAAGAGCTTTAAGACTCCCACTGTCCTCTTGACATATAAGACTCCCTTGTCAAATATTCAAGAGATAGTGCGGAGTCTTTATCAAGACTAACACTTTACACAATTGGCCTAAGTTGGTCTATGTTTTATCCAAAACATCACAACTTACCAATTTCAAATGTACAAGAGTAGATAACCTTTTACTCTTACATTTGACTAGTGTTAACAAACCCTCTTTAAGATATGTCACTCAAGTTACAATCTTGGAGTATGACTCTAAGAATTGTTTTGGAACGAAGTATGACTCATCTTTTTGATTTAACCATTTCAACAATTCATGACTCCTCTTCTTAGTCATAAGAATGCACTAAGATGACTTTAGAGGACCAATTGTGATATGGTATCTTAATCATTAAGATGATCATAAACATGATACTAAAGTACTCTCCCATCTTTTCAGATTTGAGAAACTTTTATCTTTCTGCCATACTTTGATTCTTCTTATTCGTTCTGTCTCACATTGAAACTTCTCCAATGCTACAGACTTATACTTAAACTTATAAGTATAACCATATTTACTGAACTTAAGTAAATCATGACGAATAGTCTTCTTCATCTTTTGTGGTGGACTTGACCAGTGCACAAGAATGTGTACTCGATCCCTTAGTCCTTTCCTTATTCACATAAGGAATTAGTCTTAATTTTCCAAGCTGAAAGTTCTCATTCATCATACTATACAACTTGCATGATTCCAAGTTTCGGTCCAATTGAACCTTGGGTGATGAGAATCTTTCCTTATTTGGTAATATTAGACACTACCACAACCGAAACAATCAAATCCATTTTTCCAATATTGCTATCAATGGAATCTTATAAGCAACAACTTTTCACAAATGCCATTGTAAGGATACTTAAAATAAATAAAATCAAAACCTTTTTCTTTTATTTTAAAACTTTGCGGAAAAACTTATCCTTACAATCCATATGAAAACCTTGTTGTTATCTATTCCTAAGCAATATAAATATCATAACTCTTAAGTAATAGCCCAAAATTCTGATCACCGAACCATGCGATTGAAATCCATCTTCGCGATCAGAATCAACATGTACTTAATAGAGTTAGACAATGGACTTTACCTGAAGTAGAGCCAAACTTATTGACTTTAACATCCTTAGGTAAATTTGGCAGCTTTGTAACCAATGCCCTTTCCTTTGGCAATAGTTACCTATGGACCCTTGATAATGGGACTATCTCAGACTTCGCCTCTCTCTTTACCATTGGGTCAACCGAGTTGACTATGGCCGATCCCTTTCCAGTGGGAAGAGAGAGCTTTACTGTATTTCCAGTGTCACCATTGTCACTGTCCATAAAGTTTTTGGGAAGTTGATCTTCTAATCAAATTTGCTTTACTATCGTTCCAAATCATTGCTGATTCAGCAGCACCAAGCAAATAGATATGATCATTAAGGTTCATGTCATAGTCTTTTTCATAGTAGTCCCAAAGGAACTCACTATGTGACTTAGAAAGTGATTGAACATCCAACTTTCTCAAGACTTTGACACCCAACTCTCCCAGCTTGTCAATATGTGACTTCATCTCTAAGATGTGATCACACATAGACCTTGCTTGCCATTAGGGCTTGAGTGACCTTGAACTTGTGGGTTAGTGAGAATAATTGGAGGAGGTGGAGGAAGTAAAGTTCCAAGAAATTTGGGAAGATCATAGATGTCTGAACTAGACATCTTTTGGGAGATATTCAAGATAGTTGATCTAAAGTCCTTAATATAACACCCAATATGAAATATTAAGGCTAGGATCCAACAACCTATTTATAACTGGAAGAGGGATGTCGTAATCCGAGTTATAAAATAGTTGAAGGTAGGTAAATGACGATTTACCAATTTCCACCATGAAAAACGAAATAATGTAATTAGGTTTTTTAATTGGATTTGAAACTCCTAGATCTTTTGAGATTCATTGAACTTTTCAATGGCATGTTTCAATCTCGAGTGTGCCCTTCAGGTTTTGTGACTGGGATGCCGAGGATCACAAAACAAGGTGTGAAGTAACCATGCAAATATACTTGGTACCCTTAATATTTACCCCTCAATCGATGTGCCGGTTAACCACACGAGCTCCACCGATACTATGATAAATATTAAGTTACCCTTTGCCTACTTTGTTAAATCCAGGTTAGTGTGTCGGTTAACCACACACGCTCCACTAACGACTTAAGCAAAGTGCAAAGTGTAATTTCATGGGTTAGCACCAAATTCACATTTTCCTAAGTAACTAAGATTGGGTATTAATAAGAGTTTAGTTACTTAGTATTTATCATTAATACTTTTAATGAAAGGAGAATTATAGTCCTTGTCCTACCCGTTCGGCTAACGACTCTCCACCAGTCAAGGAAGCGGTGGGTGAGAGTGGACACCCATTAAACTGCCATTTTATAGGCAGTAACCTTATACCCCCCTTATAGACCGGCTTCGTGAATGAGGCCTACTAACGGTAAGACTGACTTGCTCTTATACATATATTTATTATTAACTTATAATACTATAAAGTATAAGGGTTGAATTTTAACTTTTAAAATTCTAAGGGCTAACTTGGAATTAAAGTATTCATGGGGAAAACTTTACAAATTCCAAAACTTGAGGGCAAGTTTTGAAAATATTCAAAACTAATTAATTCCATAACTTATGTGTTTAAAGTAGTGTTAATTAAAAAAAAACTCTTCAAGTTCCATAACTTGAGGACAAGTTATGGAAGACTTTAAACTAATTAATAAAAAAAAATAACTTTTTTTTATTGTAACTTATGGAACTAATTAAGGTTACACTTTTTTTTCAATTTAATGAAGAGACTCTTGAACCTCCATAACTTGAGGACAAGTTATGGAGTCATAAAACCATTTAATTAGAACTAGACTCTTCATTTTGTAACCTTTGCCAAATTTTATGAGTTTTATGATTCTTAAATGTGACTTTTCATATAACTTGAGGACAAGTTACAAAAACACACTTTGGAATCAACTCTTAGATTAAAATGGATTGAAAACAACTATTTCACACAACTTTTCTATTAATCTAAGAACCTCATAAGAACAAGATAATTCAAATCATCAATCTTCAAGAAATTAGCATGAACATACAAACTAATACAAATCTTGAAATTATGACAATTATCTTAGAAATTGGATTAGCATGAACATTACCACATCAAAAACAAGTTTATAAGTCCAAAAACATCTTAGGGTAATGTTCATAGTCCAATTCCAGCCAAAACAATCGAATATATGCATCCAACTCGATTTTTCAGCTACTTTTGCAAGTATAACAAGAAAACAAGCCTAGGCTCTGATACCACCGTTGGGTTATGAGCATTCTAACACTCCTAAGTATACATGCAACCCTAAATACCTTGGATCTATGTTTTCTCTATTATACATACAGTTATGAACATCCAAGGTATTATCCTAATCTAGCATACAAAATAATAAATATAACAAGATAGAATACATACCTCTTTGATGTAGAATGTCTTCATGAAGCTTGAGTGCCTAGTGCCCCAAGTGTGACACCTCAAATGGTTCACACAACACCAAATACACTTGGAATAACTTGAGAGAAACTTGAACACTCCTTGAAATCGTCTAGCCCTCACACTTACACATTAGTGCGCGATTTCTTGAGCCATGGGATTCTTTTATATGGTGGCTATTAGGGTTACACCATGTAACTCATAACTTTACCCATTCCTTATGCTCCATGGATTTTAACCTCCATGGAGTATCCATGGGTCACCCCATGGACTTAGTCCAACATAAGGAATCTTGGATCACAAGCCCACATATATAAGAATGAATGATTTACACAATCAACCCATATATTTAATTAGTCTCCTTTTGATCACTTAATTAATTCCAAATTAATTCTTGATCAATACTAATTAAATAACCTTATTAATATATTAGAACTTATAATATATTAACCAACCTTAAGTGTTATTTCTCTCATTATAGTCTATCCAAATGCATGATGCCATGCAACCCAAATGGACCATGCCGGGTCGGGTCAAGTCTTACCAATTATAGTTATGGACTTAGACATTAATCCAACACTATCTTCTCATAACACAAGAGTTCTGCACGGTTCTTTGACAACCAATCCATGCCGAGAATAATATCAAAGTTGGGCAATGAGATAGAAATCAGGTTAGCAAGAAAGTTATAACCTTCAATTTCTATGACACAATCTCTATAGACTTTATCAGCAAGTAATGATATACTTCCTGCTGTGTCTACATGAAACGGTTGATCGAGTGCATAGAAAGCAATTTGAAAAGAATGTGCAAATTCATTAGACACAAAAGAATCTGAGGCACCAGAATCAAATAAGATGTGAGCAGGTCTAGAGTTGACGAGAAATGTACCAGTCACAACAGTCGGGTCTTCACGTGCCTCCTCCATGGTAATTTAGAATACACGGCCTTTATCTTTTGGTACCTCCTCCTTTTTAGTTGGAGTACTCTATGGTTGTTGAACGAAAACTTGACTCCTCGTCGATTGTTGAACAGAAGCTTGACTTCCCCCACCTGGCTAGTAAGAGTAGGACAGAAGCGCTTCATGTGGCCAGTAACACCACAAGCAAAACATGTAACATTCTTCATCGGGAAAACAGACTTCATGTGGCCTATTTCTCCACATCCAAAACAGATCACTGATACTTTTTCTAATCTGCATTCGCCCGGATGATTCTTTCCACAATTTCAAAAAGATGGAGATTGAAGAGAAAAAGATTATGACCTACCATGGCCACGAGAGGTATTATGAGATTGCATTTGTTTACCGGGATCAGTTTGAATAGATTGAGCTGGTGGAATATAGGAAACAGGAACAGTTCGATCAACACGTGGATGCTTCGGAACAGAAAGAGTAGCACCACATATCTCTAAGTCATGCTCGCGCTTTCGTGCATACTCAACAGATTTATCAAATGATAGAACATCCCGATTGCTCACGAAATCATGGATTTCATATCGTAATCCTTCCATGAATAACTGAATTTTATCATCTTCAATTGGAATATACTTTGTAGCAAACCGTGCTTTTTGATTGAATTGAGTTTCATATTCATTCACGGTCATTCCTCCTTGCTTAAGTTCAAGGAACTCTTTCTCCAATCGTCTCCTCATATCTAGAGGACAATACTTTTCTAGTAAGCGAGTTTTGAACATTCCCCAAGATAAATTCTCCTAATCATACTCTTTGAGAGCTTCAAATGTTGCTTCCCACCAGACCAAGGCTTCTCCGGTGAACATTGCGGAGGCATAATTAACTTTGTCTTCATTAATCACATGAGAGATACATAATACTTTTTCCGTATTCTGGATCCAGGTAAGAACAACAATAGGATTAAGGGCACCTGAAAACTCTATAGCACCACTACTCTTGAAAGTTTTAAATGAGGGACGTTTCGCCTCCCCTTTGGAAGATTCTCCGATGGCTTTCTCTTTGCCTTTATCACCATTATTTTTGTGTTCCTCGAGAGTCTTCCGAATAATACCAGTAAGTTTACCCAAGAGTCGTTCCTCACGAGGGGATATTGGAGTATTTACTTCGTCAGGACGAGGTTCACTACCCACTTCTGGTGTATGGCTACCTTCCTGTTCAGCCATTGTTCTGAAAATTTGGAGTAACATAGTATTTTAGAATATTAGGATTTATTATTACCTAATACTTTACTTAAGTATTTCCTATGGTTTGTATCCATATACTTACAATGAATCCGTTCATATATTGAACTTCTGACGGTTTAAGTCTAAATACACATCTGTGGTATTTAGTTCACTTAAACTACTGCTCTGATACCATGATTGAAAGAACCCATTTCTCTAAACTTTATTATTACTCCAAACATGCTACATGAATATTCATAAAAATATTTTACATATATGGTTTTTATTACAAAAGACTGGATACAAACCGACTAACGAGTTTTTACAAAATTTTATATATGTTACATAACTTCCCAGGAATTTATACACTAAATACAAAAAAAAAAACTATAATATTATCTATTCTACATCTTCTACCAATACATGACTATACTAGATGCTTATCACCTACAATAGTTTAAACATTGAGAGGGATAAGCGAGTGACACTTAGTGAGTTCAATAACAGTTACAATATAACGTTATGCCATATACCAGTGGCGGATCCAGAAAGAAAAATTATGGGTATCACAAATTCTTTTGGGGTTGAACTACTAGAAAAAAAATTGTTTCCAAATGAAGTTTCCATTACAAAATCGTCGCTAAACCGGTGAATTTACACTAATTTTAAAATTATCAGACTTTGTGATGGATTGGTGACGGATTAGTGACGGATTTGTGACGGATTTCCAACGGATTTTCGAAAAAAAAACACGAAATTTACATTTGACGGGAAAATTGGAGGGGTAGCCCGGGATACCCCGGGCTACATAGTAGCTCCGCCCCTGCCATATACATATCAATATGACAAAATCAAAGAAGGACAAAGAACAACAAAGGCAAATGAGTATCATATGACAGGCTTTCTATATCAACGAATAATCTGATTCAAAGATTTGCAATTAATGAGATACAACAATTTCAACATGATATACATCAATAAGACTTCTGCCCATATGGTATAGAAAAGACACGATTTCTAAATTATCATTTTGGCTAGCAAATTATAGGCTTTCAGCCCTGTCTAGCCTTCTGCCAATGCCAAAGTGATGCTTAATCATTCACTTCATGGTAAAAGGCTACATACCAATACCCAAGTGATGCTTAGTCATTCACTTCGAGGTCAAAGGTATAGCTCATTATCATAATAACACGGGAAAGCATGTAACGCCTGTGTTTCTGGGCTAGTCATTAATGTCGATGTAATAGTCTAGGTTAACCTTTGTAACTCATCTTGAAATAATAAAGATGTATTATTTGAGTACTATGTGTTTTGTGCTTAATTGTGTGACTTAAATAAATTAAGGATAAAAATAAGCGTCAAAATGAAATGTTAGATAAACCCGATATCTATGAATGATGTGGTAGTGGTCGTGACGAGGTTTCCGAATATATAAAGAATGCCGAAATCCGAGTTATAACGAAGAAGTTATAACATGTCGAAGTTTCGCGACAGAACCGGCACGACGTTGTATGACGTAAAATATGAATTTAAGATAGAGCGATATCTAGCCTTAATGATCTAAACGAAATTCGTAGAATACGTTAAACCGAGAGCGTGCATGAAAAGAACGTCTAAATCTGACTTTGTATGAGGAAGTTATGATTTTTCGAAGTTTCGACTTAGCGGTATGCAACCCAAAGTTCGAATATGAGATCGAGCGATATTTAGCCGAAACAATCTAAACGAGAATTGAAGATCTCGTTGATAGTAGTCCAACGGTGAAAAGACAGACGAAAATAGACGTCAGACGAAGGAGTTATGAATTTCTAACGGAGTTTTCCTGTCTCGGCCTACTAAAAATAATATAATAAAAATAAAGTCAAAATTAGCCGACGAAGTCTAAATGAGAGTTGTAGAGCATAATCTCACCTACGCGTGCATATAAAGAACGTCGAAAACGGAGCTAGTATGCGAAAGATATGAATTTCTGAAGTTCGGGGCACGAAACCCGATACTGTGTCAGAGTTCACGACGTGAACATTGAAATGACGTCACCTGGACTTTGCCAGACCCCACTTGTGATGACGCATGCAGTGACGATCAAGCCCACGACGTGGGAGTACTGTTCACGACGTGAATTTCCAGAAAACAACCCTATAAATAGAGTTGAAGGGGCAGCCGGCCAAGGTTGCTAATTCACTCATCTCTCACCCGTATTACCTCGATTTACGTGCAAAGGAATACCCCCGAAGCCCCGGTATCATCCCAAGACCCGAAGCAAGTCCCGAAGTCTGAAGATCCCGAGAAAAAAAGAGTTTCCGAGTCGAAGCTCTGACCGCGAGAAGCCCGGTGTGTGAAGAGATCACAGTTTCACCGAAGAATACTACTCTTAGAGTCGTAGTGATGTCCGATCATCTTCTGATCAAGTGAGTGCGTAGTCTCTTTCACGAACACGATTTTTATACAAGTATTTTTTGAATGTATTAAATATATGTTTGTGTGAGTGTATATTCCCTTTCTTCAAACACATAGATATGAAGTATCTACTTTATAATATGTGTTACGTGTGTATAAATATACGTGTATATATATGTTTTATGTTTATTTGGAATGAGTATTGAATGAGTATCTTATCAGTTTTTAAGTTGCATATGAATGCATATGTATGTTGTTATCTACAAAAATGTTGGGTAGAACTTGGGTAGATAGTTGATGTGTGATAAACTGATGAGAGGCCTCGATGTGATTGTGATCTAGTCGTCCAGCAGAATATGAATGACGACCACGGACTTTTCTAGACAGTTCAGTGGAACGCTGGCAGGCTTATAACATGTAGGTGTAGTGAACTTGGTTGTTCATTTGCTGTATTCTATCCCCCTCATGGTTGCCTTAGGACATTCATTGTTGAGGAAACCCCTTTGCAGTATTGTCCGTCCCGATGAAAATCCTATATTAGGTCCCTTGTAATAGTTGTTGTCATAGGGACGTAAAGTGAGGATAACGGGAATGGGTAATCGGGTTATTGTTGGTTGGTGAAATTAAATATAATTATTTATTGTGAGTTGAAAACCCTATATGCTCACCAGGCTCCCAAGCCTGACCCACTCAATTTCTTTGTATTACAGGTAGTGGCGCGAGAGCATAAGTTGGAGAACTTGTGAAGATATTTTTGTTTATAGACCTATAGTTGTATATAACTGTGTAAGGTCTATGTTTTATTGTTTATGCTTTTATGTCTGTATCGGAACATGACATCCCGAGTTTTGATATATAATGAAGATACATTTCTTTAAGAAATGCTTTGATAAACCTTATTTTATCATGTATTGTTTTGGGGACAAATTCCGCAACTCTTTTAAATCAATGGATTTACTCTGAAATTATTTTAAAAGCATAAATGAAACCGGTCTTTTCTGGCCGTGATTTTGGGGATGTCACAAAGCACATTGCACATATAACACATAACATACAATTGTCCCTATATTGAACTCACCGTGAAATAACCGAAGGATAAAATGATAATTTGGTCAGCACTTCATCTCTAAAAATGACTTTCTTTGACGAAACCGGGGATTTTAGCTGAAAACCGGGCCTTGCGCGGGCAGAGTTTCAACTTGAAAAGATTATTTTCTCGGGTCTTTGGAGCGTCGGGACTTGCTTCGGGTGTCGGGGATGTTTCCTAGGCTTCGGGGGGTGTTAGGGTAATTTGAGAGAAAGTAGAAGGTGTAAAAGTGTGAAATTTCTAAACAAAATTCGAGCAGCCTCGCATCCTATTTATAGGGGACCGAAGCACCTGATTACGCTGGGCGTAAATCCTTGGTACGCGGGGTGTACTGCCTCGCGCATCTCTTCGTTGGGCGTACGAAGTAGATGAGATCAGACGCGTCAAGGCTACGACACGTGGCACTCATGCGAAGGAGTAGGGAGGGTGACGGGTTCTAGATCTCTTACACGAGTACGCTGGGCGTACTCCTTCGGATCACCTTCGAAGTTTGGGCCCAAAACTTCAAAAATCCGTATCTTCCGTATACCAGTTCCGTTTTTGACGTTCTTTATATGCACGCGTAGGTGAAAATTATGCTCTACAACTTTCGTTTAGACTCCGTCGGCTAATTTTGACTTTATTTTTAATGTTATATTTTTAACGGGCCGGGACAGGAAAAATCCGTTAAAAATTCATAACTTCTTCATCTGACGTCCGTTTTTTGTCTGTCTTTTTACCGTTGTACTACTATTGACGAGATCTTTGATTCTTGTTTAGGTTGTGTCGGATAAAAATCACTCGATCTTTATTTCGAGTTTCGGGCTGTGTACTGATATGACGATTCTTAGAAAAATCACAACTTCCTCATACGAAGTCAGATTTGAGCGTTCTTTTTATGAAAATTCTCGGTTTAACGAATACTACGACTTTCATTTAGATCACTAAAGCTAAAGAGTAGTTAATTGAAAACTCACTTTTTACGTCATTCGACGATGTGCCGTTATATCGCGAATCTTTAAGGAGTCATAAATTCTTCGTTATAACTCGAATTTCGATGAGGTTTTCGCCTAAATGTTTCTAACGAGATAATTTACAACTTTCAATAACATTATTTTTACTTATTTCCAACTTAAATTTTTACATTTTCGTTAATTTTAATATTTGAGTTTTGATTGGAATCTCATAAGACTTCCAATACTTTCCGAATGATTCTAAACATAGTTTTACTTCAATTCACATAAAACTATCTTGTTAGAATTCAATGCTCAAAACCATATAATATTTAATATTATTTATTAACAAAACACGATAACCGAACGTGTATGTTACACAACAGGGCCAATTGAAGGAAATAATGGTTGTTAAAAATAAAGAGGTTTAGGAAAATGTTTCATAGGAATAGTTATGTAATTGTTGAACAAGGGAATTAGAAACCCTTGAAGTTGTATTCATCATTATATATATAAAGGTCTATTTTAAGTACATGTGGTAATAGACAAATAAACATAGAAATCCTTCTAGAAATCCACACCAATAGTAAGATAAAAGGATTAGGTTCTCTATTGGTGTATAATAAGGATATAATCAAATAGGTTTCAAAAGATAAATATTAGATTTTAATGATAAATTTGAAGAATTAGAAGTAGGAAACTAAAAAGAAATTTTAGCTGTCCCAATAGGAAAAAAAGGGATCTATCCCTGATTAAGAAACCGACCTCCCTTGATAAGATTGCCATAAGGCCCAAATTTCGAGACGAAATTCCTAAAACTTGGGGAGAATGTGACAATTGGGAAATTCATGTCACCAATCGTCAATACAGATTAGCATCAACCAATGGTGATAATAGAACGTTTCATATTGAAGGAAAAATATGATCAGTTAAATGATAATAATAGGGTAAAAAATGAGTGACCAAAAAGTTATATCACTTTTTATGATGGTTAGTGTATTTGGAAAGTACACAAAAAAGTGATCCCAATGATATAAGTGTTGCAAAAATCTGGCTCCGATTGGATGAGTTATGATTTTATAAAAGATAAAAACCAATCGCGTTAATAATGCTATTAATGTTAAAACGGCACAAAGAAATTGGCTGAGTTTTGACTAACGTCACAAAAAGAAAAATCGTAGTAACCCGAGAGATAACGACTTTGAAAGGAAAAATGTCAAAAACAGAGTTCATATAAAGGAGATACGATTTTTAGAAAAATATAAAATACGGGTTAAAAATGAAAGTTAAAATTTGGCAACGCAACCTAAAGGAAAGTTGTAGAACTAGTAGAGAGCTACACAAATATATAAAGAGGGTAAGAAACAAGAATCATATAAGGAAGATATGAATTTTTATAAAATATTTAGAGGTGCATGCCAAGAACGTGCCATGCTCGTCGCGCACGCCTGACACCCAGATAGTGAGTGCACGTCGCGCGCACAACCACTATAAATAGAGGTGATCACTTTCTTATTTTTCTCATCCCAAACACTCTCACTATATCTCAAGTTTTTTCGGAAGTCCTCATAAATGGCGCAAAGCTTCGGAAGCAATGACTTGGATGCTTCAGAATATGCTAATAAAGTGAGTTCACGGCCCCAATTTCACTATTTTAAATGTTTTACCGGGGGGGGGGGGGGGGGGATACATGTTTATCAAAATGATTTATCAAAATATATTTACATCCATAAATATCAATCGTTTTATAAAGCTAGAAACCTTAGGATAATGTTGCTATAGATATTACACCTACTTGTAAGCTATGATATTATACCTAAGAGTTATGATGCTTGATAGTCTAAGAAGAGATAATACTCAAATGTTATACTGGCCAAATCCCTAGGATAATATAGTACCTAGAAGTTATGTTGGTCAAATATAGGGATATGCATTGTACCTAATCGTTACTCTGCCCAAATATCATGCTTTCAAATAACCATAATTGGGGTGTATATATATATATATATATATATATATATATATATATATATATATATATATATATATATATATAATAATAATAATAATAATGAGATCTAAAACATATAATTATCAAATATAAAATTAAAGGGGTTTATATTATGATAATTATAGGAAAGATAAAAGATAAAAGATAAAAGACAAAATACCTAAGATTAATGCGTTAGTGAGTTGTTAATATTCATCTGATAGCATTGATTAAATTCCGCTTCCTCGATACCTATAATTGTTAATCTTGAGAGACCTACGAAGATATGTATACATCTATACGGGGTTTGACACCCCCACCTGCGATTGCTAGCTACAATCCTGGTAGGATAAATTTATTATTAGTCACTATTCGACGTCCGATGAAGCGTTGTGGCGGGGTAATAATTACTCAAACAGCGTCGATTATGGGGGCTCATGGTAATACATTACAAACACCTTAGACATCTGACTACCATTAGGGACGCCTTAGAATGGTAGATAAAATATGCTAGAAATCATTAGATATCATGCAAAAAATACTAAGTTTAGATTAACAATATATTCTAAAAGATAATAAGATAGGATCGTTAGATATCTTGCAAAGATAGTAAGTTAGAATTAATAATATATCCTAAAAGATAATAAGATAGGATCGTTAGATATCCTGCAAAGATAGTAAATTAGGATTAATAATAAATCCTAAAAGGTAATAAGATAGGATTAGCAGAATGTCCTAAAAAGATAATAATTCAATAGGTGATATAATAAAACATCAGAAACCAAGAATTTAAGAATCATAAAATATCTAGAAAGTTTTTAAAAGAGTTTATTACGCTTTTACCTGAAAACCTGTGAACTCACCAACATCAAGTTGACGTTTTCAAAAATCGCATGTGTTCCTAAGATGGAGTAAAGATCAAGACAAGAAGGGATTATCAGCTTGAAGACATATATGTTTTCGTTTAATTAGGTGGTTATGATCGGCGCTCTGTGATTTGGGAAATCTATGTACCGTCACCACTCGACATTTCCGCCATCGGCCGGGTAGAGGTGTGACAGTTATGTATGTAATGTATTTGCATAAGAGTAGATGTGGTAGTAGGTGTCCCATATATATCATCCATTGTGAATGAATTGATGAAGAGAGTTTAGCAATTGCATTGAAAATGTAAGGAAATAACAAGTAGATTGGTATTTTGTGTAATGAGAGTTACGAAATAAGACAACCATAGAATGAGAGAATGTGTATGGAAGTTAAGGAAAGATTCCGAGGATAGGGTCTCTTTAAGGAGGGGAGATTGTAACAACCCAAAATTTAGAGAGATTTAACTGTGGGTTAATGATTTGATGGGTTTTCTAAGTTACAATATAACATAAAACAATGTGGCGGAAAACACAAGACTATTTTGGGGAACATGCAACCTAGAGATCTATGACATTTTCTCATTATAGCAGCATATTATGAATAATGATCTAATCTACTTATTTGAAAGAACAAATCAGATTGGATACATACATTTAAGTATAGTTGAATATACTAATTCCTTTGATCTTCAATAGCTAATGGAAAGCAAGCAGCAAAAGTATGAACGCCTCTAATGGCTCACACCCAATAACCTAGAACCCTAGAAATCAAAAGGAAAGAGAGGAAGACTTGAGAAAATCGTATTCCACCTTATGAGAGGTAAGAGCCAAGAAATTTTGATGCAAGGAGCCTTATTTAGAGCTAGGGGATCTCCAGGATAAATGTTGATTTGAATAATTAAATATTAGATTTTATCTATTCAAGAAAATTATGCTTATTAGCTATTAGGAGCCTTCCAGAATGATTCTACTTATGAAATCGTCCACCAACCATCTAAAATTGCCTTCCTTGCTCAATTATAAAAAATTAAAATTAAGTCATTGCACCTTTAATTAATTCCAATTAACCCCGAATGAATTCTAGATTAATTACGATTAAGAATTAAATTAATTCCAACTATTTCTAATTAATTTATTAATCATATAATAAATTAACAAACCATTTTATCTCTTTCCTGAAGTCATTTTATCATTTGTGTGAATATAAAATTCTAAAATATTTGAACTCTTAGAAATATTTTCTAAGTTTAGTACTATTATTTGTATCGTCATATATATCAAGGGTGAGCAGTGATTCTTATCTAGTGTGTGAAAGTAACCCCTCACATATGGCAGATCTTGAAATTTTGGACCCAGTCGACAACATTCGTCATGAAACCGTGTATCGTCTTTCCAAATTTTCAAGAAAAACTCTAGTTTATCCGCCAATTTTCACATTAACCTCACATTATTGTAGTGATATACAAAATAGAAATACAAAAAAACTAGAGATACTGTAACGAATTAAAAGCTATTATTTCGAGTATGTAATAAAGTATTTTGCTTAGTATAGTATTAATTAACTTTATATCCTTTTTTTCCTTTTCTAACATAACAAATTAGATATAAAATTTATTCATTTTAATTAATTTTAAATTTACTAAAATGTATAAAACAACGTGATTGTGACATAATTTTTTTGAACAATCATATTTTTATCAAAACCAACAAGCATCATTGCTATCAAACAAATCAAATAATTGTATCATGATAGCCAATACTGTTTTGCAACCAATAAATCCAGTTGACATCAATTCTTTTTGTTCCTACTAGCAAACCAACCAAAAGAAAAAGCCACCATCATTTCAAATATATCTTCCGAATTATTTAGGGCGTGTACGTCAAAATTAGTTGGTAGTGGGTAGCTTGTAGCTTGTAGCGTTTTGTTAAACGCTACATGAAGTAGCATTTGGATTTGGAGCGTTTTGTTTAAACTAAACGCTAGAAGCTTGTAGTGCCAAACAAGACTTTATGTTCAAAACAAAGCGTTTTGTCAAACGCTAGAAGCTAGAAGCTCTTAAATGCTCCCAAAAGCTCTGTGCCGAACATGCCCTTAGTAGGATAAAAAACGCAAATGTTGTGATATCACTAAATCATCTATATAGTCGGCACCACCACCGCTTCCAATGTTGTTTATTTTTTTTTATTTTTTTTTAATATCTTTTACCGAATCCAATTTAGGAGCGTCAAATCTAACCATCAACTCACCTTACTCCCTTGCTCCATATACAATGGCGGAGCCAGTAGGGGGCAGTCGGGTGTTGCGCCCCCTCCAACTCTTTTAATTGTTTAAGGCTAAAGGGAGTGGAGGTGTCAAAGGAGGTGTTAAGAAAAGTATCAAAGGTGTTACACCACTCATTACATTATGTCAAGGAGGGTGCTAAGAAATAGATGTCATGGATGTAGCGAGAGGAGAGAGGAGAGAGAAAGCATTAAAGTGTGTTGTGATTGGTTGATTTGTATTTCTTTATATATTTTAATTTTTTTCTCCATAATTAAACCTATTAAATTGTCACACTTTCACTCCTTACCTTCTATGTGTCATGAAAAAAAACTTAAAAATCCTATGTAGCAACATGCTAAGAGTGTTACCACTCCCTTTAGCCTAATGATAGAATTATATATAATGCAGCCCATGAGTAATTATATGGCACATCTCAGTAAACTAAACTCAAAGTCCCCTCTATTTTAATTTGTTAATTGTTAAAGTGGGTATCTCTTTTATTTTATTGTTGGGAGTTGATTTTCATTAAGAAGTTACCATTGCTTTCATTCTCCAATCAATAATAATAGGTAATCTTTAATTCTTACATATTTCATTTTTGTAATTTTATCATGATTAGTAATTTGGTTTTTTATGATCATATTGTAAATTTTGAGCAACAAAAGAGTCATTGATTCTTTTTTTAAATGAAAAGAAAAATGTTCATGAACCACAATTGTATATTGTTAGAGATAATATTAGAGGAAGATATTTATAATACATGCCTACAACTTTAAAAAATAGTACTTTAGTAATATTGATGAGCTACTTATAAGTGTTGAACCCGAATAAATGGCTTTCTATTTTAAACTAGTAATCAATATTTTTTATTATCTTTTTAAGATTTAAGCCCCTGTTATTCTCAAATCCTGGCTCCGCCCCTGTCCATATAAGCCTCGACAAATCACAAAACAAGAATATACGTGAAACTAGTTTAATTTTGTTTCCACAAAAAAGGACACGACATCTAGTTAAGATCAATGACACAATTGATGAAGGGACTACTAGTCAAAATTCGATCTTTTATAATTTTTCAAATCAAATGTTCACTAACAAATAAAAGACATAGAACGGTTAGGGTTTCGTATTATTATCAAATAAGAAGTACAATTATAATGAAAATGAGGTACATAATTTATAGATTAGCTAATTAAGGTTTCCTAGTTAATGGGCCAACATAATACCTAATACAATATAAAACCCAAACTTTTATTAGGCTAACATCCTCCTTTAAACTCACAATGCAACAGCAATAAGCATTGAGAGTTTGTCAGACATTAAATGAAATCGAGGAGCAGTCAATGGCTTCGTAAGAATATCAGCAATCTACTAAGTGGAAGGAACACAAGGAAGGGAGGTAGTGCCCTTCTGGAGATGATGACATGTGAAATGACAATCAATCTCAATGTGTTTTGTGCGCTCATGAAACACTGAATTCTTGAGAATCATTATCGCACTCTGTTGTCACAATACAAAGGGGTAGGTTGAGCGATGTGAAAGCCCATATATTGCAAGAAGCCATCTCAACCAAACAATCTTACAAGTGTCGATAGTCATGGCTCGATACTCAGATTTTGTAGAAGATTGATAGACAACATCTTGTTTCTTACTCTTTCATGATATCAATGAATCTACAAGAAAAACACAATACCCAATAGTAGATTTACAATCATAAATATCATTATCCCAATTAACATCACTATAGGCAAGCATCTCAATAGAGGATGTAGATGGAAACACAAGGGTGTGGAACTGAGTACCACGAAGATATCTCAAAATACAAAGAATAGCTCCCAATGAACAGTAGAAAGAGTAGTGACAAACTGGCTAACCACATGAACAGCATGAGCAATATCCGGTCTTGTGGCAGCGAGGTAAACCAAACTACCTACAATGGTACAATAAAGGCTTGGATCTAATAAGGGGACACTATCAGTTTCTTTGAAAATAAAAAAATAATAATAATAAAATAAAAACTGAAAATAGATGAACAGTACTACGGAATTAAGCATTCAAGAGGAAGTGGTTATTTTTCAAAAACTAAAAAAAATGATTATTTTCTTTGAAAACCTCGTTTATAGTTATTAGTTTACTTAATTTCTGGATATTTTTATTATTATTTTGTTCATATGTAAATAATATTATTTAAAAAAAATCACGTGGCAATTCATTTAAAAATTTCCAGCAGCCTTCATGCTTTACTGAAAAGTCTAACCAACTCATCTCTTTGTGACTTTTGAATTTTTGGTTTATAACTTTATATGGGTTTGTTTAAATGGTAAAAAATTACATATAAAAACTTATGTTTAAAAAAAATCTATGCATGTGTTTTGTTGTGATTGTATAAATAGAAAAAAAAAACAAAAAACGTTTTATTAAAAATGATTTCATGGGTCTTGCTTGCCAAAAAAAATCTTTGTATAGCATGAATTGATGGATACTACATGGATTGAACGTATAAATAAAGTTTTTTTTTCCAGTAAATACTTTTTTATATTTATTTTGAAAACATATAATTTAGTTAAAACGTCGGGACCAAATACCATGATAAATATGTGGTGTTTATTTCAGGGGGCGGCTTTTATTAGACGTCATGTATGGCACCGGCAACACCTAGTTCCTACATATGCAGCGGTAATTTTTTTAAATTTTTTCTTTTTTTTACCTATTGTGTTACTATGTAAAAAAAACCGGCAACTACGTAAAAAGAATTGACACTCTGTTGGATCAACGAATGCCAAAAATATATTTACAACCTAAAGTAATAATTAGTTTACGACTTAAACTCATAATTAGTAGTCTAAAAAACCCTATTATTTTAGCCCAATAAAACAAAAAAAAAAAACTAAGAAAAAAGCTCAATGGCTTTTGGAAAATAGTCCAATTGGGGAGCTTGGAATTGGTCCACTTGGACACTTGACTTAACCGGCCGAAGAAAGAAAAAACATCGAGACTTGAGAGATGCATTGTGGCCGAAGAGCTTTCAAGCTGACAATGAAAAAGTAATTGAGCAGTTTAAAAGATGTCGGCACGAAAAAGACAAATTTTAATTGTAATAGATCGTCGTTATGTTTTTAACTTTATATGTAACGGATCGTTTTTTTTATTAGACGTAATGAATTATTTTTCGGTTTAATATTATGTTTGGCAGAAAAAAAAATTCGGCAACATCTACTATCAGTTCATGTTCCACCCCTAGTTTATTTTGATATTTGACCAAAAAAACAAGTTCGAATAAGTGTAATAAACTTCGGACATGAAAATAAGTAAAAATATTACGGTTCAATACAATCTAGTTTGGTTTGAATTTGTGTTTCTCGGCTTTTAGGTTTTTGGGAAAAAAAATTCAATATTTATGTATTTTCATTTTTACATTAATTATGTTATTAAAAAAAAGACCTAACATAATATAACATCGTTATGTTTTTTTTAACTTTTATATACTATAATGTTTCATCTTTAATTTTTTTTCAAATTTATATAATAATATTTTCTTAGAAAATATGCAAACTCATATTTTCAACCAAATTGTATTGATAGAAAAGGTATTGACATTGGTTCTTTCTAATATACAATAGTAATGTTGAGACTTGATATACAATAGTGATGTTGAGACTATGAATCATCTATTTTTCTCGTGTGAGATGACGACGCAACTCTCGAGTTTGTTTGCTATTTGGTGGGAGGTGGATTTCTCGATTTTCTCTATTTTTTTAGAGAAAATAGAGATTGTGGAAAGAATAAGCATTCTTACGTGAGCCACATTGAGAACCCATGTTGTGTAGTGCGGGTTTACTCTTATCGTGATTGTAGGCGCTGCATCCTTATTGTTTGATGGTGTGCTGATTGAAATTGTTGACGGAGGACATGCGGTTGTACCATCGACATAGTTGAACAGATTGTTTGTAACAAGGAATGGATGGAGCTTTGTCTTCCAGTATCCATAGTTTGTTGAGGAAAGCTTGAATCCAAACTTGTGTGAATTATGGATGGTCTTTTCTACTTAAGTAAAGGCTACAATGGTTGCCATCTCTTGTGAATATGTCGTCGACAAGAAGGAAGATGAAGATTGATGACGAATGATGGCAATTAGGGTTAATCCAAAAGTGTCTCTAATACCATATCAAACGTATGCTTGTGTTTCTATATATATTCTATGATAATGATATATATATATATATATATATATATATATATATATATATATATATATATATATATATATATATACTAGACTAAGTTACACTTTGATACCCTCTACAATACATAAAGTACTAGTCTAATAAGCAGTAGCTCCGTCTTTTGAAGCATTCATCATCTTTAAAGCTTCAGTTATCTTTTGATCCTGAAGAACAATATAACACGGGAATACAAGATTAACTACTAAACATGACTGTTTTCTTTTTCTATAATATTAAATAAGAATTTTAATGTCAATTAATAAAATAGGGATAATGCCATAAAAAGCCTTAAATTAGGCCGAAAATGTCGGTTTTATCCTCCGACGAGTTTTTGGTTCGTTTATGCCGCAAACTTGCTATTTTTTTCGATTTTGCCCTTTAACCTGTAATAGCAATAGCAGGTTTCTAGGTTACCATGAAATATTATTTGCGAAAATGCCCTTAAGTATATTTTGCAAAAAAAGCCCTTAAATTATAAACATATAAAATATTGACAAAATTGCAAAAATGCTCCCTGTGGTATGCAAATTTTTTGGGTTTTAGTCCAAACCCCGAGTTTTTTGGATTCATGGTCCTTTTGGAGTGGGTTGTATGTGGAATTGTTCCCCGGACTTAACTCCCGTTAAATAGGATCTATTAACCCCCCTCATGTGCCTCACATGTGAGGGTATATCCGTCATTTCATATGTAAGGGACCAGTTTTGCATAACCGTTTTTTGGCTTAATTCCTTTTAAATATCCCCAATGCCCCCTATCTTCTTCCCCAATGTTCCCTAACGTCTCTTTTTTCTACCCTTCTTCTTCTTGAGCTCTGTTACAACAACAATGGTTTTATGTTTTTGTGGAAAAGTTGTTGTGGTGAAAACGTCTTGGACCCCTCTGAATCCAGGAAGGAGATTTTTTGCATGCTCTATGAATGATTCCGTTTGTGGGTTTATCGGGTGGCTTGATCCCACAATGTGTGCTAGGTCTAAAGCCATCATACCTGGTCTGCTAAGATATTTGAATTCAGTGCAGGAATGGTGCAATGAGTTGGTTAGAAGTGTGAACATGCTACAGAATCAATACAATGGACTGATATGCAGGAACAACATGTTGGTGGCAAATTGCAAAGCATTGAAGGATGACAATTTAAAGCTGAAAATGTACTTGTTTGGAAGTTGGTTTTTTTGTGATTGTCTTCTTCTATATTTGGTTTGTGTAGGGGTTTACTGTGAAGGGTGTTTCGGTCTGTAAAGGATATTAGTATGGAAAAAATGGTCCTTTTGTTGTAATTTTATGTGATCATGTTTGTAGTGACTTATGATGTTAATGATATATGTATGGTACGATATAAGTGTAATGATATGAATGTATTACCAAAATGGTATTAATGTATTACCAAAATGGTATGAATGTATTAGAATTAACACATGAATAGAAATGGTATGAATGTATTACCAAAATGTATACATTAGAACCAATTGTACATAACCAAAATTCACATTTCATTAAGATTCGTAACATAACAACCAAGGTTTCTAAACATAACAACACAACCAAAGATTCTAAACATGACCAAAAAGGATACATTACCATACCTAAGATAACAACCAACCAAAAGTTTTCAACAAAATAGTGTAAACATAACAACCAAGTTTTCATAACCAACCAAAATCACAGAAAAGCCCATGCATGACACATTACTTCTTGGACTGATTCCCACCTTGCCATTTACAGGTCCTAGAGTAGTGTCCCTTGTTCTTGCATTTTCTACAAGTAACACTAATATACTTCCTTGATAGCTTCTACACTCCATAATTTGTTGGTCTTTGGGAACCTCCTTCTTGTGTAGCATTCACTCCATCACCTTGACTTGCCCTCTTCTTTTTGCTTGACCTTTCACCCTCACTTTGTCTTCTTTTTTTCTTAGGCTTTCCCACCTGATTACGATGTGGAGGGGGGATAGCTTTGTGGGACATTCACTTTTGGGCCACATGGATCTCCCCTTAATTGGATCCACCTTAAATGAATAAGCTTTTTTCCATGTCTCTAGAAAATACACTTTGTGAACCCATTTGTAAATGTCAAGATCAACCTCTAGGTCTTTACTCATTTCATTCAGAGTTGCAATTGCATGTCTGCATGGAATTCCAATTAATTCCCATTTTTTGCAAGTGCATGTTTGGTTCCTAACATCCACCGCATGCTGATCCTGCAAAGCTCCTGTGACTTCATACTTGTCTCCCCCATTCCACCTAGCAATGTATTGTGAAGCAATTGTTTTTCTTACAGCTAGGATGTTTGTTGTTGTGGGTGTTAGTGGACCTTTATCCTTTTTCATTTCCTTCATGACATTGCCTATCCTCTTCATTAGATACTCCCTTATGTATTCTAAACATCCAATGACAGGTTTATTCCTTCCTTTGTCTATCTTCCCATTAAAAACTTCACACATGTTTGATATCAACGCATCAGAAACTGCTCTTCCTGTTGTACATTACCAATAAAAAACAGTTAATACAATTAACATACAAGTAAAACAGTTCACTAAGTGAAAGACATAAGGAACAAATTAGAATATATAGAATTACCTAAAAAATGACTCACTGCCCAATGTGCAGGAGTAATTTTCTTCAACCATTCACATGCCTCATTATCATACTGACTAAACTCCTTCATCAAATGTTCAAACTCAGGAATGGTGGTAGCTGATGCACACCTCCATAAGTGGTCCCTATACTCTGTTTACCTCCACCTCTTTCTCATATTGTCATGAATATGTCTGATACAATATTTATGCTCAGAATTGGGAAACAGCTGATCAACTGCACTTTGTAAACCCTACATGAATCAATTGTCAATAATTAGAATTAATTAAAAATCACACATCTTAAATGACCAAATGTATAAATTTGCTTTACCTTTTGCCTGTCACTTATGAAAGTAAAATTTGAGTTTCTTCCAAGTTCCAAGTTATCCCCAAGGTTTTCTAAAAACCATTTCTAGCTTTCTTTGTTTTCAGACTCAACAATCCCATATGCTAATGGGTAAATTCCATTATTGGAATCAAGACCAACTGCTGAAAAGACCTGCCCAGGGAATGGTCCTTTCATGAAGGCACCATCAAAACCTAATAAGTCCCTTCGGCATGCCTTGAAACCTTTTTTCAGTGGACCCAAACACACATAAATTCTTCTAAACTGCCTGGTTGGGGAATCATGGTTAGGCTCAGAACATACATTTATTTTCATTGTGGTGTCTGGGTTGGTAGCTTGAAGTTCGAGAACATAGTCCCTCAACAGTTCATACTGCTTTGTGTAGTCTACAGTTACATGCTTTCTTACCTTATCCTTTTCCCTAAACACCTTGTCCATCGAAATACCCACATGGTAAGTCTTTTGAAAGTGATCATGTATGGCTCTCAAAGGTATATCTGGATTTGCCTCAACTTGATCAAGGATTTTCTTGATGATTAAAGAAGCAGTACAAGCCCTGAGTTTCCTTGTTTGCAAACATGTGTGAGTTTGGCTTAAGGTCCTTATAAACCAGTCAGATTCAGGATTTGACCTAGATGCATGAATATACCAACCACATGTTACTTTTTGTGTCTTTACTTCTTTACCCTTTCTTTTTGAAGTGGTAGCTTGACTACCCACTTGGCCTTTACTGGTGACAGGTACAACTCCTCTATACTGTGCCCTAAGCCTTACATTGTCATTTTTTTAAAAGAAAAGATTCCTTCTTGATTCTATTGCATACAAATCAATTGCCTCATTTAATTCTTTTTTACTTTTAAATTTATCTCCAACTGAAAATGATTGTTTATGTACTGCCCCAAGGCTGCACCTTTTTTCTTTTCCCAAATTCTTGATAAGATCTCTTCTCTCTCTGTCTTGGTCAGATCCTTCATCCAAAGATTCGAATTCCTCATTGTTGATCACTTACATATCTTCAAGTTCATGCCCATGAACACCATTTATACATGATCCTTCCACATCACTTTCAACATTGAGAGTGAATTCTCACATGTCCACATCCACATCTTGAATATTGTTGTCCACATCCATTATGCCATCCACTTGATCTTCATCTTCTATTTGTTTGCCATCCTCTTCATACTCTGGATCACTTTCTTGAGATTCATCATCCTCTTCATACTCTGGATTACCCTCTTCGGATTATGCATCCCCTTCATACTCTGCATCATCCTCATCACTTCCAATCAAATTGTCCATAAGGTTATCAAATAGCGCATTCAATTGTTGATCATCATTATTAACAGGGGGTGTTGTAGCATCCTTCAACAACAGTTGATGCCTCCTCAACACCAGTTGTAGCCTCCCTAACACCATCCATCTCATCAATATGAACAGAAGTTGATGCCTCCTGAACATCAGTTGAACCATCCTGATCATCATTCTTTTCCTTTGATATGTGAACACCCTCACCAATATAATCTAAATTAAGCCTCTTGCTGCAAGAACCTTCACCTCTTTTGGAATTCCCAACTCTACCCCTTGTATACTCTGGTGAGAAAGTATAATTCTTATTCCCAAAAAGAATTAGAGACATGTACTCACCAATAGGCTCATCATTAACATGGTTCATATTTTTCGATGGAGATTATACATGAACTTGACCCTCAACTTCAGCCCCTTGATCATCATTTTGTGGTAATTCCTCCATGACAACTTTACCCTTTGCATTTGGAGACATGAAGTAAGTCAGTAAATTTGTCTTCCCATGCTCTATGTACACCTCAATCAGCTTGTTATGTGCAACATATTTAGAAAGGTTGATTACATCCTGATCATTCCCTAAAGCTCTAAGACCAAATTGAAAGTCACCATTGGGTATCCTAAAATGGTAGTATATCACTAAGGATTCATCAGCGAATTCAAAATTCTGTGGGTCTGGGTACCCTAGGTCAAGCATTATGGCATCAAGTTCATGTATAAAAAACTCATCTATGTCCACATAATCAACATAACGCACTTCACCTCGAATGTACTTTATATCAGGTAACTTAGTAAATTTCCCACCGTGATGAAGCTTAATAGTAAACCATGTGGGTGCACCCGCTAAAAATCAAAATTGTACATATTAACAAAGTCACAATTTTGCATTTTTTGTTCTAAATTAATAAGAAAATGCAAAATATGAAAGTTAAAGAAAACAGAGCAACTTACCATATACGGCTGATACGTCAACAACTTCATGTTTTGGTCTAATCTGCCACATTACGAACACCATTTAAAATTAAACGTATGACCTTGTATGTGTTGCATCGATTAACTTGTTTGGATAAGGAACGAGGGTTTTTTGCAGGTTCAATGGAGCAGAAGCAAGAAGGAGGGAGTTGGGGAGTTGACGGGTGTCAAGGAAAGTAAATGAGGGGTAAAGGTCAAAATAAGCCAAAAAAGGTTTATGCAAAAATGGTCCATTACATATGAAATGACGGATTTACCCTCACGTGTGAGGCACATGAGGGGGGTAACAGATCCTTTTTAACGGGAGTTAAGTCCGGGGACCAATTCCACATACAACCCACTGCAAAAGGATCATGAATCCAAAAAACTCGGGGTTTGGACTAAAACCCCAAAAATTTGCATACCACAGGGACCATTTTTGCAATTTTGTCTAAAATATAAATATGTATTCAAATTTTGATAAAACTAAAAAGGGCGAAACCGAAAAAAAAAATGTTAAGTTTGCAGCATAAACGAACCAAAAACCCGTCGGAAGGTAAAATCCGACATTTTCGGCCAAACTTAAAGTTTTTTATGACATTATCCAAATAAAGTAATAGTAAACTAAATTTACCACACTAAATTAATATATATAGAAATAAAAAATGTCACCTTACATTTGAAAAGTCGGTTTATAGGATCGTAGGACCTTGTTTGTCAAACATATTTTCTAAAACAATCGTTTATAGGATCTTAAGACCTCTTATCAACCTTGAGTATACAAAAACATTTATAAATAATAATAATAATAATAACAACAACAACAACAACAACAACATAACTTATAAAAATAAAATGATATTGCTAAAGATAAACATTTTACTAAAATATGTGGTACCTATCCAACCGCCTCAACATAGGTTCTTAATTGGGTCACCGGTTCAACCAGTTTTTTGACAAACCCTGTTGGGTCGATCTGAGTCACAAATATACAAAAGTTTGATCTTAGTTGACCCGTTCTCTTCTCTTAACTGGTTCACGGTCCAACCATATAGGTAGACCTGGGTTTTAATTTAAATACGATACCATGAATATTTTCCTTTGTGAAACTTGAGAGAGAGAAACCCATTTTTTATTTAAAATATGACTAAGGATTTGTAATAATAATAAAAGGTGTATTTGTGTATATTTTGAAATGATCTCAGAATCATGCATGGCATTTTTCATTTATATGAAATAGGAAAAGATCATAGAAATCGTGTAGAAATGGTAGTTACCCTTAGATTAGGAATCTGCTAGTATATATAACATAACTTAATATCTTTTTTACATCATCAATTCTCCTTTTCACCTTGAAAACTCTACTTCTTGATGCCGATAAAAATTCATTGGAAGCTGCAAATGAACAAGAAAAACAAGAAGAAGAAACCAAACTACTCTTTGAAAGAAAAGGCCAAAAGGAAGCAACATACAATGAGCGAACTTGATTTCGTGGTAAAGTATCCCCACACCGATGCAGCCTTAGATGATATATATCCGTTTGAGAATATAACAAGTGATGGAAAGAATATGTTACGAAAATACATGTCCTATGTTTCTGAGAAAGAATTGGATGATATGGAAGATGCATGGGAGAAGTATCATCTTGAAGAGATAGAGAGTGTTAAAGAAAGGATGGTATTCTTTCACAATCACTCTTCGTTAATTCAGAAGGCTGTCAAAGCTTACAAGTCCAAAGCCATTAAACCACTTTAGTTTTATGATCTTTCTTTCTTCCTTTTGTTTGTTTGTTTCTTTTTCCGAGTAAATTTGTTTCTATGTTTATCTAATTTCGAATAATATTCAATTTTTCTTGCATGTAATTTTCAATTTATAATTTTATCTTATTCACATAATTTGTTAAATATTCAATATATAAATATATATTAATTTTTAACGTAAGACATCATTAAAAAAGATTTTATTTATATTCCAATTTGTTTCTTATATGGAAGTGGATAGAATGAAATCTTAAAAATTAGTGATAATGTGAAGACAAATACTTACCGTAAGATTGAAAATATTAATGTCGAAATTTACTTTTATTTATTGTCAAAATCTCGTAAAATGATATGACTAAGCAACTTGTAACAGCCCGAAAATCATGGGAAAATTTTCATTTTTATATATAAATTCAGACATCCATTTACATTTGATGAAACATTTAAAGTATCCTAGGATAAAACAATTATCAAAGTAAATCCCATAATACTGAGTTGCGGAAAAACACGGGTGTATGCGCTGCGATCAAGTCGGGTCATTCCCTTTCGAACCGGAAGTACCTGAAACCATAAAACACAAATTGTAAGCACAAATCTTAGTGATTTCTCTAAATACCACATACCATACATATCAAACGAGCCATACACTTCATACATATCCAGTAATCAATAAAAAAGTGTTATGTGCCAACCATAGTCTTGCCATTATGCCACGAGTCGTATCATGGTCTTCCTTGTCAGGCCGGAGGCCAAAACCCTGGGTCTTACAGACAAGTGTCAGGAGTCACATCCTGGTCTTCCATGAAAGCATCACAAATACAACTAGCATACAATCTACAACCACTTAACCAATTAACTATCAGAGTTCAAACTCTGATCTTGCATACAGATTGTTAGGAGCCGCCTTCTGGTCTTTCATACAAAGTGCCAAGGGTCACCCCCGGGTCTTCCTATTATACATAAACCAAATGAGCCGACATTGGTGCCTTCGACCCATAGAAGAGTGAGGAGACTCACCTCGAATGTTGAAGTTCACTGAAAGAAATCCCTAGCTGCTTCCCGGACGACTCCCCGAGCTATCAGAACAAAATCACACCCAATTAGCAATTGGGTTCCAATCATGGTCCAGAACTCATACTTAGGGTAAAATGACCATTTTACCCATGGCCCAACTTGAACCAAAACTAAGGCCCAAATCCAAAAGATCCACAAAGGCCCACTAATGGTCCAATTTTCCAAATTGGGACCACCCCCATATGGGTCTTATCCTAAAGCCCAGTAATTTCCTTAGTCCCAAAATGTAACACCCATAAAATCAAGCCAATTTAAAACTTTTAAAAACATTTCAACCCATTAAAAATCATTACATCTTGTTTTCAAAATGTATAATATCAGAGTTTTTCCAGAAACATAAACAAAACATGAGGAGCTGTACGATCATGCATTCGCCTTGCCGCGATCCCCTGATGTACCTGAAACAATGAACTGAAACTGTAAGCCCGAAAGCTTAGTGAGTTCCCCCAAAATACTCATACCCGCAACAATACACATATAATCATAAACAGCATACTATGGGTCCAGTCAACCATCGGGTTGGAATACCCCAGGCCCTCAACCATCCAGTTGGAATGCCAACATACTATGGGTCCAATCATCATCGGGATGGAATACCCCAGGCCCACAACCAACAGGTTGGAATGCCCACATACTATGAGTCCAGTCATCCTCAGGATGGAATACTCACGGCCCACAACCAACAGGTTGGAATGCCCAGGTCTATTGGCTTTCGCACAAAGCAGATAAGCCTCAACCGCCAAACAAACATGTGCACATATAACAGATTATCACATAACAGTCTATAGACAACAAATGATCTAACGGATCATAACACATACCACATGATATTATCCTACCCTCTAGGATACCGAACTAACAGGTCCTACCACATGTCACATAATGTCATCCTACCCTCTAGGATACGGATCTAATAGATCATACCAGCATAACATAACCAATAACAATTCAAAGGGCCGGCCTTGGTGCCTTAGACCCTTGAGTATAGTGAGGATAACTCACCTCACAATGTCGCACTGAAAATGATAAGCTCAACTCTCGAATCACCAACACGAGCTCCACCGCCTATAGTTACCATAAAACCCTTTTTCCATAAATTTCAAAATTACCAAAATCCCCCCAGAGGACAACTGGTCAATCCTTGGTCAAAGTCAAAGTCCACAGTCAAAGTCAACAGTCCATGTTGACCCGACTCATCGAGTGTAGTTCACCGACTCGTCGAGTCCTTCCTGAACTCGAGAAGTCATGAATCCTTGGTTGACTCGTCGAGTTACCATAAAACCCGTCGAGTTCATGCATGTCCAAAGGTTGGGAAAAACCCTAGCTGACTCGCCGAGTCATTCGACTGACTCGCCGAGCCCAAGGCAAACTTCATCGGACTCGCCGAGTTGTTCATCCAACTCGTCGAGTACATGACTATCTTCATATGACTCGCCGAGTCGACCTTGCGACTCGCCGAGTCCCTTCAATCCTTCAACCATGCAGATGCTTTTTAAGTCATGCAAAGGCTCCATATTGCAGATCTAAGCTCCTAGAGCATGATTATCACGTAAAGTTGCAAACTTTACATGCATGCAAGATGATAATGCCCCAAAACAAGCTAAAGGAGTGGCTTAAGGTAGAGGAAAGGTCATAGCTTGACAAATACTTATACTTTATGACAAGGAGGGACTAAAGGAGTCCAGATCTGAGGTTGCAAACCTTAGATCTTAACCCAAAATGGAGAACTACCTCAAAAACCCCAAAAAGGCTCTAAACCCATAAATGAAAAGATCTAACTAAAGGAGAGTCAAGGTAGCAACTTGTTACCTTCAAAACAGTGCCAAAACAGAGAAGAATCTGGATCTACAACAGCCCCTTGCTTCAAACTTCTTGAACTTCAAGCCCCTTTACTCCAAAGATCTTCTTTCAAGATAAGAGACACACAAAAATAGAGGGAAGGCACAATTAGGGTTTCTGAATTCGAGGGAGGCAGTAAGAGAGGTTAGGGGGAGTAAATGATCCTTAAATAGGGTGCAAAACCCCGAAAATTAGGGTTTCTTCCTCCAGCTCCTACTCGTCGAGTCCCTTCTTGGACTCGGGGAGTAGGTAACTAAAAACACGCGGACCAACCCGCTGCTACTCGACGAGTAGGGCAACTAACTCGTCGAGTAGACCTTGAATCCAGGAAATTCTTATATAAAATCGATACCTGAGAATCGGGGCGTTACACAAAAAGTTGGTCTCAGATGGCCCAAAAGACCCAAAGCAATAAGGTGGCCCAACGATGCGAAGCCCAAAAACTCAACAAGCCCAGCATAGCTGAACGCCCGTTTTAGTAATTATTTGTTAGATTTTGATATTGGGTTTTAAATTAGAAAAATGAAAACTTTTTTAAAAAGATACTAATAACTAACAATTTACGTCATAGAAAATAAAAAGGAACATAAGAAAAAACTAAAAATGGAGTTTAATTACATTAAAAAAATCAAAAGAAAAAAAAAAGTTAAGATCAAGTTTAAAACGAAAAAAAAATTGCATTTGACGTTTGTGCTCTGGATAAAGTGAATGGTGCAAAATTATCCTTGAAATTTTTTCTGATTTTTAGGTTCTCACTCGTTCTAGACTAGGGATGTGCATTTGGACAGATTATCCGAACCGAAACCGAAACTAGGACCGAATAAGTTATTTGGGTCGGTTCTCGGGTATTTATTTTAGCCCAATTCGATTCTCGAGTTGTTCAGTCTGGGTTACCCGAATAAAGGTTTAATTGAGCCAAAATGACCGACCCGAAAAATTAATGAATTTTGCTTAAATTAGTTACTACTTTATGTAATTGATTGAAACTTGTTTTAGGGTTTGAATCATGTCGTCGTTGTCTCTGATTTCACGTGAGCTTCCCGTTTCTACATTAACCAATGTTTTTTTTTGCCACTGGTAAACCCATTTGAAGTGTTGTACATGTTTGAGCTATGGTATTTCAAATGCTAGTTTCATTATGAACGAATATATAATGAATTTATGAACAGAAAGTAATTTCAATCGATTATTAGTAGTTATTCAAGTTTCAATGGATGTTTAATGTTTAAATATGAATTATCAATGTTTAATATGTATTTTTTTTCTTGAACTCGATATAGTATTTCTTTATTTAGGTTATTTTGGTTTATTTGGGTTATCCAGATCATTTCTGTTCAAAAGCATAGTGTACATGTTATTTCGGTCCTTTCGGGTTAATAATCGATGCGGGTTTCGGTTCCAACTATTCATCCAATTCGGATTTCGGGTTATTCGGGTCTGGTACGGTTCGGGTCGGTTCCGGCCCGAAGCACATCCCTAATCGAGACCCATATTCCATAATTATAAAAAGCCAATAAATGCAGTTGTAAATATACTTGAAATTTTTTGTGTAAAAAATGACATCATATTTTGTAGACAAATAAGTATTTGCATCATTTTGTGGTACGGAAAATGATGATGATATCCAATCACTAATATTTTTAATATGTTTCATAACTAGTTAAAATGAAATAGTCATAACCAAACATATATTAGTTATTTTAGTTCTTATTACATATTTTATGAGTTTGATTTGCTTTATAGTTTTAAAATAATATCATAAAAAATATATGGTACAAAAAACAAAACCAAAACAACATATACCAAACAACCATACAAATCTAACAGTATAACTATATGAGCTATATTTGGAAAAAAAAAAAAATAATAATAAATCTTTACATTCTTTCTAACCACAGATATCAGACAGAAGAAGTTTGATTCCTAAGTCTCTCATTCCTCGTGCATTCTTCCTAATAATCAAAAGTGAGACATAAAATAACCATCATTAGCAAAAAAAAAAAAGTTTTAATTTTCTTAAATAAACGAATTTATTAACAATTATATTAAATAAATACTTACTTGAAACTCCTTTAACAAAGAATAGCAACGCCTTTTCTCCAAATTCGCTGCTGCATGTTTTTTCTTCAAACCTTCACAAGCTTTCTGCTCTGCTTCCAACGTTACTTCCACATTTCTAAGCTTCTACAAAATATAAAAATAAATATATACAACTTCAAATTTTATAAAATTGATATAAATTCTTGTGATTATAATATATTAATTTATAGTATTACCTGTTGAATACTCTTTGAAATTCCATCTATGGAACTAGTCAATGTTACTCGACCAGCAGGACTATTAAGTGCATCATGTAACTGTTTTTTTAATTTGCGTAAAACAAAAAAATAAATGATTACATTAATGATAATAAAAAAAAAAATTAACTATTTCATTTATATATAATTTACCTGTGAACTCATGGAGTTTAATAAAGAAGTTTCCTTCAACATCAGTTCTTTTATTTCCAATAAAGCGTTATATGTTGCATAGTATTTACGAGTTTGCCGAAGCTTTCCCTATTAATAAATGAAAATTTTAACAAAAATATGTTGACTTTTTTAAAATTTAACCTTCGAGAAAAAAAAATAATAAAAGTAAAAAAACTGACATACCTGAATGTGAACATTAAGTTCTGAAAACCTACGTTCATATCTGCAGTGTAGAAAATACTTTTCAAATTTAACAAAAATATGTTGACTTTTCAAATTTAACAAAAAGTTTGTTGACTTTTTTTTTTATAAATCTTACTGAATAAGTTCTGCTTGTGTTGGAATATCATCACGTTGGCGCTTTAATGATATAATTTCCCTTAGCTTTGATGCAAGCTCCTGTAACAAAATTTACAGAAAGATTTTTCTTTTTTTTATTTAAATATTTTTGTATATTCAAGGTGCATATGTAACTATAAGAATTACAAGAAATACCATCTTTGCTGAATTCAATCTCTCAACAGGATCATTGATCTGTATCATCTTCTCCAATTCACTGACCTCCAATTGAAGTCTATCATATATTTCACTGTAATTTGATTCATCTTCTTCTTCTTGCTTCTCAAGAACCTGGTTCATAATCATACATAACAACATACACAATTAATGATTTTGGTTAATTTTGAGAAGTATAAATTCAGCTTATGAGTATCTGAAAAGCATAAATGGAAACCTTTAATGTCTCCAGAAGTGGAAGTAATGTCTGTACGTTAGCAGTGGCTCCTTCTTTCGAAGCATTCATCTTCTTCAAAGCTTCTGTTATCTTTTGATCCTGAAGAACAATATAAAACAGGATTAAGAACTACTGAAAACGTATTTAATTAGGTTTCCAATGAGACAAGATACAATAATGAATAAACTCGGTGATTAGATCAAGGAAATGAACTGATTTACCATTTCTGTCATCGAAGCGTTCAGTTTAACTACTGAATTTTAATACAATCCTTAAATCTTCAAGCTGCAGGGTGAAAATTTTATCGTCATGTGAGGAAGACAAATTCTATGAAATATACTTATGCCATGGATGAAATCGCAATGTCAAAATCAAATAGCCAATAGAAACTTAGATAACCAACGATTAGCTATGAAAAGATCAGAAAATGTTTAAATCAACCTAATCGATTTGATACAGCATGCCCTAATTCTTCACTGATTTGGGGGATTTTTGTAACTGTTTATGGATACGTGAAGGATGCATTGAATTCCAGAACCATCGTAACAAGAAAACACACACGTAAATATACTTAAAGAGATAAAGAGAAGAACCTGGTGGCGAAAGGGTTGGTTATTGGTGGCGACTAATGGCGGAGATAACCAATTTGATTGTTGAGGATGTCGCCGGATTGATACCATGGCAAACTTTTTAAATAAAAAAGTTGAACCCTTGTAGAACTGACTGTATACATCTTAGGTCCTCACAAAATTGCAATATTGTTCTTTTTTCGTTTAAATTTTTTCCTAATGATGTATGTTAAATCATTTTAATTACAAGTATAAGTAAATTCTTGAAATGCATCTTATTATTGATCCGATTTGGTAAAACTATTGTCAAAATACACCTCACTATCGTAGCCAATGTCAAAGTCATTCCAAATCCCACAACGTCGTAGCAAATGTTAAAGTCATTCCAAATCTTACAACGATCGGTTCTCACTCAAAATGTCAAATAACTCTCACAAAGAAGAATATTATGAAAATGTCAAAAAATTAATAATTTTGTGTAATATGCATGACCTTTTAATGAATAACTATTAGTTTTTAAAATTTGTCGTCACCAATTTTGTTATTAAACGTGAGCTTTTAGTATAGTTGATAACTCAAAAAAAATCGTGATCGTGAAGTTTGTTAATCATCGCTAACGTAGTACAAAATTCAGAAAAGGTCTTTCACGCTAACTAGCAGAATAAATGGTTAAACTTTTAATCTTGAAGTATAACACCTCGTTCCCGAGTCTCATTTAACGAGGGAATGGGAGGTAATCAGAAGGAATTGGGAGGAAATGAGGAGATATCTTGTTCCCGAGTTTTTTTTTTTGGTGGATTTGGAAAGAAAAGAAGAGAAGATAAGGGAATATCATCCTTCCTAATCTTCCTCCCAAATTGGAGAGATTTGGAGAGAAGTCGACCATGTCTCCATCCGATTTATTTGAAGTTTACCAAATTATTTTTCTTATCACTATTTATGAGCACGCTGCAAACCAAAAAACACGATTTGCATTCTCAACTCTCAAGCCATTCATCAGGTCTACATCAGTCTTCGTCCCTGCAATCTGCAATCTCACAGGTAAAACTGGTTTCTATTTTCTTTTTCTGCAAGTTCTTCTGTGTATACAAGAGAGTGATCTGTTATTATTTTCAATAGATCGTGATCTGTTATTATTTTCATGTTCTTCTGTGTATACAAGAAAGTGTTATATTAAAATAAGTGTTCTTTTTGTATTACCTCTGACATTTATATATGCAATCCATGTGAATCATCCTCAAAAACAACATGAAAATGTTAAATATAAGCACAAAATAGTAGCCTTCAGTTAAGTTTCAAGAAAAATGTAATGGTTATTGCTTTTTATCAGAATATATGAAGTCTAGAACAACCAACCACACTTGATCAATCAAGTCATATATAAAAATATCGGAAATTAAAATTAGTTTGTCGTGGCATTACCACTTCCAATGATTAAAAGAGTTTTATGCTTGTTCAGCCTAATGCATGTTTACTTACGAGTTGTGCTTGGCTTCTTATGCCACTTAGAATCACATATTTCATTAACAGATTGTAAGTGTTTGAAACTCGTTGTTATATAAAAACAATTGTTCTTTTGTGTTACCTCCACATTTATATATGCTATACACGTGAATCATCTTCAAAAAAATGGAAATATTAACATAAGTGAACATGACTACTTTTGCCATTCCTATTTTCATTTTTTCCCTACCACTAGCAACAAGTAATTGTCATATTCTAAAATATGATTGTTGTTGCTTTCTTTTTATGCGATTCTTTCATTACTATTTTCATTTTCTAACGCTAGCAATCGATATCAATCAGCAATAATAAGTCAACATGTGTTGTTGCTTTCTGTTTCCAATCCTTCTTGCTGATGCCATTTGTTCTTCTTTGTTGTTCCCATTGGTCAATTTTGCCCTTGCTCCTATTTTTGGTATTATTTGCGAGAGATAGAGCTTTGGGAGAAAATGTTGAAACAGTAAAGGAGATAATTGTCAGGTTTAGCAAGACTACAGACATCAAAATATAAAGTATTTTAAAGGTTGATGATTTATTGGCAAGTAATGATGTTACACTGGAAAACCAACATATAGATGATGATGAAGATGACATTCAAGTGGTATCTCCTACATTTTTTCACCTTAACAAAATTCAAGTGCTAAAAAGTGCAAAAAAAATCAAAAAATCAAAAAATCAAAAAAATCAAAAAAAAATCGTAGAGGAAGTTGAACCTCAACCTCAACCTGAAACTTGAACCTAAAACATTTGAAACAAAGATTCTGAATAATATTTTTTTTTTTTTGAAAGAGTAAGATTATGAATGATGTTTGTGATGTGGCTAATGCTATGAGGGAATGTAACAAAATCTTTGAAAGAACTTACCATCATGAGTTAACATGTGATGAAATTTATCAAGAATTGCAGCCGATGGGTTTGGAACCCCATGAAATACCAGGTGCTCTCATGTATTTGGCTCGTAACCAGGCAGATACGAGGACGTTGTTTACTTGTCCAATGAACATATGGAATGATCTACTGAAAACAACGATGGACGCAGATAAATTATGAATTAGGATAAGAGGTGTTGATTTGTTGTTTCTATGTTTGACTTATTTTTGGCTTCACGAATTGAATTCTAGTTTTTGGAGTCGTAGCCTGATTAAACTGCATTGTTTTCAATAACTTTTAAAGTTTGGTTTCTTTTCCGTTAGACAAATGTTATTTAAAAGATAACAACAAATGTTTTTATTTTAATATTATTTATGTTTTGCTAACATTTGATATTTTAATTGAATATTATATGTTGGTGGTATTTAACTAAATATAAATATGTATATTTGTGTGTAAACGAAAATAAAGACACAAAATATAAAGATGGCATGCAGATCAACATTTTTTTCCAATTTAAACTATATATCTAATATGATTGCTAAAAAATAAGGGTAAAATTATAATGTTGATTTAATTTTCTTTTCCTTCCAACTCGGGAGCACATTTTTTTTAAAAAAAAAACTTCATTTCCTTTTCTTCGAACTCTCGAGAACACGAAAAAGTTAAATCACTTCCTTCTCCTCCCTTTCTTTTCTCTCCATATTCTCCTTCCCTTTCTTTTCTTTCTGTTAGTTAAACTCGAGAATAGGGTGCAAGTACAGCCTTGATGGTCATTTTAGAGATTATGACAATCAAAATCAAATAAATCCATCGTAAAAATGTGGAGACGATTTATATATAAAGAAACATGGAGCTTTTCATAATTAAGGATAGCATGTTTTTACCCATATAAACATATCACCAAAGCACAATAAACATACTGTTCCACATTCAAGATACAACAGATGATACAACATTTTTTGTTTCTTGTTTTTTTTTCATTTCCAAAGCTTAACAATCTTATCATGGCTAGCAGAAGCTACCAAACCCGTAACAGTGGACAAAGCCAAGCCAG